>NC_045127.1:47324381-48526809 GCF_007655135.1 Punica granatum
TAATTTTAAATTACTTATATAATTACAACCATATATTATTAATTATCGTATCCATATATCTACACTCAATATATAATAAAATACACTATTGAATGTATATAAGAGCAACATTTTTTTAGCTAATATAATTTAGAAAATTATTAGCAAGTGATAATAAGTGTAGAAATCAATTCTATAGAGAATATTATATTTAGATATAAATAAATATATATATATATATAATATGAATAGCTAAAAATTTGTTATATAAAAAACAATGCATAATCTCCTAAATATAAAAAAAAATTAATTAATATTGTTCACATTATCAACAGAATAAGTAATCAACTAAATGACTTTAAAAAATTAGTTTTTCCAATATCTAAATAAATTATATAGCTTTGTGATAATATGGTGAATTGCAATAGATAACATGCTAAAAAAATTAATTTATTATTAATTTTAAAAGAAAAAAGATTATTGCAAGCAAACTAAATTAATGGCACCGAGGTCATTTCAAGATAAAACTATTAATTTCATGAAATTATTATTCATAAAAGTAAGAAAAATATATAACTAACATTTGGAAATTAAAAGCCCACAAAACAATATTTTTAGAGCAAAAATAAAATTGAAAGTAAATGCGTGAACGAATTATCCATGATAAATCATTGTAATATATTAATGATTAAATTGATATCTAATTCATATTGGATAAGATACTTAGTTGCAACATTACTATTGGATTATTTATATTTAGTCAATGTTATTGAGAATTATCGTTTTAAATTTAAACTAATCATTATTTTTATTAATAATAAGTATTTTGTTAAAAATATGAGTAAATCCCATAAAAATAATAATAAGTATTTTGTTAAAAATATGAGTAAATCCCATAAAAATAATAATAAGTATGCAATAATGAACCCGTGCAACACACGGGATAGAAGACTAGTCATATGTAGTTGATTTTGTCAGAAAGTAAACGACGACTTTGACTTTGTGTCGGAATATAAACTGCAAGAAATTACTCTTGGGAGTCTTTTCCTTTTTATGTTTTTTTAATGAATAAATTTTATACCAATGCTGTATTTTCCTTTAAATTTTTCATTTTGCTTTTGTTTACCGTTGTTTTTCACTAAGTATCCCAATTTTCCTATAAAAAAATTAAAAAGTTAAAAAAAAAATTATTGAATAGAATCGGGAAGGACAGAGAGAGAGTGGAAGCCCACGCAACTGATCCAGATGAGGTTGCTAGCGGCCTCTTATTGTTAAGAGAAAGAGGAGGAGATAGAATTGGGCGATGGGGGCTACTGCTGGCCACCAGCACCCTTTGGCCAGGTCGTCGAGGCAAGTATATGATATAATACAATTAACAAAAAGAAAAAAAGACATCACGTTTTATCCGATTCAACACACGGGCTTAACGACTAGTATATGCATAACATAAAAGTTAACTGCATTAGCTTTTTGGCCACAAGCAATACAAATCTACAAGTTCATTCTCTATATCCATTTATTTGATATTTAGGATTTAGATCTCATTGTACTAAATTCATGGGTATCCGTTGTAATTAGGGGAAAAAAAAAGTTCACCCTTTTATTTACAACACTTTTTGGGTATGGGCATAATCAAAATGACCTAGATATGACGTTTATTGGGTCATATTAGATACTAGTGTTGGATCAGGGATCGATTCTATAATGTTAACTTATCGGGGTGCCAATAATTACTCATCAAGAAAAAAAAATATTGTGGTGTCGTATTTCCTGATTATCTAAAGGATGACGATGATTTTAATTTGAAGAGTTTAATATGATTTGATAAAATATAATTTTTTTTCTTAGCAATTGTTCTTGATTGCAATTATCAAATCTAAAAACAAGTGTACATGGACAGTGTGGTGATACCTGATCTCAAATTGAATACAGAAATTACAAACTCAACTAATTCTCATATATAGTTTTTTTCTTTAACCCTTTTCTTTTTTTTCCTTGTTATTTCTTACTAATCTCATGAGTTTCGATTGTTAAATCGCATAGTCTATTTATATATGAAGGCACTTATACAAAAAATCTATTAATATGAAGGCACATGCGGTTCCAACTTGTTTCCAAATTATGTGTCATATTGTGTGTATCATGTTTTTGTTGTCTTGTACTTTATTCTTCATCTTTCATGATTAAGTGCTTGTGTCTGTTGTATTTAAAAAATAAAAAATAAAACTTGGTCCAATCTTCTCTTCTAATTTTATTAATATATTGAACCTTGTCCTTCTCGCCGTCAACGCGTACATGTCCTTTTTTTTCTTTTATTTTGTTTATATTTAATTTTTCACAATTTTTTCTTTTTCTATTTTTGGCTTTTTCTATTTTTTTCTTTTTATATTTTCTTATTATATTAAGCTGGTACATGTCGCTATCATCGCGACACGTTACCATTCTTTTTTCTATTATTTTATATTTTTCACAATTTTTTCTCTTTATATTTTCTGCGTTTTATTTTATTTTAACATATTAAACCAAGTTCATGACACGTGGCCATTCTTTTTCTTTTATTTATATTTTTTCACAACTTTTTCTTTTTATATTGTTTGCTATTAGATAACAAGAGGTGTCGTACTTATTTCACTATTCCTGGTGATCCTTATGCTCACCTGCAAATCACGGGATAGATAAATATCCGATAACACAGCCATAGAGCTGCCCCGATGAAAAGTAATCTCATGTACAGATTCAAGAATATCTTATACCTACTATTATTTATCAACGCCTACATTTTTAATTGTCTTTAAGCCTTGCCTCTCCCTTCTAAATATAATATAAGAGGTCTCTACGTGTGACAACATAAAAATAAATTGTAATGATATATAATAGATAATTAATATAACTAAAAACTAATTTATACGTTTTTAGAAAGGAAAGTGGCTTAATAAAAGGCCAATACTTGCATAGCTTTTTTTTTTGCTGAGATATGTGTCTAAGGCTAGTATGGGCTTCTAAGAGGGGAACAAGAGACATGGTCGAGTGAAAAATGGTTATTGTAGGTGATTTTATTTTTTTCTTGAAAAATTCATTAATTAAATTGGTTATATGTGGTTTATGGAGAGTTAATAAGATTTTTTAAAAAAATAGCCAAAATGTTTCCTTAATAATTATTTTAATACTCTTATTATAGTTATGTTTGAAAATAATTTTGGGTACCATATATCTAATTTGGATTTAGATTAGAAGTTAAGTTATAGGGCTATCATTTATTGCATTCATATTTTATATTATGTTTTTCTATACATAATAAATTGAACCTAATTTTTGTAACTTAGACTAACACATCAAGCAATGAATTTGTTTATCATTTTAAATTATTTTTTCACAACTGAAACTTGAAATCTTCAATAAACTGAACAAATTCTTCCCTCCAAAGATATTGTTCTTATATTTTTTTTACTGATATACTCAATATTTTTCAATCTCAACCTACTCCATACTGTTCATATTTTCACTTTTATATTTATGAAATAATTCTTGAAAATTTTCCCCTCTTCTTTGTAAAGTTTTATTCGTTGACAAATTCTTTCAGAATGAGTCCTAATTTTCTATTTGTGCATTTATAAACTTTGGACAAAATATAAAGAGATATTAGCTTTTGCATTATGTCATATTTATTAATCAATATATTTTTAAGAAATCTAAAATTTTATTAATAATTAAAATATATGATTTTAATACTATTACTATATACTGAGCTTACGTGTTATATTGAATATTGCAAAACTATAATTTGATATCATTGATTGATATCTGGCTAACCATTTTCCTTAGCTTTAAATATAAACAGAGCAAACAATAACAAAATGAACATCAAATAAAGTACCTCAACACCTTTAACAGAACTATCGGAATGCCGCCAACTGATATCACCAGCGTACCGTTCGAAGACACATATGATGTTCGACTGAACGAAGGGCTTCCCGTCCGATGACACAAAGACCCCGTCCATGTAGTACGAGTGCCTTGGGCAGTCATTGAGTGGGACAAGGGAGAATGTCAAAGCCCCGATCCCGTACTCGCCAGCATCCATGTATGTCTTGTAGTACCAGCCGTCGTCCGGGTCCATGTATGGCACGAACAGCTCTGAGGGGTACCCCTTGTAGAGCACGCTCCTTGGCTCCCCGGTCTCGGAGTCTCGGACTGTGGCTTGTGATATGATGATTCCAGCTCTCTGGTCAGCCTTGAGGTGAAAACGCCAATTGGCCCATCGAACCGTATGCCCGTCCTCTATCTTGAAGCTCGGGCCTTTGGGCTGTTCCATAGAGATTGGGTTCACAGGATCCATCTCTACAGGCCGGTCCTGGGCTGAGTACCGGTAATCGGTCCCGGTACCTCCAGGGATGGGGATACCCCGCCCCTCGTCGGTGATCTTCACGATCTCTTGTCGGTCCACGTCCACTGTCACAACCAAGCCCTCCAAGGGCCTCATGTAGAAATTCGCAGTTCCCTCACTCGACCCGCACTGGACCTTGACTATCCTCCTGCCCTCCTCGTCGGGGCCATACCACCCAGGGGAGGGTGAGATGCAACTTATATCTGCCAGGGACAGTCCTCGGGCCGTGACCGACTCTTTGAACTCTGCACTTGTGAACGGGACACGAGTCACAGCCAAAATATCCTCCATGGTCAGCATCGGATATCCAGAGGAATGAATCACCGAATGGACCTCGACACAGTCGGAGTCCAAGTCCACCAGCAGCTCGTGGGCCTGGCCGGAGTGGAGGGCGATCACAGAGGCCTTTCTCGGAATCGGGTGACCCTTTTTCCAGCCGAGAACGAACGACTTGTCGGGCTCATAGAGGGAGAGGGAGTGGATGGGGGGGAAGGAGGGATGAAAGCCAGGGTAAGAGTAGGTGGAGAGGATCGAAGAAACCCTTAGGATTTCTTGGTAAGTCAAGGGGTCCAGCGGGTGGCGAGGTGTTTCCTTCAGGGGGTCGGGTTTGGTTAGTTGGGTTTTTGCTCGTTCTGATTCCAAGCGCTTGTCATGCAACCTTCGAAGGCTCGGTTTCGATCCAGCTCCAGAGCAGTCAAGGAATTGATTGGACTTAGTCGGAAAGCGCCATGAGAGGGTGATGAGGAAGAGGAGGGCTATGAAGAAAATGATAGAGAGACGGAGAAATGATGAAGTTGAAGTTTGCATTATTGGAGAGTGGAGGCAACAAACATGCAAGAAGAAGACGGAGAGAGGGAGACTGAGAGCAGAGGTGATCAGCTTCAATCCATATTATATACTGAATAGAGTCGTCAGTCTGATAGGAAACGTGATCTTCTATCTAAGTTATATGGGGACGTTTGCCTTTCGATTTGAATAATTCTCAGCTCAATAATGACAAAAATATCGAAGACTAGAATCTCAAGCCTTTATCACTGGCTAATTACAAGCCCGAACAATAGAAATAAAGGTTTCCTTTGATTATTTAAGAACACACATCCCTTATCCATCTCATCGGTTTATCACTGCTAAGTGCTCTTTCTCCATTTTTCGACTACAGATGAGAATCACAGACTCAGTAGGGATAAGAGAAGGAAAATAAAAAAAAAAATTCCAATATCGCTTCTCAAACCTTTTGATTCCATGTTCTGAGTGATTAGTGCTCTTTCACTCCTTCCCCAAGAAGCATATCCCCTTTTTTTCCTTTATTCGTTCCAAGATAAGGGAAAAAAAAAACTTCAAAAATTCCACTAGGCCTATGAGGTGCTATAAAAATTTCACTGGATCTATATGTGATTCGGCCCATTTTCAATCCGAAAACTCGAGATGATAGGTTGTGGTACCCAGTCTACAGTGGTAATAGCTTTTCTGCTAGTGCGATGCACATGTTATTATCTACAGTGATTATTTTTAAATGATTTTTTAAAAATTCCGAATCACAATTGAAATATTTATTAAATTATATATATTCCTAAATTGAAAGCATCCAAATATTAGTGAATACAATATCAAATTCATATAATTGGGAATTGAATTATAGTACCAAATATGAATGAAGAAAATGATATCATTTAGAAAACATATTACATTTTCTTCAATGTCAAATTCTAAAAAATTGTAATAGATGACCTCCATATATTTTGTAAAAAAAGATAAGTGCAAATCATCTATTTTTAATATATTTATTCATTACTATTTCAAAAGTGTTCGATATTTAAACATACTTATTGCATGTAATAGATTTTCTTTTAGTTATTAATTATGTCAAAAAGTTTCTTATAGATATATATTTTAATAAATTATATTTTTATAATTAAATTTTAATATTATATATTTTAAATCAATAATGTGCTTGTATAATAAATTTATTAAGTTTTTAATGATTTATATACATTCACTAATTTGTCCTAATTGTATATACATTCTTAATTGTTTATTTAGACATTTACCTTTATGACCTCATACTATGTATAAAATTATTTTTCTAGCCATATTTATTATGCGAATACGACTATATATATATATATATATATGCTATTACTATTGCTATTACTGTTATTCTTATTCTTGTTATTGTTTTTGGGTTACAAAAATTGTGGAAGACATTATTCCTGTAATTCGGGGAGATAAAGTATTAAAGGTTATTCTCCCTCCCAACAAGTGTATTTCTTGAGATTCGAACTTATGTTCTCCTTCTTATGGGAATTGGAGCTGCTTACCACTTAATCAACACTTTGTTCTTGTTATTGTTTTTCGGTTACAAAAATTGTGGAAGATATTGCTCCCGTAATTTCGAGAGATCGAGTATTAAAGGTTATTCTCCCTTCCAATAAATGCGTTTCCCGAGATTCTAACTTATGTTCTCATTCTTATGGGGATTGAAACTATTTAGCACTTAATCAATACTTTATTGGTTATTCTTGTTATTGTTACTGTTACTATGAAGAGGACCCATCAAGAAAAGGGGTATGAAGAGGAAGATGGAGAGATGGAGGAATGATGAGGTTAAAGTCTGCATCATTGGAGAGTCCAAAAAAAAGAAGACAGATGGCAGGTAGGCTGTCAAAAAAAAGAGGCGGATGTGAGCTTCTATACTGTATAGGGTACTGAGAAAGACACGTGAGCTTCTATATAATACGAACAATTGGGAACGGCTGCCCGACGCAAAACAGACTGATCTCTAATTCGTCTTTCCAAGTTGACATTTCTAAGCTCAAGGAGGAAAAAAACAAGAACTATGTTGTCAAGACTATTATATTGGAAGACGACGTTCCTGAGGCAAAGTTTCCTATGACTAATTGCAATCCCGGCCAATAATACAAGCTGAGGTTTACAGCGACAAAGAACAGTAACTCCCTTATCCATCTCAGCACTCATCCCATCACTGCTAAGTGCTCTTTCTCTGTTTTTCGGCTGCAGGTGAGAGTAACGGGGTCAGTAGGGATAAGAGAAGGGAAATAGAAAATTATGGCAATCGCGTCTGTAACCTCTGAGATCCAAGTCGAGAGTAATTAAGGCCGGTGTAATGAATCCGTTCTTTTGCCTTTTTTTGGCCAAGAAGGGAGGTAGGTTATTCTTCCCCAAGAAGCATATCCTGTGGTCATAAGGACTCTTCATGGTATTATTATTATTATTATTATTATTATTATTATTAGGGAGCTCGAGATATTTATCTGAAGAACTTCATGTGGGTCCTTCCTCTTGACTTTTACAGTTTTACTCCCAAATAGACTTCTTCTTCTTCTTTTTTATGAAAAACTACTTTGGTGATACCAAACTTTTTAAATTATAATGCGAACGGGATAAAATTCTTTTTTTTTAACAATTTAGTACAAAACGTATCAAATTGTTGTAATTAAGTTCAATCCGTCCATTTTCGCCGATGCCGTGAAGACTTTCTAACGTGATACGTGACGTGACAAGTCGTATTATACGTAAGCTCAAAACTTTTAACATGATATAACAAATTGGTACAAAATTTTATTAAGATGTAACAAAATTGTACAAAATTTTTAGCATCATATAACAAATTGATATAAATAACAGAGCAAATGAGACAATGTTAAAACAAGTTAACATGTTTTAAAGTAATTTCTGCAGCACAGTATGGATTGTTTGCCCTTTCAAAGCATAAACAACCATATAACTTGATTGAAATAATTTGCTAAGTTTTGTACCAAATTATTACCAAAAAAAATTGTATCGTCCGCATTACAACTTAAAAGTTTTGTATCACCCAAGTAATTTTCCTAACTTTTTGAAGAACTTTCGGTGAGTCCTTTCTCCCGATTTTTAGTCCCAAACTAGGAAAGAATCTGAGTTACGCCATGGTTCCCAAAAACTTATTTTGTCATCGATTAAAATATTATATGATTGAAATATGAGAGTGAATATTAATAGAGAAAACTATCAAAATGATCATTAAAATATTTTAAAACTAACAAATTACTACTTGAAAGATTTTTGAAACAAAATTATCATTGAAATACCATAATCTATAACATTTTGGTACCACCGTCAAAATTTCAATAGTTTCGTTATGTAAAAATGACATGGACTCTTATGTGCCATCTAGTAGACAAACAGCCCCGATTAACGTTACACTTCATCCAGTACAACATCGTTTTTGTCATACTAGTTTTTTTAAAAAAAAAAACCCCAAACTCGTCGTCACCAACATCATTTCCCTCCCCCATCTGCAGTCAAAATTAGGGGAAGTTATCCTCTATACAAAACAGAGCACTGAACAGACGAGTTTGGACAAGCGGAAAACAATCAAAATTAGGACAAGCGGATGTCGCCTCCCATCAGAAGAGTCGTCGACGCTGTTGTGCCGAAGGTTGTGGACACACGGAACTCCGCTGCTCATTCCCTCTTCTCATCAACCCCTCCCTCCCCTATCGAAATGTTACTGCAATCAAAATTATTAAAATTACAGCTAGCTATCAACTTTTAGCAAATCGACAGTAAAAGCAAGACATAACAACACAACAGGGGACCGCAACTTCGAGCAACACCAACCGGTCAAACCTACCATTCATCACCAAATTAAGTGAAAATCGACTAACCTCGAGAGGGCTAATTCGACTAAAAAGACTGCAAATGAACTCGTTTGGATTGCAATGGAGGCCGCAGATGAACTTCAGCTAGGGCCGTAGGAAACCATAAATCGGACTTAGGGCTAGCAAATCGGACTCCAATCGGACTTCAATCAGATAATCTATAGTCGAGAGATACTTCTGAGACTTACCAATTGGCTCTAATAGCTCTTGCTATAAAATCCACTTCCTTGAGACCACCAGAGACGAAGACTTGGTACAAAGTTGCTAGTGGTGTCAAACTCAAGCTCAACGAGTCCGTGTGTTCACAACCTTTGGGGCGACGGCACTGGCGACTCTTCTGATTGGGGGGCTACGTTGGGTTCGATGGGGGGAGGGGATAGGAAGGACGACATCGGGGGGGGCACGTCGAGTTCGTCGGGTTAGAGGATAGCTTGCCTTAATTTTGATTGCAGATGGGGGAGGGAGGGGATAAGAAGGACAACAACGGCGTCGTTTCGTCCAGATCTCATCTTTTTTTTTAAACGAGAGGCTATAAACGACGTCGTACACGATGATGTGCAATGTTAATCGGGGTCATTTTTCTACTAGATGCCACATAAGCATCCATGTCATTTTCTCGTAACGGCACTAATGAAATTTTGGCGGTGGTACCAAAATGTTATAGATTATAGTCTTAAATGATCATTTTGTTTCAAAAAATCTTTCAAGTAGTAATTTGTTAATTTTAAAATTTTTCAATGACCATTTTGATAGTTTTTTCATATTAATAATATTGGAAAGTGTGTCAGCAAATTAATATGGTGTGACTTATTTTAAAAGTGATAGAACCTTCTAATTTCAAAAATATTGTAATTTTATGAACATACATGAATGTATAGAAAAAAGTAAATGAGAATTTTAATTATATGATATTATATGACAAGTATGAAAAAGTAAATGTTCATGTGAAAAATTAAAAATAATGATGAAATAGTTTTCCTTAGGGGTGTAGGGGTCTGGTTACCCCTTTTTTTTCACAGTACTCGAACCTTATCATGTAAGGAACAAGTTTCAAGATCTTGAACTGGATCCTATCCTGTTGAACCTACTCAAAACCTGAATTGTAATATAGGATCCGGATACTCTATTGGAACCTATAACTTTTTCTTTTATTTTTTTTCAAACACAATAAATGAAACTAAAAAATACCTCATTCTTTTTGGTGTGAACCTTGGCATCCGGAAGCCCATCTGGGTTTCGACTAATACAATTGAGTCGAGTCAGCCAATTAAGGGGTAACATTCTCTCAGCATTAATTTTCTACATTCACAAAGACTCAAACCCGAGATATTGCTTAAGTAGAACAAACGTCAAACTGCTTGAACTAACCCGTGTTTCAGATCTCATTCACAATTATGCAAAACAGATAAATGTCGTCATAAATTAATCGGATCTCATCCATCGATAGAACTAAAGGATTATGCAGCTCTTTTTAGGATTATGTAGTAGACAAAGCAAATAAACAACTAAAAGATTAAGATTTTATACCGTTCACCGCAAGTATAAACTAACTCTCCACCTTTAGCTTCTCTAATCGCGCCATGTGTCCCATTTAACTCCTCATGCAAATAGTATTAGTCCTATAATATGTTTATTTTTTAATTGCAATTTTATGACAATTGCCTTACTTACAAAGACTATTTTCCTAATTCAATATCCTACAAATATAAAGTCTATGTGTATCTTCTTCTCTTACAACATTCATCTTCTTCTTACGTTCATCGATTTCATGTTCGAAAAAAAATATAAATTTCAAGGATCGTGTCTATGAATGTTGAGTGGCTTATGCTGCGTTTGGTTTGTAAGTAACATTTTAAAATCAGATTTTGATTTTGAAAAAAAAGTTGTATAAATGGTTATGTATGGGGCCTACCATTTGACTTTGTATAAGTGATTTTGTTTTGTTGTAGAAAAAAAAAGTGATATAAATTGGGTCCACCATTTGACTTTGTATGAGTTATTTTGTTTTATTGTTGGTAGAATTTAGTTAAAGTGTGATTTTAAAATCACATTGTGAAACCAAACAACATTCCTTATTTTAATTAAGACTCTAAAAACCTAAAACCCTAAAACCCTAAAAACCCTAAAACTTTAAAACCCTATAAATCCTAAAATCCAAAAAACCCTAATGAACATGAAATTGATGAGCGTAAAATGAAGATTAACGTTGTAAAAGATGAAGAGATACATAGACTTTGTTATGTTCATAGGATATTGTATGGGATGTTGTCCTATGAATTATGGTTGAACTAGGAAATTAATCTTTGTAAGTAAGGCAATTGTTATAAAATTGTAATTAAAAAAAATTAAAGGACTAAAATCGTTAGCATGGGGAGTCAGATGGGACACGTGGCGCGATTTGAGAAGCCAACGGTGGAGAGTTAGTTTACATCCGCGGTGGACGATATAAAAATCCAACAGATTATGTAGCTATTTAGCAGGAAAAAAAAGGGATGATGTAGCTCTTTTTAGTAGACAAAACAAATAAACTCTCTTTAAGATTATGTAACTACTGACATCGCACATAGAGGATTATTATAATTTTTTTTAAAAAAATATAGGTTCCGAGTAATGGTTTCGTGGATATCCTATATGTTGGAATCGGAACAGAAATTTATTTTCACCGATTCCTTAAATTACTACCCGAACCCTACCCTATTTTTAATTGAAATTATCTAGACCCTACCCTAACGGGTAGGTTCTAATATTCCAGGTATACCCGACACCGATGCACACCCCTAGTTTTTCTATGAGATTAAAAAAATAAAAGTGCAAGACTAGAGGGAAAAAAATAAAAATGCAACAAATAAAATATTGTAGTAAGTTATAGAAATTAAAAGCAAATTGTAACAAAGTAAACACTTAAAGGAAAGGTCTACGAGGTCACGTACGTGGATCCTTGAGGTTAAGATAGATCCATATTAAAGTTTAGTAAGAAAAAGGAAATATATTTTTTAAGTATTAAGGGATTAAAAAACTATTTAAATAGTTTTAAAATTATTTTTATTTTATTTTATTTAATAGAGTAAAACAAAGAGTTAAAAGAAGTAAATTAAAAAACAAAACCTAAAAAATGGAGAAAGAAAAGAATAAAGGAAATTATATACCTATATTTCTTTTGACCTTGTTACATAGGCTATTACAATCTTAAATTCTTCTACAGCAGTGCAGCTAGTGCTTATATTAAGTATAATATTTATATATTTATATCGTTCTTCTTGAATTACAATATTATAATGTTCTGGCTAAACACCCATATTGACTTATAAAATACCAAATGTAATTTATAAATATATATATATATATATTTCGGCACTATTAGTTAATATATATATATATATATGGATACTTGAGTTTATAAATAAATTAATAAAATTAACTCATTTTGTACTTACCAAAAAAGAAATTAACTCATTTTATTATATCATATATATTATCTTCTAAAATTGATTAGTTGAGATCTTACATGTTTATTAACTATGAATTATAATATTATCTTAAATATATAGAGAGAGAATGATTTAATAACTACAATAATAATAATTTTTTACTTAAAGAAAAAAGAAACGGTGGACGAAAGAATTGAGGGATCAATTAAAACCTGAAACATTATAATAGAGAAATATTTTAACACCTCAAATAACACTTTATCATTATTTCTTCATAAATTTATAGAGTCACGTGTTGTATCATTTTGAGAAAATAAATGTGTATAAGTATCAAAATGATACCCCACTCTACTTTTATAGGATGTAACCTGTTTTAGTTAATTAATATATAAGCAGTTAAGACATATTAATTTTTAAATTTTTTCAGATGATGTAACGAGAAATCAAAAGAAAAGACAAAAACGAAAAAAATTTATGGGTATACTAAAACAAGAAGAAAAGAATATGTCAGAATGTACAATGGTTTGTTATATTAAAGTTAGGCAAAGGCAGTTCACTGCAATTTCAATTCTTGCCGGTACAACTTTTCGTGTTAACCAGCCTTTCTCAGATCCTCAAACGCTAAGACTTTTTCTTAACCATTTAATTTAGAATTGTCTGCCACATTTAAAACCAAAGCCTGAATTTCGCATAGAACTTTAAAGGTGTAGATTCGTAATATCGCATAATCGGGGACTCGTATGTGGACAAGAGACAAGAAGCTTCCAGCGGATACTGCTTGATTCCGCTCATACGACTCATACAAACAAAAAACAACAATAACAATTGTCCCACGGTGTTTCATTCTACACGATCAAAGAAACAGTTCCACGAATAGTACAACTGTGAATAAATGCCAAACTAGCAAAAGAACCAAACACATCATACCCGGGGAAAATTTGCACGAGCTCTGATGTGTATCATTAGCCATATAAAGCACCTCATCCATCCAGCTCACGCGAATAACTTGTACAAGACATTAACTCCCCCCGACAGTGAAAGGTCACCATGTTTCAGGATGGACCTGAGCTAGTGTCACACACGAAGAGCACAGGTGATTCTTGACAACACAGGCGTAGAAAGATTCCTCTCGACTGGCTCAAACACAATGTTTGATGAATACTGATTCAATCACAATAAAGTGGGACCTATGATGATCATGGTTATGACCGACCCAACTGAAATGAATGGCAAGAATATACCCAAAGGCATTGGAGGGCAGCAGGATCGCCTACAGCATCTCTAGTAACTCAGGTTTGGTTTGTTTCTGCTCTTGATCGGGATTGACTCGCTTCTCTTCTGAATGATGGGTTTCAGTTGCTCCTGGATCTGTAGCAACAGACCTCTGCCCACCATCCTCGAACAGATCATCTAGATCTTCACTTGCATCATTCTTGTCTCCAACATTCAGGGAGATTTCCCCACCCTCATTTCTCTGACCTTCAGAAGCTTCACCCTCCCTAACATTATCAGTCGTTCTTACCGGTCTTTCTTGATCATCCTTTGCGGTATCTTCAGTGGCTTCTCTCAGGTTATTCCTAGGACTCACAGCTGTTACAAGGTTGGCACCTCGGACCAGTTCAGGTCGGGCCTCTACCCCAACACGCCTTAAGTGTAGCTGTCACTTAAACAGACATTAGTAAGAATTAAAGGATTTCAAAAGAAATTGAATACATATACATACATATATATATGTATATATGTGTGTGTGTGTGTGTGTATATATATATATTATGCACCTGAAGATGGAGATTAACTTCATCTGGGCGAGAAAGGAATGGAAAGTCCCCTCCTGTTTTCAGATGGGCCCGTCTTGCTTCTGGATACCTTTCACTCAGCTGATCTTTAAGGGGTTGAGGAATTGCACAGTAGTCATTCGTCTTCATGGATAAGGATATAACAATGAGAATACAAAATAGGAGCAAGAACTAGAATTATAAAAACTCTAACATGCATGAGAAGCTTCTATATATGCTCAGTTGTTTCTCACAATCAGAACTGATTCGACTTTTACAATATGAGATATAATTCAGATGTTATCAGATCAGATCAAGGCAGAAAGATGAAGTACGTGAGAAAAAAGCGCCAAGTCTGAACTTTTATTTGCTTTTTAAGTACCTAAAGAAGATTCATGTAACATACATCCATAATAGTGATGAATGAATCTGATAGCAGAAGAGGTCCAATTGAAGCAGCATCAGCTGTCAAAGTTAATCTAGCGGCCAAGTCTTCCCTTGATAGTGTCTCAACCTGTAAAAACACGTGAGAAAAATTAATGGATTCTACTTTACGTTATATTATCTTCGCACTTCTATAGGCATGTGCAGCAAAATTTGTAAAAAAAATTTCATATTTATGCTACTGAGAATCGCTTTCGAATTCTGTACCTGAGCTACAACAAAGTCGACAGAATCAGCAATAAATGGTTCGTGAGGGCCGTCACGAATTCCTGTCAACACGTACCGTTTCAGCAAAAAAGATGGGGTCCAACTAACACTGCATGGTCAACATCGCAAGCATGTCAATCAAGTTTTTCTTAAACAATGTAAAGACGTGGTGAATGAAGAGAATAAATGTAGATCACCAAAAGTTCCAAATATAACATAAACAGATAAACGGAATCATACATGGGAGCCCAAGGCATTGCTGCTGCAAAACTTTGTGTTTCCAGAAAAGTATTAGATAATATCAATGATCTGACCCGTCTTGGACGATGCTGAGCAAAAATTTGAGCCAGAAATCCCCCAAGAGATGTTCCATAAAGATGTATCTATCAAGCACCAATAGATTACACATAATGAAAAGGTAAACCATGATCATCTTGCTGATGAATTGTTGCTACAACATAAACTACAGCACCATGATAAGAGGCACCGTCTCAAAGATTAGATCCAAAAAAATAATAGAGTGGTTCTATATACTAAATCATTATATAGAGGCACAAAATTCACCCATCAAATAAGCACCCACTCGGTAGCCATAATTAAGATAGCAATAAGAAAGATTCATGATTAACCGAATGTTTGAGAAGAATATTCCAATAGTTGATTAAGCACTTACATGATGAACATCGATAGCATCCAAAAATTTCTCAAAAGCTTGGATCCACTCGTGATGATTCCACACACGAGGAATGTCAACAGAGATCACCCGGTAACCCTAAAAAATTGCCATATATATGTCACGCCTTTTAGGAAAAGATGCTATGTGATGCCAAAGATCTAACTGCATGATATATTAGTGCTACTAATCGATGAAAATAAAACATCTCAAAGACACACAATTACCTTCATTGACAACGACATGACCTGTTTGTAATAGACATCTGCTGTTCCTGCAGTCCCAGGAAGACAAATAAGTGGTGGCACCGCTTTTGGACCAAAGTCGTAATATCTCCATTGTTTAGTCCCAATCTGCAAAAGCAACAACCATGTGAGAAGCAATCATAAAAATACTGCCAGCAATAGATCAATTGTTCTGCGTTAATTCAACATTATGAAGTTGAATCTAGATTGTTCTGGGTATCAACAAGGTGAACTTGCAAGATTTCATGGTATAGGTTCTTCGTTATCCTCAATAATATCCTCAATAACATTTCAGCAGGAAATGCTGCGGACTTAATACGAACATAATGAGGATATTCCATTCTAGTTTGGCGGTGGGCCGTAACTCGTGAAACAATAGGAGTCAGCGAGTAAGGAACTAGTGGTAATTCTCTATGTGCTCGGCAAGAGCCTTTTAACTTTGGATTAGAGAAGGACTAATGAAGATGAGGAGGATGACCAAATTTAAAGAACAATGTCTTTTTGACTTGACATATCAAAATGATATCTTCACGATTATTTTAAGCAACATTCCCTGAACATGGATCACAAAAACGATGAGCCCAGCCCACAGTGTGTACAAGAAGGCAACACAGCAGCAGCTGAAGAGACGGCAGAATCTAGCAATGAACTCGACTGAACCATCACGGAAAAAACCGATAGCACGGTGAAACATAGACACGGAGTATCAAAACAAGACCAGTAGTTCAATGGAACAAAAATACACAGAACAGAGTCTAAGCTTGAAGATGAATTCTCCCGAGCGCAGCACAAGAACCAACCAACCGTAAAGACTTAACTTCACACTGCAGAGTACAAGAATCAATCAATATCCGACACTCACAGAGCAGTAAAGAAAACAGAAACAAGAACATGAACTAGCTCCAGAGCATAACAAGTCGTGGTTGCGAAATCTACCAAAATCAGATTGCCGGAAAAAAAAAAAAAAAAGCATTTCTGTAAGACACGGTATCAACAATTTCGTAAATAACGACAGATCAATCAGAGCTGATAAACTCCCGCCAAATTAACAGAACGAAGCGATAATTGAACGAACCCTACTTCCTGATTGGCAATTGAAAACGGGAAATGCAAGGGGAAGATCGAGCAGAGCGGAAGGAGGTTGGGGAGATGAAGAAGAAGAAGGAGACGTACGGGGATCTTGTGAAGAGGGACCTGAGACTTGAAGTGGACATAATCTCCGGGCGCCGATGAGACGCCTTTCATCGCTCAATCCCGACAGAAACCGCCCATATATCACGACGACTCCTCCGCCATCTCCGATCTTCCGATCAATCAATCATATGGGGATTGGCTCCAACGCCACTTATGATTGTTTTGAATGATCGAACAGTCGACGGGACAGGATTCGGTGGATTCGCTTCGGGCAAACTTTTTTTTTTTTTAATTTTCTTGAAATTGGGTTTTTCCACCTTATTTTTTAATGGAAAATGATGAATTAGGGGATGGTTGACGGGAAGACGGGACACAGACAGCACGTGGCCCCTGTGGCGGTGACAGTCAACTAACGGAGTTCTGTCTTCAACTGCTTGTCAGCGTTAACTTAAGATCTCCCGGCGTCGTCAATAATTTTTCCATCCTCCGTCTATCCCCAAAATGGGAAAAAGAAAATCTTTGAAATAATTTGAAAAAATACAGGTGCTGTAAATTACACCTAATATCTATCGACATATTTATTTATATGGTTAATTTATATCGTTTTTCACTGCGTTAATTGATAAAAATGATATTACTGTGAATATCATTTTTGCTCATCGAGAATTATTTTTTTTAAAATTGTTTAAAACCTTGTTTCCATTAGAATACAGTAGTACTGAGACAGCTCCGGGCCGAGAGATAAGCTTATTAAGTTGATTGAGTATTGTGAGCCGACTAGATTTGATATGCTGTGGGACTAGAAAGGTTATTGGTCCTGGGTTTAGGGCTGTTCATGGTGCGATTCGGTTCTGTTACTGGAGTACCAGTCCAAGCCGAATCATTTGACAGCTGAAAAATTGAACCAAACAGAACCGGTTAGTTTTGTTCGGTTAATCGGTTATCAAACAGCCAGGTTCGATCAATTCTCCGAACCGAACAGAAATGGCCAAATAGAAAAAAGCTGATTTTAATTACTTTTTTGTGAAATTTTTAACGACAAATTATACGTATTTGAAGAACCATCGCTGCAGTTTTGTTTGCTGCTCCTTACACTAAACAAAATCTGTTCATGGAATTCTCTCTTCGAGGTTCGAGTTCAAAGGACTCATAACCAAAAAAAAAAAAAAAAAAAAAAAGAGGTTCAAGTTCAAAGAAATCTCTAGTTGGAAGATTCGTTTCCTGATTATCTATACTCCAAAGTTTCCAATCTTAAGATTAGACTCCCCGAAAAGAGCCATAAAGAATTCAGCTCTGCAAACGTATGATTTAACATTGTCCATGGCACAAACAAATGGATATCAATTGGCCACACGACTGATACAAATGCAGTGCAATCACAAAGAGGTTCCAACACTAAAAATTAACTTAAGCATCATCATCATATTAAGAAAGAAAATTACAGGGGAGGAAATTAAGGGAACGAAACCAAAAAGGAACAAAGCGTGGATGGAGAGGAGAGAGAGGAAGCAGCACTGCTGAAGGACGGAGAAGATTGCTCGAACTACGAAGGGAGAAGTGGCAGATGCATATGCAAAGAGAGGGTTGATTCGGTTGAAGAGACTGCAGATGAACTTGTCTGGGTTGCAAGCAAAGCCGCATATGAACTTCAGCTAGGGCTGTAAGAAACCACAAATCGAACTTAGGGTTAGCAAATCGGACTCCACTTGGACTTCAATCGGACAATCTATAGTCGAGAGAGACTTGAGAGACTTACCAATCAGCTCTAATAGCTCATAAGATAAAATCCACCTCCTAAAACCACCAAAGACGGAGACTCAATACAGAGATAGAGCTGGCGAAGTCGAACTCAAGCTCGACGAGTACGTGTGTCCACGACCTTCGACGCGACGGTGCCGAAGACTCTTATTGGGGGCCACGTCGGGTTCGTCTGGTCTGAGTCCCTCTGTCCGTCAGTAGTCATGTGAGTCATGTCCGCTTCTCTGTGTATGTGTTCTCTGTTTTGTATGGAAAACGAAGACTAGACCAGACGAACCCGACGAATAGAATAATAGTTTCTTTTCTTTTTTTCATTTTCTTTGATGGTTTGGTTTGTTTAACCACAATGAACCGGATGTAAATGGCTCGGCAACGAACCGAACCATTCAAGGCATGTCTAACCGAATTGAAAGAGAATCGGTTCTAATGGTTCGGTTCAAAAACAGTTCGACTCAGTGCAGTTGGGCAATTCGGTGCGGTTTTTTGGTTTTTGTGAACAGCCCTACCCGGCTGGCTTGATCGCAATACATTCAAGCTCACTCTCCTCTCCTCTAGTCAAAGAAGTAACTACTGCATCCTCGTCTCCTTCAAAAACCATCACGCAAGGCCGTTCGGTTGACTTAACCTTATCTACAAAGTTTGCAGCAAGCGCCTAGAGATTCCTCAGACTCGATTGAAACCCGAGCTTGTTTCAGGCAAATGGGGACACTATAGCCATCCCTGAATCTCAGCGAATGGTAAGAAACACAACTCAACATTCCTATTTTACTTTCGACAGAGTAATTTTGCTTGGACTATCGGTAGCTTCAAGAGTTTTGACAGGATGAACAATCCCGAGCGGAAGAACTGGCTATTGCAGATGCACTTCATGCTGAAGAGACCATCCCCGCAGAAGGAAACATGATGTTCGCTTTGTAGGAGGGAGTTTTGAGCGAGGGCTCCCTGCAATCTCGGGAGCTTCATATTGAAGTCTTCAGTAACTTGAGGCATGAATCCCATAAAAGACCTGCTAGTTATGATCTCTTACAATGAGCACGGGAAAACTAAGCTAACTCTCACACAGCCACATCATCTAGCAGCCTAAGGAAACAAATCGCGTCTTGGACAATCCTCCCCGACAAGCTGTCCATAGTCACAGTACAAGAACACCCAGAAGCTAACAAACTATAACACAGATGTCCATGTCAAAGCTAGCACAACCGCATAACCGTTCATCGCTTGAAGAAACAGAAAGGCGAAGGATTTGCAGGGCAAGAGCAATACAGCAAGAGGAGCAACGACATTGATATCAGAGCAAGAACTTGGAAAATTTTCCCAAATCACATCGAGAGGCTCTGCATAGGCTGAAAGACGTGAACTTGAAGTATTAACTCATGGACCGTCTAGTATCTAACTCACCATTCTCCCGTTGACACTATCGATGAACTTATAACAGTTTCAAACACCAGGGATAGTGAAAAATGAACTTTTACATGGAAAATTGAGAGTTCAATGCTCCTCGGATTCTGTTGATACCACTCGTTATTGCAAAGGATGCTGCTCTTGAATGGGAATGTATTGCAAGACATTGCCCTTCTTGTTCAAAGTAATTGTCTACAGGGACACAATTAATCACAGCAAATTTGACAAAGAACAATGAAGAATGATAAATATATAGACTTACTCGAACAAATACCTCTATAAAGAACAATTGCACCAGTAAACAAAAGAATAAGATCCATCACCAAGAGCTCCTCTTCTTCGAGCCCGAATAGTATTTCAGGTACCAGTGCACAAATTTCTTCAACCCCGTTTCCAAATCGGTTGTTGGCTTATACCCGAGCTCCCTCTGCGCCGAGCTTATGTTCGCATGAGTGAACATCACGTCCCCATTACTCGGCATCGGCATCAACTTCTTGTTCGCCTTGACCTTCAAGAGCTTCTCCAGTATGCTCACAAGCCTCGTTACGGGAACAGGGGAGGTGTTCCCGAGATTGAATACCCGAAGCTGTGCAGGCCCCCTCTTCTTCCCACCACTCCCTGTGCTCTTCTTCGCCGTGTCCAGAGCCCCCAGGCAGCCCTTCACGATATCATCAATGTAGGTGAAATCTCTTGCTACAGAGCGGTGATTCGGACCCTCAAAGATCTCGATCTGCTTCCCGCTCAATATATGCTTGGTGAAGAAGAAGTAAGCCATGTCAGGCCTACCCCACGGACCGTATACCGTAAAGAACCGTAGGCCAGTGATGGATAGCCCGTAGATGTGATTGTAAGTATGCGCAATCTCCTCGCCTGCCTTCTTCGTGGCGGCATAGAGGCTCGCGGGCCGATCAGTCCGGTCCTTCTCCGAGAAAGGGACCTTGGTGTTAAGCCCGTACACCGAGCTCGACGATGCCCAAACGATCGCAGGCTGCGGGTTTGCAGACTTGCACACCTCGAGCAAGTTCACGAAGCCAGCAATGTTGCTGTGGACGTAGGAACTTGGATTCTTCATCGCATACCGGACGCCCGCCTGGGCGGCGAGGTGCATTACATGGGTAAAGGGAACCACATCGAATAGCTTCTCGAGAAGCTCCCGGTCGTTAATGTCTCCCTCGATTACGAAGATTCCCGATTTATCGAGCTGGGATCTCCGGTCTCGCTTGAGCTTGGCGTCGTAGTAGTCGTTGAAGTTGTCGAGGCCAATTACCCCATCCCCGCGGCGTTTCAGAGCGAGGGACACGTGGGTGCCAACGAATCCGGCGGCACCGGTGACGAGGACAGTGAAGCGGCCGCCGGATCGGACCTTGGCGGAGGAACGAACCTGGCTCTCCCAGCCGGGGCCGCCCCAGAGGAAGCGGCGAGGGGGGGAGGAAGAGGAGGAGGGGGAGTAGGAGATGTAGAAGAAGAGGAGGACGAGGGCCAGGAGGAGAGTGGAGAAGAGGGTGATGCGGTGGGGACGGAGGCGGTGGCTGTAGGGAGAGAACTTGTCCGGCTTGAGCTTCCCCGGCGTGGAGGGCAGGTTCAGTTGCGACATTGACGGAGATCCACGCCGGGAGGGGAGGAGGGACTGGGGCTAGAGCTAGGGTTAGGGCTTGGCCTGGAGAAATGGGTCAGATCTCCGGCGATGAGAGAGAGAGAGAGAGAGAGAGAGAGAGAGAGGGAGGGAGTTGATAGCAGAGAGAGGGGGAGTAGATTTGAGTGGGAAAGGACGAAGAAGAAGAGGAAGGAGAAGACAGCCATTTTTCCTGTGGACTCTTTGGTTACTTGGAGAGCAGTTTGACTTTGACCTTTCGGATGAACCCGCGGATGAGATTGATTGATAGGTATTGTATTGGGGGTGAAAATTAAAAGAAAAGAAAACTTCTACGCATCTAATTAATTACTATTTTATTACTATACTCTAACTGAAGATCATATACACCCATGAGAATGAAAATCAAGTTTGTCAGTAAAAACATGGGAGGGTTCACAAAATCGAATCATAGAATAGAATCGTGAGTTTTTACCAATATATTGAACATAATTTCATACATATATTGATAATAACGGTATTTGGCTATTAATGATCAACATACATTCCTACTAATATCCTACAAAATGAGCAAACATTTCCTCCTAACGGTCCCTCTTAGCCAACTGTAAAACTTAATTAATTTCTCTTACATTGGATTAAAAGAACAATAAATTAATTCAATTTTTTATTCTACTACAGACTGGGCTTCTACTTTTTTTATTGGATAAACTCGTATTTTTATATGATTATCAAATTTTTATAGCGAATTGACTCGCCGTAAAAAAAAATCGAAATGTAAGGGTCCGTTTGGTTTCATGATGTGATTTTAAAATCATGATTTTGATTTTAACTCTATCCACTACACAACAAAAATACACGTTTTTCAAGTCAAATTTATAATGTCATCTCATTTGTCTTTTTTCACAATCAAAATCAAAATCAAAATCAAACTTAATTTAACTCTGAAGCCAAACGCCTCCAAAATCTCTATTTTTTACTAGTTACAATCGAACTTTGGACTGCAGTGCATGCATTAACGAGTTAAATTGTCAACATCAACTTCGTCCTATGTGCATATAGTAGCCATTTTCACACCGAGCATCTTTTTTCCGGTGAAATTTCCGATCATATGTAGAAAAAGCATATTTTTAGGGGGTGGAATCTCAAATCATTATGTAGAAAAAGTAAAGGTGTTTGGTGTGAGATAATCCAGGCAAATTACTGAAAATCTGATTTTAAATTCCCTTGGCCTATCAAATTACCATGTTTTGTAAAACTAAATTACTGATAATATAGATGTCTAAGATAATTCACCTTCCACCCAGCTAGTAATATACTTTCCCAATAGAGGTAACGATTTAAAATTACCAAGGAAAATGACATCATCCATCCAAACCAATATGGTAATATAACATAACCAGTAATTTTAAAATTGGAAAGCCATTTCAATAGAAATCTAAATTACTAGTAATGTTAGATGTTAATGCATCAAATACCACCTTAGCATTCCATATGATCCCTGCCCCCTGGTGTTGCAGATAGATAATGCAATGACAGGCTCAACTCAATAACCGTCTCCCAGAAACTCGTTATTATTGAGATTCCTGAGATCCGAAATATCGAATTTCTTACAATAATGCCTTTAGTACTAAAGCATTCGACTCGTGGGCTCTTACTCATTGGGTATTATAAAATCCCAAAATAATCGAATTTGATTCCACAATTTTGACATAGGAATCATTTTCGTGGTTCTTCACCTCCAAAAGAATCACGGTTCATTTTAACATTGCATATTGTAATTTTAACTTCATTTTTTGGTTGAATAATTAGATATATTAACATCACAAAGCAACAAAGAAGTATAATTCCAGAGTAGCGCAATGCTTAAAGAAGTTTCATAAGAGCAAACAAGAGACCGACACCACAAACTGTCATAGTGAAAATGTCATTCTCATCCTAACTTGAACAGAACAATATCATAAAATAATCCTCATCTGAACTACAAAAAGTTCCAACACTATTACCACCAATGTCCCTTGGATTAAGGGAGGCAGAAACTGCCCAGAAGCTGGAATACTAACGAGAATCTTCCACCTCTCGAGGAGCTTGAGCTTCCATTAAGCAACGAGAGTGCTAGCAGTGGTCGACTCACTGCATAAAAAAGGCACAGAAAAGTCACGGGAAATGTTGCGAAAAAGTCAAGGATCAATAGCATCTAAATACTCAGGTATAATGCACATGAGCTGAAAACGTGCTGCACATAGATTGATGCCGTTAAGATTCGTATCAGCAGAATGAATTATAAAATTGAGTTACTTAAACTACCATTATCCAGATAGTCCAACCTTGACCAAAACATGAAGGGTATCATTAACATAAGCACTTTCTTGTTTCCTTTGCTTTGTATTATCAAACATTAAACAATAAACATGTACTTGAGCACCACCACTTAGGGGATAAGACAGACAACTCATAACATTAGGGAGAAGGAATCTCAAGGAGCCACTTGCTTTGTTATTTAATACATGGCTTTCATAACTTTTCTTCCTCTCTTTACTTAAATTACGAGTTGAAGCGACAAAGAAGTTTCCTCCGCTTTCCTAATGGCAAAAGAAATTGTTTGATTCAACTCATCTCAATGGAAACCTATATTATCCCACATGATGCAATTGATGGATCGTTTTTATTAATCACATGACATGCCATAAGTTGCACCGCTAACAAGCTCACCCATCACCTAGCTTGAATCATCCCAACCCCAAAACAACCTAAGAAGAAGCTAAGCTAGCTAGTCTAGTATTACAAAAACCTTAAAAAGCTCCCTAAAACAATTCAAGATGACAAGCATATCCTAACTGGCACTATGACAAAATGCTTAGCAACTAACGCAAACGACTGTATCATTCATTGCCACAACACATTAATGAAGTCAGTGGCAAAATAAAATTTCCTTTAAGCTTCTTGCTGGTTAAAGGGATAAGTGATGCCTGTAGTCAACGGAGAGCACATACAGTAAACCCTCTCCTGTTTTTAAACTGCTAGGTATTGAACTTCATCACCAAATCACATTATTGCCAAGATGCTCTAAGGACCTAGGCAAAGATTGCAACAACCGCAACTTTCAGGACACGGCCCCGACATCAAAAATTGAGTTTTTCCATCTACATATTAAACACAGACACCAACCATATCCAATGTCAAAATCACATGATATTATTAAGCCAAAAAAGAACTCACTATTTCCAGACAGGGGGGAGCTTCTTGGTCTTCTTGTAGTAGCGAGCGAGCCTGTGGATTCTGCTCTCCACCAGGATCAGCCTGAACTTGGAGTCCTTGTCCTTCCTGTTCCTCTCGAGGTGCTTGCGGATAGAGACCGCCTTCTTGATCAAGTGGTACAGATCCTCGGGAATCTCCGGAGCAAGCCCTACAACCAATCAGAGTGTCCCAAAGTCATTCCAGAGATCCCACAACTCGCATTTTCATGAATATAATATGCGCAGACCATCGAACGAACATACCATGGGCCTTGAGGATGCGGAGAATCTTGCTCCCGGTGACGCTCTTCACCTGAGCAATGCCATGAGAGTCACGGAGAATGACACCGATCTGAGACGGCGTCAAACCCTTCTTCGCGAACTTGCAGATGTTCTCCTCCACCTGAATCGACATAGTGGCTCGAATCAGGCCATTTTCAGACAACGGCGGATACAATCAAGCGGACAAAGGAGGATCGAATCGATGAAATGGTTCGAATTCGGGAAAAACTCACATCTTGGGAGGAGATCTTGAGCCAGCTCGGGGGCGTCCTCTTGTACGGCAGGGCAGAGGCCGAGATACCCTTTCTGCGAGCAAAAACAACAATCGGTCAGTCACTGATTCACAAAGCCACGAGTTATGGCAAGAGACGAGCAGAGGATGAGGAAGAGAAGGAAGAAGAACAGACCCGCGACTGTGCATGCGACCCATGGCGAAGCGCTGTTAATGGTCTGCCGCTAAGATCAGGGAGGCGCCGGCGGGCTTATGCTGTGCTTGCTCTCAGCTGAAGAAGAGAAACCCTAGCAAGGATCAGGTTTATATTCGGAACAAGCAGCAAACGACATCGTAAGCGGAGGGGCCCATGGGCTCAAGGTTTCAGCCCACACAGTTGGGTCCAAAACAATTTCTCATTTATTACATATCACAAGACTTCAAGAAATTCTTTAAAATATGTGTAAGAAATTAATCTCTTATGTTATGTTCATTTGCACTTAAAATTTCAACACTTAATTTAAATACTGAAATTTTAAGCATTTACTTAGTTATTAAGTCCAAACTGTTTCGGGAAGCAAGTTTTGAATATTGGAATTTTTTTGGTGTATATTCACATACTATGCCATTTTTTTATTCTTTTCACTTTTGCTCCAACCTTTTAGTATCGTATTATTTTTATAATTTGTAAAAATTTAAAAAATGAATAAAAAAAAAAGAGAACGATAAAGAGATCACAGAGGGAGTCAGAGCTGTGGGGCTCCATCGCCGGCCCCCACCACAACAAACGTGGTCGTTGGAGACCGTAGATATCGTCGACGACCTTGTTAAGGACGGTGGGACCGACAATGGAGCACCTACTACTTCGATCTCCCTTTTGTCTCTCTCTTACAATTTGAGGAAAGAGGGAGATTAGAGCAGTAATGGTTCCAATTCAGGCCACCAATGCTTAGATGCCAACGACAACCTAGTCTGGTTGGTTAATAGTGGCTGGGATCAGAGCCATCACGGTATCAGCCCCTCTCATCCAGTTGCCCTCTCTTCCCTCCTTCCCTCCCTCCCCCTTCTGTGCGGAAATGAAAATGGGACCATCTTGCAAAGCTTAAAAAGTTTGAGGGCAATCGCTGCAAATTTTTAGAAAAGCTTGTGAATTTGATTATTCTTTTTTGATTTATCTGGAAAATGCATATAATTCGACATGATTTCTACCCTCCCCTGCAACTCACTCCACCAGAACCAACCGCAATAGGACTGATTCACGATTCACTCTGGGTCAGGACCTTGCTTGGAGAGACCTCTTTTGATCTTCTTGGCTTTCTACTCTTTCAGGAGAAAGTATTCTTGGAAACAAACTACCCAAGAAGCACGAAAAAGGGGAAACATCGAACATTCGATCTCCATTACCATTTGCTCTTTCCAAGGAAGAGAACCCAAAGTTCGGTTTGCGGATACATCAGAGGCTTCTGAATTTACAAATACAAAGCGACAGAGTACTCTCTATCGAATTTAAAAATTACAGCACATATAAATGGGTACTAGTTCCAGCAACAACCAGCAGTAGTATAACTCTTTCAAGAGAAAGTGGCAATGCCTTTCCGACTGAATACCGCAACGATTCTTGGTTTTCAAGGAGATGCCACAACTACGGACCCAGTATAACAATAATGTAACCAACATGCACGGGACAGCAAAAGCGCAGATTTTAAGGAACATACATACACTAAGAAGTAGAACATTTTCAAGGAAGCCTAGTAATGCACAAATCTGAGTTATGTCTGGATAGACTACGACCAAAGGTTTATGATTGAATATTCCAGAAATTAAGGGTAAACTATAGCAGAAGTATTGACTCTTATGAACTACATGAGCTCATTCGAAACTAAAAAATGTCCGATATATGATAGAACTGGAGGGTGCCATCATAAATAATACTTTTTCAGAGAAACAATAGTGAACCATCCAAAGCTATCAAAAAACCATAGAATTCTGCTGAGCATTCAACAGGGGAAGCACATCTAAGAATTAACTAAGCAGATCACTTCGATAAGCAAAAGTTTACTATTACAAGCTGAGTCAAGACACCTGAAGCCTAAGTTTCAAGCCACATTTCGCCCAACTCTAATCAGGTGGCACATTGATCAAGGTGTTTTAGATCCCTTCAGGCTTGGAAGAAGCGAATAGATCACAAGATTTTGGGAAGGACTGGGCACACCTGTATTTGCCCCAAGAAAAAACGGATACATGCCACCTTTCCGCATCTTCACTACTATGTAACAATGCACGAATGCCATTTCTTGCAGTTAATTTCATTCCCGCATAGCTCCACTTTATACCTCATATATTTTATTTCTTTTCTGAGCTCAAAAAAGAGAAATCAACAATGTGTGGTTGAATGCTCACTAATTTCCCCATACAATATATCAAAACCATTTACCATTTCATAAAAGAACTTCGCTTTTTTCTGCAAGGAAGTTCAATTATGAAGAAATATATAATCTCTGGCTCATGCTGCACCCATCTCCAGGTTCAACTATGACATGTTATTCTATCTAAGATAAGGCATGAAGGAAAACGATGATAATCTGATTACAGGAATGTGCAAATTGCAAGTAAACGTTCCACATCCTTAAGGAAAATTTTTATGCTCAATTTCCACCATGGTGAGTTAATAAAGCCAAAAAATTTCGACTAAATCGCAAGCTTTTGAAAGCTTATATTTTTCATTGCATGATGTTATATTTTTAACCAAGGATTTTGCTACTACTTTCACTAAAATATGCACAATGACCTTAATCCTGCCTTATAGTTATGGCTACAATCCAAAGTATGCATCAACCAAGATTTGATTCCTCTTCTGCAAAGAGCTTGAACACCTCAAAAGACAGAAACTTCCATTGACAAATAGACCAACTGCTTCCCGAGTGAAAAAAGAGAGCTGAAAGAGCCATGACTACTATATATATGCAAGACTATATATAGTAAGCCATCCTGCATATACTCAAAATAAGTTCACACTCAGATGCCTACCGAAGCCGTGTTCCTCAGTTCCTGAATTGAGCTCAATCCTATGACCAAAAGCACCTACTCTTACACAGTTCAGATAGAACTGAAAAGTTCCCGCGAGAATATCATACAGAGCATTGCTGCTGATTCAGTTAACTCAAGCACATTTTTTTATATCCAACCGTCCTCAAACAAGCTCGGACATTATCCCATTTCAAACCTCCAACTCTAACATCTGGCAAAACATCCCTCTGTTTTCAAGTATCTTATGATGTTTCAAATCAGTAACAGCCAAATTACACAAAAAACCGAGGCAAATAGTATAACACTTGTTCACGAGACAAGGAATATCCATATCAGCGCAGAAAGAACCATTGATCACATCTCATTAGCAATTTAGCAGGAACCAGATCAAATTCACAGGAGGAGGGTTAATCCAGTAGCATCAATTGAAGGATTCAACAACAAGAAAATAAAATTAAGCACATCCAACATCAGATTTAACTTCGAATCACACCCCGACCGAAGTCCCAACCAAAAAAAAAAAAAGCAGGAAAATGATGATTTCTAAGAAGGAATGGAGCTACCGCGAGGAATCAGGAATGAGGGCGGGTTCAATTTCACTTGGCGACCATTCTGGCGATGAAGTCCTCGTAGCGGATCCTGCCGTCGGAGCCGACGTCGACCTCGCGGATCCACTCGTCGAACTCAGCGGGCTCAAGCTTCTCGCCGATGGAGGTGAGGATGTGGCGGAGATCGGCGACGGAGACGAAGCCGGTGGAGTCCTTGTCGAGGACCTTGAAGGCGTCGCGGAGCTGGCGGTCGAAGGGCTCCGCCTTGAGGTGCTTGGACATGAGGTCGAGGAAGCGGGGGAAGTCGAAGGGGGAGGTGAGGTTCTCCTGGGAGACGATGGACTTGAGCTGGGCCTGGGTGGGGTTGCCACCGAGGGAGCGCATGAGGATGCCGAGCTCGGAGGGGGCGATCCGGCCGTCGCCGTCGGTGTCGAAGAGGGTGAAGGCCTCCTTCATGGAGGAGATTTGGTCATCGCTCAGATCCTTGCCCATGTCGGATTCGGGTTATCGGGTTCGGGTCCTCCGGCTCAGTCTTCGCTGCCTCTGGCGGTGGTGGTGGTCGTGGTGGTGGAGGAGCACGAAAGCTGGATGATTATTCGGGTCTGGGGAATGCGTTCGTTTGTGTTTTTGAAGGGGACGACGACGACACCCTGCGGAGGAGACGGAGAGAATGGTGGGGCCCAGTTTGATGATCTTTCTCTGACGCGGTGTCGTTCGGCCGGATATGGGAAGTGTCAGGCCTTCCCGTTATGGGCTTATGCTATTGGGCTTTGCTTGACCTAATCATAGCTTACGCTCCCACCATGCACATGCTTAATTTTTCTTTTTTGGCGCATTTTAGTATTAGGAAGCGCAATGAGCTCCTACTAATTCAGTTCGAGTCATTAAGGAGTAAAACTCTCTCAATGAAAAATCTTTTTATTCACGAGATTTAAACTCGAGACCTACCAAGCGTTGGTCGATTGAGCCAGGGCTTGTTGGTTTGATTGCTTAATTTTTTTATTGGTCCAAATATAAATAATTAGATCTTCTACTGCAATTCCTTGTTACGACTTCACGCCAATCACTAATCGCTTAGGCGTTGTTTGGACCAAGCGATTAGGAGGATCCTGCAGGCTTTGTCTCGATTGAGGGATTGAGAGGGATGGTGTGGAGTGCGGTTGGGTGAAATTGATTCCTATGTTCGAATAAAAAAAAAAACCTATAACTCCGCTCAATTATTTCATCTATCTATGCAAGAAAAAAATCATGGAGATTATGGTTTGAAATCCTACTCCGAAATCAAACGAAATCTATATCTTTTCCAACTGGGACCAAGAAAGCCAAGACAAGGATTATATCTTCAAATCCCGGCATATGATGTCAAATGTCATGGGAATCATCAGTACGACTCCACTCCAGTCTATGATGTCAATGTCATGGGAATCATCAGTACGACTCCACTCCTCTCCAGTCTATGATGTCAATGTCATGGGAATCATCAGTACGACTCCACTCCAGTCACTATGGCATATGATGTCAATGTCCCGGGAATCATCGGTACGACTCCACTCCAGTCACTAGCCGACTGCTTCGGCATTCCCACTCCAGGCACTAGCCTACTGCTTCGGCATCCCCTTGATGCGATTAACATAATGATTTCGGGCATGGGTGGCTCCTAAAGTGAGTGTGACGGACCATGTTAGGATGAAGTCAATGTCATGTAACGAAACTAACCAATAATCACTAGCTTTTCCAGCTTTGTGTAACAATCGAGATACAGTCGGCAATTCGACATGAAGACAAAACTTTTGACTTAAAATCACCCTCAGAGATCGAAACCATATTTTCCAGAGCACATAGTACATATTCTGAAAAACTTCAGATAGAAAAGAAGATTCTGATTCCCTTTGTCCAACTGTTCTTTTCTGCATACTGGCAGGCAGGTCTCATGCTCATTGAAAAGCCAAGTACAATTGGATGATCTTATCTTGAAATAAATAACACAAATTGCCATATTATTCACTTTGGACCCTTGAACACGTCAGTGCTCAACCTAATAATGTACATGGAATTCTGAAGAAGAGAAAATACAACACATCCTGCAATATCAGTTCTTTCTCATGTGTATTGTTATCAGAAGTTCTTGTCCTAGATCTGATAAGACGAAAAAGCCCAGTCTCGCGTTACAGTCAGTTTACCTCCGAAACGACGACGATCCACTCGCTGAAAATTTCACGGACCCTTTATGCAACCGCACTGTTCTGTTGGTTCTCCTGATACCACTCGAGAGGCCACCAGTCAGGTCTAACAGCCTCAACCTTCACATTCTCTTGGCCTTGGATGGTAAGCGAACTGGGCCGCCTAAGAGCTTCCTCTAGCCTCAATAGTCCCAACCCTCGACAAGCAAGGGCAATCATGATTGTCCCAATTTTCTTGCCCGTGTCAGTGTTCAAAACTTCTGAGCCTGGAGCCACTCTCAGGTCTACTTCTGTAAGTGGATGAAGGTAAGTGTGAAAAATGCTACTGATCTTTTAAATCAGAACTCGTGTAGCATATTTTTTCAGAAAGAACATGTGCAAGAAATCATCAGAAAGAGGCATATACCCAAACGAAATGTGGAGGAGATCTTACCTTTTCCAGTCTCGTTGAGAAATTTCAGAGGAAGTAAGCGCTTTCTGATGACCCCTCGATGATGGGTCCGGGCTATTAGCTCCTGACCAACATAGCACCCCTTGTCAAAGCTTATGGCATTTAGACCCTCCAGGTTGTATTCCAGTGGAATTGCCTCGCCTACAAAATCATTGCGCTCCAAGATCAAAAGGCTGAAAAGCATGCTGATTTCATCTGATGAGTGTGTTTCCATTAGGAAGACTATGGGGGAAGCTATAAGTCAAACTATCAACAATACAGTGCTCATACACATACAGGGGAGAAAAAACACAAAGATAATGGAAATAAGGGACCCCCCAAAAAAAAAAAAAAAATATATATATATATATATATATATATGGATTCACCTTTCAGTATTTCAGTGGATCCCTCTGCTACACCTTTCTCTAATCTCCACAGAAGATAATTCTCTTCATCAGTCTCTTTGTCAGCCTCGACCAAGGGTGCTGCAATAAGCACCATGTAAAGAATTTGAATAATTTGTGAGAGAACATGCAAGTTTTTCTAAAATGGCAATTCACGAGAGAACACTCACGTTCAGTTCCCGACGGAAATATTCCCCTGTATCCGAGAATATCCAGCCTAGGATCCTTGAACCACTGCCAGCCACGTTCATTGCCTTGAGAAGCTGACATGCCAGCACAGTCGGTCCCACTTCCCCAGCCAATTCCTGCGGCTTCGGGTTCTTCTCCTGGAGTGGACTTGGAGGAGAGGTTACCACCAAAACGCTGCCAGCAAGAAAAGTCCTTAGCAAGGTTCTCGATATCCACCTTGGACCTTAAGCGGTATCTGCGAACAGGGAACGATATTTAAGACAGAACTTTATGCTCCAATATTCACACGCACAAGCCCACAACAAAGGGGGAGTTGCAAGAAGGAACAGCAAATCCACTGTTTCCACAAGAAATCAAATTTGCGCCATAAGAATTCCTTAAGCAAAGGACATCAGCATTGAGTGATCTCCGTTGCAGTAAGTAGGAGATTACATTCCCCTATTAGCTACCATCCCTCAGGTAATCTTTCCAGCGAATTTTCTCCCCCATTTGTTTCAACGGATAACTTCGACAAAAATTACTTGTATGGGTCTGATGAACTCTAGGAGGGCTTCAAAGCACCATAAATACGGACAATGGAGACCTACAGCATGAAAGGCTTAGGTTCACGACCTAGCATGACCATACTGTCGCACTGGCAGGGGCTTCAACACACAGTATGCCCAGACGGATACTGCTGCTTAATCCGCTTAATTATTGTCTGATCCATGAATGAATATCAAGGATGTCCACTGGATACCCGAAAAGAGAACTCAAAGAGGCTTTTTCACATCATATTCACTCGGGGAATCGGCAAAATATCGGCAATAAACTCATCAATAATTTCATCCATTATAAGCAATTCTTACAGCTCAACCTATCAATCCGGACTTCATTGAAGCAACAAGTTCTTATTTATATTCAAATTTCAAAGTAACAGAAGAACATAAAATGAACAAAATGCAGTATGGAGAGCTCACCGTTTCAATGTTTGGAGGATTTCATCCAAAGCATGGGAGTCCACATCAGCGAACAGCTCGAACTCCCCATCGCGATCTGACCCTGGCCCGGACCCGGTGGAATCGAGCCGCTCCTCGGGCCTCGACGGCTTGTACAGGAAGAAGTCGTACAGGAACCTCCCCTGCGGAGTCAGCAGGGCGGCGTACACGGGAGGGGTGGTGGCGAAGGACACATTGGGCGTGGGCACGTTCGAGGTCCTCTCAGCCTCGCTCACAGGTTCCCCGAACCGCCGCACGTCATTGGTCAGCAGGCCCTGGAGAAACTTCAGCGTGTCCGGACCGCTGAAACGGACCACGGACCGGGACCGGGACCGGAGGCGGGAGGCCATGGAGCCGACGTCATCGAGGCTGTGGTCGTGGTTGCGGCGCCGGGGGATGTAGCTGCAGGGACTGAACTTTGGGAACAGCACAGAAGGCTTCACACGGCGCATTTCTACTTCTTCTTCCCTGATAATCCGGTGGAAGGAGGATGAGCTCCGGCCGGCTTCTTGGGGGGGTTGAAAGATCAGAGGAGCTGTCGTGGCGACATGCAGAGGCGACACGATGCTCTGGGTTGCTGATACGTGGACGTTGGACCGTTGCTGAGGGTGGAAGGAGATGAGTTGTGTGATACGATGGGAAGGTGTTCGACGAAATGTCCCATCCGATCAGCTCAATCAGGAGCTGCGAATTGCGAGAACTGTGGACTGCGATGTCGCTTTAACTTTGGGTTGACCAGTTTTTGGGCTGGGCTAAATGAAATGGGCGGCAAATAGGGGTGGGCCGAACAAAAAACCGAAAATAGATATTTTCCGGTGAGAGTTCGGGGCACGCTGAGACCACTCCCATTCAGCTCGGCGAGGTGTTTTTCGGGGTGACAATATGTGTCGTGTCATGTTTAAACATGTCGTGTCTAAACGGATTCGTGTTAAAAAGTTCTAAACCCGAACACGACACATTTAATAAACGTGTCAAGATTTTCAAACATGAAGACGACACGTTTAAGGTTGACATTAATACGACACATCTAATCCATTTAACTAAGCGTGTGTATGTATATTTACCTACACGACATGATACTATTACCTTTAGGTACATATTATACTAACACGATATGACACTATTAACTTTAATTACGCATTACTACACGATTGGCATGATAAAAGTACCATAACGGGAGATTTATATAAATAAATTTAGATGATTTTAGTGTACTTTTTTTCTATAAATTGATACAATATGTGAAACAAATTTATTAACATAATAACACATAATATAAACGGGGTTAACCGTGTCTAAATAGATTATAAGGATTGAATCCGTTTAAACACGTTTATTTATCGTGTCTAAACGGATTGACTTGTTTAAACACGAAACACATTTAATCTTAACTTAAACCCACTTAACTTCGTATCGTTTTATCGTATCGTTTCAAATACTGTCGACCGTGTTTCCAGTGAGCTTTGGCATTCGATGCAGCGGATAAAATCCTCCGTTGGGATTTCAGTTCGTCGTTGAACCATTACCTCATGGTTGAAAAGTTAGTGTGCTTTATTCAATGACTCTTTCTTCGAAAGAATTCTGCAATTTCTTTCTAAGGTAAATTTTTATTAAAGTCAAAGTCAATTCATTTAGAAGTAGTCCTATGTAAATTAGTTCGTATTTCTTATTTACATGAACGGTGCTTTCAATAGGGATTTTTTAGATTTTCATACAGTACAAAATCAATACAAGCCCTTAAATCACCTTTCATTTAATAAGATCATCTATTATACATAATTTTTTTAAGTATTTTCATTCTTTATTTTCATATTTTCCTCTTACAAACTTTCACCAGTGTTATAAACTACCCACGCATGCATCGATGAAGTAGTGCCACGTCATCGACCATCAAAATTTTTAAAAAACTATATTTAACAAAACTCCATTGGAATTCGGTGATAGAGGACTGGGAGGGGGATGGTATTGAAATGCTATCTATCACAACTTTTAGCTTTAGAAACCTTACTTGGTTGGCTCGTCTTTTGAGTTTATTATGTTTCATTCCATCCACTGAAGCACTAGTTTTAACATCTCAATTTTCTCCTTGTCTTTCTCCAAACTATGGTTTGCATCAATTAGTATCGCCATGTCTCCCCCTCCCTCCCTTCTCCCCCTTTTTATGCATTTTCTTTTAATTTGGGGAGGTGGAGCGCTTGTCGGCAGCTGCCTCCGAGGTCACAGGCAACCTCGATTGGGCGTGGTGGCTAGCAGTGAGCTAGTGGCGACACTACCACCTCCCCTCCCTCTTCCTCTTCCTTGTTATGTTCTCCCTTTCTTTTCTTTTTCTTTTTTTTAATTTCCAAAATTATGATTAACTATTAAAATCGATGGGATCGAACGCTGACAAAAAGAATTGTGAGCAAAAATCACATTTTATATAATAAAGGGACTAGATCATGATTTTTCAATGATTTTTTAAAGTTTTAAAACTTATAAAAATGGATGGTCCATATTAAATTGAAGGAGATCTAAGGGTGCATATTAGTTTTGTATAGTGTGAAAAGACCCACAATTTGCGATGTAGAATTTAGGTTTATATGAATTAATCTTTATGAATATGTTTTCCTTTTTAATCTCTTTCTTTTTAATGTTTTAATTTTATGGCTCTAAAAAGATACTAATTAAGTAACTTTACCTAAACTTAAGCTCAGTTCTTGCATTGCACGGGAAATTTTGGTCTGAGTATAAAGTTAAATTGCATTCTAATAAAATTATGGGAATATTAATAAGATAAAATTGCAAAGATAATATATTATATTACATTATAATTAGAATTGACGGATTTAACACGAAAAGAAATGTATCTATTTAAAATATATAATACTTAAATTAATATTAAAGATATATAATAAAAAAATGATTTCATTTAACATGTATAAACTGAAAAATAATCTATTTACGCAAAGCATAATAACTTCAAAATAATAAATCACATTCCACTTACCCCAAAAAAAAATCGCATTCCATCTAGAAGTACATATTAAGAGAACATCACTTGTATGGTTAAAAACTTTTTCCATATATATATACATATATATATATATATATATATATAGTTATATATTTATATGCACATTGAGAAAAAAGAGCATGTTGGATTGGGACTAGAAAGGATGCTGAATTTTTTTAGGAGAAAAAATATGGCGGCAAAATTAATTAGTCGAAAAACTTCATTACACTTTACTAGTGATCAGTAGCTATTTTGTAGGAGTTTTATCACGTAGCAATAAAAAAAACTTTTCATATATCGAGATGTCCCTCACAATTATCAAATAATATTTATCAATAGTAAGGACTTATTAAAATGATTCTTTGAACTTATCCAACTAAAAATGGAAAAATCCGTGTAATGGAACCGTAAGGACACTCATTAGTCATTATGAAGGTAATTCGTCTGCTAATCTAGGTTAGATACCAGGTCGACATCACTTTTCGAGCTTTATAAATTATGACTGATTTGTAATACCTTTTATATGGGCAATTTTATAGCTGAGTTCCGCATAGCATTTTTTTAAAAATTCCAAATTCATGTAAGGTTTGTTCTTAGGTTATCTACATCTAAGCTAAAAATATGTAACTGAAAACCTAAATTCACCCAATTGAGTCAAGATGTCACCGCAAGGTTCGGCTCGGTCTCGAGTGAGACCGAGCCTTTATGCAATATTGCTCCCGTGGGTGGCAATTGGGTGCCCTTTTTACCTTTTTTGTAAATAAATGGCAGGTTGCCATTCATCAGCTAGCTTGTTAATCATCTCTCACTTTGTTATGTCAATTGGGTCCCAATCTCAGAAAATTGCTAATTAATTAAGAGCTAATTCAATTTAGAGTAAAATACAGTTTGTCCCAAACCTCTGAGTCTAGTAGCAAAGTGTCTCTTGACATTTAAAAAATTACATTATATCACCCGACCTATCTAAAAAGAAGCAAAGTGTACTCCGAGTGACTTTTCTGACGACTTTTGCAGCCAAATTTTAATTTATTAATATCATATATCATGAAATAATTTCAAAAACTACAAAAAAAAAAGAAGAAATATTTGGAAAACATGAACAGAGAACAAGAAAGGGGCGGTGATGGTTGGGCGTGAGGAGGACGCGAGAGAGATCTGAGGACCTCGATTGCTTGGGCCATGTCTGAGTCTTTTGTCGGCTGTATGAGTACGCTTTGGATCTTTTCAAGACTTGAGAGCCTTGAGGATGAAAGAACAACGAGAGATAACAATTTCTTGTCCTATTTAGATAAATCAACAGCACCATGCCATGTCATTGGAACCAAGAACATGTTTCTATCCCTTCTCTTCTCAGGTCAAATTGACCTCGCAAATTCAAGCCCTAGCCAATAATATATATAGGCAAATTGGAATGGAGAATCCGACTATAAGTCACTATAATAAGTAGAACCCTGCCTCAATCTTCCATGTAAAAATTTTTAGTGCAGGTTTCTTTGCACTTCACATTTCCTACTGCTCCTCCAATGCTGTGGACATCAAGATTGGCTCCCAAGGCTTGAGAAGAAGAAGAAGAAGAAACGAGAGAAAATGAATGTGATTTGCTTTCTTATTCGTTTACTTCTCCACTCTTGCTCTTCAGTCTTCCCGACATCTCTCCCTCCCCTCTTCCAACTTGTTCTCTGTTTCTTTTTTTAATTTTTGTTTTTTTAGTTTTTGAAATTATTTCATATGAAATTATTAAATTAATTATTAAATTAATATTTGGCCGGAAAAGTAACCCGCAGTGTGCTTTGCTTCTTTTTAAATAAGTTAGGTGATATCATGTAACTTTTCAAAGATTAGGGATCACTTTGCTACTGCTCAACTGGAGCGAACTGCATTTGCCACAAATCGTAAAATCAGGTGAATTCATAGTATTTTAATTTGTGTAAAATGGAAGCGTTGATCTACTAGACAACCATTTTGGTTCCAGAAATGTCCAACTGGGACGTATAGAAATATCGGAGGAATCGAATCCGTGGGCTTATGTCTTTATTTATTATCCTTTCCTTAAAGGACTAGTTTTCCTCTATGGATTGGGTCATGGGTCATACCGCGACCGGCACCTAGTGAAAGCGGACCCCATAGATTCATCGTACGTTAGACCCTTATAGCATGTGTCCATACCTAGTGAAAGCGAACCTCTTAGATTCATCCTACGCTAGACCCATACGGCATGTGTCCACACCTAATCAAAGTGAACCTTCTAGATTCATTCGTACGCGCAAAGTTCTCTATGATCACGTAACTAATGCAGAAGGTCGAGAACGGCTAGTCTTATGTTGGGCAGGTACGGTCGACTTGAGATACGCTTGTTAGAGGTGCAAAAATGGCAGTTCATATCTAATTCCGAATCATTGATAGAGTTAATATATGAGTACTTTAGAAGGTTCGATCAGCTTGACATAAAATTAGACAATAATCAAGCTACAATACGATGATAAAGATTGAGGTGCCCGAAATTGTCCATTATTTAGGAGATTTTTCAGTCTCAATACCAAAAGGAGTATGTTGGATATCTATGTTAAGTCACACGTCGCATAAAGATTTATTCATATACTCTTGTACCGGACACAAAAACTTCGCAAACCCACCTCACCACGCAATGGCGTGGCACTCTCTTGCGTTTGGGGAAACCAGTCCCTTTCGTTCTACCTCGCCGATATGCAAGCCTTCAGCCTAATTACACGAGCGTGCCGATTTCAATTGGGTTTCAACCATGCCAAGCTCGGGACGGTCGCCGACACATCGATGTGCCTAGCCCAACGCGCCTTTCCATATTAGGAAATGCTATAATCCAAACAACACTCAAATCTTCGCCTCAGAAAACAAAAAAAAAATAAATATATCCGTTCCATTCCGGGAAACATTTTTCTATTATATGGAAATCATATTAAAACCCAAGAACGATTTGTCGGTCCGGAGAAAAATAAAAAATAAATCGAAGATTAGGGATGAGAACCGACTTTGCAATTGTACTAAACAATTTGCACGCATAGGATAATGCTAAGGTTGTCAGCTCATCTCCACGTTCGTTAGACTTTGAGGTGTGGCACGTTTTCTTTCTGGTCGATTTTACTTCTTTTTTTTTCCTAATTCAAGAATTGGTTTTTAGTTTTATTTAGGAGAAATAACCTGAAAAATTAATTACTTTTATAAAATTCTCCGATCGATCAATTTTTAAAATTTTAGCCTGAAAAATCACAACGTTTACTTCTGTTTTCCTGATATGTCAATTCATTAATTGGGCCGTCAAAATTGTTGACGTTGCCGTTAAGAGTACTGATGTGGTATTTACGTGGATGACATGCTTTTTATCATAACAAATCACATGGTTTACTTTTTTTTCTCATCTATAAAAGTATCAATAACTTTTCACTCGTCTACCAAAATAACCATAACTTTAAAAAATCATATAATTTGTCTATGTTCCCTCATCTACCAAAATAAGACTTTTTTTCAAAAATCACATCTACCAAAATATAACTTTTTTGGATGATTATAAGTTCCACTTAAGGAATTATATATATGTATGTTAATTTAAATGTTAAAAGAATTTTTAATAGAAAATAAGTGTTGTAACAATTATAAGTTTATCATTCAAAAGAATATCCACTTCTGCTATCATCATAAGTAATATAGGAACTTAGACATATTATACAACATTCAAAAATTATGTTATATATATATATAAATATATGTAAGTATTTAATTCAATTTTATAATTATTCAAAAAAGTTATATTTTGGTAAATGTGAATTTTTGAAAGAAGTCATATTTTTGTAAATAAGAGAACATATGTAAATTATATATATATTTTAAAAGTTATTAATATTTTGGTAGATGAAGAAAAAAGTTATTGATATTTTAGTAGATGAGAAAAAAAAAACAAATTATATGATTTTTTAGGTTAAAAAGTTTATGGCATGGCATCTACATATGTAACTGTTTGTCGCATCAGCGCCGTTAATGGCCACATCAATAATTTTGACGGCCCAATTAACAGATTGATAGATTAGAAAAATGGAAGTAAATATTGTGATTTTTCATGTCAAAATTTAAAGAATTAATAGATCGGACAATGTCATTAAAGTAATTAATCTTTGAGACTATTTCCCTCTTTATTTATATATATGGACAAAACAAAATTAACGGAGTCTAGTTTGGTTTGGAATCCTTATCTTGATTCTCCACACGTTGGATAGAACGCCCCTTCCCTTCCCCTGTCATCAGAACAAACCATTTCTTTTCCCACACGTTTCCTTTCCGATAAATTACCCCCGCCATTAACAGCTTCGTCATCTTCCATATTCACAAGCTCCTGAGACAAGAAACAAGAACCAGAAGAAGAAAAAGGATGAAGCTGGTGTGGTCAGCCGAGACGGCGTCCAAGGCCTATATAGACACTGTCAAATTGGTAAGCAAAAACCCCGATGGGTTGCTCTGCTTTTGGTTTCTGGTAATTGTCGGGAATTCCAACCCCAGATGACCCTTTTGAGATTTCGCCATGTTTCGAGGGTTAATGCTGTTTATGGGCTTGGATGTTGAGTTTATGTCGCTGTTAATGACTCGTTTGTTTCTTGTTTTCAGTGCGAAAATCATCAGGAATCGGGACCGGCGGAGCTGGTGTCGGCCATGGTGGCAGGGTGGAATGCTAGGCTCATCGTCGAGACGTGGTCCTCTGGTGGGGTTGCCGCCACGAGCATCGGCCTCGCGGTGGCTTCCCACCACACTGGGGGAAGGCACGTCTGCGTGGTACCAGACGAGCAGTCTCGGTCGGAGTACCTCGCTGCTGTGGAAGGCGCTGGCGTGGCTGCGGCGGAGGTGATTGTAGGGGACCCGGAGGAGGCCCTCGACGGGGTGGTTGGGATTGATTTCATGGTGGTAGACTGCCGGTGGAGCGACTTTGCCAGGACGCTGAGGCTGGCCAAGCTGAGCGACCGCGGGGCGGTACTGGTGTGCAAGAACGCTAGCTCGAGGGCAGCCCGGGAGGAGCCGTTCCGTTGGCGGAGCGTACTTGATGGGGGCTCCCGCAGGCTGGTGCGGTCGGTGTTCCTCCCGGTAGGGAAGGGCCTGGACATCGCACATGTGGCAACAAGTGGTGCGGGAGGTTCGGAGAGAGGGAAGCTCAATCGCTGGATCAAGCACGTGGATCGTCAATCCGGAGAAGAAACTGTCATACGGAAGTAGGAAAGCGCTCGAGTTCTTCATTTGTTCATTGCTTTCCACCCTTCTAGATTCGAGTAGGGAAAGGTAGACTAATTCTTCAATGTGTACAGAGATTTTCCGATGATGTGGAAGACCGGTTTTGGCCTTAAATTCTTTGCGATTTGTCTATTTCGGAATCAAACCGAGAATGTACTTAATTTTGGTTGCTACATTGTTTTGCATCGCTAGCTTTGTCCCGATCGACACTCTGCTTCTGCATCTGCATAACATACATTGCTCATTCGAGACCCTGTTTACGGAGGGAAAGGTTTCCAGTGGATATCAAGCCAAATATAGGACGGCGCTGGTGGAAAGACCCTTCCAAATGTGCTAGAGAGTGAGACTTCGACATGATGAGTTACAATCAAAGCTCGGACTTCTTTATCACAAGGCTCTGCCCTTTGGGCTGGCTTCTGCATTCACCGTCTCTGCTAGTTGTCGGTGAGAGAGCTTTGCAGGGTCACTGATCTGCGATGCCACGGTCGGAGCAGAATGCTCTGTTGATGGATGTGCCCAAGCTCCCCTATTGGCAGTGACTCCAGGAAATGGGGAATGTCCATAGAAAAACATAAACAGTTGATCATCACGACAATCCAAGAATTATCTTTCATATAAGCTTCCACATGAAAAGCAAAAGCCGTAAATCACGGAAGCAGATAAATACCTGTACCGAAGTTGCGGAAACAAAACGTTCTGTGACTAATTGCAGCTGTTAGAATGGTCAGTGCAACATCATGGTGTATACCGTCAAGAAAATTCCGTGTGATTAGCAATGGAAAAGGGTCCACAGCACCTTCATCTTCCTTAGTTCGATTATCTACTTGAGGGCCATCACAGAACGCTCTCTCCTGATCTGCTTCTAGCTCACCTTCATTCTTTATAATGGTGCCTCTGAGTCCTGACCTCTTCAGCTGTGGAGGTAGATGCTCGGTAAATCCAGTAGGATGCATCTCTTTGAAAGTGCTCGGCTTGGAACCAGAGTAGTTTGACACGAACATGCCCCCAAAATGACTGCGTGAATAAAGGCTCATCAAATGGATCCTTCCCACCAGAGAAACTAGCTAGAGATTAGACTGACGTTGCGGAAACTACTAAAGCCACCAAAAGGACCAGCAAAACATTTGCTTCCCTTCATCTCGCATAACAACCCGTGAAGAAACAGCAAGAATCATCCAGCAAATGCTCTTCCAATCTTTCATAGCCATTCCATTTCTTCTGACTGGAAAGCCAGTAGGACTCTTAGCAAGCAATTTAGTGGTTGTTTAGATTGTGGTTATGGCGGGTTACAAAGGAATTACGGGAAGGAACGTATATAACTAAGCTTTATGTTACAAAGGAATTAATCTTACTAGTGTGGAAAGCAATCCTCTATACTGTCGATTTGAGCTAACTATATTTAAGTACGAAGTGCATTCTTGTTCGACTTGTCTGATCCTGATCCAATTCATCGGAGCTCAAGTACGAAAGATGCATCTAGGTAGACGAAGATAATTAAACGTCCATGTTGGGGGGTGGCAGGGGTGCAGCACCGCTGATGAGGCTCTCATCCTTCAAGATCAAGATTTCAGGAATCGATTTGATAGTAGGATTGCTCTAAATATCATTATGCTCCGAGTACCAAATGAGTAACCTGATGGCAGTTCAAATTAGAGGAAAGTACAAAATTTCGAATTAGAGGAAAGTAACCTGCTCAGAGTACCAAATGAGTAACCTGATGGCAGTTCAACACTCTGAAAGAACATAACAGAGGACATCATTCGAGGAAAGTACAAAATTTTCAACATAAATTCTTAGAGAAAGTTCAAAGATTCAACGAGTTGTACCCAGTAACACTGACTAAAAACTCGTTTCCATCGCAATATTTTTCATCTGTATATTGTTCTGTTTAAAATCTGTCTTCTTGGAACCAGAGAACGGAGATCGCATTTTGACATGTCAAAAACAAAAACGTCAATGGAGAGCAACAACCAGTGCGGACAGCAATACAGAGAAAGCAAAAAATGGTTTCACAATACATGGAAAAGAAAGCAATTCAATCAACCAAAATACGAAAACCATCTACTCAAATATAGGCAAACCAAAACGCATCAGCATAATAGGCAATGCAATTCCACAGAACCATACATTACTAATAAAAACATCCTCGAAGGTTTGCTTGCCCATTACGAGGGAGGCAACTTTTGTTTTTGGTAAAATAAAAGAGAAACCAGTTGATAATATGAGGGCTGTTTATTCATTAATTCAATATGATGGATAGTTTGGGGTTATGTTGTTACATTACCTATAAGTATGAACTAATACATAATTAAGAAATGCATTTGCAGCTCTCGGTTCCGATCCACTCCCTCAAGGCATAGAAGCCGGAACCTATAATATCTTCTCAATTTCTTAGTTTGAAACTGAAACCTATTCTTTCTAAGAAACCACCCGTAAGCATACCCATTCTATAAGTTTGAATTGGTTTCAAAGTAGAATTATATATATCCATGCACACCCTGTGCAGTTACACAAAGATTTCATCTGAAAACGTAGTTTTTCTGGAAATGTTGGTTTGCCCGATGAAAACCTGATCATATGGGCACGACTCCTACTGATTCATCGGCGTCGCCTTGATTGAGCTACCGAGAGTCAAGCTGGAAGCTCCATATTGAGTCGTTCTCGCCAATAAGAGCTAATGCTTTGCTCATTTGAGGGAATCCATACTGACCTTTGAGAAACATTACCATGAATGTACATAGCAGCGAGCTCGACAATTTAATATGAAGCATCCTATGTTCTTCCTGATTCAAGCCAGGCACATGGCATTTAATTTGATTTTGATAAGGCTATCAAGGCCTCATCAATAAAGAATATACAAGTGAATGAGAACAAGTATTTTGTCTAGAAACTCAGAAATTATAAACTGAGAAGCTTGGCTTCACAGGATCCATCATTAGGTATGGTCGAAATCTAATCCATCTTATGAATAAGTTATATAACAGGCGCTCGACCTATTCGGGGATTTTGGAAAAAATTGTAAATCGATAATGGAAAGTGATAACTCCAGTCGATATAAGTATCATAATGGTTTGAATTGCAAATAAAGTAAAAATGCCATGGGAAAATAATTTCCAGACAACGAAGGAGATGACAGATTACATGGAACCTCATATGTTCAATCGAATACTATAATTTCCATTGAAATATCTCGACATTGTTCTTCTTCCTCCAAGTTCTTTTGTGTTTCTTCACATTGATCATCATAGCAAAATTTAATGTATTATTAAGCACGCGTGATCTTCTGCTGTAACCAACAGATTGCCGAGTTTCCAACAAGGCATGATCCGTTCTTTAATGCCACCCCTCTGGATGTTACATGTGTGGACCAGAAGCACGCCCTCTTTGGGAAGTAATACCAAAAGCTCGATAATGGACACTTTTTATCGTGTATCTTAAATAAATGTGATTCTTGCTAGCTGTACACTTTTTTGCACGCAACCCAATCAATCACCGAAGATCACTCTGGAAGAGACAACCTCATAAATGTCTGAGAGGTCAGTCTTATATTTTGTAATTTTCGAAGCTTTCCGAATGGCACATTCCCACATTGCCCCAATCCAAAGGCATTTCTAAAAGAACAAAATAGCAAAGCCGATTTGCCTTGCTCCCATTTTCTACTCGAAATTCCCATATGTAATCATCTACAATTTAAATTTTCATTCGGAATTATAATCCCACATAAAAAAATAAAAAAATAATTATGAGTTTATATGAATTTTAAATTCCAACACTTATCAGTTTTATCTTTTAAGTGGATGTGAACTCAGGTTCGTATAAGCCCAATAAAAATTTAATACGATACCAGAGTGGGTTACGCCTTCGCGTGTCCACGTGGGCTCACACTACGTGTATCCAATATCGAGAGCAGCCAAAAAAGTGCTTCGTGTTAGTCCCCCATCGCTTGAGCATGCAAGATGAGCCCGACTCGAGATTAGCTATTGAGAGTGAGTGTTTAAGAACACGTGACAACATGTAGGTAGAAATATACCACACGTTACATGTGAGGACGGGTGTTGAGAATTATAATTTCATATGGAAAAAAAGAGAAAATAACTATGAGTTTATATGAGACTTGGATACCAATACTTATCAGCTTAAGTTTTTAAGTGAGTATGAGTCAAAGTCCGTATCAACTCAATAGAAATATAATACACTCCTAATTTACTATTTCAAGGGCCCAAATTCACTTATAAGGCTGCCAAGTTCCTCCCCATATGATTATCGAAAGAGTAATTTAACAATTTGATCCTCGAGTTATCGGGTTTACATCACTTAAGGTTTTTGAGTTATTTTTTCCAGTACTTGCATCAATTGAATCATTTTTACATCATTTAGGTCGTTTTGCTATATCAAGTCAGTCATTTGCTACATCAGTTAAGTCCTTGAAGTCCCCGACACATCAATTCAATCTTTTTGTTACATCAATTAAGTTCTTTTGCTATATCAATTAAGTTCTTCCATTAAATTAAGAGGTTGATTGTGTTAAACGAGATTAAAATACTACATCAATTAGGTCCATATGTCTACCTTTTGTACTTTCATTAAATCCCGTGATGACGTGGCAATCACATGAATTTAAAAATATATTATTTTAATATATTTTACCAAAACGACATCGTTTTGGTGTTTTTATTGGAAAAGAAAATCCCCCTTTATGTCCTGGGAAGACGAACTACGAAAACAAAGGCTCCAACGAACATCACGAGCCCTTCACCTTCAGTTACCAGTGCCACATGCCACCATCTCAGGGGGTACGTCGTCGGCGGGCCTCCATCTCCGACAATCCATCCGTAGTCAGCTTTGCCAAAACACAACTTCTTTCTTCTCTACTCCCTCTCGGCTCTGCAGTGAGTTTTATTGGCTTTCTGCCAAAGATTCGACACTCTTCCCTTAGTCAAATGAAAGTTACTTGATTTATCCAACAAATACCTGGCTTAGGTGAGTCAAAAGTCGATCCTCAACCATACTGCTCGATGCACTGAGCTTCAACAAGGGCTTCAACCTCTCATCAACACGGCAAGCATCAATAACCTGCAAACAAGAGATTTTTGTCACCATCGTCCAATCAGAGCCTCGGTCAACCGCACCGCTAATGTCTTCTCGATTACACTGTTGGCCGTGATAAAGCCTTATAAATAAGCTCAGATTTCGCCGATTAGGGACAATAGCTTCCAATCGAGGTCGAGAAAAGAGACATCAGATCAGGTTCTCATATCAAAAGGCAAGAGTTACGAGAAAGAGAGAGAGGGAAGGGCCAGACTACAGGGAGGGGCGCAAGCCATGGCCCCCTCAAGTGAGGTCGCTAGAGTTCAACGACCTTGCCTAAGGGGGCGATGGCTTGTGGGGGAGCCCTCATTCGATCTGTCCCCTCGACCCTGAACAGAGAGGGAGGGGAAGGGCTTAAATGTCAATTTTTCAGTGAAAAATGAAAAAATTGAAGAAAAAAATTAATTTTTGAAAAAACTCAAAACGACGTCATTTTGGTAAAATATAAATAAAATAATATATTTTTAATGACATTCGGTTGCCAAGTCACATTTTCGTTATAGGATTTAACGAATGGCATTAGACGTTGCAATTCCATCAGGGAAGATAGGATTGCGATTTCGTTACATCATTCATGTCCATAACCTTTGTTAGTTAGGGACCCAATTGATATAAAATCAATTGGTCAGGATCCAACTAATGTAAATCAATCTCTCAAGGACCAAAGTGATATATCTCACTTAGTTGGGGACCTAATTGATGAACACAAAGACCTAATAGATGAACGCAAAAACCTAACTGATATGAATAGGGATCTACTTGAAGTAAAATTGATAACTCAGGGATCCAAGTGATGAAAAAAGTAACTCAAAGACTTAGGTGATGAAAACTCGATAACTCATTCATTAAATTGTTAGTTTACTCTTATCAAAATGACGATAGGATTTTCTTTTTTTCTTTTAATTATACATTAGTAAAGTCATAATTTATCTCTCACACAAGGATAAATAAAATATACATACAATGTATCTCATCACTTAGGCTCTGTTTGGATTGTTGATGTGATTTTAAAATCCTAATTTTAACTCAACTCTAAATTTTTTAAAATTTCAAAACGACCCTCACTTTTTAAAATTTCTCAATTTTGCCCCACCCTTTCTCTCCCCTCCAGAACACTATTCATCGTCTTCCTGCTCAAGCCACACTGTTCATCGTCCCTTCCTGATCCCAATCGAACGGCTTGAAGATCCGCCTCAGCTGCTCCTCCGAGTAGGGAGACTTGTAGGGGCCGGGGAGGACTGAGGGTGCCATGAGGGCCACGAACTCGGAGAACTCCATGAGGCCGTTGTTGGTATCAACCCTCTGGGTGAGTGCCTCGAGCTGCTCGGGGCTGGGCTTGAGCCAGACCGACCGGAGGAGCGAGCCGAGCTCGAGCTGGGTGAGGTTGTCGTCTCCGTTCTTGTCGAAGGAGCGAAAGATCTCGCGGAGCTCCGCGATCTGGTCCTCGTCCAACTTCACCGATCCTCAACTGCTGGATCTGGTCCTCCGCAACTGGAAAGTGAGATAGACAGATAACAGAAGAGTACTACCTCGAATGATCAACCTCAGGGCTCAACTGCTGGGATCTTGGAACAGGGCCGCCATGGGAGGTCTCTTCTCCTCTGTTCAGAGTGGAAGATCTCGAGGGAGGAAGGACATGGGAAGAGCAGGAGAGAGAGAGTTGAGTGTGGAGAGAGAGAGAGAGCTTGGGGCATTTTTTAAAAAATAAAAAATTTGTGGGTTATATTTTAATTTTTAAAAATTTAAAATCAAACGAAATCATAATTTAACTCTGAAACCAAACGCTCTCTTAATTCCTTGACTTTCAGTAAGCAAGATGCTGACAACCTTTCTGCCTCCATGTCAAAAGCCCATAAATTATAAGCTGACAAGTACCATAGCCTGTCTCAAGAAAATGAAAGAAAGCAAATAAACGAGACCGAAATGAGAAACAATATTAACGGTAGGGTAACACGGGCCATGTTACTGCCGAATCACGTTCACGCTTGACAAATTGTACCGTCAATGGACGTATTTTACTTGTAATAGACGAATTCAAAGCCAATTGGAAGAACTTTAGTTAAGGCTAGCCAATATCCAACAAAGATTAATCTCAATCAATATATTAAAGACTCCTTATGATCTCATCGAAAATTATGAAACCCATAGGAATGATGACGTCCCTAAAAATATAAAATTGCACTACAATTTTTATCAATATGGTTGGACCTATCTATATCAATCCCAAATAAAAATATATGATACAATGTTTCTCATGCCATTTTCATATTCCAAGGTGAACTTTCACAAGGGAGAACCCAAACACACAATAGCAAAGCAATTATGAGCAAGAAAATGTCTCCCAAATCTTCACCTTCTCCTTCTTCTTCTTCCATGTCCCAACATCCTTTCTTCCCTACTGTAAGTCTCCATATTTATGTCTCAAGCAACACTTTTATGAAGATAGCTTATAGCAAATCTGCTTGAAAATGATTAATCTTATGAAGTTTGTTCTTCTTAACAGGTAAAAGTACATGATGATCGGAAAGAAGATGACAGCATCGAGCATAAAGTACGTGCTGGATCTACGTCGAGCAAGGGGCCTGAGAAAAGAGCAGGCAGTCCTGAGCAGCCCATCGGCAAAAGGGTCGAGGTGGTGTCAGTCTCGTGCGATGGCTGCCGCCCCCATCAATACTCCTGGGAGAGTAAGATCTCTGTGGTTCCTTTAGAGTATGACAGTCGCGGACTTGAAAAGGGTGTCCCCATCATGATTCCCAGCCCCAGTAGCATGTTCAGGATGATCATCTCATCCTTGTCGAGGAGAAGCCCAGCAGCAGTGGGGAGTCGGACCAGTCGGATCATGGAGGATGAATCCTGGAAGGTGGCGCTTGATGAGCTCTCCCGCAAGCTGATAGAGACCATGAGGGAGAGCGATGCAGCGCTACTGGAAGTTTCGAGGCTGAAGTACTCAATGGTGGAGCTCGACAAGAAGCTAAACGGGCTCGAGGTCTACTGCCATAGCATGAAATCTGGTCTTGAAGAGCACCGCAGATCATCAACGTATCCGCTGTTTCAAATAGCCCACAGCCCCGGGAGGCCAAGCAAGAACTCGGTCGTCAACAATGACAAAATTATTGGGAGTTTCTCCATTGCAGAATCGAAAGCACGGAAATGTGTAAGGACCTTGACCCGATTGATCGTGTTAGAGCTTCGATATGCTGGTTCTAAGGTCCATGGGGCAATTTCTGGGCTGCTGAGGCCCTACAACATAAACATCTTACCTTCAACTAATCCTAGGAGTCTGGTCCTTTACCTTGATGCTTTACTGAATAACATATTCTTCGAAGATTTCGAAACGATCGGGTTCCACGCGAATGCTGCTAACCCAATATTGAACACTATCGAGCTCTGCCAGGCGAATTTTGCCTCCTACAAGTCCCTCAAAGGGATGACTTGGCCAGGAGTCCTAGAGAAGGGAACGAGGCATTTTTGTGATCGGTTCAGCAGGTTCTGCGATAGGAAGATGAGTGACATCGTGAGCAGGCTTGGCTGGGGCCGTGCATGGCCAGAGGCGCTCCTGGAAGCATTCTTCGGGGCATCAAAGAGTGTATGGTTGGTTCACCTTCTGGCCAACTCTGTCCATCCAGGCTTGCCGATCTTCAGAGTTGATGCGGGGACGAAGTTTGATCCGGTTTACATGGAAGACCTAGGACAGGACAAACTCGGAGATCAAAGGTCCGGTTCCGCTAATATCCAGCTCATGGTGTCGCCGGGTTTCTATATTCAGGATTGTGTAATCAAGTGCAAGGTTTTTGCAGGCAGCAGTGCTATGTAGCTTTACCATGCCTTCCGATCAGAACGAACCAATTAGCTTCATCTTTTATCTCCTACACGCATGGTGGAGGTATGGTGGAGGTTGCATAGATCTGAATTACGAAAATTAAGATAGTGATTGTACGTCTTACAATTGCCGAGAACGAGATGGGATGAAAATGACATTAAATGTGATACCCGAGCTCACAGATTATTTTGCGTGATTTTTTTAGCATCATAAAATCCCACCTTGAGGTTGATTAATTGAATCAAAGTAAACGCCTGTCTTTTATTATTATTATTATTTTTTTCTGGTCAAGTGAAAGAAGGTTCCTAGTATTTTATTGTTAAGTATAGTTATGATTCTTTCAGTCTATCTATCTATTCAGCAAATAAATAGAAATTCTCTCTATCAATATGTATGGTCTTGGACCATTAATAATGATTTTTCTTTAGAATTCGGTTACTTAATCGATCCACTTACTTCTATTATGTTAATATTAATTTTGTTTCGAGTGAGTATTACTCCTTATGTGTAACACTCAATCAAAATACTTAAAAGTGAGAAATCGGCCCCATAACGAGCTCACAAATTCTCACTTATAAGTATTTTGATCGGTTCTTATTCATCCACAGTGAATGAATAACACTTATTGAGAGCTCTTTTGAGAGTACGGTAAGAGGTTCCATAATCACTTTTCCTTATAATTTTAAGCAGATTTGGTGTTCGGTGAGAGTTTTTGAAATCATGATTTGAGTCGAAATTGCGATTGCAAACGTGATTTCCTCAAGCAGGTTAATAGATACTTATAAAATCTGATTCTGCATATTCTGTATCGAGTATTAATAATTGTCGTTTTTACTTGCAGCGGTTTTAAATTAGTTTCCTACAAACACTTTAACTTATTATGAAATCAACATTTACTTTTCAGCAATTTCATTTCAATACTTTTCAATCACCAACAACACTACCGAACCAAGCCTGAATATAGACATTATTGCAGTCGAAATCTAGAAAAATAACACAAAGGCTATGGAAGTAATTTTACAAGTCTCCTTGGTCAGCCTCATCAACTAAAAGCCCACTTCCTTTTGTGCTGGGCCTGGCCCATGTAATCTGAGCTTAGCCCATTTCTCTCTCTGGATGTGCTCATTTGCTGCTTCGCTCAGTAGCCTGATTTGATCCACTCCGCCGCCTGCTCTCTCCCCTCCCCCTCCCCACCACAAACCCCCCCCGGTCACGACACACACACCGTGGCGTTGTCAAGCCCCTGCCGCCGCCGTTCAATTGCCGGCGGTAGAAGCGGCGGTTCTAATCTGACGGTTCCCTAATTTGCAGATTCTCACTTCGTCTCCATCGCAGTGCTGCCTATCCTATCAATATCCAATGGCACATTCATCAAGTCTGACCTCCGTCGGTCTTGTCGCTTCCGGCCTCGTCCCACGGGCCGCTTTCCCGCGGGGAAGGTACGGGGTGCTCATCTCGACTTCAATGTCGCCTTCCCGGGGTCTCAGGGTTCGCGCCGTGCAGGACAACGACGCGCCGCGGAGGCTTATTGACATATTGCGAGTCGTGCCCGAGTTCTCCAGGAATTATTTCAGGAGCCCGTCCCGGAGGGCCCTGTTTGGCGGGATCTCCCTGCTGGGGGGATTCTACGTGGCGCAGACGATCTCGTTGTCGTTCGGAGCTCTCGGAGTGAACGACGTAATCGCTGCGGTGATCTGCGTTCTCCTGACGGAGTACGTGACGAGGTTTTATTATAGCAGGCCGAAGGTGACTTTCCCGGTTGCCCTACTCAACAACTTCAAGATGGGATTCACTTATGGACTGTTCATAGATGCGTTTAAACTTGCTAGCTAGCTGATGATCATATGTCTCACTATATGTATGTTTCTACAATCATATATATATATATATATGTGTGTGTGTGTAATTTGGACTCTGGGAATTGGCAATCCATTTCTTGTACATATAACATTTTTATGAATAGAAACTCTCATGCAAAGATTTGGCATCCATGTCTTCCTCTCATCGCGAAAATCCCCGGTTGGTCGGACTTTGTGGCTCGTGTCTTCTGTTTCAAGTTTGAAAATGATGTAGAAATGAGACTGATTGATTGATCGGGTGAGGTGCTCTTGAGATCATTATTCTGAGTCGCGAGCTGGGTAGACAGCAGAAATCCTGTCAGGGTTATATTATCGGAAGGCAGGCTTGAGCAGCCGCAGCACCAAATCATGACTCTGGAGAAGCTCGGGACAACAGGTCGATACGAGCTCAATATCGACAAGCAACCAAATAACAACAATGGAAACGTGCTGTTGAGGGAATTCAACGCAGACCACTTTAGTTTTTGACAGGAGAGGTCGGGCCATTTAGCTGATCCTTCCTGATAAAAAAATCACCATCGAAAACAGAGATAACATGAGTCCCAGTGTGAATTAATCCATAGGTTAACTTAGAAAAAGGGTTAATGGCATGTTTTTTTGACATTAGAGATTAAAAACCAAAAGGTAAAATCGCCATCTTTCACTCTTAGCTGATTCATCTTCATCATAGCATAGGTTTCTTTCTTCAGTTATTTCATTTCTTTCCTTACTTGAATCCATGTTCTTGCTATCAGAACAAGAATCAAAGAAGAGACGTAGTGAATAAACCGGGGGACCGGAATGTCGAAACGATTCCCATATAGCGGAGTCTGTATGTTCCAAGTCAGAGGCATAAGGAATTTACATGACCTGGAGAGGAATTCCCTCATTTTACAAGGCCAACCAGGTTCCACCCTGCTGAGACGAATGAATTCCTAGATCCGCCTCACAGCCGTTACGTCGAGGATTCTCCGTCCATGTGGATGGAGCACCCCCTCTCTTGCCTGGAGCTTCTTGAACCACGTTGTCTATGGAGTGTCAAGATATATGTCTATCACTTCATATGATCGCTATGCTGTCAATCAAGAGGTTTGAAATTCTGTCCTTCTGTTGTCTCCCGCAAGTATAGGGGGTTGTGCAAGTAATAAAGGGATGAGTTATGTATCGTTCCCACGAGGAATTGATTCAATAATTTTACTAATCACTAAAATTATCACACCTCAATAATAGTCAAACCAATCGATATGAGATGTAACATTAAAGACAACGAAGTAACTAACACGATAGTGTCTAATTCGACTAAAGATAACCGATGATGAGGAAGCCTAGGGTCTCGATTTCCCTCTATGTTATCTTTAACTTCACTCATGCTCTCCTTCGCATAGTCTTGAATGACCGGATGTATTACCCCGAGATTTCGGAGTTCTCTCCTAGGTATCTTTCGATTTGCCTAGGGGACATATCTATTCAAACAAAGTTTCTATTGAGACTCAAACTCTAAATAAACTCATCAAGTTCCAATCTCGATCATGGGTGCCTAAGGCAAGCACGTATATTTCTATCGGTTAGGGCCGGCAATATTTGACACGACATGGATACGACACGAAGTTAAACGGGTTCGGGTTCGGGTTTTTTGATATTCGGTCTAAACGGGTTCAACCCGTTTAGATACGATTAATAAGCGTGTCTTAACGGGTTGAACCCGTGTAACCCGATTATACACGATTAAACCTGTTTATTTAGACGTGTTTAATCGTGTTATTTAATCGTGTAACCCGTTAACCCTTTTATTTAATTGAATTTACCAAAATACCCTTCCACTAACCCTAATTTTGAAATTTCCTCCTTCGATTGTCCTTGCCTTCCTGTAATCAGTATTCAGTAACCCTTCCTCCTTCAGTTCCGCCTCCACCCTGAGGCCCTAAGTCAAGCGTCCACCGTTCCATCGTCCACGGTCCTGAATCCTTCCGCCGTTCCGATCGATCTCGATCCTGCGACCTTTACTCCGCGACCGCGACCCACGACTCGAGCCCTCTCTCCGACCTCAAACGAAGCGACGTCAGCTCGGTCCTCGGTCCTCTCTCCGAGTGATAATCATCAGCGGATCATAGGGTTACAGGTACTGTACAAGCTCTTTCCTTCCCTCTCCATTCACAATCATCTCGCAGATTCCTTTCGTCCCCTGTCGCTTCTCCATCAAAGAGCATTGAACCCTTTGCAATTCATCGTGGATTTGTCGTCTTGGAGTTGTCGATTCCTCTCCTTCCATTTCGTGTCTTTGATTTTCTTCTTCTCCGATGCAACTGTAAATATGGATTGATTGGACGAATGGGTCGTGTTAACGTGTTCGGATAACCGGTTATAATCATGTCGTGCATGGACATATGTACCTATTATGACACGTTTCGATAAACAGGTTTAAACGTGTCTAAACGGGTTGACACGGATATAAACGTGTCGTGTATGGGTTTCCAAAACCTGACCCGTTTAATAAACGTGTCGTGTACGGGTTATGACTTCAATGACACGAACCCGTTTAGACACGACACGTATAAACACGACACGATACAAATTGCCACCTCTACTATCGGTACCCGCGAAACAACCCAACTATCAACTAATCAAGTCAAACAAACGCTATTCCATTCCCTACCTAAACCGTAGCTTACTCCGTCGAGTTTGCTAAGATTATTGGGTTAATGTAATTGATGGCAAAACAATCACAAGCATTAAGAATGGGATCAAATAAGCACATATATTCATTCAACAATATGATCGAGAGAGTTTCATGAAGTTAGTTCAACATCGAGCTCCATCGATACTCTAGAATAAGAGTTAGCTCATGGCTATGGAGTTCATCGACTCAACAAAAGACATCATTCCAGAGGAGAGAGAAGACTGATGAAGAGGTGATGAAAAACTCTAAGAAGTCGATGTCTCGACTTGAGCTCGAGTTCTCCTCCTTGCTCTCCTTCTTTTCCTTTTCTTTTGAGCTCTGTTTTCCTCCATTCTCAGTAGCTTCCCTAACTCTCTTCCTTGCCGCCAAAGAAGAGGAGAGAAAAGAGAGATGGAAAGATGCGTATGTGTTCTTTCCCTAGTTGTCATCCACTGGTTTACCAATTGCCTTCAACTGGTCACAAATGGATTTAAAGTCGCTTAGGTAAAGAGCAAGATTAGACTCTTTCCTGATATGCTGTAGCTGCGTCAAAAGGTCGAATTCGCTAACAACCGAACTTTGTTTGAAGTGAGTGGTGAGGGCCCGCCATACTTCAGCTGCAGCGGTCAATCCAACAGCATGGCCAAGAACTTCTTCCGACAGTGTGCCAATAATCCATGATTTTACCAGTCGATCGGTACGTACTCAAGAAGTATAGTTTGGGTTCTTGACTTCAGCTCCATCCCGTTGCACCATCTTCGCAGGTGGGACTGTATCTCCGTTCAGGGAACCAAGCAGGTCCTGGCTCTCAACTAGAGACGTTTACTTGTGTCTCCCATAACAAGTAATTGTTTTTTGTAAGTCTAAGAGTGACAAAGTTAGCTACATTAATCGTAGTAGGGAAAGGGAAAGCCAAGTGAGTGTTCTGATCGGCCATGGGAGAGGTCTTAGAACCCTAGATGCTCTGACACCGAATGAAAGTTCGAGAGAAAGAGTTTGGTGAATAATTTCACGTTAATTGCTGTGAGTGTTGTACATCAGTATATATACAAGTAATTAGAGAATAAGAGAGAATGATGCTATGCTAACTGCCTATTCTATTTACATGATTTGAGGATTTATCTGAAGTAGAATCTCCTCAAGAATCGTTTGGTACGACAGCTGAATCATTTGGAGGAGAGATATTCGAACTGATCAGAATGTTTCCGTTAATAATCTTCAAAGTCAAAACCGAACTGGCTTGTTCTGCCAGAAGCAGCAGCTCAGAATTAAATTAAGCCAGTGCACAAATTGACCCCATGGAGCTGGTGCGAACAGGCCCATTTGTCACATGGGTTATACCTTTTGAAACGTACTATCATTTAGGCTTTAAATTTGACTGTATGTGCTGTTACACTCATGATTACATGATCCAGTTATCAAATATCTATTCGTTTGAACTGCATAATCATGATAATGGGCTCGATGATTTTGCTGCACGGTCCTTAAGAAGCAGAGGATTATGTCAAGTGTGATGACCGTATAGCTGAAGTAGACGTTCCCGCAGATCGGGTCAATCTTAGCTCTTTAAGAAGTGGTTCTTTCCATAAGTTTTTGGAATATGGTCTTGACTGATTCTTTATGCTTGCAGAAGATATTTACAGCCGAGCATGGGGAGGGACATTAAACAGTTTTCTGTGCTTTCCAAGCGGAAGACGTATGACTGTCATGAGGCTTGGATGTCACGCTCGTTCCACCTAATAATCAGTTGGAGAATGGACCTTGACAACAGAACATTCGAGAAGCGCAATCTAGGAGAGCTTACAGAGTGTTTATTTTATTTTATTTATTTATTTTATCCGATTCCATTTCGAAGAGAGTGAAATAGCTGGTTTTGCTGTTTTAACAGTCTCACATATATTTGTACATCACATAAATTTGTGGCATAAATTCCCTTTTAGTTCTTGCGTCCTAGATGGGTCATTAAGGTTGGCCATTTCGTGAGCTAGGGTGTAACTTCAGTGCAGGTGTTTAATGTCTAGATGGACGTTAAATTTCCTTGATATTGCCGATGGTTGGTCAATATTGGGGCCAATTTTGATCATTTCTGCCATCTTATATTTGTTTTGTATTTTCACTTGTTCATCCCTTGATCAGTATTGCGAGGAACAAATAATAATATATAAGTCTAGAGGCATTATCGACCTGTCACCTCGTTTGTCACTGAAGAGCAAGCCCTGGAAGAGGGTGTCTACCAAGTGTGAGCATGATAAACAATTCCGGGCAACAAAAATTTGTGAATTGAAGGTAGCAGTCATTAAGTTTGACGCAAATTTTGATACCCTTCTCATAGCACTCGAGCTTCTCACCAGAACTTAATTGTCATGTAGACAATCAAAAGGGAGCATTCTCAGCTTTCTCATGAAGCACATGGATGCGTGGATTCAATTCCCGAGTTGAATAACACAGTTTCTGGAGTCCAAGAATTGGGTATGTTTGGGAGAATTGCTCTCTTGGTACACTTACTCATGGCTATATAACTCTGTTATTGGATTTCATGGCTAAGTTCATCATGCTTTAGATTTGTCCAGTGTGAAGATCTCAAAATGAAGTACAGTGAAGAGCAAACAAAGAGAAGGAAGCTCTTCAACCGACTTCAGGAAACAAAAGGCATGTTCCCTATATAATTTGTAATTCTGGATAAAATGGAATGTGATTCAGTATTGTGGGTTATGTATTTTTTTTTTCAGTTTCCTTTTAGATGAACAAATTTGTTTTCTTTTGTAGATGTTTTAACCCTTTTAGATGCATTTCAGTCATTTATACTCATCATTTCCTTAATGTGCAAGACGTATTCTGCTTGATTTGTTATCCATGCAAATGTGACTTTTGTTTCTCTCGAGCATGGTGTTATAGAAATCCTGGTAGCTAATGTTGTTGTCCATTAAGCAAGGAAGAGGTATCGGCTGGTTGTCCGGCAGCTACGGACTTCAAATTTGCAAAAGATGGAGATCTAGGGATCCTCACAGGCTGCTCCACTTGGAAGACCTGTAAATTCGACAGGGTCTTTAGACTCTTTACACTGAAAGATGATCAAGGTACTATTCTCTTCCCTAACTAGAGAAAATAATTAACATTGCGATTCCATTATTTCATTATGAGTCTTATATGGCCATTCTTTCTTCTCTTTTCCAGCAGTTGATGTGTTTGCAGATGCTTCACCACTGGTATATTCTCTGTGTGGATGGTTACAACGTCTGTATCTTTTCTTATGGCCAGACGAGAACTGGGAAGACATTTACGTTGGAAGGCACAGAACACAACCGTGGAGTAAACTACAGGACCCTTGGACAACTCTTTGGAACAGCCAAGGAAAGGATCGAAACATTCACTTACAGCATATCAGTTAGCGTCCTTGAGTCCTACAATGAGCAGACACGAGACCTCTTGGCAACATCATCAGCATCAAAAAAGTAAACTAAATCCCGTTTACTCTCTGTTATTTGGTCTCAAAATTTATTTGACTTTGATTTAAGCAGGCTTATGATTGTTTTTCCCAGGTTGGAGATTAAATAAGCGTCTCAAGGATTTCACGACGTCCTTGGGATTGTAGAGGCCAAAGTTGAGAACATCAAGGAAGTATGGGATGTACTTCAAGCAGGAATCTATGCTAGGGCTGTTGGGTCAAATAATGTCGCGAGCATACTAGTCGATCTCACTGGCACAAAACTTTTACTTCTAACATTCTTTCTCATTTGATCTTTTACCGAAAAATAATCTGACTCTTCCTTGTTTTTCAGTATGCTATGTATAACGGTGAGATCGAGAAACATGATAACTGGGTAGTGCACTAGCAGCAAGCTATGGCTCGTGGACTTGGCAGGCCAGGAGAGGCTTGGAGAAACTGATGTGCAGGGTGAGAGACTGAAGGAAGCTCAGAATATCAATCGATCCCTTTCAGCCCTTGGAGATGTAATTTCTGCTTTAGCAAATACAAGCAGTCATATCCCATACAGAAACTCGAAACTGACACATCTGCTTCAATATTCTCTGGGTAAATCAAAATGCCGCCCCAAATCTTGTCAGATCTTTGGCCATATAAAATGAAGTTCGTGAGTAGCCTAATTTGCTGAGATCTATTGCTTTCACAGGTGGTGACTCGAAAAGTGTGATGTTAGTTAGCAAATTGGTCCCTCAGCCACTGATTTGGGCGAGACATTATTGAGTTTTGCCATGTGGGCTCCAGGTATTGAATTGGGTCCTGCTCAGAAGCAAATCGCCCCCAGTGAGCTTCAGAAGATGAAAACAATGGTATAGTGAAACTGCGCTTGTATCCAGTTATCATTGATAATTTGAATAACAATAACATTATACCCTGCCCCTGTGTAGCTCGAGAAAGCAGGCAGCAGTCCAGATCCAATGATGAATCTCTAGGGAAGTTAGATTCAACATCCAAAACCTGGAGAGTAAGGCGAAAAACCGGGACCAAGTTTAGAAAAACTTGCTGGAGAAAATCAAAGAGCAAGAAGATCATCTAGAATTTTAGACCTCCTTGCACAGCCAGTCAGCGTGACAGGCCTCGCGACTTTTAGACACACTGAAGGGAAAGGAAGAAGTTTGCTCCACTCTTCAGAAAGAGGTCAGGGACCATCACTTCTTTATGGGGGGAAGTTTTTTTTCTTCACAATTAGAGATCGTGATTGAGACCTTTCAGAGTCTGTCACAGCAACAGAAGGTGAGCAAAGTGGTCCTTCAGTTGTGGTGTTATCATCAAAAACATAAACTTAGTATTATACTTCTTTTGTTTTTAACCAGGTGAAAAATCTCGAAGACAAAACTCAGAGAGCAACTGCAGGAATCCGAGCATCATTCCCAAGTCCTAACAAGAAAAGGTCTTTTATCCACAATCAATTATCATGCTTGAAGCACCTCAATGATCTCTCATGTTCTCTCTGACACTTCTTATTATGATTCTGTACCCTGCAATTCCATAAGGGAGCTCGAGCAATAACTGGCAGAGAAAAAAGAGAACTCCGTGTCCTCATCTCTTCAGCAGAAGGTAATCCATTTTCTTGATCTATGCCCATTTTCATTCCCAAAAAACCATAAGATAAGTGAATTGCAATTATTGTAAACATAAGATGAATACTCTTCTCCACTGTGGTTTCCTTAGTTTGTACCAACATAACAGAATGTTATCATTGCATGCCTTGTCGTGCAGTGGTTTGCTGGTCCACAAATACACAAGCAAAGTTACTGCATTACAGGGTATCAAGAGAAACCTCCACGGCTGAACCTGCTACTGCTCTTCATGGTTGGGCCTAATACTGCTGTGCATATTTCCTTTGAAGACCCCTCCGCAGATCTTAAGGATATTTGTCGAAGACCTTCTCCCACATGGAATTCAGGCATTCACTGTTTTCATCAACTACCCTTTTCCATTTTTTCTCAAGGTCGGTTTTCGCTCGCATCAGGGAAGCATCCAACTCCAGCAAGAGTTCGCTCCCCATTTGCGCATTCTTCTTCAGTCCTTCGTTCTCCTCCTTCAGATTCATCTCTCAGCCTCTACCTGTTGAATCAGTGTTTGCAGATTCTTCTTCTCAGCATTTGCCTGTTGATTCTCCTTCTGCAAATTCTCCTTTTCGGCCTCTGCCTGTTGAATCTTCTTCTTCAGATTTTCATTCTCAGCCTGTGCCTTTCGAATCTCCTTCTTCAGATTCTCCCTCTCACCTTCTGCTTGCCCCGGTTCAGTCTCAGTCTTCCTGAGTTCGTCTCGACAGCGCCGTAAATCTTCAAGGAAGTCCTGGCAACGAAGCATCGCATCGAAACCCGAACGAAGTATTGGGCTGCTTTTTCGTTGTCGGTCTCTTTCTGACTGCTTGCTTTGAAACTTCCATATAAATAAGAAATAATCTTCTGCACTGTCACACCGTCTTCAATGGTAGCATTCGGTGGAAGTTTCAGCATGTCACCTTTAGTGGACTTCGGTCCCATATTTTCGAGTTCTGCATTACAAAAACATGGGTTGGAATAAAACAAACAATATACATTAGTTAGATTGTGAAAGGATTCTCTCGAAATTGTACCCCACGACAGAGAGTTGTAATCATGAGTGTTAAAAAACTTTGCTAACATGGATTATCGAAGAAATACAAATTTAGGAACCCAACTATATATGACAAAATCACTTATGACTAGCATTATATTATATGAAAAAAGCATATGAAAAACTACTCACGAACAAATTGATGGAGATAATGAAAATTTCAAATATTTCCTTCTCATCTCAAACATACATTCGGATGAGACAATCCCCTCTTCCACAAAGAACTTTCGACTGACATGGATCAGCAAGGAACACAAATTTAGGAACCCAAACTTATGACGACCATTATATTATATATTATATATGTGAAAAAAGTATATGAAAAACTACTCACATTTATATCTAATAAATTTGAACAAATTGATGGAGATCATGAAAAATCAAATCTTTGCCCTTCATCTCATACATACATTCGGATGAGACAATCCCATCCTCTACTAAGAACTTTTACGGACATGGATCAGCAAAAAAAACAAATTTAGGAACCCAAACTTACGACTAGCATTATGAAAAACTACAAACATTTATATCTAACAAATTTGAACAAATTGATGGAGATAATGAAAAATCAAATGTTTGCCCTTCATCTCATACATACATTCGGATGAGACAATCCCCTTTTCCTCAAAGAACTTTTATTGACCCAGACCCACGAAACCAAGAATTCTCAAATTTCAATCGAGCTCAACACTGAAACCCAGGAGTTTGGTCGGTTGTCACATGTACTTAACAATAATCAGACCAAACATTCTTTATGTGGTGAGTGTTCGTCGAGATTCTTAAATTGTGCAAAAGAATCTCACATGACAACTGCAAAGAGGGTTCTGAGATATCTGAAAGGGACATCTTCTTATGGAATCAAGTTCAAGAAGAATAAGGAGTTTAAGCTATTGGTTTTCAGATAGTGATTGGGCAGGATGTGCAGATGACATGAAGAGCACTTCTAGATATTTGCTTTAGTCTTGGTTCAGCTTGCTTTTCCTGGTGTTCAAATAAGCAGGAAACTGTTGGTCAATCTACTGTTGAAGCTGAGTTTAAAGCAGCAGCAGCAAATCAAGCACTTTGGCTAAGGAAGCTGATGCAGGATCTGCATTTAAGCTCAAAGGAAGGAACTCAAGTGTACGCGAACAATCAAGCCACTTTAGCAATCTCTCATAATCCTATTTTTCATGGAAGGACTAAGCACTTTAAGGTGAAGTACTATTTTCTTAGACAAATGCAGCAAAATGGTGATGCAGAATTGATGATCAACTTGCAGATATCTTTACTAAGTCCTTTCATGTTGAGAGATTTGAGTTTCTAAGGGAGAAGATTGGTGTGTGCAACAACCATTGATCCAAGGAGGAGTGCTGGAGTTGCATTAGATGGATTGCATCAGAGCTGTTACATTATTCTACTTGTGTTAGTTGATTGGTTAGTCATGTGTTAGTAGTTGTTTGTTTTCCTAACTTGCTGGTTTGAAGGGATTTGTTAGCATTTGTTTAGGTATTCTATTTCTGCACGTGAGGTGCAGTTACTGTCTTCCTTTGTTTAAGTTTTCAACTAGTGTCTTTGGGTATGTAACTAAAAACATTCACATTAGTGAGAAGCTGAAGTCATTTCCTTTTTCTCTCATCTGGACTCTTTCCTCTTCTCAACCGAGTTCTGCTGATTTTCTGTGAGGATTATACAAAGAGAGTTTGTTTGTTCTTAGAATAAAAGAACTGACAAAAAGGCTAGAAAGAATGACCGAGTTCGTCGAAGAGACCATGAAGAAGTTTCAAGAGCAACGGTTGAAGATAGACGAGTTTAGATTCCACGACGAATGCCTTGCAAAGGCCCACAGGGGTTGGTTGCACGAATAGATAAGTGGATGGGCATCGCTCTTGACAACAACGTCCAAGAGATAAGCATTGTCAACAAATAAATCCGCCCATACTTTAATTTCAGAAAGGATTCTCTCTTTTCCTGTCTATTATTTCCCTTAAATTAATGGGTGGGAGTTTGGTTCTTTCATCCTCATCCGATGCATCAATGAACATCTGCTGTCGCTCACTCTTGATCAGATGTTCAGGAGACCCATGAGTGCATGCCATTCCCCTGAGTTTCTCTTAATTACATAGTGCAGGGGCCTGACGGAAATCAGGGTTTCCAGTCCTCGTAATATCAAGAGGGTGCATCTTCAAACATCTTAAGGTACTAGACTAGTCAAAATAGAAGCCCCAAGTCTAGAAAGCTTCCACCACCGGTACAGCGTGAATGGTTCGAGGAATTCCTATCCAGGTTTCCAATGCTGCAAGACTTGACCATTGACTCCTGCTCCTTATTGAGAAGGATCAGAATTTCTAGCCCCTTGGTTAAGAGCAAAGCAATCAAGTGCTGCTATAAATTCATAGACATCAATCTTGACAATCCAGAGCTAATGTGGTTCGAGCTACAGGCAAGAGATGGAATGCTGCCATCCATATGGATGGAGAATCCTCCATGTAATGAGAATCCTCTGTGTAACGACTGTGAGGCTGATCTAGAAATTCATTCCTCTGGGCAGGTGGAACCTGGTTGGCCTTGTAAGATGAGGGAATTCCTATCCAGGTCATGCAAATTCTATAGGCCTCTAACTTTGAACATACGGACTCCGGTATGCTATCAAATACGGAATCTATTTGACCTTTTGGTTCCTTGGTTTAATTCGCTGCATCTTTTCTTCCATTCTTGCTCTGATAGCATCCCCTTGTTTTTTGTTCCTCCAGGATTTAGATTTTGGGCTCCAGTTTGACATCGGATACGAATGGTTGGCTACACTGGCATGCAGTTCGGACCAATTATCGCACACTCGTTATGAGGCCATGTTAGGCAGGCTAAGCAAGAAGATGCTGCCCCTGGCAATTGACCCAGCTAAAATGAATGGCTTGCTCTGGACTCCTCAACCTACTTCTGTAGCCGAAGTTGCAGCTTTGTTAGGGGATGATTTCGTACAGGTACACTAATTTCCTTCCCCCATTCTTTGAGATTGTACTTGAAAACCCAAAATGTTAACTTTACATATGCTTCATTTTGGATTGAACGACAGTTCTGCTGCGAGAAGGTTGCCGAAAGACAAGGTCATTCAACTTCAGGGTGCTGCGGCTGTTGGCCGCATCGATTGGAGCATTTCAAGATTGAAACGATCAAGGGAAGCGATTATAGAGGACCTATATGTGGAGACAGACACACAATATGGATCAAGTAAGGAAAGAAAATAAATGGGAATGTAATGTCTGCTTGCTTCCATCGCCATGCCTACGGCTATGGGTGGGTATAGAAGCATTGCGCTAGGAGAGATTAACAATAAGCTCTTTTCATCTTGAGATCTCTTTTCTTATTTGATTATTTATTAAATTTGATTAACCTTAGGATTGTTTCATACTGGGAATTCGTTATATCTCTTGTTTTGGTGGTGATCTTTCGTCTTAGGACGGATCCTAAATGGCCCGACTTTTCCTTTGTCAAACTTGGTTTGTGTTGAATTCACTCAATTAATCGCAATTGTTATGTTCACAACCACTGTTGTTATTTGGTTACCTGTCCATATTGGGCTCACACCAGCCTGATGTCCTAAGTTTCTCAGATGTCGTGTTTTGGCGCTGGAGGCAGTTTATTGTAACAGGATTCTGCTGTCTACCCAGCTTGTGACTCTGATCAATTAATGATCTCAAGACCACCTCAATAAATCAGCCCATCATTTTGAAACTTCAAACAGCAGACAGGGGCCGCAAAATCCATAAACCAGGATTGTCTCGATGGAAGAAATGTAGCAAGAAGTTGGAGGAAGACATCGGATGCCAAATTTTTGCAGCGGAGTTTCTATTCCTAAAATATTACATACAAGAAAAGTATTGCCAACAGTTACATATAATCCACAAAATATATAATGATACGTATGATCATCACCTAGCTAGCTAGCTTAAACGCACGTATAAATAAGCAGTGCATAAGTGAATCCCACACTGAAGTTGTTCAGGAGAGAGACTTGAAAAGTCACTCTCTGCCTGCCACAATAAAAACTCGTCCTGTACTATGTGAGGAGAACACAGAACACTGCAGCAATCACGCTGATCACTCCAAGAGCTCCGAACGATAACGAGATTGCTTGCGCCACGCAGAAGCCACCCAGCATGGAGATTCCGTCAAATGGGGTCCTCGGGCACAGGCTACTGAAATTAGTTCCTTTCCTCAGGAACTTGGGCACGACTCTTAGTATGTCAATTGAATAGTTCCTTGGGAAAATAACAGTTTTCCTGGGGCCTCGGAAGTACCCGTCAGCAAACCATGTGTTATTTCTTGGCGGCCAGACAGTTTTTCTCGGCGGTTTTGTTGGAGGTCAAGTGCCAGCCCCTGGGTACACCGTCTTTTCTTGGGGGCAGCACGCCATCCTCACTAATCTTTTGATAGGTTTCTGGCACCGAGTACCGGTCTCACTAAATCACATTCTATAAACTTATGAACTAATCAGCCACAGGACGACCTATCTATAGACTCGTGACTGTAAACGGAATGAAACAACAGTGAATATGCACATTAGTGCCTATGATAAGCTGAGGGAGACCAGGCCATCAAGGCAAGCTAGCTATTTGGGCTAAGATCAGCAGGCATGGTCACAACCCGAGAGAGATGAGATCCTACTTCTACCGATTATATGATCAAGGAGACTGATGGCTTTCATCAACTACACACGGTATAAAAAGGACACAGTTGGAAGTCGATACATACAAATTGATGAGGATCAGAGTATCTGTGATGCCCAGGTCCACATTAATAATTTCCTACATGAAAAAAGTGGTCAAGCTCTCCGACGTAAAGACAATAATAAAATGGGAAAAGTACCAAATGGAACATTACGTTTGGGGGTTTAGCACATTAAGGCCGTAACATTATATTTATGTGTGTGTGATAAGGCCACTACTTTTTGGAAAACCTTTGAATTGGGCCAACTCTGATTTTCTTTAATATTATTTCAATTTAACAAATTTAGAAATTTAAAATAATAAAATCTTTTGATAAGGCCTCCTTTGTTTGTATACGATTCAGCGCTTATTCCCCGCGTCACAATTTTGGGTTTTATGAATGGAGAAAATCCATGTACTATACGCTGGGTGTATTTTACTCTTTAGCGGAATGATCCAGTTCGAAGTGTAATAGTCCATTGTACCGGCCATGTTCAGCGTACAGTGGACCGACCCTGTTAGAAGTGGATTGGTCCATTGGACTCTAGATGTCGGGGTGCACATCGAAATGATTTTTTTGAAACGTTGTTATGGCTTCGTTAACAAATATAAATAAACATTATGGGCTTAATGCGGAAAACCCCCAAACTTAATGCCTAGTTGATTACTTTTTTTTCCCGAATCTAATTAAGAACAACCATACTGTGCTGATCGATGGTCTCTTTCATCCTTGTCCCACCTTATTCAATTCATCCGCCCTATTCGTCTCTGTTCTGTACGGCTGTCCACTCTCGTCTTCTCTCTTTAATTCCCTGTTTGTTCCTTCGCAAGCGCTGATCATAGTACTCAGGTAATCACTAGCGGGTTGTTAAGCCAAATCATGAAAGAGCTTTTTCTCTGAGACTCTGAGTAGGTCAAAAAGAGATTTTGGATGATGAAATTGGGCTCCTGGGTGTTCCTTATACCATGTTTGTAGTAGTTGTCTGCAGCTTTGCTTATAGAAATATTTGACTTGTTAGATCGGCGATGGAGAGAAATTTGGTCTGGTTCTTCTCTTTTCTTTGGACATACCAGAGTTTCGCGAGTGATTAAACTTACTACTCTCGTTACACGCATCAAATTTTCAATTGTTTTCATTTTTAGAGGTCGACTTCAAAAGACTATAGGGAGGATATTACCTATGGGGAAGTTTTAGAGTGAAAGTTATTCTACTTTGAGATAGAAAACACGTCCAGGGCAATAATTAGCTAGAGACTGCTTTTCATATTAAGGGTATTAGCATTCTTGTACATTCATGTTAGGATAGGTTTTTTTATTTTTGGGGTTACGAGTAAGGTCCAAAGGCATAGGGCAAAACAATAGAAATTCTAATAGCCAATGATAGGAATAGCCTCACAACGGGCATCGAATCCTCTTCGATAGAGAGGGGGTGTAGCATTGCACTACACCATCTTTCTCTTTATAATATAGATAGATATAGATATCTATATATATGTATACATGTGTTCGTTTCTCTTTCATTTCTCCTATCATAAGAAACACTGCAATTACTTTGGTTGCTGATATTTACAGTGACCTTTCAACAATGGGCAAGCAGAGGAAATTATTAGCGATGGATGATGATGGTATTGGTGTGGATGATGGATTCTCAAGCTTACCAGAGCCCCTAATCCAACACATACTTTCCTTCTTGCCCTTCCGGGAAGCCGTGAAGGCGGCTTTGGTGTGCAAGTCGTGGGGTCAGGCATGCTCTTCTTTCCCAATCCTCGATTTCCAGACTACGGAGTTTGTCGGCAAGAACAGCCAGAATACTGGCAAAAAGCTAGAAATAATGATGGAGCTCGTGGAAGAAACCATGATGAGGTTTCAAGACCAGCAGTTGAAGATAGACATGTTCAAATTCCACGACGAATGCCTCGCGGAGGGCCCCAGGGGCTGGTTCCATCATATAGATAAGTGGATAGGCATAGCTCTTGACAACAATGTCGAAGAGAGAAGCATTATTGATGGATCTCTTGGCGACCAGTCGTACCTGCTTTCAGAAAGGATTCTGTCCGCCCCGTCTATTATTTCCCTTAAATTGAAGGGTGGGGGTTTGGCTCTTTCCGCCTCGTCCGATGCCTCAATAAACCTCAAGCATCTGCGATCACTCACTCTTGAACTTTTCTCTATTGATGATCGGATGTTCAAGAGGCTTGTCAGTGCATGCCATTCACTCGAGTTTCTCTCAATTGCACACTGCAGGGCCCTGAAGGAAATCAGGGTTTCTGGGCCTCATAATATCAAGAGGGTGCATCTTGAAACATCATATCCTACTACACTAGTCGAAATAGAAGCCCCGAGTCTAGAAAGCTTCCACTACCGATACATCAGCTTTGGACATGCAGAATCCCTTGTGCTTACTTTGAATCACAGTCCAAATCTCAAGAGCTTAAAGGTGGCGAATGTATCAAACTCCGATGAATGGTTCGAGGAATTCCTATCGAGGTTCCCCGTGCTGGAAGACTTGACTATTGAGTCCTGCTTCCTATTGAGAAGGATCAGAATTTTAAGCCCATTGATTAGGAGCGTAGTGATCAAGCATTGCCATAATTTGATAGACATCAATCTTGAGACTCCAGAGCTTACATTGTTCGAGCTCCATGCAAGAGATGGAATGCTGCCATCCATACGGAAGAAGACTACCCCGTCTAATGACTGTGCGGCTCATCTAATAATTCTTTCCTCTCAGCAGGTGGAACCTGGTTGGTCTTGTAAGCTGATGAGTGAATTCCTCCCAACAGCTTGCAAATTATTTAGGCCGATGACTTTGAATGTTTGGACTCCGGTATGCTATCAGATACTCAATCTATTGATTTTTCCTCAGATGGGTTCGCTCGTTTATTTCGCTGCATATATTATTTCATTCTTATTCTGAAGCATCCTCTCGATTTTTTGTTCTTCCCCAGGGGTTCGCTTTTGAACTCAGCTCTCACATCAGATACCGATGGTTGGCAAAGTTGGCGTGCAACTTAAAACAATTGTTGGGAGTTTGGTTACGCAGCCTAAGCGAGAAGATGCTGCCCCTGGCAATTGACCCAGCTAAAGTGAATGGCTTGCTCTTGACTCCTCATCCTACTTCTGCAACCATAATTGCAGGTTTGTCAGAAGACGATTTCTTACAGGTACTCTCATTTTCTTCCTCCATTTTTGAGATTGAATATGAAAACCATGAAACGTTAATTGTTTAATATATACTTCATTTGGATTGAATACCAGTTCTTCTGCAAGAAGGTCGCTGAGACACAAGGTCGTTCAACTTCAGGGAGCTGTGACTGTTGGCCCTGGCCGCATCAGTTGGAAGATTTGAAGATTGAAACAGTCACAGGAAGCGATTACAGGGGACCTATACGGAGAGACAGGCACACAATATGAATGAGTAAGGAAAGAAAACAAAAAGGGTTAAGTAATGTCTGCTTGCTTCCGCTGCTGTGCTGATGGCTGTAGCTTGTGTATAGAAGGATCGAGCTCAGAAGAAGATATTAACAAATACAAATATGATGAAGATGAAGCAGCTAAGCCTATAGCAGAAGCTGGCGATTTTTTTTTTTCAATGTAAAAAAGACATAGGATTAGCCCTTTCCTAATTATCCTTAGGATTGTTACATACAGAGAATTTGTTATCTCTGTTTTCGATGGTGATTTTTTATCAGGATGGATCTGCTAAATGGCCTGACCTCTCTTCTGTCAAACTGAAGTGATCTGAGTTGAATTCCCTTGATCACACGTCTTTCATTCACAACTATTACTGTTATTTTTTCACATGTCGATATTCGGCTCTTATTGAACTGTTGTCCTGAGCTTCTCTGAGGTCACCGTTTTGGCAGTGAGGCTGCTCAACCCTGCCTTCCGATAATACCATGATAGGATTCTGCTGTCTACCCAGCTTGCGACTCAGATTAATGATGTCAAGAGCACCTCACTCAATCAATCAATCAGCTCCGCTTCTTCTACATCATGTTCAAACTTCAAACAGCAGACACGAGCTGTAAAGTTCCCCAACTGGGATTTATCTGCAGTGTTAGTACGATGCTCTTCGTTTCATCTCCATAAATGGCCTTTCTTTCGACCTAAGTCTACCGTCTCACAGTGGCTCTTGCTTGGTTGTGTAGTTCCAGTGCAATGTCTGTTTAACAGTTGATGCTCTCCGAGTCTGTCTCACTGTGGCTGTTGCTTCACGATGAGTAGCAATTTTTCATTTACATTTCGAGTGGCTTCGGTTATGTACAACAATGAGATGCTTGGAGTATCGGAAAAGTGAGGGTTTGGTGTAATATTAGTTATATCTAATGTCCCATAAAAGATAAAACTGACGAATAATTCCCATGCTCATGTAAAGCTGCATTGAGCTGCATTTCATGTGGGGATGGATTCGGGTGTTTATGTTCTTATTCATTGTGTGTCGATATCTTGCTTAATGTAGTTTGATCTGTGATTTTTGAGATTGGTCAGAAAGAAGTAACAACCATAAATTTACCCATGAACATGAGGATAAGACGGAGAAAAGTGCAGGGTGAGCGCCTCAGTAAGTACACAATGCGACTCTCACTCTTCGGTTCCGTGCCGTGTAAAGGGCGATAAGGCAACGCAGAGCTCGCGTACCTTAAATGATTCCTGGAATGATATTGGCTACCACTTCGGTCCTGTGATTTATCTAATAACATACCATGGGCGGTTATTTTACCTCTGGTATTCATGTATTGGACTTTGTTTTCTTATTATGAAGAATGTAATTTTGCTACCAATTGCTCCCTAGATGTATAATATTGGCCATTGGCCCCATCGCGACTCAATTTATTTTAGGATATCCGCTAGGAATCTCCAGCTAGGTCGTCATTTATAAATATTTCAATTATTTCCGTGGCCGTGTTTTCTGAGACTCATGACAATTGATTATGCGATTTCCGAAGTGAATGGCGAGGTGCTTGGGTTAGGAAAGCTACGGGGGGAAGATAATAATCAACCAAATGCACCGGCTCCTACCAGAAGATGATTGCGAAGTTGGTGTAGTTGCGATGACAGCGGATTCCGAGATATTTTATTTGGTTTTGAGTTTGGTAGCTGAGATTTATAACTAAGATTGCATTGGATAAAACTACGAACCAATAATATAATGACTGTTTATAAGTATCTACTGAAGGTATACAACGGTTGCAGAATTAAATCATGATAAAAGGGTCTTAGTCTAATTGGAGTTTGGGGAGCAATTCATATATTTATAAGCTTTGTGAACGCTCTATCGTCTATTTTCTAAGTAAAATCGCCCTACGCATGGGAGAAAATTTGAAGCCGTGATTAGATTAAATTTGACGGATATGAACATTACTTTTTTTTTTCAGTAAGTTGATAAGTGATTACTTCTACTTATAGAAAAATTCCATTATTCATTAATAAATTCAACGGTTCCGAATTAATATCTTTTGAACACTTTATATATCTTCTTGTGAATTAAGCCAAAATCAATCCTAAGTTTTGTACATGCTATTATTAATTAGCGTATGTTTGTAAAGAATTATATGTATATCATTAATCGATGGCATTTGTTGTAATTTTCTCTTGTAACACAATTAGTATACATCCACCGCTTCTTGTGAGGTTGCCATTAACATCTTAGGCCACCGGTGCCTCACCGAAGTGGTAGTGGCCGGCATTGAGCCAAGAATAAAATCCTAATAAAAGTTATAAATGTTTAATTGGCTCCTACTTAATTGAGTTGTCCATTGATAAAAAAAACAAAAACAAAAAAGAATTTGAAATTTAATATAGAATTTTAGAAAATTTCAGGCCCTAATAATAAATGATCAATTTTTATAGCTAAATATCTCATTCAAAAACTTTTTAAAATTTAATATGGTAAAGGAAACTTTTGTTAATTATAAAAACATTTAATGGCAAAATCTGACTATTAATTTCAATCCATTATAAGGAAAAATAAAAAGAACTTGATTGTGAAAGGCAAAGCACTATTTTCATACATTGATACAGATCTACATATTACTCTCGAGAAAAATTTTCTGCCTCCGCCCCTCAGTCAAAGGCCGCAGGAAGGCCCGATCCAGCCAGCACCTTCTCTATTCATGATTATTTTCTTTTTTCTTTTAATTTTTTTCCAATACTTTTTTTTTTCCTTCTTATGTCTCTTCTAATTTTTATTTCCTGTTGGACCCGCATCAAACGTAATTGTAGGGGACATTTTTCCTCTTTCATTTAGCAGGTAAATGTTCTGAAGAAATAGCTTGGAGGGTACGTAATTAAAGTGCCTCATCCATGATAATTTTGGGGGAGAGAGGTAATTTTTCAGGGAAAAAAATAAAGGGGTCAATCAACCATGCATTTTGGGCTTCCTTCCCCCTTGGGATTATTGGTAATCAAGCAGTTGAAAACTTGAGAGTTGAAACGATGGCTTTATATATTGCCATGAATATTCCAATAATTAATAAGAAGGTTTTATATATTGCCAGCAATTCCAATCATTAATAAGATATAAGAACAATGTATTCACTTGCCACAGCTCATTAAGGCTAATCTGTGCTGTATTGATTCCCATCATATTATGCATAATAATACTTAATTAGTGGCTACGTGCTCATTAATCGACCATATACATATAGGTTTAAGATAAACTCTATCTGTACAATGTGTGTGTGTGTATATATATATATATATATATATATATATGAAGCGTATTTTGACATTTCACTTCACCAGCATGCTACATGGTGAACTCCAACGTATTATAAAACTTCCAGAGTTCTTTGGACCAATAAATTTATTTTAAGATGGAATAACAAGTAGATTGCGGAATTTGGTCTCGAGAATTTTGTATATACATGACTATAATTCCAAATATTGACATGATTAATGTTCGGCCATATTAATTTAACTCTCTCTTTTCCGTAATTCTTTTATTTATTTGATTACTTATTCATGTACATACTGGAGGCTCGTGCCTATTAATATAATTATACACAGTATATGAATTTTTTCTTTTTTTCCTTTTTTTGGCTGGACGTTATGGAGGGCGCTTGAACAGCTAGCCCAAGTTTGTTGGATTGCAGATTGCTTAAGATAAAAGAAATACTATATAATTTTTTTTAATTAGGGTTATTATACTCTCCTAACACCCAACAAATGGCTTGTATATTCTATATATATATATACGCGCGCTCACACAATATAAACTTTTATAGAAAATTGTATTCAAAGAGGACGTGGAAGAGTGAATTGGCGCACCTTATCATTTGGTGATTAATAAGTTTTAGATTTGATAATCATAGTAGGATTACTCGTGTTCTTTTATTAGATATTCGAATTTTTTACTTTATTGTATGATTGTATTAGACTCACGAGTCTTTCTTGTAACCGAATTTTTTTTTTTATATAGAAAATTGTCCAGACATGGTTTTTTAGGAATTGGGTATTAAGTGTGCAGTATAATATTGTTTAATCAAAGTGTAACTTGTCTTCTAAGTCGAGACTCGATGGAGTCTAAAGTGTATTTAATGGTGCTAACACGGGACCTATCATTTGGTATATCGATTTCTTCCAATGATTGGGCTCGAGCTTAGACAGTCATGGTCGAATGAATGATCAGAAAGGCGACTGAAGCCACTCGATTGAGATGTTCCGGAAATATTGGGTCTGTAAGAGAAGGCCGGGAAACTACAACTATTTTACGAACTGGAGCAATCAAACCATACAAGCGCCGGCGCCCGGGCCAAATGTAAAAGGCTCGTGCAAATTTATATTTATAAAACAATTAAAAAAAACTCGGCAAGTGATGTGCTTTTCCAAACTTTCACCTCAAAATTTTTTTTTTGTCTTTTCTTATCTGTTATGTTATATTTTATTTATTACATGTAAGTTCGGTGGACTCCGATCAATTTCTATTTTGTGCTATATTTTGTTTTCGATGTATACCACTTATTATATATAAGTCCGGTTGATACTCCGATCAATTTAGGTTCAATTCAGATCTGTCTATTAAGGGGTCAATCTCAAATCGAGTTAGGTCGGTCCATTTATGGGTCAATTCTGATTAGAGTCGAATTAGGCTATTAAGGAGTCAACTTATCCAAATTGTGAGTCCTTTCCATTCACATAAGACTCGATCTCGAAACTTTATCTAAGAAAAATAAGGGCTGGATCACTTAAATCAACCCATGGTAGCTCCTTTATTTTCTTTTTTCTTTTGCCTTTACCTATCTTTTGCAATATATTTTATTTCCAATGTACACCACCTATTATCTCAGGAAACTCAACGAACCCCGACCAATTCAAATTCAAATCCGGTCGAGTCACTAAGGAGTAAACCTCTCCAAATCGTGGATTCCCTCTACATAGACAAGGCACGAAACGAAACCTTATTTCGAGAGATCAAACACCAAATCATTTGGACTAATCCACATTGATTCCTTTGTTTTATATTTAAAATAATATTTTCTATTTTACAAGAGACAATGGCAAGTGGGATAAGGATTGTTCGCTTTTCAATTTTCTTTGGTTTGACTCAGTGGAGAACAAATAGTAAATTTGGCTCTTAGAAATTTGAATATTATATTCATATATAAAAAAATTGAAAGTAATTATGCCCAAAAGAAAAATATTTAAAAGTGAAACTATTAGCGAACATTTTCTTTTAAGTGATATTGAGCGACAATATATTAAAAGAATCATATTCCCTTATTGGTCCTATCCGTGATATGAGAGCTAGAATGTTAGAAATATTCTTTGTTTAAGTGTTGAGTGAAGATAAAGAAGCATAATCGGAAGAAAGCTCTGATGTTTTGTAGGTTATAATACTTTGTGCTCACGATACGCACGATGATACTCACAATTCTAAAATATTTGTTAAGATATATGTATGCCGCACTTCTATAATATTTATTAAGAGATATGTGTAGGTTGATAGAAAATAAGTTATTGTTATGGAGTTTCTATTATACTGATAAATAAGTACTAAAAAATTTTAAAGTCAATTGAATTAAAGATTGTACGTAATATACATGTTAGTCATCCTAAAATTTGCACTACTGTGGAAAGAAATAGTGACATTAATCAAGGAGATAAGAGAAAGTAAAAGTATAAGAGTAAGAAATTGAAAATTTCGGAGTAATGAACAGCTAGATGCCGCACACACGTTGTAAAGGACAGTTAAGAATTTTAAAAAAATGTAATTTACTAAATATTTATACAGAAACTTTTTTATGAAGGCAATTCTTCTAAAAATTGTTTTTAATATTTATTTGTTAATCAGGGAAAACATTTTATTCTCTAGAAAAAAATATTTAATGCTTCGCAAATGAGGTCTTTTATACGTAATAATTAAGCGTGATCATAATTTAGTTGAAAATAATTAATTACTCAAGTCTCCAAAAGACGATTAATAATGAGTTTGGATTTCCCGAGAAAGCAAAACATGATGGAAGGCCTGTCGCCCAAAGCAACTTCCAGTTGTCTTCTCCAACATTGCTGCAACTGCTTCAGGCTCAAGTTCCTGAGTGAATCTTAATCACTACAGCAAAAATGATCAAAGCAGCTCCCGACCATGAACAACTATTCTTTTTTTTTATCTTTCGGTTTCATTCAAAATGTTATGCTTTTTTTTTTTTTTTGGCGTCCCAATTACAGATACATATTACATATCTTGCATCGAAATAACCATGTCTCCTACAGTTTGGACCAATTCTGGATATTACAGTCACAAAAGAACAGCCTTGACAAGGCTCTGCTGCTAGCTCCGCGATTCCTTCATTGGCTTCTTATCCAAGGAAGCCTCAGCCTTCCTTTTCTTCATTTCACTGACTAACCTCTTGACGTACGAGACGTATCCATCTACATCGAACTTCCTCTTACAACCTGCGTAGTTCATGTACCGTATTTTCCCAAATACAGGCCGCTCTTTCCAACCCTATTATATGCACCCAAATCTGATATTAGACGCTTGGCATAGCAGAACTCCCGTGTCATGTTTAATGCGGTAATGTAGCTGCCCCCATGCCAAACATGACATGAGAGACTGGAAAGAACGGATCATAATAAGAAATCCATGCAACATATTGATACGAGAAGAAGAACATTGTGCTCAATGTGAACAGGTTTAAGCGGATGAAATAGAAATGTCTACAAACTAAAAAGCTGATGCATCTCCCCGGACACAAAAATCATCACCAAATTCAGTAAACAGACTGGGACAGGTGCTGAGTAAAGAGACACACCTGATCATGCACCCCGCATATAGACCACATGCAGCCCACGTACCCATTTGGATCTCTCCCATCTACTTCATACTGCAATACTCGAACATCATTTGAAATTGAGCAACGGAAGCACTTTAAAATCTTCGATTCCTATCTACCCGATCAGAAGTTGATTCTGGCATACCTTATCATTTAAATAGATACATATTTCAAGGGCTTCCTCAGGTCCTTTAGTCCACTCAAGAATCTTCTTCGCCCAATACATCCTGCAAATAGAATTAGAAAATTTGCATCGCCAAAAACGAATCGAATAAATTGAAGTTTGCTGCAACACAAAGAACGTTTAAAAAGCTCCAACTCATTAGCAAGCCATGTAGTGCATGAGCTAAACTAAAATTCCCTCGAGCTTTCACAGGCAAAAGCCAGAAACAAGGGAAAGTGTTTAAATTGTTAGGGAAATCACTTGCCGCATAAAACCATGCATCTTCCCATAATGCACCATCTCCAACTGAGAAGCATTCCACAGCTGAATCATCACGAAGCATATCCAGGATTTGATTAGATTAAGCAACTAAAATATAAAGGAAAACAAACAGAAGTGATTTCGTCCATAATACAACTTACAGGATCAGCTGTTTGAGCTTTCTCCAGCTGCTCCCTCCTGCGGAATCACCATTTGGATCAAAGTTTAGAATCTCGGAAGCAAACTTAAACAGAACCCATTCCCATGTTTCACAGTAAAATATACACAACAAAAGAAGCTAGAAGGCATAAATATACACACGTGTAAACATGTTCTCTCTCGTCATTGGCATGTTCCAGCAAGCTCTTCCTTGCCCATTCCCATGCCCCCTTTAGAGAATCGTAATGAGGCTGATAGAAACAGTAGTTGTCAGCGAGTTCCCTCCTCACAATCAGCTCCTCAAGGAACGTATCAACAGCCTTTGGAAGCGCAAGTAACAATTCCGGAAATACAAATGAAGTTATAAATCACTCGGCAGCATGAAAAAGAGCATGCATAAGGTGAAAACGCCCTAACTAACAAAAGGATATCTACGATCTTATGAAATCCAACACATATGATCTTACAAACCTGAGAATAAAGTTGTCTCACTCTTTTTGCCTCTAAAGCACACCTCTGTGCAGATATCTGCCCAAAATGGAGATAAGGAGATAGTCCGGAGAGGGCACGCGGTTTCAACGGATTGTTTCTATCACTAGAATAGTTTTTCAACCTCTTCGTCAAAAACCCGTTCTCCTTTCCTTTCAGTAATTCAAGAGCAGCACTTTCACCGGGAATACACCAGTCAAGCTCTGGGACATCTGCCCCTTTGCTAGGCACATGAAGTCCAGACAACTGAAATTAAAACCATAGCAAAAACATCTGAAATTTCATAATTAAGAAAAAGGGTGTGAGTTGAGACTAACCTGATGACTTGGGCAATGAGACTATCCCAGTCAATCAGCCGACTAGAACCATCCCATTTTTTATCTGGGGGTTGGAGGATCGGGAAATCAATTAGGTACTGGGGAAGCAATTTAGTGATCTTCCCCCGAATTGTTTTAGCACTGTACTCCAACTTATCAGACGCCACCCAAATAGGGACCACATTGTGGGCATCAACTTCATGGATTGACACCCGATCACTGACTCTGGAACAGATTACCTCCTTGCACTTGCGGATTTGACGTAGAGGGGTAAAATCTGTAACCAAAAGTGAAGCCCCACATTCTTTAAGAAAATTCGGGATAGTGTCTTCGGCTTCTCCCTAGATGATTTAATCCACATAAATATGAGTCATCGAGACACAGCAACATTCATTTCCTCAGTAGCAGAATCAACTAATAGAGATACTTTGCATCGAAATCTCTCACGGCATAAAATAAGAACATGACGATCACGGCAGAAAGTGCAAAGAAGCAGATGTCAAATTCTCAAATGAGCTCTTGTCATGACCCGAATTCGGCATATCTAACATACTCCAACAACAAGTTCTCAGCTTCTATTCGCGGGAAATGAGGATAAGATGCAACGCAGACCCGTAAAATAGAAAGGGCGTCCTTTATCTTGCGGTGCGAAGATTCTCGAAGTTACCTGAAACAAGAAAAATGGGATCTTGAGAGTTTCTTCGATGTCTCTTTGCAGCTGCTTCAGCCCTCTCAGCATGAACCCAAGCTGCCGGGCTCTTGCCCCCAGAAACTGGTCGAACAGATTAAACGCCACTGCCACCGGCACATTTGCCCTGTTGGCCTGATCGACGGCGTGGATCAAGGCCCAGTTGTCCCTCACCCGCTGATCCCTGAACATCCAGTACACGACCGGCCCTCCCTCTGCCGGCCCCGACCCCGTCTTCAGGGCCCTGAACCTGCCCGGATGCACGGCTACGGAAGCGGCCATGAACGTGCCTTTTGGCTCCGCTGACGTTGGTGACTGCTGGAAATGAAAGTGTTCGATGGTTTGTCTCTGTGGGTTGCGATCTGAAGAGCAAGAGGGAAATGGAGGGAACTCCGAGCAGTTAGTGACAGTTGAAGTTGTGGTTTCTGAACTCTCTACGTGGCCCGGACAGGAAGCTGAAACGTGGAACGGGTCTGAATTTCGGCAGCTTGGGCTCCCTCTTTGGGCCTATTGCGAAGTAGGCCCGGGTTAAATGGGCCTCTCCCTAGGCCCATTAGAAAGTAGTGAGCAGCTCTTCCCCCCGGTAAGTTTATAATCAACAAGTTGCACGAGCCTTTTTTTTTTTTCCGGGTAAGTAAAAGACGGGGCACGGGCCTTTTACATTTGGCCCGAGTGCCGGTGATCGTATAGTTTGATTGGTCGAGTTCGTAAAATAGTTGTAGTTTCCCGGCCTTCTCTTAGAAATCCGATATCCCCGGAACATCTTAATCGAGTGGCTTCAGTCGCCTTTCTGATAATTCGGCAAGGACTATTTAAGTTCGGGCCCAATCATTGGAAGAAATCGATATACCAAAAGACAGGTCCCTTGTCAGCACCACTAAATACACTTTAGACTCCACGGAGTCGACTTAAAGACAAGTTACCCTTTGATTAAACAATAAACAAAATATATTATACTGCGCCCTCAATACCCAATTCCAAAAAAATCATGTGCTGGACTTGACAATTTTCTATAAAATCCTTTTTTCAGTTATACAATTATACATTGTAGTAGAAACTCCAATTCCTCATAAATGGTTATGGGTAGCCCCATCACGAGTATCGAACCTGAAACCTATTGATTATCTGACAAGAGCGTACGTCGCTATGTAATACCCAATTTGATAGAATTTTCTATAAAATTTTATATTATATATATATATATATATGTTATACAGGCCATGTGTTGGGTGTTAGGAGAGTATAATAACCCTAATTGGAAAAAAAATTATATGGTATTTCTTTTATCTTAAGCAATCTGCAATCCAATAAACTTGGGCTGTTCATGCGCCCAACAACCTCCATATACTGTATTTATATTAATAGGCACGAGCCCCTAGTACATGAATAAGTAATCATATAATAAATAAAAGAATTGTGGAAAAGGAGAGAGAGTTAAATTAACATGGCCAAATAATCATGTCCATATATGGAAGTGTTGTCACTTGAAATCTTAGTCATGTATATAAAAATTAGATTCTCGGGACCAAAATCCGCAATTCATTTGTCACTCCATCTTAAAATATATATCTTCTGGTGCAACAAACTTTAAAAGAGGCTTATAATATATCGGCATTCATCATGCGGCATGTTGGTGAAGTGAAATATCAAGATATGCTTCATGTATATACATGCGTCAAGATATAGCTTATTTTAAACCTATATGTGAACGGTCGACTAATGAGCACGTAGCCACTAATTAAGTCGAATTATTATAATGCATAAAATGATGGGAATCGATATAGCACAGACTAATCTTAATGAGCTGTGGCAACTGAATACATTGATGTTCTTAATGATTGGAATATCGGTGCCAACTTATACAACCATGAGTTTCAACGTTCGAGTTTTCAACTGCTGATTACCAATAATGTCAAGGGCGATTGACTTTTACCCTCCAAATTATTCTTGAGGAACATTTATTACTGGCTAAACTCTGAATAAAGTATCCCCCTCTTGTTACGTTTCCAGTTGAACTTAATGGAATTTGATGCGGGTTCATAAATTTTTTGCCGGTGATGATATATATACATATATATATATGTATATATATCTGTATCAACATAGCATATAAATGAAATTATGTTTAGTGTTTTTTTATGCCTTTCACAATCAATTCCTTTCTACTTTTCCTTATAATGTATTGAAATTAATAGCCAGATTTTGGAATCCTTAATATTAGGTAGATTTCATTTCTAATTATTTACAATTAACAAAAATTATATATTTAAATTACAAAAATTTCTTTCACTGTACTAAATTTTAATAAGTTTTTGGATGAGATATTCGATTACAAAAAATGGCAATTTAATATTAGTGTCTGGAATTTTCTAAAATTCTAAGTTAAATTGCAAATTCTTTTCCTATCAATGGACAACTCAATTAAGTAGGAGCAAATTAAACATTCCTAACCAACAAAAGTATTGGTTGAGTGGTAAACAGCTCACCCCCGTAAGGAGGAGAATACAAGTTCAAACCCCGGGAAGCACACTTGTTGGGAGGGAGAATAACATTTAATACTCGATCTCCTGACTGGATTAGTCATATCTCATTGGGCTCTAGATACCAAGGTACACACCGAAAAAAAAATTAAACATTCCTAACTTTTATTACAACTTTATTTTTGGCTCCGTGCTAGCCACGATCACTCCGGTGAGGTTCCGATAGCCTAAGAGGTTAATGGCAACCTCGCACGTGGCAGTGCATGTATACTAATTGTGTTACAAGAGAAAATTACAACAAATGCCATCGATTAATCCCATGCAAATAAGCACTAATATAGTATCGTGTACCAAACTTAGGATTGGTTTTGGCTTGCTTCACAAGAAGATATATAAAGTGTTCAAAAGATATTAATTCAGATTTGTTGAATTTATTAATGAATAATGGAATTTTTGTATAAGCAGAAATAATCTCTTATCAATATACTGAAGAAAATAATGTTTTTATCCGTCAAATTTAAGCTAAACCATTGTTCCAAATTTTCTCCCATACATAGGGTGATTCTACTTTGAAAATAGACAATAAAGTGTTCATAAAACTTTTAAACGTATGAATCGCCCCCCAAACTCCAATCTGACCAAGACCCTTTTATCATGAATTAATTCTGCTCGCGTTGCATACCTTCGGTAGACACTAAAACAATTGTGAGATTATATAACTAGTTTATAGATTTATCCAATGCAATCTTAGTTATAAATTCTAGCTACCAACCTCAAAACAAACAAAAATATCTCAGAATCCGTTGTCATCGCATCGGCACCAATTTCCCAATCATCTTCCGGCCATAATAGTCCACTTGGTTGATTATTATTTTCCCCATAGCTTTCCTAATCCAATTAGCACATCGCTATTCACTTCGAACACCGCATGGTTAATTGTCTTGTCTGAACAGAAACGAACACAGAATTAAAATTTTTAATAAACGCAACCTAACTGGAGATTCCTTGCGGATATCTTAAAATAAAATGAGTTGCGATGGTGCCAATGGCCAATATTTGTGCACATAGGGAGCAATTAGTAGCAAAACTACTTTCTTCAGAATAAGAAAACAAAACCCAATACATGAATACCAGAAGTAAAATAACCGCCCATGGTATTAGGGCTCATTAATCTTGATAAAATAATAATTAAATGTGACCTAATCTACACCTACCCCTCTATTATCTCCACTAAATAAAAACTACCTTATTTTCAAGGAATGTTGACCCCAACACTAATTGAGTTTAATCATTAATTATTTTGCTATTTGGTTTTTATTAACATTGTGAGGGCCTTGTCATGTGTTCCTTGTGCTGTTCGGGAGAGGGGTGCCCCTTGAGAATGATATGTCAACGATCTTAAAGTGTATTTGTTTCAACTTAATTAAATAAATATTTAAAAGTTAGAAAGAAAATAAATGAGAGGAGAATGAAAAGATGAGATATGAATGTCTAAACTATTTAATCATTAAGTACAAAAATTTAATCCAATAGAATAAATCATTTTTTACTTATTGCGTGCCTTTAATTCCTCAAAACACATCTCCTCATCTTTATCAATTCTCTCACCTTTTTATATATTTCTTTTTTTAATTAATTAAATACTTAATTTTAAATATTTAATTTATCAAACGTGACCTTACACTAAGGCTAACCTCACCATGTGGCGTCACAATGAGTGTGGGATACGTCAAGTGTGTACGGACAAGACGGTATCCTATGACATATCAAATAGAATGTGACCACGTAACAGATACTTGGCCAATCAATGTCATCTGACTCATCTCAGACTACAGTCAGAGGGCATTTTTGTCAAACCAGGTTTGGATATACAGATCCATTGGCAGAATGTCATGAATTTCTTTCTTGTTCTTTTTCTTTTTTTTTCAGTAGAATGCAATTTTTTTTTATGGGTAGTCGTACAACTTCTTTCATGTACTGTGTATAATATCTGTGGTTGGATTAACTTTTTCGTGGTATAGATTATACCATAAAATCTAGTATATTGCTATTCAGAAGAAAAAAAGAAAATGAACCTAGTATATTGCTATCGGACGTTACCACAGGTGTATAACAGTATTTTTCCACTTCATATATCAGTCATATATCTCTATTTCTTATCTCGATAATTTACTAATGAATTTTTTATTCAAAAATTTTAGCAAAGATATTTGTTACTATTATAAAAGTAAGCTCAATGTTTGACAATTGACATCTTCATTTTTTGCTACGACATATGGTAAAGGAAAAATAGATTTTGGGATAAATCACGTAAAAACTTATGAACTTCCGATTCGGCTCTCATATGTATTATGTTCTCGTTTATTCACCATGAAATCACGAACTTTGATTTTGATTTCAGATCAATCGTAATGTTGGACCAGTGATTTGCTAACATGGTGCTTTATCAACAAATTAAAAATGAAATAATAAATGTAAAAATTAATTAGAAACATAGAAAATTTAAAAAAAAATCCAAACCCTTGGCTGCCATGTAAACAAATTATGAGAAATCTAAAAATATGATAGACGTGAAACTGAAATAAAATTCATGATTTTACTGTGAAAATAATTTGTGATAGATATGAAACATGATTGAAGGTTCTTATTTTACAAGTATTTTGTCCTAAATATTAACAAATTAAAATACAAAGTCAATTGAGAATAGCAACTACCAAATTAATGATGGAAAATAATATTAAAAGAAGTTTCTCTTAGAATCAAAAGAAAGAATACATATATATTTTAATAAACTTGGGCCTCGGTCCCTTAATTCACCAAGAAAACTTGTCCAATAACACAAAATACAGAATTGTAATTTTTAATTCATTATAAAATGACTAAAGATATTATATAATCAATTAATTAAAATAAACCTAAAACACTTCTAATACAATCCGAGAAGTCTCCAAATATTTCTCTCTCTATATATATATATACATATATGCATATATAGAGAGAGTATTTATTAATTGAAAATGCGTCTAATAAAACAAAACAATATACATAGCATTTGTTAATTAAAAAAGTGTAACAAAAAGAAAAAGTAGTGAGCATAGCCTACACAGTTCTACTCCCTTCCACAGTCTAGAAAATCATATACAACTTTATAAGTATTAGACTGATAAATTGATGATGGATCGATGGATTGATTCAATGCCATTGGCTCCAAAAAAATATTTTCTCATGAGGAACAAGAGAATCGAAGTTCTGATCATATGAACGTAATAAGTAACGAAATTTGGTGGGGGGAAATTCAAGCAAATTTTAACGTGTTCATGTATTCTATGCCTTAATTAAAATTTGATGTTTTTCTTCCGGTTTTGTTGTTCTATTTAGGAACGAACATCAAGCAAAAGAAAAATCATAGAGATTGATTCGCTTGATTGTTTGCATGATGAAAATGTCTAAACTAAGTTTATAAAGATTCATCGTCCAAGCAAAAGTATATGAACAAACAAAAATTCACCAAAAAAGGAGATGTGTCATCGTCTATAAATGAATAGGTTTCTATAAGAGGATTAAAGGTTTATTCTCATAATTGGGATGATTTGTATCCTTTCATTTAATTTTTTTCATTTCTTAATACTAGATTCATTACCTCCCATATGACCAAATAAAAAAAAAAGTTTCACCATAAATATCCTTCAAGTAAAAGTATAGAGCAAAAATAAATATTACAAATATGCATATGAAACGCTGTGTTTTTCCCATTAATTTTATTAAACAAATTTTATTACACATTAGGAAAAATCCAGTCCCGTCACTTTACATTTTCTAATTCATTATTGGCAAATTTCCTTATAGGTCAATATTCAATGGCTAGCTAGGCTCAAGATGGTACCGAATATTGTTTCAGGGAAATTATAGCATGATCTTGTATCAGCTGACATATGACCATCACAGCCGTCCATCCGCAGGATCCACGCATAATGAACGGTCGTGATCCCAGTATCACCTGATATCGGGTCATGCTAGACCCTCCGATTACTTAATCATGTGTCCAAATTGATGGGAAAAAAGTATTTAGGACAAGCGGAAACTTTTTTTATATTTCTTTTCATAAATATTAAAAATTTACTGACTAGATTTATTGAAAAATGTTTTGCAGTCACGGAACGTTTCCCTATATAATATCTTATCAAACTTAAAAGGAAAAAAAAGAAGGAAATGCCAAGTTGATGGATTTTTAATCTTTTCAACAGGCAATAGTATATAAAAATTTTCAATAATTTTAAAAAAGAAAGAAACTATTTACCGTACTAGAAATGGCAAGTACTTGCAAAAAAAATTGAATTGGAAAGATAATTAGACCTTGGCCATAAAGAAATAGATAATAAAACCCAATTATTCATAAAAACAACTTGAATAATTTTTTTTGGGACAAATCAATTGCATATATTGATGTTTGCGATGGTGGGGATCACCATACCTCAAAAACATAATTAATAATGTATAAAGTTTGTATAAATAAATCATGATATGAATGGACCATAAATGGGACACGTGCCTCGATTACTTATCGCCCTCTATTTCAATGGCATAATAATTATCAAGGACAACTTAAAGAAATAAGACTGGCTAGCCAATGATAAAATGAAAATATATATATATATATATATATATATATATATATATATTCTTCAAAAGAGACATCAGATGTCACTAGCTTTGTTACGGCTCCATAACCAACAGCCGAGCTAGTTTCTTCACGCTAGATAGGAAATCTTTTGAGCAATATTTTTGCTGACAAAAATTTATACCACTTTTAATATGTCATCTGTAATTGCCCACAGATTAAAAAAAAACAGAGAGAGAGAACCTCTAATTGACAAAGATTGTGTCGATAAGTATCATAATTAGGGGAAAATCTTGAATGAGCTAATCAATATAATAGTTGTAATTGGAAAAGTTTATGGCACAATATTGGCATGGTTTATACCATTCATATGTTTGCTATATTCTGATGGATTATTTTTCATGTCATGTAATGAAAATAAGATTGTTGAAGAGTTTTCTGCATAGCTAGACCATCAAATCATGCCTCGAACTTCTTCTCAATCTTCATGTAGGAGAAATTCACCTTGTCAAACTCTTCCTTCGTAATTGAGAAGTTCAAAAAGCCCATCAAATGTAAAACCCTTTTCATTGCCTCCCCTTTTCAAAAATTACAAAAGCCATCAAAAAGCGACATTGCAGGAATAGTGAAGCCATCATACACATACCTTTTACCCAGCAACGTTTGACTTCTTGTGACATTTATATCTGCCTTTAACTTTAAGTTACCCATCTAGCTACCCCATAAATTAAAAGGTCCTATTTATAAGCTTTCACGATACATACATGCATATATATGTACTTCTGGAACTGGGGCACAGTGAATATAAGATTTTAATTCAAATTTAGAATTGACTGATAGAGGCCCACAGTTTATTTTTTATCATTGATTGATATTAGTGTGTGAATTATAGTTTTGGTTGAACTCCATTTCCCACTATCTGTCTCCTAATTTTTGGTATGACAGGGAAATGATACCAAATATCATGTCCCCCTTACACTTTAAATACAAAAGTAATAAATCACAGTGGCACAGGATTTAAATGGGGTCATCTGTAATTATTGTTTATAATTCTTAGTGATAAGTAGCTAACCCGGGAGAATTTAGTATAGTGGTTAGCCAGTGGTTGAGTGTTGGAATATAAGCGGTCGGCATAATAGTAATACTATTAGGCTATTTTGTAGAGTGAAACTGTGGAAAGGAAGTTCGATTTCTTAGTTGTTAGCCCCAAAAAATATATATGAGGGACATTCACTAGCACGACGTTTTCTAGGTTTTTTTAGGAATCTATGGAGACGTAAATGATGAACAACAAAAAAAATCACGGGTGCTGAAAATAAGTATGCACTTGAAAATTGATCTTATTCTTTGGGGGTTACAGGAGATGACAGGATTATAATGGTTATAGGTATGATGAGCAATTAGGACATACACATAAAGCAAAGTTTTGGTGGTTGGTTGATAGAACATAAAGTAGGTCTTTTTTTTCTTTTGTGACATTTCAAAGAGGGAGAGGGAGCTTCTTGGCCATAATTAGAGCCAAAGGAATATTAACAACACTGTGTGAAACAGGTTAAAATAGTTCAATTGGCATCAAACACACAAAGTTCATTCTTTTCAAATGATTCTCATGTACGTAGCATTATCAGCTATGGATGTGCATCCTATCTTCATGTCCGACATAGGATGAAAGGCATATCACCGTCTAACACATAATTTTGATCACTTGATAAGATGCCCTTGCTAAAGGGAAGATCAAGGATCGAGTCCCCCTGGACGCATAAATATTACTTATCAAGGGGGGAAAAAAAAACATAGTTCTGGTCATGATCGCTTGAAAGTTGAAATTCTATTCCGTAGTATTATGGATAATGTGACCACTTAATCAAGAATATTGAGGAGTATATGTTATAGTTAACAAGACTATGATAAATGGGCATATTACAGGGTACCTGCTTTTATCTGATAATTAAATAAAAGTTTCAGATTTGATTAGCATTAATAAAACTATTTGTGTCCTTTTTATTTACCTTTTCATTTATTTGTATTAGGGTCACAATCCTTCTTTTTTTTCTATAAGGTAGGCACATGAATCTTATACAATTAATTAAAAATCCTAATAATTAATAAATGGATTCGGGTAGTTCCACCAAATATTAAACCTGGAAGTTTTTAATTATCAGACGAGGGTATGTGTTGTTGCACTACACCCTCTTTTGATACTCATAATCATTCTTTATAACTAAAAAATAACAAGATACCCAGGAAAAAAAAGGATTACAAAAAGAAAAATAGCTAAATATGGTGAGAGATTTGCTGGTAACTCTTTGTTTTTTTTAATAGTTAATAAGGCATATGCATGAAGGTAAAATTATAACATGGGAAATAAATAAGCATGAAAAATTTTAATCAAATACAAAATCTCTTTTTTTAAAGTGAAAATGTACGTTATTGTACTAAATCTTGTTTCTCAGATTCTTCGTATTAATCTAGAACGAGATCGACTATCGTCGACCTCCTATATATATATATATATACTGATCATGACTTATTATTTCCTATCATGTATCATCCCCTTTAGCAAAAGCTTCATTTGTGGGAATTATTGAGCATATATACCATGCTGGTGAAATTCTTGCCTCTCTAGCTTAGCCCAGAGAGAGAGAGAGAGAGAGTGGTTGGTGAGAAGTCATGTATTGAATTTGTAGAGGGGAAGGCCCCTTGCCGACAAGAATTTCTGTCTCTCCACTAATAATATGTATGTAATTCTCGTTGAACCCCACTTAACTTTCTTTCCCACCCCTCTTTTTAACCTTTTCTTTCCACTCGATTATTAATTAAAGCGGCCTGGAGAGGAGAGTAGTATGATCGAGTGTATTATAGAGATTTCACGTTTATTTTCTTAAAATAAAATTTCGAGTTAAATATTGTGAATGGAGAAATTCACATTGCAAGAACTTTATCCCTTAGTAAACCGATCCGAGTCAAACTAGATTAGTCGGGATTCATTGGGTGTTCAGTTACCGCGTTACACGTCGAAGTATAATTGATGAATGTATTGCATAATTTGTCACCTTTTATTCACTGTTCTTTCTTGCCCGGCAGGAAGGATTTCTAGTTTATATATTCGATTTATATATAATGCAAATTGAACCGAGAGAGAGAGAGAGAGAGAGAGAGAGTGAATCCATTATTAGGTTTGATCATTCTTCCACGAGCTTGAATGATGAGGGCAACAATGGACCACTTCAACCGATGCATTAACAACATGGCATCGGCCTTCTTGAAAATATATACAGTTGATGGGGTTGCAGGTTAATTTTGTGCTGCTGGCCCGGAGAAAATTATCGCGAATGCCGCTTATGTGCCTGGTAGTTGATTCTCACAGCGTCTTGTCATTCCCACGTCAAAAACTTCCTCAAACTGTATATCTATGTGAAGTAAACATGCAGTAAAGCCGTGGTTTAGGTTTGAATTTGAAAAACAACGTTCTTGTTGTTTGTATAGGAAAATAACATGTCAATTCATATATGTGTGTGTGTGTGTGTGTGTGTGCGCGCGCGTGTGTGTAGCAGATCTAATTAGGTTACCCGATACAATTCTTGTGGTGGTTGATGCCGACAGTTCTTTTATAATTTTCTCGCAATTATGGGGGCAGCCATTTCCAATTGACTCTCTTGCATGGACGTCACGAGCTTTTGGAATGTTTTAAAAGAGAAGTTACCCTTAAAAAACACCCCCAAATAAAATATATCAAAAGAAATCTCGAAAGAAATGAGAAACAAGCTTTTTTTTTTAATTATAATAATGTATAATGAAATTAACGAGATCAGGAGATACTTAAGTGATCTCCCCATTAATCTATGGTGATTTCTAGCTAGTATTGGGGGCTCTCCCATGTAATGTCTGATACATCTTCTGATTAAAAAATATTAATACCGCAACAATCCCCTTTAACTTGAAATAAAGAGATTTTAGATATAAGTTTTATTTAAGAAACTAATTTATATTCTTTTTCATTTTCGTTTTCTCCTAGTTCTTACTAAAATCAGGTACCTTCTTTATGATCGAATGATACGTTTTATTTGCAGTTCTAGATTTCCCTTTTAAAGTTAAATCTCAAAGTCTTGAAATGCACTAACAGGAAATTCTATATCATGACCGAATAAAGTGGCTCAACATATACACGGTTCAAATCTTACATATGGAGAAAGGACGAGACCATTTTCACATATTATGTTGTGTGACACAACGTGCGTATATATAGTCATTCATGTCGGTCTCGACGTTGTTCTACCGGGTGAGCTAGCAACGGTGATTTCTCCCGTGTAGATTTCTCTTTGGATGAACAGTCGAAAAGGTCCCAGTCAAAACAATTTGAGCAATCCGAGCTAGTTCTATGCCTATGGTGTGGCCCTCTGCATGAAGACAGTAAATTTTGGAAACGCACCGAGGCAGGCACATTTATAGTCATAGTTACGGTCAGATCGAGACAACAATTCCCATTTATTCAACGACCTCCTCATCACCTCTGATGGTGCCCCGCCCCTCTCCCCACTGCCAATAAAATCTTTGTCGTCGAAGAACCCCAATAATCTATCATCTTCTTCCCTTTTGTTTTTCTCTTTATTTTTTTCAATGAGCGTTGTGATATTTAAAAATTTAAATAATTTCAACTAATTCAGTTTAAACATAATTGATTAATTAAATAATAAACCTCTCTCCTAATCGTAAATTTTTTTTAATTTATAAAATTCAAATTCAAAACTTTAATTGGAACTTCTTCTTCTTCCTTTTTTTCTTCTGTAACTTATTTTCACCTAAAACACACGGCACATTTCTCATGTTAATCTAAGACCCAACATGTCCCAATCGAGGTAGCTAGAGTAGGAACTTTCTTCATTTTACATAGCCCCATCAGCCACGAGCACCTGAGTGAACGCAATTGTAGTACGATCTTGGATATTGGCTCATCTATTCAGGGAACTCGACGCTATCCGAACGACACGTTTATCTTTTGCATGAAAAATTGATCATTTCCTAGGAACATATATATATATATATATGAATATAATTGTTTTCTTCACGGGATTATATAATGTTATCTATATTCGTATGACAAACGTAATATGTGCATGGTAAAGGAAATGATATAGATATGAATCATATGATAGTTTATTAATCATAAAAATGAAAACGACATCAAACGTACATAGAGAGTAAGCTTAATGTCCATGAGTTTGGAGATACGCACGCAAACACAATTGCCAGGGAAATTAAATCTTTTTTTTTTTTCGGTGGTCGAAATTTAATGCAATTTAATAAAAGTTGACTTCAGATTATCCCGTTGACCTTGGGATGACTGTCTTCGGCAGAAAGCTCACGGCTTTGGGTATGATAACCTCATCAATTAGTTTCCGGAGAAACAAAATATGATCGGAACAAATCGATACTCGAATATAAATTAATCTTGATCAGTACGAGGTAGTAACGGGTTCAAATTTGGAGTTGAGTAAATTAAACGTGGGAAAAATGTCAAAAACCTTCCCCTTGATAATTATGTCGACACATGAATCTATCGAAATTGCTGGACGAGCAAAAGAAATTTACAAGAACGATCCTCTCTGTTCTACGAATTTAATTGATTTCCTCCGTTAATTCTCCGCAAAAGCTTGGGTACACAAATCAAGCTTTATAAAGAGAGACTCCCACAAATTCTCTAATCAAAATTAATTAAGGCAACTACACAATAATAAAGAGAAGGGCCTAAAATTAAAAGGAAAAATTAAAGAAAAGAATTCAATAAATCCTACTGATTTTAGGGCGGTGATGCTCTCATGGAGTTGTTTAGGGAGGAGGGGGAAAGAATTTGTAACTCAATTTACTGGGATGCATCCACTAGGACCTCGTTCAGCACGTCGTCCTCGCCGTTTGCTAACCCGAATAGCTCCGCATCCTTGTCCTCGGCGCTTGAGGAGTCCCTCCTCTCGAACTTGGAATGAGCCGCGACGAATATCAGCTTCTGCGCGCGCTCGAGGCCGGTAGGCCCGTGGGATGAGGATACCCACCTAGCATAGGACGAGGAGTGGAGCCTGAACCCGCAGGACGCTGCCCGGAGGAAGATGAGCCGAACCGCGACCTTCCCCAGGGACTTGAACTCGCTGAGGTGCGTCTCCCAGACAAGCCGCCTGCTCTGTGGGTTCACTATCCTCAGCTTCCCTGTGACAGGGTCCCGCTCCTTCATCTGGACTGCCCGGGCATAGACGGGATCGAGGCCCACGGTCCGCCACTTCATGAGCTCCATCAGGGCAATGTGGGCATCGTCCCTTGACACGAGTCGCGTGATGAGCCTGTCGACGTCTTTCTCTTGCTCGGGGGTCAGGCATTTGAAGGGCGGGAGGTATGAATTCCCGCTGGTATCCCTGACCAGATAGAGCGGGTCAAGGACAAAGGCCGCGGCCCATGCGGGATGATAATTCTTCCTGAACCGCCTCTCGACAGCCTTCTCAACCGGCCCCTCCGATATTCGGAACTTCATGCACCACTCCTTGACCTTATTCCTAAGCTCCTCCCATAGAGGAAGGCATTGCCCCACCAACGGTCTCTCCGCCTCGATCTCTTGGGCCATGTCCTTAATCAGCTTAATCAAAGACTGAACCGCCTCTAATTCGTTCCAGAACCCCACATCCCGAACCATCTCCGACACCTCCCCAGCGGCCTGATCCTCGATGAATGCTACCTTGTTCGACTCATCCAGTAGTGCCAGCTGCACTGCCCGAGCAGACCCCAGAACATCCTCGAACATCAAGAACGCTGGCGGCCCGAAGTCCTTACTCAACCCATCCAGATTTTTACTGTTATTGCGAGGCGGAAGTCTGAGCAGCCCAGAACCGTGCCCGTACTCCTGCAGCTGGTACTTGTGGAAGCTCTTCCGAATCCGGGAATTCTCGTTCACGAACCTCGCAAGCTTAAAGCAGTTCCTCGTGACGGACTCAAAAAGAGGAAGCTCCTTACTAAAGTCTTTGATCAAACTGCTAATCCCCTGAAGCTGACAGGGCAGATTGACCAACCCAGGGTTCCGGTCCTCTAAGTTCCTCAACGCCTTGCCCTTGAACTTGTCAGCTACTATCCCAACGCATCGTTGCGGAGAATTCCCGCAAATGCCTGTGATTGAGTCCCATAAAATCTCCTCTGCGTAGTTGGAACTCGCCGATCCTGTGACGAAAACTGCCTTCCGGTACAAGCTGGTCCCATTGGGGAGGTTCAGGGTGACATTTACTAGACCGTCCTCGCCCTTCCACCCCTCGGAAGCGATCTGGAAGAACATGGCGTCTCTGATTCGGGCCTCCGACTCGAGCCTCGCCTCTTCGTACTTGGCGTCCAGCCGGGGCCCCGCAAAGTCGCGCTTGGAGACTGGGGGCAGCCCGACTTGATTGAGGAAAGACCGGAACTTGGGGTGCTCGAGGTTCGAGATGGAGACGGACCCGCCGGAGTCGAAGACCCAGTCGGCAAGGTAGTCGAGGGCGAAGTCAACCTGGGCCTTGGTGAGGGCTGGAGCCGGCGGCCGGGGGGTGATTTTGGGGCTCTTGAGCTTCTTCACGCTGTCCTCCAGCAAGGCAAGTGCCCCAAGATCGTCCTTGCCGCCAGAGAGGACCAATTGGTGGTGCTGGTGCTGCGGCGGGGCAGCCGGCGAGACCGAAACGGCCTCGAGGGGTGGAGCCCGGCCGGATCCTGTGTTGCTGCGCTTGCGGGAAGGGGGGTGCTGCCTGTGGGGCGGCTGCGGGGGAGGAACAGGAGAGACAGCAGAGATGGGGTTAGGGGAGGAGGCGAAGTTGGGGCAGGTCCCGCGCCTGAGGTGCTCGGAGGCGGTGCGAGAGGGGTTGGAGGCGGAGAAGACGGAGTCGCAGAGGGAGCACCGGAGCCTCACGGCCTTGGGGAGGCCGGTGTCGGTGGAGTGGACCAGGACGGGCTCGAGGTGGGCCCAGTACCAGGCGCCTTTCCCCCTTATGGCCTTGGTACGGACCATGACGAGGGCCTCGTACCGCTTGTTGGCGGCCTTGGCGGAGAGCTCATCGGCGGAGATTGAGTCCAGGGGAGCAGCCGGCGGCGTCGGCGGAGGCTGTGACGTGGGGTTGGTGGGTGTCGCGGCGTTGGTAGCTGGAGCTGCCATTCGAGTCTGAATTCCGGGGACACACTGTGCTTCCTCTAGTAGTTCCACAGCAGCTGCATTTATATCAGAAAAGGAGGGGCCGGAGCCAGCTGCCGGATGATAAGTTTCCGGCGGGACTGTGCCATCATGGTGCTGGACCGGCGATCTGGGTGGTGAGAGAGAGAGAGACGGGGTTTGGAGTTATTTGGGCTGATTGGCCAGTCAATAAAGGTTTTGAAAAGTTTGAGAGAGAGAGAGGAAGCGGAGGGTAGGGAGAAAATGAGGCAGACATGAAAGAAGGAGAGTAGAGGGGCTCGTGTTGTTTTTTAAAGTGTAATAATAATAATAATAATTTTTATCTGTTTTATGTTTTGGAGTTTGGATAGACCGATATGTTTATTTACAAAATTAAATTAAATTAAATTTTTTTTCTCAATTCAACAATACAATTATTATTTTTTTTTTTTTTTCAAATTCTCTCTTATATTTTTATCTATTATTACAATTAATTTTTTAATAATAAATTTTCTCAACTATTCAAATTTTTTTTCTCAATTTCAATATTTTTTTCTTCAATTTAACAATACAATCATTATTTTTTTATTTTCTTCTTCAAATTCTTTTACATATTTTTTCCAACTACTTTTGTCTTTATTTTCTCAAATCAAACTAAATCAAATTAAATCAAACTTAATTTCGTTACCAAACGCGTATCTTTTTAATAATAATAATAATAAACTGAAAATATTGTTAAGTAAAGTTTCCCGAGTCTCGTGAAGGATAAAGTCTTCTATGTACGTAACAATGTACCATGTGACAATATCAAAATTTTAATTTTTATTTTCTTCAAATTCTTTTACATATTTTTTCCAACTACTTTTGTCTTTATCTTCTCAAATCAAACATAATTAAATTAAATCAAACTTAACTTCGTTACCAAACACGTATCTTTTTAATAATAATAATAAACTAAAAATATTGTTAAGTAAAGTATCATGAGTCTTGTGAAGGATAAAGTCTTCTATGTAACAATGTACCACGTGATAATATCACAAATCAATAAGAGTTTGTCAGTTCTTCTTAATTTTTATTAAGGGTGTGCGGATCCGGGTACCTTGTTTTTTTCACGGTACCCAGACCCTACCTTATAGAGAACATATTTCAAGATTTTGAAACCACACCCTAACATGTTAGCACATGTGACTTTTTCTCTTTTTTTTTCTCATCACAATAAATGAAATGAATAATTAAAATCCAAAAAATCTCATTCATAATCATGCAAAACAGATAAATGTTGACATAGATTAATCGGATCACATCTATCCATCTACAGAACTAAAGGACTATGTAGCTCTCCTTAGGGATATATAGTAGACAAAGCAAATAAACAACTAAAAAATTATGTAGCTATTTAGTAAAAAGATGATGATGTAAATAAGGTCTATTTAGGATTCTGTAGCTACTATAGAGGATTATGTAAATATAAAATAATTCTTTTCGAAAAAATAAAGAGGTCCCGAACACCGGTTCCATGACTACCCTATACGTTGAAATCAGAATCAGAATCTATTTTCACAGGTTTCGTAAATTATTGCGCGAACCCTATCCTAAGTTACTCGGACCACACCCTAATGGGTAAGTTCCAATCGATTTCGGATATACCCAGTATTCATTTACACCCTTAGTTTTTATATAAAAAAAATATTATTGACAAAAATAGATGTTTGTGTATTTGGTGATACATAGTGTCACGTGGTATATCCGTTACACATAATATTTTTTCCATGTGAAAGAAAAATCCGTATTGATAGAGTTTTACCATTTGCTGGGCCAATCTAATTTAAGCTAGATTAGTATAAATTTATTGGGCTTCTGGTATTATGATACACATGAAAAAAAAAAACATTGAGGGCTTTTTTTGAATATGAGTGAGATATTATTTGCTTATCGACTAAGACTAATCCATACTTGGATGTCAAGTTAGCTTTCAAAATTATCTTTTTAAAATAGAATTAATTTTTTATTCAGTGAGAAGAATAATGTTTTACTCGTTTTGAATGATCCTTTTGGTTTTATTAAGTAAAAGGAATATATATATATATATATATATATATATATATCGAGGATAATTTTGTTGGCCTTCCACCAAATGTTTTCTTAGTATCTCAGGATCATTTGGTTGGGGGAAATAGGTACTTTCCACCCGTAAGTTTTGATTCAATGAACCCGAGGTATTAAAGAACGGTCCAATTGAGGGATCGAACAACTTCACTTATTTATACCAACCCTTAATCAGAACAACGAAACTTACATTGTATTTCACATTCTAAAACCTCAAAGTGAAGCTGAACCAAATAAATAAATGAAATCTCAAAGTGAATATTCTTTTTTTTTTGTTCGATGAAAGTTGTAAAATTCACATTTATTGGACCTATAAGCGATTGAGCTCAACTCCAACATAAATGTTCAAGTAGGTGGATTGTTGTACTAAATCTCTAAACTTGTGGTCTACTATTTAATTTTTCCGTGTGGGATACAACATCTCTCAACAAAAGTGAATATTTACAGGGGAAGATAACCTGAAGTGTCTACATGATATTAACACTACGAGGTGGGATTTAGCATAGCTGTCATGAGAATCGAGATCCTGCGGGTTGGTTCTTGAGATATTAATTAAGAACTTATGAAAAGATACTAATTAACAATAACATTCTTTTGTAATCGAAAAAAAATGATTTGGTAGTTGGACAATAAAAAAAGGGTAAGTTGCACTAGTGGTACAAAAAGTTTTACAAATGTTTCAATATGGTACAAAAAGTTTTTTTTGCTACTTGATGGTAAAAAAATGTTTCAAAGTTGTTTTATTATAGTACAAACCGTCATTTCGCCATTGACGCTGTCAAGTCGTCCTTTACAAGATCTGTAAATTTTGCACCATCATGTAACTTACGTAAAACATTTTGCACTATTAAGTTACAATTTCAAAACAGTTTGCACTATCATGTAATGTCCCACAAAATCCGGTTTTGCACCATCTATGTCGGTTTGACGGCATCAATAGCGAGATGACTGTTTGTACTATACTGAAACAACTTTGAAACATTTTGTACCATCAAGTAACAAAAAAAACTTTTTTGTACTATATTGAAATATTTGTAAAACTTTTTAGATCACTGGTGCAATTTATCCATAAAAAAAAAGATTGTTAAGAATTATGATGTAATTCAACTGTACATGAATCTTGTTTAGGAACTAAGAAATTTTGGCAAGATTTGATTTTCGCTAGTGAAACTGTTTTTGACCTTTATGATCTCATGTATTAGGTACATGTACGTCAAAGAAAAAGAAAAAGAGAGATTGCTCACAATCGCGTAGACAATATTTAAGACCCATGAGCACCGTCAATGATACATGTTATCCTATATAACATTCAATGCCATACATTGTATCCTATATATGGCATAGTCTAACCTCGTGCATACAAAAGGATCACAAAAGGTATGATCATACACAGAAGGAGCTCCGAAAGAAAGGATAACACGAACAGGGAATAGATTAAGGGAAAAAAAATCTATTTATGAAATTTTCTCGAAGAATACTAGGATCTTTACAAAATCAACTCCGTCGGGCTTAATTGTCTCCGGTGATATTAACATGTCAGCTCAATTAGGCAAGTGCACAGTCGAGACATGTTTAAGTACAAAGCATGTATTAACAGAGATTAAAGCACGTTAGTTACTCAAGTATAAAGTATTTTTGTCGTATTACCGTATCGTATCAATGTAGAGAGGGGAAGGAATCCTGAGTTCACGCGCGGAACGTGTGACCATGGCAACCTGATGGATCGGAGGAACTGAATACACCACGAGCAACGACAAAGTCCCACGTACGGAAAGAAAAGTCGACATCGGCTGCCCACTTGCTGGGAACTGGAAAGTGACACCCACGCGCTATCAGTGGAAATAGAATTCCTGTTTTGGCACGTCTTTCATGTATTCTCATTTATATTGTCTTCTTTATTTTCCATTTATTATTGTTGTCCCTTTCATTTTCTTTTTCTTCCTATTAAAAGCTAGTAGATGTCATGCCGATATTACGTCCGGGATCACAGATACTTCTGAGTTTTGTTTTAACTAATTACATTAATCAAAATAACTAGAGCCGAGAGGATGATTATTAAAAAAGTCGCAATTAAGCAATTATATAGTTTAATTATTTCTAGAGTTGATGTCTTTACTTCATGTAATATATCGCACATATTTCATACCCGTACTACATACAATTGTGTTATCATTTTATATTCATGTCAAATATTTATAGAATAACTGCACGTTAAAGTGTTGCATACAATTGGATTTTTTCGGTTAGTAAACTTAGATAATTTTAATTTGAAGTAAAACTCATTCTACATTTTTTTTTCTGGATGAATAATTGATGAATTTATACAAATGTAATTTAATATAACTATAACTAATAAAATAACATAAGGAAAGCGGGGGTTATAGTCTAGGTCTTCTATAGCTCAAAGTTTGGGGTTAAAGTCTTTTTCTATTTTGAGTTTGCATAATGAATAAGTGGATAGCGACAGTGGTATTCTACTCAAAATTATACCAATTATCCAAAAAGTGAGGGACGGTTTCTAAAGGATGGAATGCCATTTTTTTTTATTGAGGGTGAAGGAGAGAAAAAGTGCTATGGTAAAAATTTTAAGAGAAAAGTGGGTGTTAAGAGTTGTGGAAATGTCAAATTTACAAAATTATTCTTTAACGGAATGGTTATATTTTTGTATAAAATGAAATGAAAGACAATGAAACGTAAAAAATTATATTAAAATTTTTATTCTTACTTTTGTAGTAGTATAGATATATACTAGTCTATTACCCGAGTGATGCACGGGTTTATTGATATATTTATTCTATTATATACCAAAATATTTCTAAAAGATGAATATTATGATTGAAGGTTTTGCTTTTTGATAGTTTTGTATTCCAATAACTTCAATAAAATTATGTTCATAAATTAAAAATTATAAGATAATTTAAGATCATAAATAAATTCATGGAGAACACAATTACAAAAAATTTACTTTTAATTCTTTTACAAAGTGATTTTTCTAATAAAAATTAGATGTGTTTCATAACGAAATCGGTTATTATATAAATCATTTATTTTATTTTATACAAATACATAGTAAAAAAATACATGTACATGATAATTTTTTTTGAAATTAATTGCTTCCAATTAACATTTACATTACAGTAATCCTTGTAGATATGTAATTTTTATAAATTTAAAGACACCTACCAAAAATTATAATATAAATTATAGTCGATATTTAACTAACCTTTCATATGTAAATTTTCAGCTAGAAAAGTTACTAGTATTTTAAATTTCCATAGTAAACCATATGAACAAAATTAAAGAAATTCTACATATACATATATGTATTGAACTTGCTGCAATATTAATAAGAACAAAAAAACTACATATAGCATCTCTTTAAAATATTTAAGAGCTTAAACTTCTATGATAAAAACTTGTATTTAGTTGGTGTATGAAAAATTCATTTTTTTACCAAGAACCATTTCCTAGGGAACAAAACTTAAATTGATTAACTTTTTCTAGAAAATAAAATTAATTATTTATATTAATACATTTATAGCTTAATTAATGTGCAAATTCTACTTTACATTATGTATTATTATAGATTTTCATGTAAATATCATTTAAGAAGGGTTTCACGGCTTCTAGCAAGTATATCGACATAATCATTAATTATAACTTCTCTTTAGCTTTGCAGCTGAGCTGGAGAGGTTTACAGAGAAAAAGCAATCTAATTATTTATTCCAATCGAGAGAAATTGAGAAAACGGGGAAGATGAAAAAGAAATTAGTATGAGATTTTTTAAAATCCTATATTTCAAAAGTTTCTCAATTTTAATTAAATATATATTTCTTATTAAATAAACTTACTGTTGATACAAATCAAGAAGAACTAAAAAGAAATACAAAAAGCACTTAAAATTGCAACTTTTTTTTTTTAGAGTTATAAATATCCTCGCAGCCATGTAGAAATAATAAGGAAAGGAAAATAAATGGGCACGCAGGAAGTCCCTCTTGCGGATTCGAACAAAACATAAAATTTCTTAATTCTAAATTATGGCATTATCATTTATTGCACTACGTTCCTTTTCTCGTATTTTTTATTTGGGGATCGATTTTGTCCATATATTGGAAATTAATTGCCTGAGGTTCGGTTCTTTGGGTTGTTGTCCATCTGGTGTGATTCAGGACTACGGACCCTGAAACTGGAAACCTAGGAATTAAATTAGTGAATGACAGATATCCCGAGGGGTTCCCAATTACTCCACCAGTTAGGGCAGTTGTTGACCCCAAGACTCTGCGGAGAAGAAAATTCCCTTTAGGAAAAACCCTAATTGACTTGTGCATTTAAGGCTGTATTGGTTCTCAGTATTGAATGTATAGTCAAATTCATCCAAGAATCATACACTCTCATATCCATGAAAAGGAAAAAAAAACTCAGCAACTCACATGGAATGGCAAGAATTAGCTAATGGAATAGCATATCATAATATAATACACATAAGTCTCACAACATCATGATTAGATATAGACATATATATATTTGTAAGTACATTGATGACAGGAGAAATTTAATTAGAATTAGAAGAAATTTAATTTCGCTGGTTAAGAATTCAAAATCTTTCTTTAAAAGAAAAAATTTAATTGAATCTCTGAGACTTTTACAATACTTTAAGATATGGTATCTTTTTTCTTTTTTTTTCTTTTTTTTGATAGGTGGTATCCCTTTTTCTTGGGAACCTGGGATACTATCTCCCTATAACTATTCTTTTTCCAACACATTATCGGATTGCTTGTATCGTAGCCGAAGGTGGATCTAGGAACTGAAAATGAGCAGGTACAAATTACGATCTACTTTGTCTTACAAAATATTATGTAAATTATTTATAATTTATGATAATAGTAGCTATTACAAACGAGAAGATAAATGAAAATTCAATTAACAAAATAACTGGACACATCGAAAGATTTTACAATTATCATCTTCAAGAAAAAATTGTGAAATTATTCTAGAAGTGAACCTCAATTTTTTTTTTTTATAACTGGAAGTTTGTTTTTCTCGGATCCATGAACATCCCACAAGCGCATGGATCCAAGTAAATCCATGTGCAGGTGGCCTCACCAAGAGTTACGCGTGTAGGAGGATTCAAACCTACAACCTTGTGAACTACTCACAAAGCGTATGCACGTCTTAACCACTTACGTTAACATTTGGCGTAAACCTCAAAATTTTTACTCTCCTCAGATTTGAGGGAGTCATAAAAAGAGAGTGGATTAAATTACATTTTCAACAATAATTCTTCGAATTTTTTCAGAATCAATTGAACTAAAATGAAAAAATATATATTTATGATATATCCTATTAAAATTTTCTAGATTTTAGTACCGGGGTCATTTTATGCCACTGTTTATAAGGTAGATCTAGCCCTGATCGTACCAAGAGCTGTGCAACATATAATTTCCTCAAGATCTATACTCATATTGTTACTTTATAGTAAATCGTCCTGAATTTGCAACATTAGGATTATCGAAATTAATCACATTGAACATTAGAGTACAATTATGTATAACACCTCGAATCTGTTAGCTGAAAGTACTATCGTGTTTAAGAGCACTAGATGATAGTATTCACAGTTCCATTTTTTAGCCTTACAAATATATATGACCAGAATTTTCTCCGACATGGGATTATGAATATTGCAATTTTGCAGAAAAACCACATCATTCTCCGGAATATTATGAATATTAGCACCAATGTGATTATTCCTCGGGAATTTCGTGTATCTAAAAATAATTTTATAACATTCTTCTGAATAGTTAGCCAGGAGCTTTGCATAATTGCGCATACCTCGATATGATTATTGCGAAAAAAAATTCTGAGATTTATTACTTAATGTAAAGAGATGACAATTTCAGAACAAATTGGCCCATTTTGTATACCTAATCTTCCTGTGGCCAGCTAATACTCTACTGCCTCCCACTCGGGTCTCTTTCCTTTTCCTTTGCTATTGTCCCCCCAGCTTAATTTTATGTTCCCATTTTAACTAAATAATTAGGTGCATTCCAGTACACTACGTGGGTATGTAACCAAAAAAAAAACTAATATAAATTTTTTTATTCGAAATTTGTGGAGAAACTTTTCAATTTACGTAGAGAATTTCTTTTTTAAGATTGCTTCTAATATTTATTTGAGATTGGAAAATGTTTTATTTCTTGAAGAAAGTTATTTCGTGAACTAAAAAACTTGATTCATTTTTTGATATAATAATTAATTATGATCATTATTATCGAGCAATCAAATAGTCAGGCAACGGACTGATAGTTTTTGGAAAAGACTTATGTGGCGCTTTCTCATTGCGCTCATCAAATTTTTACATATTGTAATTGATAATTAATTGATTGATATGTGCAAAAATATTATTATTGTCCGGATACCATGCATAATTATATACAAAACAAATAGCTGAGGACATTATTGTTATATATATGGAGAAAGGAAATTAACAATTCAATGACCTAAGGGGTAAACGAGCCATCCCCAAATGGAGGAGGGCTTGTAAACTGTCAACTGGCCTTGTTTCTCATCCTTTGTTTCTCTCTCCTTTTGCGCCTCTAGAGAAAAACCTTAACCAAAGCCCCCTCACCGGCACGTCTGGCTCCGACCGAGCACATCAGGTGTCAACTCCACCAAGATCGAAAAGCCGGTATCCCCTATATCTTCTGATTATCTCCGTTCCCAGTGATCGTCCTGCTTTTCTCCCTTTCCCCTCTTCTTCCTCCCATTCCCTTCCTTCGAATGAACACAGGGCTGCTCGACGCCGCTGCCCAGGTAACGAGGGCGGTCTCCTCATGATAGATAACCTTCGTTCCAATCACAAGTCTAGGACCCTTCGCGTCACCAACGAAGGCCATCTCTAATCTCTAGTCATGATCCAGTCTCTATCATCATAGTTGAGGCCTGGCCATCTCCAGTCTCGATGCTCCGAGGATGTGGGTCATGCCAGACTCTGTCCTTCATGGCGCATCTCCACGATCATAGCTCTTTATGGGTCGAGGTGCTCCTCTACCACTCATCTCCACAATCAAGGTTGTCTCGACATTTCCTCTTCAAATCTGAGGTAGAGATATGATTGATGGCGTCCTGGAGGTCGCAGCGACCCTCTTTCTCCTCCTCTCCATTTCTGATGGTGCACAGAGGTGTCTCCCCGATGGAGCCGTCTCCGCTCCCCGTCAGGTTGCGCCATTCGCCGTCTCCGAACAAATCTGAAGCCAGCGACTGTGCTGGTAGAAAACTCGCCAACCCGACCCCGACTTGGACCCATATACCACTAACCCACTCCAACCAGAAAGGCATCGAGTCGATCCGAATTCGATCTGGCCGGTACTCTTGAACCGACAGACTCTGACCCCGAATGTATTGCACCGACCCAACAGACTTTGCTCAGACCGACTAGCAGACTAGCCCTATCCCGCAGCTAGGCGTCCTCCCCGATTCTGTCCGACTCCCCACCCCTTCTAGATGGCGGCTTCTAGGGGTGTGCATGGATACCGGGTATACTTGGAACCGATTGGAAACTACATGTTAAGGTATGGTCCGGGTAACTCCAATTGAAAATAGAGTAGGGTCCGGGTAGTAATTTAAGGAACCGGTGGAAATAGGTTCTGATTTCGGTTTTAACATACATGGTACCTACAGAGCCAGTACCCGATATCTATATTTTTTCTGAAAAAATTAATTTATATTTACATAATTTTCTATGTGCAATGTAGTAGTTACAGAAACCTAGAGAGAATTTATTTGCTTTGTTTACTAAGAAGAGCTACATCATCTTTTTTTTTTTTGCTAAATAACTACATAATCTTTTAGTTGCGTATTTGATTTGTCTATTATATAATCCTAATGAGAGGTACATAATCCTTTAATTCTGTGGATGGATGTGATCCGATTAATCTATGTCGACATTTATTTGTTTTGCATGATTGTGAATAAGATCATTTTCGATTTTAGTTATTTATTTCATTTATTGTGCTTGAAGAGAAAAAAAATTTACAGGTTCCAAAAAGGTACCCGAAGTCTATAGTATAATTCAAGTTTTAGGTAGGTTCCCATTTCAGGTTCGGGTCCGGTTCCAAAATCTTGGAACGTATCCCCTACATAGTAAGGGTCTGGGTATCGTAAAAAAAGTAAGATACCCGGACCCGTACACCCCTAGCGGCTTCTATTTAGCAGACATCTGCGATCACTCTTGCTATGGAATCCCCGCTTTCCACAACGAAGGATCGTATTGCTCGAGCAATTCGATCGTACCAACCACCTAAAAAGACCAATCTTTTATGGCTACGCCTTTTTTTTGTTGGTTTTCACAGGTTTCGTCTCCCTAATGGCGTTTCACTGGTTTGAACCGATCAAAAAAGCGAAGTAATTTGATTTGATGGTCTGATTGGTTTTGATTAGTTAGGTTACCACTGGTTTGAACCGATCAAAAAAATCTCGTTGAATATTGATTTGACTGTCTTGGGATTTGGCCCTTTAGGATTGGTTAATTGGGTCGATTTAGGAATACAATCTGTGAAGAGTTTCTGCATCGAGTACCAGTCCAAGACTCATCTTGGCTTTGTTGCACTGTATCCACAATTGTAACTCTCTGTATATGGATTGCGCTATGCTCTGCTTTCCAATTTTCACCAGGGTCCATAGATAGTTTAATATCAAGTGGTTGAAAATAAAATATAGCAACTGGAATGGTTTCTGCAATTGTATATGGACTTATCTGATGTGTTTTAGTCGCGTGTTATTTTTCTTTTGCAGTGATCTCGATGGGATCTATTGTACTTTCTATCTTTGTAATGTACCCTCTCGGACATTTTTTCATTGTACTCGTTTTTATAATCAATGAATATTCATTGATTTCCGAGTATTAAAAAAAAAACTAGGGGGTAAACGTAAATGAATGAAGAAATAGGTGAGGTTCAAAGGGAATGTAACAGTCAAAATCCACAGGTGGTGGTGAAGTTAATCTCTCATTTGGGAAATGATATTTAACCAAGAAAGGTCACTCTCTCAGGCATCTGATTTATTACCATAAAGGAGCAGAAAGGACAGTATTTATAAATTTCTTGCTGATAGAAAACTGCATCACAGCTGTTGGCCAATGCTTCTCTTCTTTGTTGCAGCAGCAGATTAACTTCCACCTAGCTAGCCAACCGGCCTTGGGGTGTTCCACAAGAACCAAGAGACACAAGAATAATACAAGCAAGCATATATATATATATATATATATATATATATATATGCGCACGCACACACACATATATGCATATAAGTTCACTTTTATTTATAAGTATAATAATGTGTATTTGCTAAGTGAGATATGTCTAGCTTCTAGCTTATATGAATGGGGTATTAGGCTATTAGCTACTTGTAAAGGCTTTCAAAAAAAAAAAAGAGAGAGAGAGAAGGACAATTAATTTTCCCATATTAACCTAGGAAAATCTCATCTCTTGTTATATTTGCCTAATGAGATTTATCAAATCTGGGGCATAACATGAACAATTGGTTCTTAGAATACATAATTTGGACCATTTTTTCAGAATATTAACTTTTATTGACCGAAAAATACAAATAAAATTGCATCTCTGCATGAAAAGAAGCTTAAGAATTCTGAGTTATAGCGTGAATTTTCTATAAATTCCACTGAATTTATGAAGTTTATGATGAGAAATTGCAATTGCAAAAATTTGAAAAAAATTGTAGATATGTGATATGGTAGATAATCCGTTGCTATTTATTTTAAAGAATAAGATGCCCATTGCAATTAGGACTTCCTATATCAACGCAAAGCTTCTTCCTAGTCATTGAAAATTTTGGACTATTTATGACCTTTTTCCCCTATTGAAATTGACTGATCCACCGGTGAAATAGTTTGGAACTAATATTCTTTTTTTTTAAAACTTTTTGCATGAGAATCGGAATTCATACGCATTGCATCATTAGTTAGAACACAAAATAGCAAAATAAATATTTATCTATTAAACAAATTCTTTATCTAAAATCAGTGCTGCCAAAGAGAACATACATATGCCTTTTTTCTTTCTGGATGTAGAAAGTGATATGTCCTATGACAAACCCTAATCTAAGAAACCTACGTTGAGCGATTTTACCCAAAAAACTAATGACCCTAAGATAATAATACGAAAATCTATTGAGTGGGGACAGGGCCAATGAACTGGTGTTAATCACAAAACTTATATATGATTATAGTAATCCTATTTTTTATTATATCACCGCAATAATTACCGTGTAAAATTTTCTTGTACATAAAATTGCCACCATAAGTATAATTTACTAATCCAGCAAAAAAAAGAGTATAATTACTAATTACTTTTTATGTAACGTTTCTACTAAAAATTGTTCATGTGTCTCGATCCATCCCGATATTGCAAAATGTCCCCAAATTCAATGTCATCATGACAGTCTGTCCCCCACTATTAGAAATCATACATACACTTGATTGGGGTGAAAAATGTCACGTGCATAGACCAAACCAATTAAATTCCTCAGATTATTAAAATATATTTACACGAAAACGCTTTTCGCTAATACTTGAGTGCGATATATAGCAAAAGAATATTTATATGGATATCATATGATCAACAGATTATATATATATATATGTATATATACATATGTGTGTGTTCATGCATATACATATATATAGGACAAGTCGCCGTCACGATAATTCATAAGTCATTATTTTCACTTCTATCATAATGACGTAGAGATGCAAAGATGTTGCGAAAATGGCGGCAACGTTTCTACAAGTAGCAATCATGAAATTATCGATTAGATGCATTCTCCTCTTTCGGTTACCATAATTTCATCAATTAAATCAAGATTTTGGTATAAAGAGAGAATATTTTCCTGAAAACCTAAGCAAGGAGAATGATCAAGATATATATATATATATATTCTCTTTTTTTCACAATCCGTGCTAATATAATGCGTTTATTTGATTTAGAGTTAACATTAGTAGATATGATGATATTTTGAAAATTTTCACTACTATAGTACACATTGTATTAATTTTACCATATAGTACGATATTTTGAATTTATTTCATGACATAGTACAATAAGTAATAATTTCACCACATATCACAAAATTTTAAAATTTTTCACCACATAACACTACATTAGTATTTTGTCAATTTTTTGTGCGTGAAAAAATTTCACAATATTGTGCTATATGTTGATATTAACCCTTTGATTTATATATTCCATTATCATCATGTCCTAATTATTAAAAAAAAGCAACAAGAGGAAAGCAAAAAGAGAGAAGAAATAAAATCTTTTAAAAAATCACTATTTTATATTTTGGTGAGACACCTCACAAGATATTCTCAATTCTTTAGTTGACATTAATCGCCTCCGGGCGTTCGCTTTCACGAGTTGAGACCACTATTTAGTATTTTGGGCATGCAATGCAGTCATTCTCATCCAATCACACTCGACCGAAATCTTGGGAAAAGAATAAGCTATACTTGCAAAGTAATTTATTTATAATCGATTATCATGAAATATGTGCGGTTGGAAAAGAGAAAAAAGAACGTGTACTCTTTTCTTTTTTATTTTCTCTTCCGTTTTCAAAACGCCCCCCACCAAAACAAACAAAAATCATTTAGATTATCTTATGTTTGGGCTAGGTTTTTGGCCGTTTAAATAGAAAGCCAGTACAAGTCCCCATAATTGCATAGTCTAGATCGCTAACGTTTGCTATTGACGTTGGAAGAACTAGCAATTTTCCTTTTATAGTAGTATGAGCTGATCTACCGATTTTCCTGCTCTTATAACTTTCTCTTGAGTATTTTTTGTTTTGTACTCGTTTTTATTGTGGGATGAATTCTCGTTATCTTGTCGAGAAAAAAAAAAAAAGAGCATTGAAAGGGCCATACTTTTCATGTATATAATTTTAAAAAAATTTAGTAATTCTTTCCAACCGCATTATTGGAAGAAATATTAATTCATTTTTGGGTAGTAGAGAAGCCTATATTTATATGACAACAACAAGACGCTATCCCCCCCCCCCCCCCCCCCCCCCCCCCCCCCCTCTCTCTTTGAAAAAAGTGGGAAATGAGAGGAAAACACAGAGGGGTTTGAAGTAATTAGACAATGATATTGGGGGAAATTGCCTGCTGGGAGCAAAGCTTGTTTTGCTTTACTATCATCAATACAGCTGGCTAGATAAGCCTATAATTGCCCTGACCCCATTTGTTTGGTGAAAATTACAGGCTACTTTCCCCCTGGACAGTAAGTCTTGCAGAAAATCTTACTCGTAATCTCAATTCTCAATTATTTTACTGCGTAAATTTGAAATTACATATGATATGATGTCGTAATCACTCCGCGGTGGATGAATCCCTATATATCAAAAAATAAGAAAATTAGAATCCTTTCATATCATCTTTGCGCGTCTGATTATTTCCAGAGTTGAACTCATGAAACGAAACTTTTTCTTAGTAGTTTCTGTTTTTAGACATGTATGTTTCTACTAGTCTGTTGGGCACACATTGAAAAGGTCATCAAGCATTAATCGGATGATCAAGTGGATTGCACAAGCACGGCATCGGTCACTCGATTTCTTATGGATGAGCTCCTATGAAGTCGAACGTGATGAAATAGAATGAAACAACAACGGCCGGGAACACAAGCTGTCAACCGGGAAAACATTTTGTGTAGCCTCATGATTATAAGAAAATCAGACTGGAATGGCATTCATGGGGGTCTTATGATACGAGAGATGCTTCAGTGACATACATATGAGCTCTCTCTGGGCCGCGACTGAATTTCGAGCCCACGGTCTTAAATTATGCCATTTCGACCTGTTGGGTTTGGATTTTGGGCCCAATGCCCAAATGTTTGATTCATGAAATGACAAAAAATTGACCCCTGAAAAAAAAAGAAATACGCCCACCGTGGGGCTCGAACCCACGACCACAAGGTTAAGAGCCTTGCGCTCTACCGACTGAGCTAGACGGGCTTTTTTGTCGGACTTATTGTTCTTTTTATAGACCAAAGAAAGACCATTAAATATATACAACCGCAAAAATTATGGGGGACAAATTATCCAATGGGCAATTGCACTTCCGAGAATGACTACACGATTGCATAGATAATAACCATTTCTCAAAAATAATATATCCATCTGTACTTATGTGCGCCGCCTGGTTGTTTTTTAGTTTCCACACTTACCGGTTCTGTCAAATATTGGATTATGTTGAACCAAAGTGATAATCCTCAAATACTAAGGCCCTAGGAGAGGAGGGAGCGACGATACCCACCCTTTAATTTTGTATGAGTTATTTTATTTTGTTGTGAGTAGAATTAGATTAAAATTGTGATTTTAAAATCACATTTGCAAACCAAACAAGTCATAAGGTCATAGGAGAGGAGGAGGGACGATGCCCTCCCAAGACCATAGGAGACTCAATGACGAATACTGGCCTTATGTGCAAAAGGAACTCATCGCGTGGGAGAAAAGAATAAAATCTTGTTCCAACATGTGCATTTTCGTCCCGTGGGAGAGTATATTGGACCCCATCTTAGGTCCATTCTCCATCACATAAAAGATAAAAAAATCCGCCACGCCTGCCTTCTTCTTTTCAAGTTCTTTCTAGGATAGTCCACAAGATCCATGGCTGAAAATTCTCCATGTAACATGTACATACTATGACAGCTATCTTTCGTAAGAACATCCAGGCATGTTAATGCTTTACCTATTTCAGCATGAAGGTAGCTTTTTACATGTTTAATATGATTCCAATTCAACGTTACACTCGGGTATTATAAGCCAGAAGCACTGGAGTCTACAAACATAGGTACTTGAATCTACAAAACAATAGTCGGATCGAGTTAGTGCTGAGAGAGTCCGAGACAGAATGAGGGGATTGAACGTAAATTCACAATCTATGACCTACGTTCATTCCAACAGTCTCAAGACAGACTCGCAGTTCAACTCATCTCCCCTCCCCACGCTCTAACAAAATTCACATTTTGGGGAAAAAGATCATGACTGGATCTTTCACCAAACTACTTCTGCTTTTTAATATGTAAGGCCCGAGATGCTGCTGACTTGGAATCACATGTGAAGGAAGTGGCAATTTGAACACGACGAAACTGTTGTCCTGAAGATGTCCTCTACACAGCCATCTCAGCTAATCCTGACTAGATTGACCGCGCTCTCAACCACTGCTCACTGCATTTTCTCTGATTCATCGTCCTTCATCTGTATCAGTTGAACAACATCTATCATTCGAGGAAAGAAACATTCAAGGAACAGTATAAATAAATATGAGTCACATGCACACTGTACCTTTGCAACTAGCTTCTTGTGATAACGGTAACCCTGATATAAACAAACCCAAAAGGAATCGGTCAGTTCGATTTCCATCACGTGAATATATGAGGCACAGGCATGCTGGAGATGCTTACCTTGTCAGTTCCATATAAGAAGTCACAGTAGGTGAATACCGAAGCAAAGTTGCTGTGGCTCTGCCCTCCAACATAATGGTGATAATCATGATGGTCTGCACCACCATAAAACGGGATGTACTTTGTGGGACTCCAGGGCAAGTCGTACCTGTTTCATCACAATAGATGAGACAAACATCGGGAGGTCGAATATAACAGGAAACAATAAAGGGCGTAATCATTGTGTCCATTTGCAGCTGAATGATTACGTAAATGACTAGATGAGCAAGGAAATAATTTATGTTCCTTCACATTGAAGCTCCAACAGACAGCAAGGATACTCATATTTGATATCCTTCGAGTTTTACAGTTGCCTCGAACTGCCAGTATTTCTATCAAAATGATTTCAGCTCAATTAATCAACAACGACAAATCAAACTTCCTGACTCAACAAACAATCACCTCAGACCTCTTTCTGCATCCTACTTCAGCGCCATAGTCCTGACTTAGTTCAGGAGAATCTAAAGCAGCTTCCTTTCTATCATCTAAAACAACTTCTCCCTGAAATTTCCGATTCCGCAAAGACCTCTCGTCGCTGCCAGACTTCCTTCGGAACCAAATCTCTCATACCAAAGAAACCCCTTGTTCCCTAGATGATCTCAGAATTGAAAAGGATTTGTCTACGGCAGAGTAATGTATACAGTGAGCTGTTCAACATTGATAAACAAATTCTAGTTTTACCATACAGCGAAAATCCAGGAATAGGACCAGCAATCCCATTGAAGAGTGGCATGATAACACGAGTCCAAAGAAGTTTTATGACCTTGTGGCATAATAACACGAGTCCAAAGAAGTTTTATGACCTTGTGGCATAATAACACGAGTCCAAAGAAGTTTTACGACCTTGACCATAGCGACTAAGATAACACGAACACACAATTCACACCCACCCTCATAATGACAATAAAGCAATTCTAAGATGATCTAGGATAAGCTCTCTTTCATAGAGAGGAAGCCAATGGAGAGCACGCATAGTCATAAGATAAAGAAAAAGTGAAAAGGAAAAGAGGCAATGCTGATCCCACTTTTCCATCAGCAAAAAAGGAGATCCACTATTGAAGATCCATCAAATCCCCGGAACCGTGCGTGGGACTTAATTAACAACAGGGATAAAGGAGCAAAGCAAATTCAAAGTCATGACCATGTCATCGCACAGAATGAAAAGGACATCCGGGGAGAGCAATTAAGATTTGAAAACAAAGAGCATGCATACCCGCTGTGAGTCTCAATGGCCTCAATCTGCCGCAAAGCGATCCATAGCCATAAGGTAATCATGTGCCCCGGAGCGATGGCGGGCCCGAGGAAAGACGGGATTCCCAGAATCAGAATCTCAGCCCAGTGCGCGTACGGTGCTGCGAAGCCAATTGGGGCAGTGTACTCGTGATGGACGCGGTGGATTTTCTGGTAACCCCACTTGCAGTGCAAGAACCTGTGGATCCAGTAGTTCGTGTAGTCCTCAATTACGAAGTATACCAATAGCTGCATAAAGATCTCCCATCCCGACGGTAAAGCTAGCCCTGTTCGGATTCCAATCATCTGGGCCGCAAAAGAGGAATCAATTGCAATCACAACATACACTGGAATCACAGCATGACCTTGAGCGATTGAAATCGAATCCAATCCAATCATTCCACTTCAAACCAGACAAGGCGAAACGAAAAAGAGGCCAATTTCAGGGTGCAAGGTGGAAACTTTTATGGGGACAATGAGAAAGGGTAGGTTGAGGTTACCTTGACGGTGGGGTAGGAGACGAGCTGGAGGGGGCCGACGACGAAGAAGAACATCCACATGACGTCCTTGTAACAGCGGAGCATCTCGGAGAAGGAGAGGCGGACGCGGGGCTGGATCTTGTACTTGTCGAGGCCAACGGATCCGGAGAGCTCGAGGAAGACCAAGGGGAGGGGGACGAGGGTGAAGATGAGGAAGAGGAAGAGGATGTTGTGGAGGTAGAGGAAGTAGTCGGACTTGGTGGCGGAGTAGTTGAACCAGAGGGTCTCAGCGAAGGTCAGGCCGCGGCCGAGGGCGGCCTCAGCCTCCCCGATCGAGCCGTAAGGCAGCATTGTCGGTCGCCCCTGGCCGTAACCCTAGCGAGATAGACACACAGAGAGTGCGGGGGAACGGAGAGAGCGTAGCGACAATAGGCAGAGGTTAGAGAGAGAAAGGGGGACAGCGAAAAGGCAACGAAGGAAATGGAGAGAGAGAGAGAGAGAGAGAGAGAGAGAGATTTACTAAAACTGGGGGTGAGGATAGAGAAGCAATGCGCTGGAAGAGTGGACGGTTGTTAAAATCTGCGGGAAGTTCAAAAATGTGGGCCCCACCTTCTCATGCTCGAGTTTCATATTTTACACATCTCACATGCGAGGTCGACAAGACCGCCACGAATAGGGATCGTCTCCCCGCCCCGCCCAACTCCCGGCGGGAGTGATTCCGTCCGGGATTCAGTACACAACTGCACCAACCAACTGTAGAGAACTCTTTTTGATAGATTAAAGATTAGGTCATGTTATTAGTCCGCTGTGACTGTCCCAACAAAGGAAACCTAACCGTCACGGAATATTCCTTTCGTTATAACTCGTTGAGATTTTAGCCCAACTCGATCACCAACACACTAGTAAATTAAGTCCAAGGTCCACTGAGTCAAGTATTATGGGCCGATCACCGTCATCTCATAATACACCCACATAATGACGAGCTCTACATCCTCAATAAAGTTCGAACTCGTGATGTTCAAATGAAACAGTTGATACTTAACTATTAGACCACTGTGCTGATAATAATTGTAGAAAACTCTTACTCTTCCTTTTCATATGCTCGAGCATGCATTTATGTGAATATATGATTGTCGCGATCAATCAGAGTTACGGACCCTGTACTGATTGGGCTCGTTACCTAATTCAATTATAATATCATGTTAATGAAGATTACGTAGACACATCTACATATATTTAAGGAAAAAAAACTGTTGCTAAGTTGACCCGATGGCTTTTCAATGCACAGATTGCTCGAATAAATTTTCAAAGATGTTTTGATTTTAGTGAATGTTTTGATTTCTTGAGAGTTTAATTTAACTGCTTTCTTGTTAAATCGGTAGAACCACGTGGGGCTTGCGTATCAGATGGCTGTGACCGCGAGGTCATGAGAACCCCGTGTCATTTTAGAATTTCGCTTTGATAAAACCTCTGAAATTACTTTTGGGATGTACGATTACTTTGGCCATGTTAATTAATTTGTGTGACGTTGAAATTTGTTAATAAAATTAAAATTAAATATACAATAAGAAAAGGAAAAAGACAGGGGAAAGTACGAACTTGAACAATGCGTTTGTTTTCGGAGTTAAAGTCACGAATTTGTGATTGTGATTGTGATTGTAGAAGAAGACAAAAATATATGGGGCCCACCAGTTTGACTTTTGAAATATAAAATGAATGAAAGGTAGAGATAATTAATTATAATGGGATTGTATTTTAATAATATATGAGGCCCACCAATTTGACTTTTGAAATGTGTGTTTTGTTGTGTAGTGTTTTGAGTTAAAGTTAAAGTTAAAATCTTAAATCACGACTTTGAAAACAAACGGAGCAGAAACCTTTCACATATACATATACACGGTAAGTGATGCTTCAATAGTAATTAATGTTTCGTTTAGGCCGGAGAACGTTCTTTGGGAAATTAGGAATATCATTCTAGGGTTGTTTGGTTTCCCAATATTAGTTTAGAATTACAATTCTAACTTAATTTTACTCATTACAAAACAAAATAATTCATACAAAGTTAAAGAGTGGGCCCCATTTGTACCACTTTTTTCCACAACAAAACAACATAACTCATACAAAGTCAAAGGGTGGGCCCCATTTATACCACTCAAAATCAAAATCAAAATCTAATTTTAAAATTTTATTATGAAACCAAACGCAACCTAGATGTTTTTAAATTTCTCTTTTACTCCTCAGAGTGACAATGTATTTGGCTCTCCCGCGTTTTGCACCCTCATGCCCACGGTCTATGCTAATTTGGCAATGGATCAATTTTAGTTTCCCTCTATGTGTTTGAGGGCTATCCTCAATAACATTGCCTTTTACTAATAAAATTATGATGTTCAAAAGAAGATATAGCGCAGTAACGCACACTCTCGCCTATTGATCTAGAAGTCGCAGATTCGATACACAGTGAGACTACTACCCGTGCCCATTAGATCTTGAGCCTTCTTTATGAAAACATAAATAAAATTATGATGTTTATCCAGCAACAAAAAAAAATGACAGACAGAACCGATAGAGATTTAAACTAAGAGGGAGAAGGGGGAATATTGGAGAAACAGTGCGTTAGTGGGTGATAGTTATTTGATAGTATTACTATCTTATTCTAAATTTAGTGGTTATTATTACTTAAATAATAGTTATTTGAGACGACAGAGGTTTTCTATGCAATGGAACTGCTAGGATAGGTAGTACTTTATTGTGTGTTTGATTTTTGAGTTGAATTGAATTGAGTTTTGATTTTAATGGATTTGTAATGATTGTGATGTTAAATTATGAAAAAAAAAATGTGAAAAAGTAATGAATAATTAAAAAAAAGTAATGATTGTATTGCTGAATTATGAAAAAGTAATGAATAGTTGAGAGAATTTATTATTAAAAATTGAATTAAATAGTTAAAAAAATTAAAGAAAAATGAAAAAGTAATAATTGTGTTGTTGACTTTTATTGTGTAGTGAGTAGAGTTAAAGTTAGGGTTAAAATCTTAAAATTAGATTACGAAATCAAACGAGCTATTAATCTCCAACTGCAACTGAAATAAAATATACTAGGCGATTGATCTTGCACGATGTTGCGGGGTTCAAAAGTTATATTTGATAATATGCTAGAAAAATACAAATTAAAAAAATATTATTTCTTATCTTTATTGAGGGTTATTTTCAAAAGAGAAGTCCATATTCTACTTTCTTATTAAATATAGTCAGAATCATAACATGTTGGAAATATAAACACGCTCTTTCGAAGTAGTTTATTACAAAATAACGTATTTTTAATTTTAGAAAAAAGAAAAATATATTATATACAAACTCAAGTTTGTTCATCTGGTAATATATTTGAATTACAAAATTTAATTTTATTAGAAAATCATAAGTAAAGATTAACGTAAATAGTTATGGAGTTTCCTTTCCTCAATAATATTAAGTGCAAATTTCCATGACCAATTAAAATTTGAAATGGCATATATGTATGCTCTCTTAACTATAGAATATATGAAAGTATTAACCTCTTAATTTATATATATATATATATATGCCACATTTCCTGCACGTAGTGTAAAATTTTCACTAAATTTTATTGATTGTAATCACATCGTATTTCACAATTTAATAAAGGGTAAATTTCACCATACAACATGATATTTTAAAAATTTTCATCATATAGCACATATCGTATTAATTCACCAAATTGTACGATATTTTAAAATTTGTTCATGATATAGCACGGCGTCAATTTTCCGTCAATTCCTTAACGGAAAGTCGACGTGGCTGATGTTGTGGGCCCACCCTTGCACAACTGGACTCTTTGTGGGGCCTATTAGCTTTTTCCCATGATAGAAAATGTGAGATTTGGTAAAATTAATACTATATGTGCTACATTGTGAAATTTTTTAAAACTTCGTGCTATATTGTGAAAAATTTTAGGGCCTGCAAAAATTCCAGTCATGCAAGGTGGGCAAAAACGTCGGCCACATCAACATTCCGTGAGGGAATGGATGGAAAATAGACCCCGTGCTATGCCATGAAAAAATTTCAAAATATCATGCAATTTGGTGAAATTAATACGATATGTATTATGTGGTGAAAATTTTCAAAATATTGTGCTGTGCGCCTTTAATAAATTTATATACTAAATAAGCTCATCAAAATATATTCCAATATAAGTACATGTTTGGATTACAATAACATTGAAATGATACTTGAATTATAAAATTTTTTTAAAAAATACATCGGTGGTTTAAAAAGTTTAATTACACTGGTGGTCTAAAAAGTTTTAATAATGTATCAGGTTGGTTCAAAAAGTTTCTTTTGCTACTTGATGGTACAAAATGTTTCAAAATTGTAATATGATAGTACGAACCGTCATCTCGCCATTGACGCCGTCGAGTCGTCCTTTACAAGACTGTAAATTTTACACCATCATGTAACTTACGTAAAACATTTTGTACTATTAAGTTACAATTTCAAAACATTTTGCATCATCATGTAACGTCCCACAAAAATTGATTTTGCACCATCAACATCGGCTTGACAGCGTCAATGACGAGATGACGGTTTATACTATCATGTTACAACTTTGAAACATTTTGTACCATCAAGTAGCAAAAAAAACTTTTTGGACCAACCTAATACATTATTAAAAATATTTGGACTGTGTAATTTACTCCTAAAATAATACTAAAATTATATTTTGGGGTTACATATGTTACCACAAACATTTGGAAAAACTTATTAGAAAATAAATGTAGTGATTATACTCTAAGATCCTATGTATAACATATAGAGTTCCTTCAATTGTTTTGGATGACATGCATAAAATAGGAAAACAAATTAACGAAAAATATAATTGAAGATAAGAGCAAAATTTTTTAAGGATAATTAAAAATTGGGGTAGAGTTTAAAATAAAAAAGAAGGGTATATGTGGCAACACATGCTTACACACTCACTTTATAAGTGTCTTTTGTGCTAAAAATAAGGTCTTTAATGGAGAAAGTCCACTATTGAGAGAGTTTTATTCTTTAATAGGTCAATCAGGCCCGAACCTAGATTATTTGGACCCATTGTAATTCGGGATATTGGGTGATGCACATTTAAAAAAATAAAAATAAAAATTATAAAAAAAATTTAGGTGGATCCCCACTCGCCCCATGCATTTAGCAAAAGATGATTGAGTTTGATTATAGCAAATAGAGAAAATCCACGACTACGGAGTTTTACTCATTAGTGGACCGACCCAGCTCGAACTTAGGTTAATTGAGATTCGGGATATCAGGCGGTGTCTATCAGAAAAAAGCTACAAAATATTGGAAGTTCAAAAAAAAATGAAAAGAAAGTGCGGTGGGTCCTTGCGGGTGGGAAAACTCACTCTACTCGTCGAATGCATTAAGCTTGGGAAAAGTAGGAAGAGACTACCTAAATCCATGGTAAATTAGATTTGAAATGAATTTTTTTAATTAAATATAAGAAAATTAAAAAAGGATTTTTTATATTTAAATAAGGTTTTTATGCCATATATCACATGGTTTTACTATTTTTTAAAATATATCTCATACTTTAAAAATTATCCAAAAAAGCATATGATTTACATTTTGTTCCAAATCTAACATACCTTCAATAAGTCCGTCAATAAAACGTAAGTGAGCTCCAAATCTATCCCATGATTTTAATTTTTTTCTCAAATTTATCCTATGATTTTAGTTTTGGGATGAGAGATATCTCTGAGGGCTGTAATTTCTGATTCATTATCTAGTGGATTTTCCACCTCTATGCCATGGACATTTCCCTTTTCTTGTTAAGGGGTTTTACCACGTATATCCGATGTTCGTTTTTATTTTCTTTCTCTGTTATCTCATCTCATGTTATACGCATCTTGTTACAACAAAACTAATAATCATTAGATCCATTCTTGCAATCAAACGTAAAATTTGCTTATTCTCATATCCTCGTATCAATAGTGACTTTTAATTATCCATCCTAATAATGTAGAGTGAATGACAAGAAGAGATTAAAGAATTGAAACCCATTGAAAGTATTTCGTGGCAACGATTGCTCCAAAACGATTGAAATAGTTTTAGTTAATAAATTAAAGATTCACTGATATATATATATATATATATATATTTATATTTAAAAATCTTCAATTACATCATGAAAAGTATAAGGCACTTTTTTTGTGAATATTTTTTTAGGTGGATAAAATTGTGGGAGATATTGCGCTCTCGCAATTTCGAATGATCGAACATTTAAAGTTATTTATCCTCTTAACAAGTGTACTTCTCGAAGTTCGAACATGAATTGAAATTGTTTATCACTTAACCAATATTTTATTAATAGTATAAGACAATTTTTTTATTGCTTATAAAGGAGAATAATATCAATGTTGATATAATAAATTTGTCATTAAGGGCATGCCGAATCCAGAGAGCACGTGATGTCTCGTTCACATGTCTACTGCCCTTAATTCGGTGGACTGACAGAAGCTAACATGCCGTTATTTTACATATTAGGAACCAACATATATATATATATATATAGGAGATTTTTTAAGGTACACTGCATGGCGTGCCACTTGGATCACGTGCTTACCCCCAAATAATGATATCCGTGCATGCAACATTTGCAAGGGACATGAGGGCTATCCCATCTATCTATTTAAAGTAGACTTCTCGAATTTGTGGTAAGAGGAAACTATGTTCAGGTGATGTGAGTCTGTCATGAAGATTTTTGAACAATTTATTAACTCTTGATTGAATGTCTTTTCATTTATTTTCTTTAATTTAATAACTCATCGAAAGTAATTAATAAAGAAATTAAAGAATGTGAGAGATGGGCATAAATTTATTAGTATTATAATGGTAGAAACATGGTTTGTTATGTCAATTGTTTTGTTTTTGAAACTTTCCATTCAACTTTTCTTATTTTTATTATATTTTTTTCATTTTCTAAACCGATTGCTTTCTATCCCATAAAAAGCATTCAACACCTAATCCGTCAGTCTCCTCACCGTGGAAAGAGTACGTTCAATTGATGAGGTTTGATCAGCACCCGATTTAGGCCTCTGAGGCTGAACAGTTCATTTCCCTCTATATTCCACCGGATCAGCATCCTAAAACCCTAAAAATCCTAAAATGTCTTTGAAAAAAAGACATTTTTAATGTGGACTTGACATTGTTTGTTTTGCCTACGTGGTAATTTACCAATGGTTGCAAATAAAAATTATTTAAAAAGTAAAGGAAAATTTTTTAATTAAGATAAAATAAATTAATTAAACCTTTTAAAAAATAATTTTGAGGGGCTAGATGGTCACTGAGAGAGACCGGATCAGGGTCTCCCCCTTCTGGACTCCTACAAAATGACATATGTATCATACGTCCAATATGTCATACGGATGTGGAACTTTTAAGGTAAGAGTTGCAAATATGTAACTCTTATTACTATAAAATGTACAAATTATTCTATTTTTATAATATCAATACCCGAAGTATGTATTATTTAATATAACTATTCATATGAGAAGTCGTACTAGATTTAGCATTATACCGTATATTGTTTCTAAATAAATTTCTATGAAAAAAATAAAATCATCTATACAAATATATTACAAATAAATTTAAAAGTATATATTAATAAAAGAGTAACATATAACAATAACAAATCTATACTCTCAATCAATGTTACATCTACTAATATATAATACTACATATAAGCCATAAATATAATAAATCATAGACACATAAAGATTTTATTTATTTATTTACGACAAATTAACGGAAAAAAAATTGCGCTGATTATTAGTGGGGATTAATCAGTAAATTGAATTATTTACTCGCGGAGTCTGATGTTTTGAAATTTTTGTAGTGATCCTCAGTCCGCACTGATAAAAATCTTCATTTACCTTTCCTTTTTTTTTTTCCCTTTCTCAATCAGATTATTACGAGGTGTCCAAAACTAATTAATTAATTGCAATGAATGTGAATTGATTTAGGCGATTCAATGTCTATTTGTCTTAAATAAGAGTTATTGGTGTGAGCAATGTGACAGAAGAAAATCTACTATTGGAAACTTTACTCCTTAAGGGGTCGCTCTAACTTGAATCTGGATTAATCAAAGCCTATTGAGCTTCCTAATACGAGGCAATGTATACCCAAAAAAAAAGAAGAAAAGAAGAAACATCGATTGAAATTAATTCTCGTCCAAATATGTGTTTACCTTCACCATGATCTGGTTCAATTGGGAACTGCATCTAGGGGTTCCATGTACAACATTTATTGGAAAATCCAATTGGACCTATAGCTTTGTTTGCCTGTAATTTAGCAAGATGGATTTGCTGTTGTGATCATATTTGGGCCTGTGTCCATTTATTTCCTTTATAGTCTTTCCAGTTGGCTGAATCTCTTTAATGGCGAATTCTATTAGAGCCATTTTTGGTCTAAAAAATATACATGGTCATATTCCTCATGTTGCAAGGAAGTTACAGCAACTAGCGGCATGTAATTTTACTTTACAATTTGAGAGATATAGTTCCCTATATTTTCTGCCTTTTGTTATGAAAACCGAACTTCAACCGTAGTTCTCTAGTTGTTTATTCGCTTTTTTACTCGAAATTTGCTTGTAAATGTAGTCCTACATATGATCTTTCCGTTGCATCCAAGAACTTGCAAGTTGGTGATCTAATCGATGAGAACAATCAGCTCAAAGTTGGCCAGATGATTTGTTCGATTATCGTGTCAATGGGAGGGGCCCACACACTCTCCACGTCGGAACCATTACACCCACTAACGGGCCACATTAGATTTTCCTTCACAAAATGGATGGAAATTGAGGGCATGCTATATTTGACAAAGAACCCTAAAGGTTAGACTGCCTCGTGTCAATTTTGAAGGTTGGAATAAATTTGAGAAAACATTAAAAGGATGGGATATATGAGTGTTGTTAACCTTAATATTTATAAATGATGGATATAATGAAATTTTTATTTCCTTGTTTATAAAAAAGAAAAACTCAGTTATTTGTTGGTACAAGCTCACTGAGATCAAGGGAACGATGGTTGTGTGGTAGAGAAACGGTGGCGGGGCGCACCCCCGGTGAGGGAATGAAGAGCAATGGTGGCAGGGCGGACTCCGCCGCCTCTATCATCACAGCCCCTGTCCCCTAGTCACGACGGGTATCGGGTGATACCGCGCTTCGTGTCTTCTTTTGGATCCAAGCCTTTTATTAGCTCTCTGGGCTGTAGCCAGAACTGGGGAAAAAGGATTTGCAATCCCCCGCCTTACCACTTGGCCATGACGCTGCAAAGAGTTAAACGAACTTTACAATGTTACAAAGAACTTCAAGACATCATAGCTATCCTTGGGTTGGACGAATTATCCGAAGAGGATTGCTTAACTGTAGTGAGAGCACGAAAAATTGAGTGTGTCTTATCACAACCCTTTTTCGTCGCCGGTATTTCGAGCCCATCTTGTCATTAAGCCCAGTCCATTTGGGCTCCGTCCATATCACAAACGAGACCTTTATGGCGTGGCAATTCACGTTGCCTAGAGTGCGTTTGGATTTAGAGTTGAATTGAGTTGAGTTTTGATTTTAATTGGTTTGTAATGATTGTATTATTGAATTATAAGAAAAAGTGTGAAAAAGTAATAAATAATTGAGAGAAAGTAATGATTAAGTAATGATTGTATTGTTGAATTGCGAAAAAGTAATGAATAGTTGAGAGAATTTAATATTAAAAATTGAATTGAATGGTTAAAAAAATTTTAAAAATGAAAAAAGTAATGATTGTGATGTTGAATTAAAGATAAGTTGAGTGGAGTTGAGTTGAGTTGAAAATTTTTTTAAAAACAAAGACACCCTAATCATTATCAAGCTTCAGTAACCTAATTTGTCTGAATTATCAACAGAAAAAAAATGCATAACTAGAGAATTCTGAAGTAGCTTTTATTGCAACAAGCTCATTGTTCATTTCCAAATGTTAGCCCTATCCACCAGTAATTTTTTTGGATAATTGATTGCCTCAACCAAAATATGTACAAAGTCCAAGGAAAATTACATCAACTCTTTCAATCGAAAAGAAGTAGCAGAAAGATGGCAACCAACTAATTTAAAACCAAAATTAGGCTCTGATGCAATCCGAAGTCCAACAATTAAGGTCGATAATCTGTTGAGTTAAACTAGCAAAGTAACTACCCTTCCCCCCAGAAAATTCTAAGATTTCGTTCTTTCCATACTAGATCAAGTGAGCAACACTAGTCTGTCTGAGATCAGTATATACCAGACCAATTTCTGCCCATTTGGACTCATGTCCTTGCTCACCATTGAAACTGTTAAAGGAGCTTTGGAATTCCATTCTAAAAAAAAAATATACTTTCTAATTATATGGATGGAATTATTCTGTCCTTATCCCTCTCTCTTTTTTTTTGAGTTGATGATAGAATTATAGATAAATTCTCTATCCATGATTTTCTTTTTTCTTTTTTTATAACAACAAGAAGATGACTCATGCTACGCCCAGATTAAATATAAATAACCAGATTGTACCTGTGAAATACTTCGACTTGTAAATATTTTACGAATAATGAGTATCATTTTGAGGCATATTTTGAGGATAGATATTATTCTTTTTGGTGAGTTATAGATATTATTGTTTCAGTAATGTATATAGTAGTTTCGCTTGAATAATAAAGTTGAACCCGTGTTATGTACAAAAGCTTTCTTTATTTTATATAAATTTTTAAAAAATTTAATTTTAAATTGGAATAATTAAATACAATTACAAAATAATTCTTAGATTTAGTGGCTGTCAGTTTTTAAAATGATTTGACTTAGAATAATTTTTGGAAATAGAAAAGTTTGAAAGAATTCCGGACAGGAATTTTGTCAAAAATTATAGGTGAAATTTCCATGCGTATAACTCCTCCAGAATCTTCCAGTTGAGTCCATCTGTAAGATTTTCTCCACAATAGATAATTCTTGTAGTGATTGGGCCTCGACTAGGTTTTTATGGATGAGAACATTATTAGATTTATGTTTGTAAGATTTCCATTGAAATTACGGTCGTGCAAATTTTATTAGGGATAAGTAAATGAGTCAACCTCCGATTTGAAAGCTCGAACGAATAGATTCTGGTATTTAATTTCTTTTAAATCCAGGGATTTATTTTCAGTTTTTCGACATGAGATAATTGCCTTTTTTTAATGTTATACGAAATAAGTGTTTCCATCTTCTAAGAAGCATCTCAAACAAAATACGAAAAATAATTTTGTATCGTGAAAAACTTAATGTGGTAATTTAATACATCACTATAAATTAATCTTTTTTTGTCTTTTATGATGCAAGCCGTTTCAGATATGAAAAATAAGATGATATCACAATATCTCGTCACTTTGTAGTGTTGTTATTAGCAGTAACACGAAAAGTCCTGACAAGAAAAGCTTCCTTCACTCAACGTGACGCTTCTTAACTCTTCGCCTCGGCTTTTAGTATATTGTATATACGTATAGATACAACTGTAAATTCAGGAACGCGTTGTGGAGACACATGGTCTACTGCAATTTAATTTGTGGAAAATGACATGTTTTACATTTACTTTTTGGATAAGCATGGAAAACGACACGTTAGAAATTAGTGATTGTGGGACCCTTTTGTGAGCTTGTCTCAAGTAGGGTTGATAAAAAAACCGACCGTCTTGAAAATCCGATCCAAACAGCGCCAACCGTCCCGATTTTTCAATTCTTCTAGAGCACATTTTGATTTTAGGGTCGGTTTCTCATCCTTTTATCTGTTCCGATTATGAGTTCGAATTTGAAAATTATTGCTGCGTTTGGTTTCAAAGTAGAATTTTAAAATTATATTTTAATTTTGAAAAATAGTGGTGTAAATGAGGTCCATCATTTGGCTTTGTATGGATTATTTTATTTTATTATTGAAAAGGAGTAGTATAAATGAGATCCAATCTATGACTTTATATGAATTATTTTATTTTATTGTGGATAAAATTAGGTTAAAATTGTGATTTTAAAATCACATTTGCAAACTAAACAAGCCATACATATCTTAATACCGTGACCCTAACTGAGTTTACATAATGTATAAAAAATTTACAAGATGTTATGTTTAACATTTAATATATAATATATAAGCCCAAATTAAGCCCAGCCCAATAGCTCCGTCAACCAAGTCAATCAAAACATCACGAATCACATTTTACTTCAAACTTGCCTTCTCTCTTTCCCTCTGATTGTTGATTGTTCTCAGTTTCATTAAAAACCATACCCTTCTTCGTCTCCTCTTACCTTTACTACTTGACTGGGCCTCACAATTACAAAGGCCGAATGGGACAACTCTCGATCCGTGAAGATCTTTTTCATTTTTTCATTCACTGTTAGATTTTAGTTTTATTCTTATATTATTTTTTTCTCGAGGTAATCCGAGAACCGACTTGTAAGAGTCAATTATTTTCTTAATTTCAATTTCGGTTCTCGAGGACTAGTTTTAAAGTTTCTAAATCGATGAAAGCAGTGCGCGGAAATTTTACCCCAAATTGACCCAAACCAAACGGTGATGACCCCTGGTCTCAACATCGTTTTCGGATCGCTTCTTGTACCTACTGAGGAATCAACGGCCCCTACTCTCCCAAGCAACTGCTAGCAACTACCGGTCAACTCCACAAAACGGTACACAGTAATGTAAACCCGGTGCAAGTAAGCCTGAAGGACTATAAAGTAGGTCCTACATTACAAACATCTTGGGGCTCATATGCTCCGGGCGTTTGTTAACATCGAGGAAAGCTAGTCGGAGCTCCTTTGCTTCCACTTGCCCCTTCTCTAGATTCTCAGGACTGAAGTAGTCCCAAGTTTCCAATAAAACTGTGTTTTGACAGCTCGCCAGTCAACTGTGAAGGCTCCTCAGAATTCTTTCCACAACGACCCTTTCATGCCAGAGAGGACTCATCGTCGCCTGCGCCGGGCCTCCTTCTCTGGGGGCTCGAAGATGCCACGCCGCCGCCTGTCGCCCTCCCTGCCCTCTGCTCGGCAGTCGTCGCCATCATCATCATCGACGCGCCCCGAACCGGGCATTGAGATGCTCAAGAGATGGTCCACCGAGCCCGAGCTGCCCTGTCTACGGGAACATGGGCTTCCCTATAGCGCTATCGGTGCAGAAGATCCGGGCTTGAGCCAAGGAGTGCTGATCAGGCCCCAGACCTGTACGGATATATTCGGTTCCTCTCATTCTCTGTTTGGGATTGGGAGCTCTCCTCAGATCAGCTGTGAGGTAATGGGGAATATCTCCATGCCAATCTAGTGCCACTTTTCTGATTTGTTCAGACCCGATAACTCATCGTTAAGTAGAACTTTGTTAACTGATTATCGGAGAATATCTCTCAAAATCTTTAGTTTATAGATTCGGGGTTTCTAATTAGAGATCTAATGTCCCGATCACATAGCAGTTTTGGCAAAATGGGGGATATACTAATTAGCTGCATAATTCTTTTCCTTAATCGTGCCATAAGATGTAAAATATCCACTTGGGCCTACATGGACTTGAGCCCATCTGTAACCCAAAAGCTTAAACCAATGGGTTGCTAGACCATTATCTCTTATAAACCTATGGATTTCCTCTCAATTTTTCCATATGGGATTACTTCCATCACCCGCCCTCATCATTCTCCATATAGGAGAGAAACCGGCCCAACAATTCCCCCCATTTCTCTCCTATATGGAGAATGGTAAGGGCCTAACAATTGGTATCCGAGTTCGGAAGTAAAAAACCCGGCTCGAAGTCCTCCATATAGTCGAGAATGGGGGGGAATTGTTGGGCCGGTTTCTCTCCTATATGGAGAATGATGAGGGCGGGTGATGAAAGTAATCCCACATGGAAAAATTGAGAGGAAATCCATAGGTTTATAAGAGATAATGGTCTAGCAACCCATTGGCTTAAGCTTTTGGGTTGCGGATGGGCCCGAGTCTCAAGTAAACCCATGGATTTTTCCTCAGTTGGAGGGTCAGGTTCTTTGCTGCGGCAATATCGAGAAGTCGTGCACTAAGCATAGGAATAGGATTGTCCCGTGTCATACTGTTGCAATAATGTCCTGGCAAGCTAATTGGAGTTTTCGAATTTCAGCTGTTTGCCTTTAAAACAAACTATCAAATCTATAATTCCACTGTGGCCCTGTGGGCAACCTCGGAATCGAAGCCGGCTGTAAATTCTATTGATTACTCTGCAGCACTATGAACTTGTCAAAAGTAATCTTCCGAGCTGAACAATGAAAACTAATCTTGATCATAGAGACCCAAGAATGAAACGAAGGTGGTGGTCAATGTGGCAGTCGAAGGAAGTCCTGGGCCCGTGAAGGTTATGCTCAAACTTAGCTCCACCGTGGAGGAGACCATAAAGCTTGTTGTCGGCAAGTACAGTGAAGAGGGCCGATCTCCGAAGCTGGACCCCGATTGCTCATCGGCTTTCAAGTTGCATCACTCCCACTTCAGCCTCCAAAGTAAGCAAAAATTTGTTTTAACTTCTGCCCTTATTTTCCTATTTCCCTGTCTCGAAATCTTTGTTGTGCTTGGCATGCATTCCTTCACCAGCTCTAGACTTGTTCGGCTGTCAATGTCTGGTCAGTTCGGTTCTTCTTTCTACTGAAGTTCTATGCTGCATTAGTCTTTTTAGAAACCCGAAAAGAATATCAAGATGATGCACATTAACTAGAGAATCTGCACCATAAACATTGATGACCTGAAGCTGCAGAAGCATGCTAAGTGAATGTTATTTCTTAGTTCAAAGTCCCTATTACTGCTAAAAATAGGAGTGAGGTCGCTTAGTGAGCTTGTTATCTACAATCCCTTGATAAGCCGATTCCATGATCGTTAAGCTCATCCTGCTATATAGATCTGATCTTTTAACTTGCTGGGTTGAATAGGTCTGGACAAATCCAAAGTTATGGGGGATCTTGGCAGCAGAAAATTCTACTTGCGCACTTGTGGCACGGGAAATGGGCCATCTAGTTCTTTCAGTACAGAAGCTCAATCTCAACCATCGGGACCGAGCTCTCATCCTCGACCCACCCTGGCTCCTCTGCTATTATTCCCATCCTTGATTGCTCAAAAAATCTGTATGTTCATAAGAAGAACCCGCAAGTTCTGGAGAATGTTGGTATGCCTGTAATCAAGAGACGGAGACCGAACTACTGCTTTGGAGTAACCGGCATGTTTTTCGATTTTACTCTAAACCTCCCCAGCGACAATTATCGACGACGGGATTAGTGATGTTGCATTCTTGTAATATTCATGAATGTCAGAGGGCGACAATATGTAGTATGGGACTCAATCACATTTCAATGAGGAAGAGTCAACGTAAAGATTGATCCTAAAGAATAAAGGGATCCCTGTTTTGCAACACATCTCGTGCTTACCCCCCCGTTGTTTGTCGGATGAAAATTTGAATAGCATTGATGAGAGTTCCATTTTTTCGCTCGGATTGGATCATTCATCCGTAATATGTGCCAAGCACCTATGGAGGGCTCCGATGTTATTCGATCCAATCCGGTTGATAGTATTATCGAGGAGTGCTCCCAAGTCCATTATCTGAATTAGAAAAAAATAAAAATAAAATAAATCTACTTCTTTTCCTCTGACAAATTGAGTAAGACATAAGACACATGATCAAGTGCAAAGGCACATCGTCAAGACCAACATTGGTTGATTTAGGTGAGTCGGCGTTTATTTCTAATAAACGATGTCTGATTTAAGTATTGTGAATTAAGAAAATTCACGTTTAGAAGGGAGAACTTTTCTTTAGTCGCTCATACTTGGATTTATCGAAGTCCATTGGACTTTCAAATACCATATGGTATACCTGAAAAGAAAAGCGCAAATCTCGAGTAGAGCAACGTCTCGAGTTCAAGTCTTGTGGGTGGAGAAAATTTAATATTGGAAGAGTTTTTCCTCTAATGAGATTGCCCGGTTTGTACAAGATTTAGTCGGAAAAACAATGGCCTTCCGAATACCAAAAAATATACAATATACGGCGAAAGAAATGGACTAAATTCATAGAGATAACGTGTTATAATTCACGAAATAATGTAATAAGTACAGTAACACTTTCTTAATTAATTTGATTCCAAAAATTTCAGACTCGACTCTTATTTATAACCACATTGGGTCACGTTATTCCCCCTTGTTCTTTACTAGGAAATATAAATTCCTTGCAATTGGAAACCCCTTCCCTTTATTTCATTTACTAGGAAAAAAGATTTTGTTGTAGCTGGAAACAAACGAGAAAGGGAAATTTTTAAAAAGAGCAACTGAGCAACTCCAAGAGAGAGTTACTCACATAAAGCCTGAGGCCGCTGCGCACCCGGCGCATTAAAGCGATGTCCGCTTGTGTTTGCTATTCTACGCCTCCCTCTCTCGGTCACACTCGCTCTCTTGCCCTTCCTCCCCTGTGGACTCTGCGACAGCGTCGAAGAACTGAGCCGAGTCAATCAAAGCAAAGGCCGAGTTTGGAGGAAGAGAGGACGGCATAGAGACTGCGAGCACGAAGCGGAAACCATGGGGGATCTCTACGCGTGGCTCGTCTCTTTCTTCTTCATCGTGGCCCTTCTCGTCATCATCGTCTGGCAGGTCAAACCCCCTCGAACCCTAGCTTTCAGCTACTGCCTCCTAGTTCGCCGTGAGAGGCGTGGGACTTTATTTTACATTGTTTGCGATGTTGAAGCTCAGTCCTCAGTAATGGAGGCCGAAAGCTTAGTTCTTTCCCCGTTTATGAAGTTCTCTGGTGGTGGGCAAGATAAAGATGGGACATTGGATTTGCTGCTGTTACACGTAGAACTAGCCGACAGTTCTGTTTTTTCTGCAAAGCAAGAATCTGATCGACAAATTAACTGGGCTTGCAATTTTCCGGGATTTCCACATTGATTATGAATGTATTCGATTGAACAAAGCAGCCGTGATCGCAGTTTTTGTAGCACGTAGTTGCTTCTAGGACTCATGTTTTTTCGATTGTCGGTGCTGGTTCATGCTGCCTATCAGGTAGTCTTTAGATGGGTTCTGTTGTTATAAGGCATGATTCCGTGGCCTGCTCCTTGATTTCATGCATATACGGGTTATACAAGCAATGCAATTTAGCCGTTTATGGTTTCTTGCAGCTTATGTGTTTGGCGGACCTGGAGTTCGATTACATAAACCCATATGATTCCTCGTCGCGCATAAACAGAGTCATAATGCCGGAGTTCCTCGTACAAGGAGTGCTGTGCTTCTTCTACTTGGTGACTGGTCACTGGGCCATGGCCCTGCTGTCTGTTCCATACCTCTACTACAATGTGGATTTGTAAGTCACCTTACATCATGTTATCCTCCAAAGTAAATCGAGCTAGATCCCATATAAATATGTTTTCCTTATCTAGATTATCAGGCCACTTCAATTGATCCCGCATTGATTTGATTGCCAAAGATGGAGTTTTTATAACTGCTTAGCTAGGATTACGATTTGACAGGTTCAAGTAATCGTGGGATATCATATCTGGTATATTTTCAATAACTTTAGGCGGTACCAAAGCTGTTGCATGAAATATCTTCTCAGGATTATCTTTGACTTGCATTAGCTGTTTCTCTAATAATAATAAAACATGCAATTATTCTTGATTTTGTTGTCCCTGATGTGAGATTTTCAGTTGGCGATATTGTTTCATTCTTAACATTCCAATTCCAATGCTAACGTGTTTATACAAGTCTTTTATTGGGCTTTGATCTTACATCCATCCATCATTTAGATTCCTAATATAGCTTGTTCCTGATTCATCAACATTTTCTTCTTTGATTCGTGATATTTTACTTATAATCATCTAGTGAGTGGCTTTAACTTTTCTGTCTTTATCATAGGTACATGCGACGGCAACATCTCGTGGATGTAACTGAGATATACAACATGCTCAAATGGGAAAAGAAACAAAGGCTGTTCAAGCTAGCCTATCTCATCCTTCTGCTCTTTCTCACTATATTTTGGTATAGTTACCAACCATAGTCATTAACTTTATTTGTTTCAAATTTCCAAGCTGCCGGAATGGCAAAAGTGTAATCCTTGCTCTGCCCTTGTAGGATGATTATGGCTGCTCTGGATGAACACGATCACGAATGATTTGGGGCTGGTGCATCAATATCTGCTTTCTGAATGGCACGAAACAGCTGTCCGACACTGAAACTCAACCCCTCATATGGTGCATTATGTATCAAGATGGAATAGGTAGCAAAGCGGTTAGAGGGAATGCATGAACTTTTTTGGGATCCTCCTGTTTGGATTGTAACTCTTCAAGGAGTGGAGGTTGCTTGATTCGCCCCTAGCCACTCCTCTTTTCTCTGGCCCCGGAACTGTACCTCCACTGTTTATACACGCTTAAAGGTCAATTGTTGCAGTTTTAGAGATTATTGAAGTAAATGGTAGCGGATGGATGAATGGAGCTGTTTTCCTGAAAGAGTTCAAATCATTCGAGTCTCATTCGACATAGCTTCAAGGTGGAATTCGGGTTGGAACAGGTTTCAATGTGTGCTGAGAATAATACTGCGGAGGGCTTAGCCTAATGAACTTGGCCTTGCCGCTTGTAAATTCCACTCACCCTTGGTCTTGAAGTTACATTTGCGAATAATTTATGAATATTGCACCACAGAAAACATCTTGGATTGTTTTGAGCTACAACTCTAAAAAGAGAATTCAGAACAAATCATTTGAAAGAAAGATCGAGAGACTGTAGACAATGCCTTCAAACTCCATGGATGTCGACGGCATAGCATTCGCTTCATTCGGGATGGTATTGCCAATACTCGCCAACGGGAAAAATCCTCGGGGCATGCACATCATCCATTCGAGTAACGAAGTGAGAGCTCCAGTAGACTAAATTACAGGGGGAGGAAGGGAAGGAACATCAGAACTTCTTGGGCTGGGGTTCTTCCTTTGGGCCTATAGTGAGCCCATCTTCACTTTCAGGGTCCGGCCCATTTTCCCTCTGGCTTTAGCCCCTTCCGCTTCCCCTCCCTCCCGTCGATGTCCCATCCGCGACGCAACTGTCCGGCCTCTGAGCGGCTACTTAAGTGACCAAGCCGCCTCCCTCAACTGCTCCTCCCCGTCGGTGGCTCCTCCCTGTCGACGGTCCATACCGTCTCCGCCTCCTACCCGTCGCTGCCTCCTGGCCAAGACCGACTTCTTGCCCCTCTCCTGCTTCTGCCCAATAAGGTATGACTCGTTCTTCCCTCTGTGATTTCGTCACAATTCCCACCAAGCAAGAAAATTAGTGAACCCATCTACTGGGTCTCGAGCGATTAGATGTTCTGCGGGATGAGCTTTCGTGGTTTGGCTGCTCAAGATTCTGTGGTTTTGAGTGGTGGATTTCGTTGGTGGTACTTGCTCCCTCTGTTGTTTCTAGCTGATAATTGTTGAATTGAAATTCAATAGAAAGTGATTCTGAATTGAGATCAAACTCAGGTTCTTGAATTGAGATTCAATAGAAACTGCTCTAGCTGTGTTGTTCTTACTGTTTGTGAATTGAGATCAACTCAGGTTTGATTCTACCTAAATTGCTGATTTGATTCTTTGATTGTGAACGGGTTTTGAGCACCGTAGGCATGTAATGAGAGTTACTCAATTTTATTTCAGGGTGTTTTAGTAAAAGTGACAGGCTTCCCGTTAATCTCTCTTTTAAATTTAAATTTTGTAAATTTCTGGAACAATCAGTGATTAGATTGATTTGCAACTGTTGCCTGATAGTTGGTCTCCAAGAAGGACGGAACTTAGTTGCTGTTGTTAAAATTTAGTATTGGCTGGCAACTGCCCTTATGGTTCCAACTTTCTGTCGGTCTCTGGTGCTTCTATTGTTGCACCCTTGAGGTTTCACTGTCCGTATGTTCACTTGTTTGTGCAGCCTCTGTTGGAAAATGAGCTATGAACCATTCAGGGGTCTAAGTACTGAGGCATAAGAGCTTGGGTCAGAACTTGAAATCCGAAACCGTGCAAAGGTGTCATCTTGATGGTGTCCAAACTGAAATTCCTGTTAAACCAACGGATAACACCAAAGCAGGCCCTGCAAATTCATGCTTGCATTATTGTCAATAGTGTTACCCACCTTGAACCTCTTTTGGTCCGTCAGGTTCTCCTTTCCGTTAGCAATTACTCGGCTAGCATAATTCGATATGTGGAATTAATCCTTCACCATATGCAAGCCCCAGATGCATTTTCATGGGGCTTCACAGTGCGGTTTTTGTCCCAAAATGGTCGATTCAGTGAGGCGTGCTCTCTGTACAGTGAGATGCAGAGGCTAGGACTGTGTCCGAGTAGTTTCGCGGTGTCCTCTGCTTTAAGGGCCTGTGCTAGGAAAGTAGATAAGGTCGGTGGAAGTTTGATTCATGCCCAGGCTCATAAACTTGGCTTCTGTGGCTGTGTCTATGTGCAAACAGCGCTCTTGGATTTGTATTCAAGAGTTGGTGATATGGAAACTGCTCAGAGGATTTTTGATGAGATGCCCGAAAGGAATGTGGTTTCATGGAACTCGGCTTTATCCGGGTACGTGAAAACAGGGAATGTCAAAATGGCCCGGAAGATATTTGATGAGATCCCGGAGAAGGATGTTGTTTCCTGGAACTCGATGATTTCTGGCTATGCGAGAGTAAGGAACATGGAGCAGGCTGCCCTTTTGTTTCAACAGATGCCAGAAAGAGATTCAGCTTCTTGGAATGCTATGCTTAGTGGTTACATAGATTACGGGAACATAGAATCAGCCCGAAGGCTCTTTGATGCAATGCCCCAGCAAAGTAGTGTTTCATGGATCACTATGATTGCTGGGTATTCAAAATGTGGAGATGTCGATTCTGCTCGTATACTCTTTGATCAAATAGCTGTGAAAGATCTTCTTATATATAATGCCATGATAGCATGCTATGCGCAAAATAGTCGGGCTCAGGAAGCCCTTCAGCTATTTAATGATATGATCCAGCCTGATGTAGATATTTTGCCTGATGAAATAACATTCTCAAGTATTATATCTGCTTGTTCACAACTTGGAGATTTGACGTCTGGGTTTTGGATAGAATCTTGCATGCGTAAGCTTGGGATAAGAATGGACGATCATTTAATTACTGCATTAATTGACCTATATGCAAAGTGTGGGAGCATTGATAAGGCGTATGAGCTGTTTAATGACTCGAGAAAGAAAGATGTAGTCTCTTATTCAGCTATGATTCTTGGGCTTGGTATGAACGGTAGGGCAGTGGACGCTATTAGACTGTTCAAGGAGATGGTAGAAGCTGGTATTAACCCTAATTTACACACATTTAGTGGATTGTTAGCAGCTTATAGCCATGCTGGTTTAGTCGAAGAAGGATACCGATGCTTCAAGTCCATGAGAGATTATGGGCTTGTGGCCTCAGTTGACCACTATGGTATAATGGTTGATCTTTTAGGCCGGGCAGGGCTAATAAAAGAAGCATATAATCTAATAGCTTCCATGCCGACTCAACCCCATTCTGGGGTTTGGGGAGCTCTGCTTCTTGCTTGTAGGATGCATAACAATGTTGAGATTGGGGAAATAGCAGGTATGCATTGCTTTGAGCTGGAGCCAGACCGAGCCGGTTATTATTCTCTGCTTGCAAATATTTATGCATCAGCGGGGTTATGGACCAATGTAAAGAAGATAAGAAATATTATGCAGGAGAAGGGATTTACCAAGGTTCCTGGGTGTAGTTGGGTGGAGTCAGGGTCAACTGACTTGACTTCTCAATATGTCAAAGATCAGGAACTGAAAGTTTAGGGGCCTGAGGTACTATTGTGTGGCTCTTCATCTTCTTTCCATGAGGCTATACATCTGATTCTTCAAGTTTGACACTGTTGATTGTGCACAAAAAGTAACCTTGCATGACCTGGTTCAGGTTTAGGAAAAAGAGAGGTTGGGTTCTAATCCGATTCAATTGGAACTAGAACTGTGTGTTGCAGTCCAGACCCAGCTTTGAAAATCCTTATGCTTGTATTGTGAAAATGGTTATATCGGTTACTATACTCATACAAAATGAAGAGATGTCTTATCTTAACATTGTACTCTTTTTCCCTGCATGAAAAGTACGTATTCATGTCTTTGCTTTGAAGAATCTTTGATATTTGTATTCTCTTTGTTGATGTTGGTTTTGATATTTTGTCAGACTAGAAAGTCTGATTTTGTTGGACACAATGGTCAACGCGACAAAGGGACTCTTCATCTCATGGTGAGCACTTTAAATTCTTATCCGAGTTCTGCCCTTTTCACGAGTGGTAAGATCTGATTTTAGCTAGTTCCACATTCTTGTCCAACTTTCAGCATTTTTGCTTTCGTCTTGGTGATGATGAAATATCCTCCATTGTATTGCAGTGACATTCCCATGGCCCAGTTCATCGTCAACTTGAATGCTACCATGCCAGCATCACAGAAATTCATCATACGTGTCCTCGACAGCACTCACCTGTTTGTGCAGCCCAATGTGGCCGATATGATTAAGAATGCCATTGCAGATTTCAGGGAGCAGAACTCTTACGAGAAGCCCACTTGATCAATTGCCACTGCTAGGACCATTGTTTCTGTGTGTAAACAATCTTGAGAATAATAGCAATTAGCCAATTCCTGGGCTTTTAGTCTTGCGAACAATGAAAATATTGTTTTGTAGGGTGAAAGAAGAATGGCATAGTTTCTGCAGTTTTTTATTCGAGAAGAAGCATCGCACTGTTCTCACAAGGAAGTTCGATTCTGTCTTGCTTCTTCCTCCTCAGTAATCAGTATGTTTATGTGAAATGATCTTGATATCCTTCTTGGGTCGTAAAATCTATCAGTCAAAAAGACAACGATCCGAAGGATGTAGAAGCTTTTCCAACCGGGATTCTGATGAGGGCAAATTACTTAGGACTGCATCAGTTCATGAAATTATACACCCGAAGCAATTCCGTAAATAGGTTTGATGGTATAATACAACCTAGACAATCCTGAAAACTATAGTTACTGGCAGTCTCTTCACTCTTAAGCTGATGATCATGAGCCTAACCTCGGGTTACCATCTATTTTGAACCCTCTCCACCTCCCCCCATTGATTGAAAATGGAGCAGACGTTACGTTTAAGTGGTTACTTGTATTCTTCCAGCTGTACGGCCAAGCTTTATTCGGGGCTGAAGGTTCAGTCCGCAAGATTGGTCATTTTCTCACTCTTTGTGCTGAATTTCACTCTTGGAGGACCCATCTTCTCAAAACTGATTCTTTCTTTCGACCTTGTTTGTAATGTTCAGGTCCATTTGCATCAGCAAAAGCCAATGCCAACGTCAAATTTTACGCCAAAGTTAATAAAAGTCCGCACTGCAGGCAGTTGATGTCGGGTATTGGGGCATATTAACTATATTAATCTCTTGATTGGAAATAATGGTGGGTTATTCATCGAAGTGTAATGTTAGGTTAGCCACAATTGCCTTCCCTGGAAGCTTGTTTTCATCAGTTGATCACATCTGTGTAGCGTACGGGGCTTGGTCACTTTAAAAATCTGGTTGTGCACTTCAGTTTGAACTCAAAACCACAGGACTCATTTCGAAAAATATGGTTCTCATCGAAGGTTTGAAGGCAGTCATACTTCGCTGATTGTAATGGATTCGTGTTAGTTCATAGGCTTTACTCCAATCATACAGCATTAGTCGTGTCCTTGTCTGGATGTCACGTCTATGCTTAGAAAAGGAGTGCTGAAAGTTGTAAGGGCATCAAAGAAACCCCTAGATTTTCATGAACTAGACTGGGATCGTCCACTAATATTTTTGGCTGTTGATACGATCGAATTGCTGATTCAGGTGATACTGAGACTTGCTCCACTAGATTTTTCTCTTCCCATAAGTTGCCATCTAAAGATATATATGTACTTTCAATTCCTTATTTAAATTACCAAATTCTGCAATTCCATGCACTCCAGTATAGGTCAAAAGCTGAATACATATCTATCCCGATCTCTTTGGGCAACTAGACATTCCCGGTGCAAGTCTGTTGATGAAGACTTAAATCTTTATAGGAGCTGTATACCAGCTCGTGCACGGGTTGAAGATGATGCCTATATGAACCCCGAGAGTTTCGTACAGAGCGCCTGGTGAGGGAACATAGCAGTGGGTTGATTTGTGGAATGTTCTCATAAGTCATTGCTTCTATATTTGCTTCACGGTTCCATTAGTGCTTAATTGGTTCTGGAATTTGGGGTTAATTTTTACTCGATTTAAAAGCCTGTTAAGTGATGATCTGATGCATTTTTGGTCCACACTGACCTGATTATCTCAATTTTGGATTGCTGATGCATTTACGCCTTGCAACTCATTTTACATTCTGTTTGCAGTAAAGAGAGCGGGTGATTTTCATCGGGCGGAACATAGATGAAGAGTTCAGCAATCAAACTATGTTATCTTGACAGCATTGATGACTCGAATCCATCAATGGCCCCGGTGGAGATGGGAGTTCTTCTGATCTGCAAAACCGACCTCCCTCCTTTCTCTGATTTATGATTGCCATGTTGGCAACCTAATCCTAGCTTGGCAATCTATGACACGACGCAAAATTTGAAGAGTCCGACCGGCTGATAGCTCGCAGCTGGAGAGAAGGTAATCGTTCTCCGCTAGGATAATGTAGATTGATTTGACACAATTATGTGATTAGTAATGGCAGAGTAGGTTATGTTAGTCATATGCACATCCTTTACCATAGAGCTCATTGACAAATACTGCAACTGAACTTCTTCTATCGTCGTTAAGGTGCCATCAATTATACATCGAGTTAGCTATCTTATACATGTACCGCTGTGTACAGGGTAAACGATTTGCAATGAAGCTTTCAAGAATACCTCTGCAATCTCCTGCACCTGCAGGGTCAGCTGGATTGTGGCTTAAACCAAATGTGATTAGTTTCTTCTTAGTGCTTCTCTTCTCTTTCTAGTGATGAAATCCACGCATCTGTTTTTGCATGCTGATGACATTCGCGATGAGGCAAACTAGCTTCTGAGAATAGGAGACTACCTCTTCAACGAGTTGGGGCAAAGAAAACAGGTCAGCCTGCTGAGAAGGTAAGCCTTACGCACAAAAGCAATCATACTCGATATATAATGTAATATCATTCGTTTAGATTCTGTCCTGATCCTTGAAATCAAGGAGTATATCAAGACATTTCCTTTGTAATGTTTATGCAGTTTTACCAGGACCTGAGTCGGGTGAAATGGTTCGACCGTCAGAAGTCCTTGAATACGGTTTCATTAATTGCATCAAGAGCGATGCACTGCAAAAATATAATGGAGCAGGTCTCGGATGGATTTTGGGACGTTAGAATATTTTTCCCAAACCTTGTAACTTGTCTGTTGTTAGCATCTTGACAGATTTTAGCCTGTTTTCTTTAGAATCATTGGCATTACCCGACAGTTCGATCCTGTGAAAACAAGAAAAAGGAACTGTTTTTTGATGACCTGTAATGGATCTGACTGTATCAAGGCTAAATGTGCTGGATCCCGTAAGAGTTGAAACAACAGAAAAATCATGACATAACATCAAACTTCGGTCAAGTTCTCCTTCATCCTTTCTTCCCGCCATCCAGTGATGACCTTGTCGATGAAATCTTCGATTCGTTTCTCCAAATTGCAATCCCCATCTTGCTCTCCTTCATCTTCCCATCCAATCTCGTCCTCGCCTCCACTGTCATCATCGTCCTCATCGTAGCCAGCAGAATCGGCATTTTGATCAGAATCACTACTGTCCTCAACATTTTGATCAGAATCACTACTGTCCTCATCATCACCACCGACACCATCATCATCAGAAAATTGGCCTTTGTAATTATGTCCATCACATTCGCGAACATCTTCTTCATCCGAAGAGAGGATGAAATGGTTTGCGACTTCATATGAACCCAGGTCATGGCTTCCCAGAAGGACCGCGAGAACAACCGTGTTGAAAACTGAAAACATGAAGAGAGGACTAGATAGTAGCCAACCAGCAAGGGTGCAGTCCCGATTGCCGAAAGCTAATCTAGAGCTCACGAGGACGAAAGCAAACGAGATCACTATCACGAACGAAAGAATGGGAACCAACACAAGCTTCATGCCCTGGAATGGAAAGAGTTAGATAATGAAAGTTTGCTTCAATTAGAGTTCTCAACTCTTATATGAGCCAATGGGAAGATCAATTGTCGGGGTTCATATAGTTTCCGTACGAGGACTAGTCTTTTTTTTTTTTTTTCTTTTTCTTGTTGGTTTAATTAATATACAAGGAAAATGAGTTTTCTTAGAATGTTAATTTGGAGTGTCCCGCTTGGAATTGTTTGAATTATGTGAGTAGAGGAGATTGTTGATATTTGGAAGTAATGCAATCTTCAAAGCATAAGTTTCTCGGAAGTTCAGTCTTAACTCCATTTCAATTTCTTCTTTTATTTATAAAATAATCAATACAGATTTTTTGGGGTCAAAATGGGATTTTCATGGAAGTTTTAAATTAGAATTAGAGGGAATGAACCTATCACATTATATTATCTTTCCACGAAATTTACATCTTGTTCTAGTAGGTCTCCTTTCGCAATACAAACATTCTCAATGAGAATGATTAACAATGCATTATTGTGAAAATAAGTCAATAATTTACAAAGATGCTATTTCCCCATTTTTTCCTAAGTTGGCTCCGGGAGTTCAATGTGTGCGAGGGAAAAGCGCACTTGTTGGGAGAGAGAATAACTTTTAATGCTCGATCTCCCGATTGGATTAATCAAAACCCATTAGGCTTCTGAATACTAGGGTACACACCGAAAAAAATAGTAGTAGAGAATTCAAGAACCCTTAAAATCTGGGTAATTTACTTTACATCACGATTTTTTGATTTTTTTCACGACGCAACATAATTTGCTTTAATTTCACCAAATGGTATGAAAATTTGAATTTTCTCACAATATAGCATAGCATTAACCTTTCTTAAACGTGACGGAAGCTAACATGGCACTCCACATGTGCAAAAAGTAACCAATTGCGGATGCCACGTCTATCAAGAGAATTACACTATATAGCACTTTTTCTTTTTTTTAATCCTTTTTTTGTATATTCTATCACAGTTTTTGAAAAATTGTTATCACATAGCACGATTTTACAATTCACGTGTGTAACAGTGTCTAAAGAATGGTGTCACATCATCTTTTTGTCACATTTTTATGGAAACTTGACGTATTATATGGGAAAAAAATCAATTTTTTTTTGTGTTAGCTAGTGAAATTAAAGCAAAATATGTTATATCGTGAAAAAGTCAACAAATCATATTGTACAATGTAATTTACCCTTTAAATTTTATTGGTCGAATAATGTGCATGACCATAATTGCAATATGAAAATGGACCCAAATGAAGGTTTGAAGTGAGCTTAAAATATTGGGTATATATTTTCTTGGTAAAATTAAGGAAGTAATTGTTTTGATGAAATTAGATCGGAAATTTAGATAAGATATCTTCTTCTTTTTTTCTTGGCTTTAAGCCCACGGTAGATGTCAACTATTGTGTGAGTTGCGATTGCGTTGACTCATTGAGCTCAGTCGAAGCAATAATAACAAAAGACGTGCTTAATTATTGAAATAATGTATATATATTGGCAAAAAGAAAAAAAAAACTGAGGACTTTTCATCTCTATAAAAGCCTATATGCTACAGATTAAACACCAGTGGCAGTGGGCCTGGGGGAATTAGTTCAAGATCATAGTGAAATTGCGCAATAGATGAATCTTAACAAGGCAAGAGCAAGAGAAATGACATTCCGAAAAGACAATTCATCACTCTCGAGAGATAAAAATCTGGAACGAATATATTGTGCATCACAACAACAACAGCTGCAGCAGCAGCAGTGACAATCTTATGGAACAAGAACAGCATCCACACATACAAATCAACCACCTACATCTTTCTAACTAATGACGGCAAAAAGGAAGATCCTAAAACACTATCTCAGCTGTGATTGATTAATGAGACTACAGACAACAAGACAAGGAAGTCCCGGACAGGCAACGGAATTGGTAGTAAGTTCTCTCGACCATCACATGTTAGTTGTTCCCATCAAGGAAGGACACGTTAATGTCAGTGGGCTTGTTTCTCGAGTCAGAGGGCAGGGAAGACCAGTTGTCCCCTAGGTAAGACGGTGTGGTCGAGATATTCCCCTTTATATCAGCGGTTGAAATCGGGACTGCAGCAGTTGGTGTGGACATTGACATGAGGTTGGTTTTTGGTTTCTTCTTCGGCTCGTGCTGGTTCCCAGAAAGAAAACTGCCCACTACGACCTGATGATTCAAACAAACACAAGAAAGTTAAAAATATTACCACTGCTTGCTTCATAAGCGCCAGATTGAGAATAAGATCAATTTGTTTTTCTTTTATGTGGAAAAAATAAACTATAGGAAAGGGATTTTATTGCCCTTTTTTATGGAAGAAAACATTATAATCGGATGGCTCTTTAAACTGAGTTTTTCCATAATCCAATTTCCTCATTTACTACTGAAAGGGAGAAATAAATTGAAATTTTCTGAAGTTATTATGTCTCAGTAGTTTCATAATCAAACCACAGAAAGGTGGAATATATATGAATCTATGTGTAAAAATGCACGGAAATATGAATATAGTGAATTAGATACAGCTCCAGAAAAAGCAGGAAATTGGAAAAGGAAAACAAATTTCCAGAAAACTTCCCAAGAAACCAAAACTCTGAAAACTTTTCTAAATCCCAAAGATCTTCACACGACAATTTGCAATTTTTGGAACACATCGTTTTCGGACCATTTCAACTTTCTTCTGAATGAAACCTCATACCTGCACAGGACCTGCTGCTACCAGCAAACCAGCAACTCCCCCACCAACAACACGTCCATCGGGGCTCGCCAGAGAAACACTCATCCCACCTGATCTGCTCCGTGTCCCTCCACTCTCGCTGGGCATGAATGACCCAGACAGGGACAGTATTTCGAAACGGCCCTGTCCAAGAAAATACAATGATGAAAAGAAGCCTACTCATAATCACTTGCTCCTTTTTGTTTTTTCATGGATATTCTTACGTTTGACAAACTCATGGACCACAAACCACTCTCATTGGGCATGAATCATCCAGACAGGGATGATATCTCGACATGGCCCTGTCCCAAAAAAATGCCATGATGAAAAGCAGCATACTTATTTTACTCTCTCCTTTTATTTCTTTCTGGTCATGGAACTTCTTAGGTTTAGACAACCTCTGTCCCACAAACTCACGTATCTAGGTAAAAGTGTAGATCTCATTCATAAACCCCTCATGGGAAGCGACTTTGCAATAAATACCAGGCCAAACATAAGACTGCCGGCATGACTTCATTCACACCTTTAACCACTTCAACGATCCTTATGGTTCAGATTTGAAGGGCTCTACCGGACATATCCGAAAGGGGTAATATGTGGAAACAGGATGATGTCCAATAGCTGAAGCATATGTAGTTCTGAAAATTGCATTAGTACTGAAAGAAATTTCATTAATACCTCATATGTCAGTGTACCACCAGAGGAGTCAGGCTGGCGGAGTGTGACACTTGATATGACGCCGTTTGCTGAGAGAATGCATATTGCTCGGGGTCCTTGTTGAGAAAACGATATGATCTTCATGGTAACATCCTAGACCAAGTACGAGTAATAAATCTTTTACCTTATAAATTTCTACAGCATAACAGGTGAAATGACCAAACAAACTGATCTAAGTAGTACTAATGAAGTCCTTAGTTTTTAAGATTACATCAAAATAGCTGGATCGGTTTCTTAGTCTGAATTGCGTAAAAGATTCAAAAGCATGTCGCATCCTGTAAAGTAAACTGTGGGTTCCATTAGAAACTTACCTCGCCCGCATTAACTGTAATAATATGGGGAGTGAAATTGGCCCCAACAGAGCATGCAACCCATTCACCTACCAAAAAAAGAAAACATTTCAAAGATCGGAATCATAAAACAAATCCCCTGATCTTCAAATAGATATGCTTATTTCACGTTATTAAGTGACAATGGATAATAAAACAAAATTATTAATCAGCTCCTTCTCCACATACCCCTCTAAGCAATGCATGAAAACTAATCTTTCCCTGAGCTCTATCGGAAAACTTTTAAAATGGTTAGTTCGAACTGGCGATGTAGGAGAGAAGTTTAAACAGTACTAAAAGTGAATAAGATCACTACTGAAAACAGATGCAGATAAGCAAAGAGAGATCGCCGAAGAGAACGAAACAACATTCTCGACCGTTATCCACCTTCTCTCATAGTATACCAACAAAAACAGATGGAAGACATAAAGGGGGCCAGAGAAGCAACTTTCCTCCAGCCCCACTTGACAGAGCTATCGCAATAAACACGCAATTTTGCGCATATCATATACGACAACTCAAAAGAACCTTTAGGTCGCAACTTCTACTGTTCTCTGCAGACAAATATCCAATAAATGAGATATGATCTATAAGCTACCTAAATACTGATCTCCGTTGCTAAGCTCTTCACAAACATCTATAGAATCTGCACTTTTAAGGCATTTTCCTCCTGAAAAAGTACGAAATGCCAAATGACAGAAGATTCCTTCGTCCCAAGACCAACCGAATGATAACCACACACTTCCAAGACCTTCAACAGGCATTTCATGCAAAAGATCACCGTATGGAATGCCCAATCGAAGGTCCCACATCACATCTACCCACCAAACACCTGAGTCCACCATTCAAATAGATCGGTTGCTCTATCACAGGATAGCCATCTGCCCCGCCATCAAACTATATCAATATCTCCTGATCCCCGGAAGCAAAGAACGAAACTGACCTTAACGTGTCTGGCACCAAAACACTCTATATCTCCAACTGGATCGTCAAATTGTGGACGGCTACTAATCGAAACTCGTAAATGGTACAATAAAAGATGACTTAACGAGATAGCATACAATCTCATATTTCTCAGCCAAGAAATGATGAAAAGGGCTCAAATCATTCTCCTTTTTGAAGGAAAAAGGTTCAAGGCACTTGGAAATTACCTAAGTTTTCCACCTCAAACTTGGGCTTGCTCACCGATCCAGCGGTCTTCACCTTCCCCCGCTTCTGGGACGAGAAGTCGATCACCGGTGGCGGGGCCGAGGATATTGGCCTCGGAGAGAGTGCTGCTGGGACCGAGCCATCCGGTCTATACTTCCTTGGCCGCCCCCTCTTCTTTTTCACCGGCATCCCGGCCACCGCCGGCCCCAGGCTCGCCGGCTGCCCCGACGCCGGAGACTGACCCGATCCCGGCGTCTGGGTCGGGTTCTCGGACCTCGGAGCCACATGGTAATCCGACGGGGCGTCTGATCCCACCACTGTAACCCCCCCACTGCTACTCACAACTCCATCTCTTCCCTCCATACTTAAAAATCTTTCAAAAAAATTTAAACTTTATGAACTATACATTAAGAAAAACCCATTTTGATTACAAGCTCACATAACCCAAACATACTTTCAAATTCGAAACTAAAAGAAAATCACCGGAAAATTAAAAACAGACAAAACCCAAAAATAAAGGACACCAAAAATGCCTGCTTGAGCTTTACAAAACAGTGAAAGCTGAGAAATTTTTCTGAGAGTGAGATTTTACTGCAAAAACATTAGCTGTCTGTGCTTATTAATTCTGGAGGAAAATTTTAAAAATAAAAAAACAAAAGAAGAAGAAGAAGAAGAAGAAGAAGAAGAAGAAGGAAGAACTCGTATTTGAGAGAAAAGATGAACAGGCGCTCCCTCTGCTTGAAGGGAAGAATTGATTTTCTCTGTAATTTTCAACAAAGAAAAAAAATTTGCAAAGTAAAATATAAAAGGAGAGACTTGTTTTTCTTTGTTTTGCTTCCTAACTTTCCTAATACTGTCCGAAATGAAAATTAATAAAATATTAAATGGGAAAAGGAAAAACACAAATTGGATCGATGTAAATAATTAATTAAAAATATAAAAATATGAATTAAATTTTGCCCAAGGGAAATGAGAAAACAGTTGTTTATGGGGATATTTGGTTGGAATCATCTTGAGAAACAATTAAAAAAATTAAAAATAAAGTTGGCATTAGATTTTTTAATGTGTTAAAATAATAATAATATTATTATTCTTATTATTATTATTATTATTATTATTATTCTAGGAAAGGGAAGATGGAATTTATTGATATTTTAGTTTAATGCTTCACCAAAAGTTTGAAGTAAATCGATATTAAATATAAATACTGATATTACCTGGAGAGGAAGAAATTATCAAGAAAAGGAAAAGGGAGGTTGGCCAAGCAAGCATCAACTTTTTATTAGGACTCCTACAAGCAATACCCAATACAAACAAACATGATAATTACGTAAGGACTTTAGCGAGAAAAAGAAAAAAAAGAAAAAAAATTATAAAAGGAAATTGATGATGTTTTAGATTTTATTTTCCTTCTGTAAGCCCTATAATTTTATGATATAAAAACTATATTTATTTGTCTATAATTTAATATATACGTGTTATATCAAGTATTTTGAAAATAGAAATGCATTTATCACTTTTTAATAAAAAAAATATATATTGTGCTAAATATAATTGTTAAAGATCGTTAAGTTTACATTTTTAATGAGTATATGTATATGCTGAATTTACAAAAAAATGGGAGGTAAATTTAAATCTGATAGGGAGCCAAAAGGATGAAGGCTCGACAAATAAATTTACATTACTGTTTTCCTTTTTAAAATGAGATAGGAATTTAAATTCTCCGAGATAGGATAAGAGAAAGCAATTTAAAAAGAAAAAGAATAAAATTTAAAAAGATAGAGAAGAATTTTTTGAGGATGCAATACAATGAATGTGGCATAGAAAAAAACACTAGGGTTGATTTTGAGAAAGTGCCATACAACTGTGAAAGGGGAAAAAGGGGACGCTATATTTGAATTAACAACTCCAATTTATTAAGTGAATATGTTTAGATATATTGAGGGATACAAAAGAAATCCAAATTTGACGAATATCAAAATGAGCCTTTTATTTTATTTTATTTTTTGCTAGGTAAATGAGCCCTTTTTTATTTATAATTATTACACTGAGATATCAAAATGAGCTTTACCAAAAGAGATACCATATATAGAGGGGTAAATTACACAAATAAATTTCAAATTTTTATTTTTGTTTCAGTTTTAACATCACTTTTCATTTTTTACATAAAAATTATATATTTTTATTTTTATCTCAATTATGGCACGCCACTTGCCTTTCGTCACATTTTCCGTCTGATTGCTAATGTGGATAATAACGATAGTCAAGTGAACCTCGATCGGCTGAAGAGACACATGTAATATTATCTTTTAAAAAATAAAAATGGACCCTTTATTATTCTTAATTTTGCAAACGTATCCAAAATATATCTCTCTCTCTTGCCCTTCTCTTATGCAAAGCTCTCTCTCTTTTTCTGCCTTCTTTCCCCTTTGTTTCCTCCTTGCGCCACCTCATGATTATGAAATTAGTGACCGTGTTACTTCAAGATATGGAATTTTAGATATTCAAATTCTAAACATAGATAAATCTATTAGTAAGGAAGCTCGATAGGCCGAGAGTTCTTCTCGGGTTGAAATTGCTCCCATTGACCATGGAACGGGCAAGAGGAAGGACAAAAAGAGGAACTGTTTTGGATCAGACATCATCACCCTATGAAGATCAATCATGAACTCCAGAAAAGATCCTTGTTCATAGAATGGAAAAGCAGGCTGCCATGGCAGCCATGCTCAGAGGGTCCGAAATTCGCTTAGAGGGGCTAGAGAGGGAGTAGTTGAGGCAAATTTGCAAAATTAAAAATAATAAGGAGTCCATTTTTTATTTTTAACATATAATATTACATGTGTTACTTTTTCATTGGTCAATCGGGATCCACTTGAAAGTGTTATCATCCACATAAACTATATGAAAAATGTGATAGAAGGTAAACGACGTACCATATTTGAGACAAAAACAATAATTTGTGATTTTTTTATGTCAAAATTGATACAAAAGTGAAAACTTGAAATTTTTTTTTTTGTGTAATTCACCCTATACAGAGAGATGCAATATTTTATTAGTAAAAAATTTAATTACACTTCAACGACTACTTCACAGGATTAAGGAATTAAACTTAATTTTATAGATCTAAGTACTAACCATATTTTCAGGTCGAGACTGTTATTATTGTCTCAATTTAATTGAACTTGATGCTTCATAAATATTTATATCATGAAAAAAGTTCTAGAAAGAAGCATTATTGTCTATCATATTAACAAATCACAACGAGGGACTGAGGTGGCTGTTCTTCCCTTGACATGAACATTGCAAAAAATAATAATAATTAGGCTAGTTACTCTTATTAATTTCAATTGACATGGTTCGATGAGTAAAATTTTCACTGTTTTTTATTGGGTTAGACATGAACATCGCAAAAAAAAGAAGTAAAATTGCTAATTTTCCATCATATTTAAGTATTAATCCTTTTCCAGTATTAATTTATAAAATGTTATTTTATGTTATCCGTTACTAATAGAATCTGACCTAACCATGTGCTCAAATGAGTGTTAGTGAAATGCACATGCATTAGCTCCCATCATTATCCTCTCCTTCATGGCCAGTGAAAGCTATTTCATATTATATATTTACACAAATACATATATTATGCAAAAGTTTTATATTATAATCGCTTTTTTACATAATTTGAGCTTCTACATGATATTGTGAAGAGCACCTGGCTTGTGCATTGTAAATTTCCTCGGAAAATTCCCAATTTTTTGGCTCCAAATTTAAACTTCTACATGGGAATGAGAGAATTTTCAAAATTTCCTTAAAATAATATATATTACTTATGAAAAATTTCCTATCATGAATAGTAGTGCAGTGGCTAACACCGTCACCTGGTAACCTAGAGGTTCCGGATTCGATTCTCATCAGTGGGACTATCTGTGCTCCTTTATTTATATTTCCTTTCAATTTTCTTATATTAGGTCATAAGTCTCCTATTGTAACTAAAAAAAAAGTAATTTGCCCCACCAAGAAAAATAAATAAATCAACAAATAATAAATATATAATGATAGTAATTTCCGTCCAACTTTGTGGCCATTGGTCTATTAGTCCTAATTCTAAAGTCGTTTCAGCTTATTAACTAAAGAAATGACAAAGTAATGGGAACTGCGGATCACAGCTATCAATATTTTATACATATTGCACTGTTTATAATAAAACCGCAAAAATTGACCAATGAAAAATATTTGAATTTAAAAAGAAGTTCAAATTTCGAATAAGAGTATCTTTTATAAACTATGGGTCGAAATAATTAAATAATATAAAATACTAATTATTATAGGAAAGAAATAAAGAGAAGAGATAAGAACAAACCAATTTCTTAATTGCTATTGTTTTCATATTTAATTAATAAAAATAAAAAACAAGGTGATAAACCCTATGTGCATCAGCTTCCACAAAATACAATATTTTTTAGTTTTCTTAATTTTATATATGTTTTCATTAGAGAAAGAGAAACGCGGAATAGACCTAATTTAATTATTTCATTAATAAAACAAAACAATTTTTTTTTCTGTGGTCGGTCATCAAACCTAACGTAAATTATGTTTCACTTCTCGAATAATATGTCACTAAAGAGCCTCAATTAATTTTAAATTCATGTTTTGGAAATAAACTAAAAATTCAGCCACTCGGAAAATGGAGAGATTAGTGACTTTATTGCCCATCCATGTCAACATACAGCTCTCTCATAATGAAAGAGAGTGACTTTAATAGCAAATATTGTTTATCATTTTGATCAGTTATTATTTTATAATTTCTAATTGCATGCCTCCCCAGAGAATAATATATGCCTCTCTCTGAAATAAATAAATGGCCCATGGCCTGCGAAAGCAAAAGCTAGCGATGAAATTCAATTATCTTGCTTAATTAAGCTGATTAATTAATTTTTTGGAATATTTCTAGAGCCTCCTTTGTTCGCATAAAATACCCTTTTTTGGTTCTTTGAGATGATAAATCTCTCTCTCTATATGTATATATATGTAGTAGTCTGTGCACATATATTCAGATAAATACCTGCCTAATTAAAATATTAGTAGCTTATAGTGATTTGAATATGCAAAATTCAATTTTTTTTTTCAAACAATTTTTCCTTACACAGCCTTTTTACGTCATCTATATATATATATATATATAAAGTTGACAACACCCTAATAAATAAGGGTAAAATAGTAAATTCAATATATATATATAAAGTTAACAACACCCTAATAAATAAGAGTAAAATAGTAAATACATTATCAATACATAGAAATTAGAAGATAATAGTTAATATTATAATCAATCACAATATATATGAATATAAAGAAAATATTTAAAGAAGAGAATACTTTAAATTTTTGGTCACTTATTGTCATTTCATTAATAAATAAATATATTCATAATTAAGAAAATAAAGAATCATTTATAATTATATAAATTTAAAATCAATTTAAAAATAGTAAGAATTATAGTCTTATAAAAGCTCAACTAAGTAAATTTTTCATTCAAATGATTGGATCATTTTATCTTAAAGTATTTAAATTTATAAAGACTAATAAATTAAATATATGTCATAATAAAGAAAAAGCAAATAATGAAGTTTAAAAGTTTCGATAAGATATAAGAGTATTATTTTTCATCAAATAAAACTAACGATCTAATCTAAAAGTATTCAATTTTTAAATAAAATTTAGAAATTAAATTAATAATTGCAATGATATTATATATATATATATATATTACATGAATTCCTTCCTTAAAACTCTTTTTTATATATATTTGATATATATTATTCTAGTAAGTTTGAATTCACCGCATTAAAGTTCATACAATATTAAAAATAAACTTTTACATCTTGATATAAACTATAAATTTATACAAAATATTGTTTTCATATTTAAATTTTTTATAATAAAATTTTCTTTACAAAATTCGTACAACGCATAAGTCCAATAAATTAATGTATGTATATTACACTAAAAAACAAATTCTAAGGAATCAAAAAATTGAAAAATTGGATCTATGTCCAAAGGGTCACATCTACTAAGAAAAAGTATTTTGTTTTAGTTCGACCCGTAGTGACATATGAAATAGGGGACGGTATAAATTTAGCAACACTCTTTCCCCCGGATTTGTTCCAAGAAAAGGATAATATGCAACTTCGAGTTGTCAATTATATTGTTTACAGAAATGGAAAACCAATTCAGGGAATTTCTGGCACAAGTATTCAATTAGTTCGAACTTGTTTAATTTTGAATTGGGACGAAGACGAAAAAACGATTTAGTGTAACGTGATATATATTTGATTGGATTGAAAATGATAACTTAGTATATATTTTATTTAATTTTTTGGTTACAAAAGAGGCTCATTAATTTAGAAGAAGATAATGAAATGATTACATAGAGTCTTACCGATGGGAATTGAATTAGAGATTTCTTGGTCTCAGATCAAGGACGATATTACTAAACCAAACCCCCTTTCTCAATAACTCAATATTTTGTGCAAAAATTAGAATGAATAATTTATGGTCAGGCAAAATTTGGTCATAAGTTGTACCTAGTCTATCTAATAATTTTCAAAATTTTTTAACAAATAATAAATGACTGAATTTCATTAATGGAGTGCTCATAATTTGGGGTGCTCTCGCTCTCTCACCCCAAACCCTAACCCAGTTACCCCTGCCCCATCCCGTCTCTGCTGCCGGCGCGTCTGGCGACGATTGTCTCTCTCGTACTCTCAAAAACTGTTTCCCCTTTTCAAAAAATTTTAACAAATAATAAATGACTGAATTTATGAACAAGCTTAGCAATTCAATAAATCAAGTAATAGTAGGAAACAAAAATCGATTATAGGGTTCTTTTATAATATATATATATATATCAATATCTGAAAAGTGATGATACCACACATGAATATAACTATATAAAATCTGAGAAACCGATGAAAAAGTCTACAATAGTTTTTAGGTAAACCTTCAACTTCTTATCAATCGACTCTTTAGGTTTCTATCATTCATGTGTTCAGTCTTCATAGTCCACGTCCTTAATATGTCTATGTTCAAAAAATTTTAAAAATTCAATTACAGTTATTTTATCTAGAATATATTTAAAGTTTTTTCTGAAAAATTGAAAGTTCTCTTAATATTATAAAAAATTTATTGAGATACGTAATATTTATCCAAATTGAATATACTAAATATCCCCTAACATTAGAAACATCAAAATTGATTTTCCATGTCATATCTTTTTCTCTCTCTACACCTTACCTCGATCAGTTATCTCTTACTCTCGGTATGCCCTTATATATTTTAAGTTATGAATATATGTGTTATACTTTTTTATGCAAGAAGTTATGCCCTTTATTAATAATGAAACAATCCATATTACATGGACAGAGCCCAAAAATGGGCCCTCGCCCACAAAGACCCAACATCAAGGCCCACCCATACAAAATATTATTAATAATGAAACAATCCATATGTTATACTTTTTAGTCATGTTGTGCATATATTATAATATTTTTAAATATTTATAAATTTTTTTCAGTAATGTTACCTGATAATATCTCATAAAAATTGAGTTAGCTCTTATTACAAATTGTTATTCTTAGTTTCATGTATAATATTTTCTTTCATTATAAATGCAGCAACATACATATATATGCATTACAATATCATTTCTTGTAAATTCAATTTTTGTGGTTATATTTTCCTTTCCCATATTATTTAGGTTAATTACTATTTTTAACTAACTGATATATATAAGAATAATAAAAAAGTACCGGACAACATGTGAGATATCCATCTTGACTATGCTCAGCATTTCAAATTCTCTCAATATTTGATTATTTCATTTATAACGAAAATATGATCTTTAGTTATCATTGTAAATATTATAAATAAATGTCAAAAGTTTTTTAAAAAAGAATTTTCTTTTCCAATTCATGAAAAAAATTACAATTTCCTAAAAAATTTAAAGACCCATAATAAATTAAAAAACTTTCGAAATCGCGCATCACAAGGGCATACATCTAATTTGTATATTTATATATTATGTAATTTAAACTTCTCCCATAAAAACTCACGAGAGCTGTCCATTCGATTGATGATGGCTTTCTATTTGTAACCCTCAGCTCCTGAACGATCAATCATTCGCATTCCCTGTACATTACTATATGCCTAGATTTTTCACATTTTCAATTTTTTTTTCCAAATTTCCATAGTGTATTTATATATTGAAAATTTTCGAGCAGGTTATTTATTTCAATTTTTTTTGTTATTATAAAATTCATAAATACAATAATATCAACATAAAATAAAAACCGCTAAAAAGTCCGCGACGTGCGAGTTAGATGAATAGTTATGTATCATACGAGAAGGTATTTTACTCATTTATTACGTATGCCAGACATACAATACCACTTACAAATATAGGGTAAATTTGCTTTCTACTATTTCCACGAAAAAAAAATGCTTACTACTACATCATCACGCAACAACTCGTTTAAATAAGCATTTAAATAATGTTGCCTCTATTGGTATAGTGAAGACATGAAAATACTGTCGAATTAAAGAACCTGCAGACCTGAGCTAAAGTGTAGTCAAAGGTTAGCATGCGCATGCATGGTCAAAGCTTGAAGACAACTCGCCTGAATAGATGGAGTCAAAATCACACGCTCTTTTGGTCGAAAAGGATTCCCCTCATATTTTTATACCCAATGCCCATTTCCATGCCTGACCAATTCTACTAATTTATTGCCTGACTGATCTTGTCCTCGTTCATATCTTTCAATTAGTCGTATATTAACCTTAAACATATTATTATCTTCTGAATATTAGTTCCAATTTTCAGAAGTAAGGAATATATATGGTAATGAGTTTAAGATCAGCTTTCTATCTCTAAAAAGTAAAAGGAATTTGGTCAGAGAGGTAATTAGTAATTAAATTGTTTCCAATAATACAATTTTCGAAACAATGAAATTTCCCAAACCATTCTAAATACTCTTTTTTTGTCTAAATAGATTGACGTATATGCATATATATATATATATATATATATATTTGGATAAATACTAGATGTAGACCCACATTACGCGCAAAATTTACTAACAATTTTTTTTATCTTTTTTGATGTATTATTTATAATAATTGGTTGTATTCTCACTTAATTTTGAGATCTATTTGTTCTTTATTAATATACTAATATAACTCTGACCAACATTTCCCCGTCGAAATTCATGAAATTTGATCATGAAATTGAAATTCACTAAGGATATTAAATTGGAGTAGAATAAAATTAATGGAGCTATGCACATCATAAGGATTGGGAGAGAGAAAGAGCTGGAGAAATTTTAGGAGAGATAAGTAGGTTGCGAAACAGACTACAATAGAATTCTTACAATTGGTAACAATTAAAGCAATTGATCATATAATTAGCACTTCATTTTATGATTTTGCTGTATTTTCTCAGGCCACATGATTAGAGAAGATCACCAAAGAGTTTTTCATGGCTCCAAATCTACGGTTTTCATTTTTTTAATCAAATTGGATGAGTGAGCTTTCGGAAACCTAATGTTAAACTAATATAAATCTTTTTTTTTCTCGAAATATTATAGATTTTTATATATAGATAAATTATAGCCGGTTGCTTCTTCCACAATTTTACCTTCTAGCATCCTTAGGAGTTAGGACTGTTTGCCAACCTCATCTACCCAGACTCGCCAAAAAAGAGACTACTAGAAGTATATACCGAATCACTTATTTATTTATTTACTTTATAATGAGGGGCGTCCGACCTTATCAAACAAATTTCCCACTAATTCACAACCAACAAAAGTAGTCCACATGAATACCCTATAGTACCATGGGATAGGTTGTCCAATTACAGATTGTATAGGTGACCCAATAAGAAGTATTCTTCTGCATAATTTCAGACAAATTGAACTTCAAATTTCAAGATCATTTTTGGGTTTATATTGTAGCACTTTTAAAAAAAGGTTATACTAAAATTCAATTATATATCAATTACCAACTATATATATATATATATATTTGAAACTATCTACGATGCATTAAATAGGATTAAATATAGGGTTAAAAGGGTAAATGTATAAATATGAATATATATAAACCTGAATACAATGTAATAAATAATAACATAATTGTAAATATTATACAATCATGATTAAATAGGATTAAATTAGTATATGCCTATAAATTAATAAATAAAAAATAAGAACACATAATAATTTACATATATATGCATAAATATATTGGAGGTGAAATATTTTAATTTAGTATATTCTTAAAACTTATGCATAAATATGATAATTAGAAAATCATCCTCAAAATTTATAGTTAATAATTTTTTTTATCAAATTGGAGAAATGATAATTTTGAAAAAAGTTACACCACTACTTCTCCAATATTGTAATAATACATGACGTACTCATTATTCCTTAAGATATTTGGATATAATTATTAGATATTATATATTATAGAAAAAAGAAATACTTCTTTGTGAAGTTTAAATAAAAACTGTTAAGTAAACACAAATATATTTGTAGTGAAAGTTCATGTATAATACATGGCCATAAAACCTAGTACTACATAAAGGTTGACAAGCAATATGTGGTTGTACTAAATAAGTAAAATCATAAAATCCTCAACAACACGTTGATTTACCATCTAATTTCAGTAAAATGAACTTTTTCCATATTTCCTCTGTGTGTTTTATTCAATAAATTTAGGATATTTATTCAAATTATTTATATGTAGTGATAAATAATTATGAGATTTTTAAATTTTTTAAAATTTCCTCTAAATAAATTCAATATACTAAAATATCCTATAAATGGGAGATATAATCTATTTTATACATCACCTTTCTATTTGCTTTGGCTTTTCTTACCCCTTTACTTTGATGCACTATTTCTCTCTTGGGTTGAACTTATACATACATGTGGATTTTCTCTTTGCACGTATGTTATTAGAATTCCCGTCAGGCAAGAATAAAAATTTGTCTGCCATTCAATTCTGTGATCGCTCGATCACAATATATAGTATTTAAAATATATCCTTGGTATGTATCTTTATATATATATATAGATAAGATAGGTATATATTTTCTTCTAATTATATACTCATGTGGCATCTCTTGCTTTTGAAATTGAACACTCGCCACCCTCTTCTTGCACATGTGTCGCTCGTAATATCATAATTTATTTGTAAAAACGAAAATGACAAAGCTGCCATCAAGTCACCTCATAGAGTCTCTCTCTCTCTCTTTTCTGTTTTAGCGGACCCAAGTTCGAAATAGCAACAGTTTTGGCCTAGTGATTGAGGAGAAGCTTATGTATCCACCATATTTCAGATTCGAAACCCCTCATGGCCACCAGAGTTCTTTTCGCATGATTACTCGCTCTGTAGCCGCGGAAAGTTCAAGAGCCCTCAAGTCAGGCGAAACCAAACACCCCGGTCCGAAAAAGAAAAGAAAAGAAAAGTCACCTCATAGTGTCAAAATCACCAAATTGCAAATCTGTGGTAAATTACGAGTTCTTCCTTTATAATTTAAACTTGCTAATTTTTCAGTGTGAACCCTTTATTCGGAATCCTCATTGGGGCCGGACTAATCTAATCAAGTCGGATCAGCCCGTTAAAGGGTATTTTTTTTTGGTTGAAGTAGCTACAACTTTGGTCATAGTCAGCTCAAACACATAAACCCAGTCCACTTGCAGCCATGTTAGTCAAAATGACTAAGGGTGCGTTTGGATTCAGAGTTAAAGTAACTTTGATTTTGATTTTAATTGTGGAAAAGGACAAATGAGATGTGATTATAAATTTGACTTGGGAAATGTGTGTTTTTATTGTGTAGTGTGTTGAGTTAAAGTTAAAGTTAAAATTTTTGACTTGGGAAATGTGTGTTTTTGTTGTGTAGTATGTTAAGTTAAAGTTAAAGTTAAAATTTTTTGTTCCTAAATCCAAACAGGGCCTAAGTTTCTCTCCCAATATTAATTTTTTGCATTCATAAGGACTCGAACCCTAGATCTTACTTAAGTGAAATAAGCGTCGAACCGCTTGAACCAATTCATGTTGGTTAAAACTTTGACTTTTATATAGTACAATACCATTTTAATACTCCCGTGCATTTTTCTCTTAAAATGATACTATACGTAATTTTTATCTATATAGATTTGTGAAACAATAATGGTAAAATATCGCTATTGTATTAGAATATTTTTCATTAGAATGTCTCTGGTTTTAACCGATCCCTCAATGTTTTCATCAGTCTTTTCTTTTTTGTTTAAGTAAAAATTATTATTATTATTAAACCATTATATGTAAAATGAGGTCATAACATCATAACCTTATATTATGTGTCAAAAAGTTATTGGGAGCAAATAAAATAAATTGCAGTGAGAATAAGTTACAATGGTAACATATAAAAAATATGAGATACTTAACGCAGGGAATTTAGCTAGAATTATAAGCTAATAAATATGGTGGCAAGTCTATGTGTAATACAAATAGATATGCTACAGTTATATATCTACAAAATTGTTCAAGTAAAAAATGTTTGACACCAATTCGGCAACGCTTGTGGTGATTTTTAGGTGTGCCAAGAAATGATTCCAAGAATTGATGTGTCACTAGCCGGCTACACCAATATAAAGTGTGGTACTATGGCCTTGAAAGTTTGTGTAATTGAATGGCGGCTAGATTTTAAATCTTCGAGATTAAAGTGTGCCTCAGACGATTTCACGACTCGGAAATTTAGCTATTATGAGTTCTCCACCAATATCTACGCACGAATCCGAATCTGAAAACAATCAAGCGGCTTGTAAGTCCGCTCTCTTGAATCTCGGCTAATACTCAGCCCAAGAAGCCGAGTTTGGAGCGAAGGAAGTCCACTTGACTCAAGTGAACTTGACCTTTCGATAATCTTCAGCAAATGGTGCTGAAGGAAGATAAAGTCTCCACCTTGAAAACCCAAGAGCTCCAAGGACGAATTTTATTGATCCACTTGGAATCGATTAAGGGATAGATGAAACGAGAATTGAAAGGTGCGGTAAAGTAAGGTGTGATGATGGTCAAAGTGCTTGAGGCGTAAAGGTGCAAGGAAAAATAAAGGATAGATAAAGTAAAGCGCGGAAAAAGAATATATGAGTAACTAGGACGATTGATGTGTTGATCGAGCACCTTTACAACGAACTTCAACACACGTATTTATAGGCGCGTACATGAAACCTTAGGAAATCTATCTAAATCAGATACGCCCATAAAATATGACATCGAAATAAAATTCAAATAGAAAATTGACTATATAGCATACCTAAATTGCCTAAATTATTGAAAAGATAGAATATTAAACTATATTGGATAAATATCCGACTTATTTGACTTCCTAAAATCAAAGACAACGAGACAATATCACGAGAATATCGCGTAATTGATCTCTAAGAATATTATCTCGCCTGCCAAGGAAAATAAAATCCACCGCCTCTCTGTTGAATGTGCACGTCCACATGCATATATTTATGTCTTCATCTTAAGCTCCTCATTGCTGGGCTTGAAAATTGGACCTAATTCTATGAAAGTCTTGGTCCTTCTTCTATTATTTGGACCTCAATCCGATCCAGCCCGCATAATGAAGTGTGCGGCTTGTCCCTTCAAGTCCGAATCAACACATCCCAAAAGCTTGGGAAAATTATCATAATCACCGAAAGCACGTTACAACTTGATAATATTCACGAAATACGAAAAATAGGTATAACCATAAATAATAATTAGTATTTTTTATTGTATAAAATTAATTAAAACTCTAACATATATATGATTCTTTATTTTTTATACATAGTTACTATATAATCACTATTTCTAATATTTAAGATAAACTTTTGCCTTTAATATTTTTTTATCATATCATTTAATTAAATTTTTTTCTTTTTTTTCGTTATGGTTGTATGTTCATTAAACTAAGACAATTTCAGCTTTTAAGTGTTATATCAATTTAAAATAAGTCATACAATATTAATTTATTAATATTTTATAATTTCCAACATCACAAACATCGTTTTCGCATTTCGATCGTATGAAAATAATGTTAATTGAGAATCTTTGTTGAAGACCCGTGACATCGTGCGGTCTTTTCTCTAGTTATTATCAACATCATCATCACCATCATCATTATCACTATCAAATCTTTTCGTAACTTTTCCCAAAACGATTATACTTAAGAAATGGAATAATTGCCGGGAAAATTGTCATTCATTGCATGCCAAATGGGATGGGGCTGGGAAGATATTATTATATAAACAACGGTTGATAAGATTAGAGGAAGTTATCAATAGAAAAATTTCTCATACAAAATTAATAACAAATCCCGCGCGATGGGTAGTTTCTTTATAACTTGAAATTTAAATTTTTAAAACGATTACCTATAAATGAGTGATCTGTAGCTAGGGGTTCACTGGTTCAGCATATGACTGCATGTTTAGATAAGTATTAGATGTTAGAAAACGTCATACGGGCGCAATGGAATTTTAAAATCGGTAAAATCAAAATTTTAGCACATGCTTGATCAAATCAAAACCATCTGAGAACATATCCAGAATCAAGGTATCTCCTTCTAACGAAATAGATAATGAAGCCTATCAATTTACAATAAAGTTTCTACTTTTGACTTACCCTGGTAGAAATCGGTTTGATCAATCGATCTGAGGAACCATCCAAGCGTCCGGTCTCTAGCTCGTCCACATGAATGTGTTCTTCGATAAGGATTGCCTCCTCTTGAGCCGTCTACTCCATTCTAGGTCACCCACGTTCGAATAGAATCACCACGAAAGGAAGGGAACACGTCTAGGTGATCTTGGACAATTCTGGGTCAACAATGGAAGTCGAGGAAGACCTCCGATCGACAAGCAAGAGTCGCGGCTATATAGGGACTTAGTTGCAATTATTAATTAATCTATATTAATTAATCAATTACAAATTAGTCCTCACACTTTAAGTCATCTAATGACTTGCCCTCCAAGTAAGAAAGACTATCTTGTCCTCGACTTAAATTTCCACGTATAGACGCTCTATTTATAGAAACTTTAAAATAAGAAAACTCTCATATTTATTTATGAGGATTCACCATCAGTGTTAGATTCGACTTTAGGATGTGCTAACAACCCTACAACTACATTGCAAGTCTCATCCGAGAATTGATTCCTAATTAACTACCTTAATAAGAATCAAATCAATCTCGGCTAAAAAAAGTCCTATTGTGTGTGACTAACTAGGTTCATCACCAAGTGGCAATGGGACTATAAGATCAACTCCCTTGACATTACTGGAAACTTCTTTCCACAATCAAAAGATATAATTCCCAAAATGCCCTTCGATTCCCAAAGTTCATGAGTGACGCCAGCAACATATCATGACAATGTAAATAGTGACGAATGTACGATTGATACATTGTGATGAACTTGTGGCCGCACATAACATGCATACGAGTCCCTTCACTACAAAATCTAGATCTAACAGGGTCATGATAAAAGTCAAACCCTATAGCCGATCATATGGAGTCTCTTGTTTCCATTCTCGAATCGGTATGACTTAAACATAAACTCTTTTCTGTTTAAGCTAAACTGCCTTGGCCAATGACTACTTGATCCAGAATTAAACTCATAGGACCTTTTCTCTATTTACTCAGGTTAGTTAATCCCGTCTTAATCAATCACCTATCTCCATATATAACTAATTAGGATCACCATATGTCGGATACCCATGTTAAGCACAAGTATATAAGCATTATCGAATCCCAATTACTCATATATGATATAACTGTGCTATCTCATGTCTAAAGACTATATGCACTAATATGGCCTATATATCATTCATTGACATTAATAAAATTACCATGTGGATATTATCTATGCGTCACATTCGACCTACTTATTTTATAAGTGTCTATTTGTCTGTCTGACAACAATTGCTGGATAACATGAGACTCACTACTCCTTTTTCATTAGTATCTCATACTAATCATACATACAGACATAGATGACGATCTATCCGGATAAATAATGTTCAATTAATTCTCCTACAATAAAGAACAATTTTAAGATATTTGTACTAAATTATTCCGTCACTTATATTCTTAACTTTTTAAAAATGAAGCATTTATCAAATATCTTATAGATTTATTATAATAAATATAGACAATATATTAATAATATTGTCATAAATAGGAATTATCCAAAATACATATAATAACTCTATCGCATATCACTAATATTAGCTTGGACAAATACCACAAAATACACTTACTGCTATCTCATGAAATCAACATATAACCGCATGCTTGGACCAATCTAAGTAGTACTTTTTTTTTTTACTCCTTGACACAATTGATGTACTTTTGACTAATCTAAAATTACTAATTATAATCAACTCATCGGGTCAATTTTCTTTTTCACATTAAGGATTTAGAGGAAGTAATTACAGCATATAAAATGAAAAAATTTAGGTGATTCTACTTCACTATTTATCATGAGAAAATACCAAGATAGTAGCACTGGGATGAGCTTTTTCATATCTCGGAGGGGGTGTGACTATCCATGTCTGCTTCCCTGCGTTACATTTGTTGGTTATGGACTTATGGTCGATGGTAGACGGTTTCCAGCGGTCAGTGCTCATTTTACGGAAATGCGCTTCAAATGCACATTATTTTTGTTTTATTGAAATTACTAGACATGAAATCCATTTGAAAATTTACTAGATAGATCAATGATCTATGGCAATATGAAAAAGGTTGCTCAGATGGTCAGAGTATTTGTTTTTTTTTGGGTGAATGACGGTCAAAGTATTTGCTCCTTCATTCTTATGGCCTCAGATTGATTTCAAATCATATGAGTGTTTACAAATATAGTAAGTAATTTTTATGATGAATGCTCTAAGTTCAATGTATAAGTTCATGCTTGAACCAATCTAAAGAATATATTTGCTTGGGTGTTTAAGGTCCATAAAATCCTCGTTGCAGAAGGGGGGAACAAAAAGCTAGCAGTTGATGAAATATTTCAATATTGAGATTTTTCTATAAAATACTATTCCAAAGTGATGCCTAAAGTATTAATGAAAAATTCATGTTCTTTGCCGTATTTCAATCAATTTTTAAACTAAAAGAGGCGAAGTGCCTTACTTTGAAGGCAAGTTTCCTGCTAATCTTCTTTGTCTTTTCGTTTCAAGGGTATAGTGTTTTTATATTCTCCTTCTTCTTTCTTAAAGTTTCATCAGGCTTAAAAAAGATTAGCTTCATGTCCAACCAAAAATTTAAACTAATAGGATGATAGATTCATTATCTTATAAATACAATGGTTTCGAGATCCCAAAATTTTTAACACCCGCCTTTACACGCAGCGTGAATACAAATCGGTCTTTTGTCGGACGAGGTGGGAAATTAGCACACTAGCATAAGTGCAGTGGTGCGTAATTCAATATATAGCATGAACTGGTCTATTGCAAGATGAGACGCGAAGTCAGCACACTAGCATAAGCGTAGTCATGCGTAGTTCAATGCATAGCATTAGCACGTGGATGCGAAGTTTCGCATAAACAACACGCTGGTATATTGGGCCTATGCGTATTTTTAATACCATCTTCAAGTTCCATTGGGCTTACAAAGGATTATGGCATGTAGTCTGGGCCTAACTTTGGATTGGACATGGACTCAACCACTTGTAGGTCTGATAAGATTCTTCTTCTTGTATTTCAAAAAAGAATTTGTTAGAATAAAGCAGAGAATGAGAGACATAATAACTGAAAAAAGTGTTATAGTGCAATTGGACATATCCTCATTTAAAACTAAAGAAGTTTTGAATTTGATTCTCATATGTGGAACTTGCGGTACCCTTATTGTCCATTCTTTGATCCCTTTAGTAGGCCCATACACCTCCCAAATAACCAAAGCAGCATAGCTGACCTGACATCCTTGATGAGAATATTAGAGAGGACATCTAACGAGGCAAGAGCATCATTATAATATATATAAATTAAAAAGCGCGATGTGAACGCTCTATATAAACTCGATTTCAAAATCCTTAACTCCATAACTAGTGTCCTTAAAGTTCCATTCAAAGGATTTTGCCACATTTCTCAATTGGATCAATTCAATAGATTGTTTCAAATTAGTTCATATTCTTGGTACATATTAATAGATTATTAAGATTCTCATTTAAACAATGAAAAATTTAACTCAAGAATTGAAAAGGGCACTTCGAAATATAATTTTTTTGTAGGGTTTTCTGTTTATCTACAAAATTAATCTAAGTACCATGCATATTTTAAATGGATATATTTATTTAAAATTAAATTTACCATTTTAAATTTATATTTCTTTGTAATCTAATCTTAATAATATTTTATAATTTTTGAAAATACATTCGACTTTGTATTCCACCAAATATCTGTGCAATGCACGGTTTATCGCCTATTATTTATTTTTATTTTTTTCGGTAGATAGCATTATTAAAATTATAAAAAAGAAGAAAAAAAAAAAGAGCCCAACGATCATTTGAAAATACCGAGTTGAAGCATAGGCCCAGAATCCCATGGGCCTTCTCTTTGTGTATATTCCTAATAGCCATCCTTGGAAGCATTGTTGATGGAGCACAAAGAATCCTCCCTTCTTGCATCTTTTGGGCCGCAGCCGTACAACGAACCTTTGAGTTCAAGTTCAATTTTTGATGTGTCTAACGGGCAGCTCTATGTTAATTGAAGGCAATTAAACACTGGTGAATGGAACTCGCGAAAGGGGTTCGATTGGTTCAGTAGCAACCCTCTTTGGTTTGGAACCAAGATGTCCTAAATCGATTTCCATCAGTGGATTTTTTTTGTACACCTTATATGGTTGCAACCTAGTAAAATGCGACCAGGTGAATGAGACTTTTCTTTTTTCTTTTAAAGAATTCTTAATGGATGACGCTTTTTAGGCCAAGCTGTATATATAACAGCTTTCACTGTGCGACATACGTGACATCCTAATATAAATCGAACTGTTTCGGACAGTTATTACTTCTTGGAATTGTAATAGACAGATCATTGATTCCTCAAATCCTTATATACGGACAGTTCATAGGTTGTTGGACGTACATATTTCCCGATAAGATCTATCGCAATCTGCTGTTCATGTTTATGTAAACCTAACCTTGTTTAGTGATCCCATCGAACAGCTAACAATAATAGACGGGAAAAAGTGGTTTCTTGGACCGTTCTGCTGATAGATACTTCCCAAGTCGGGAAAAGGCCAAATCGGAGCATCAAATAGATCCCTCTCCAAATGCAAGGGGACTCTCTCTATTTATTTTAATTTATTTGTTTTTTTAACTTATTATTTTCTATAAAATGCAGCACTGGACGTATTATTCTTATTTAATTAAGATAAAACCGAAATTGAAAGTTAATAGATTTTAGCTTATGAGCATAATTAATTAAAATAAAAAGATTCCGTATGAAGCACGAATTTTATATTTCCTATATATCCTTAAATTTGTCTGTGTCCTTCTCATGACATGCAGGATTTAATATCTCGGGTGCCTTAGCCAGTTAGTGCTAACTTTTCCTTCGTACATATTAGATAAGATTCATCCATATTCATATATATATATATATATATATCTTTACTTGCCAAACAAATACTGCAATTTATTTTGAACGACGATTATAGACTTTCGTTCATATGATGTTCTTAGTCGATATCAAATTAATTAGTTTTTTTTGTTTGGGTACCATTGGCTTTAGTCGATATCAAAATGCATGTCTAAACATCTTTTGCTAAAATTCAAACATCAAGATGGAAATCTGACAACTCTCTTATGCCAGCTGCTCACTTGACTTAATTTTCGAAAGCGAACTGCCAACACCATCGACATTAATTTCTAAAATAATTGATCTGCTAATTATTATTACATATGTCCACCAACCTTTTCATCTTCATCTGCGACACAAGATATTTTGGATATATCAAGAAGAATGTTATGCCAATATCCAAGAAGTACATTTGTATATGGTCGCTTTTTTTTTTTTTTATCTCGACTATATTTGCATGCCATGCATCTGCACGATCTCCTCCTTTTCCATATAAACATGTAGCTGAGGGAATCTCCGAGTCCAGTCTTAATATATAATCACCACAGTCATCGAACTGATCAAAACACGATATATATAATTGTTTCCCAGTTCCTTCTCGCATTAACATACTTAATGTTCAATATTAAGTTATTTATCGACGCCTCTTTTTTTTTTTTTTTGGGTGAAATATGAACGCCTTATTTAGTATATGTTCCATTGAAGCTCGCATTTTGCAATGTGGATGATGATTGTGAATCAAGAAAAGAATTTAAAATTTCAAAAATAGAAAAGCCAAAGGGGTTAAATATACTATCTGGGCGAATCTCTATATTCCCAAGTTCCATCCCTTTTAGCCAATTCGCAATGAAATGGCGGCTGAGAATCCTTTCCTTTGCTTAAAGACCAAAGGTGTAAATAAATAATTACTTTTTCTTTATAGCCGTCTGATTTATGATGCAGAAAAATGATGCTTTTATGAGATTCTAAACGCATATGTCGAGTACGTTCCTCATCCATTTGCTGAGGAAGAGAGTGGGAGGCAAAAGATTTTGTCTGCAACACCCAATTTTCTAGAAAAAAGGATACTGAGGCATGACAACCCAGAGATTCCAGTTTGATTCAAGGAGACGCCACATACAATTTATAAACAATTAATCCAATTCACAAGCACAATTTTCCTAAATTGAAAAGGGCAGGTCTAGTCGAGACGTAGTAACTCCCACTAGGCATGATAATACATACACTTTTCGCGGTAGATCGTAAGATATAACTGTTGAAAGACTCATTAAGCACTCCCTTTTGATTGATCATTTTCAGTTACAAACCGTACTAAACCGAAAATGCACATGCCCGCAAAAGAATACTCTTTCAGTTTTGCACTATATTTTTGTCTTTAAAATGGGTAAATTCTAGTTCGCTCTTGCAATTTAGTTAAGTTCTTATAATTTTGTGTTGCGCGGATTAATTATTTGTAAGACTATTCCCTTTTGGGAAGAGTAACGAACAAAGTTAAAGCGAATGCAAACCGTTCCCATGCAAATCTCAACTTAGTGAGTTGGATCCTTCTTCTCGTATCCCTTCGCGTAGGGAATATGGGAACTTTATATATACAAATCTAAGATAAAGTTTAATTATTAGAAAGACACCTATGCAAATGCATGTTCTAATTTATTCTCTCTATACGCTAAAGTGTCCACGCCACAAAAGGGAAGAGGACCTTGGTGCATAGGGCATTCGACAAAATTCGACCTAAGTCACTTTTGTCTTGTCATCGTACGGACATTGCATGGCAATTACATAAAAGGCGAGTTACGGAAAATCTTCATGAAAGAGAATATGTCCAATCCTTTTATTGGGTGATCCTGTTATTCCTCTAAATCGTCAAATCTATACTGAAACGGTCCACAATTACTAGTATTGATGATCTGATGGCCGTGAGGAACTAAGGAATCGTGTGAAGATATTAAGATAATACAGTAGAATTTTTTTAAAAAAAACTTTGTCTTGTTTATTTTTTGAAAATGATTTTAACTCTATTGCACTTTAACTCCACTATCTTTAATTCAACAATACAAGTATTACTGTTTCTCAACTATTCATTATCTTTTTACACTTTTTTTCATAATTCAACAGCATAATCATTACAATCCAATTAAAATCAAAACTCAACTATATTTAACTCTAAAACCAAACACAACATAAAATGGTTATGTAATGATTAATATACATGGGGAGGGAATCAATAAAAGAGGAAAGGAATTGTCATTTCATTTCAGTGGGTATTATCACATTATATTCTCATGCTAGCTTCTAGATGCTGTGTACAAGAGGGAGAGGACCATCTGTTTGGATGCTAAATATATGCGGATTCGGATTCTTGTATTTGAATCTCCAGGTTGATATCCCTGCCTTCTCTTCCTTTAGGAATAAATGAATTATTAGTAATTAACAAAGATAAGGTAAAGAAAAAGGAATAATTATCACTGAAACAATCAAGGAAATCAAACTTCAGTAAGATGAAATTCGCCCTTCATAATTCAAAGGGTTTTCCTTGTGGATTTAAACTTTTGAATCTTTTAATAATATATATGGTATGGTTCAAAAACTATGATATATATTACTTTTAAGCTATCCACTTTCCGATATCTTAAATATATTCAAAAGTTTTGTTTTAAAGATATTTTAAGTAAAATTTTGAAAGAAACTTTCAAACTTAGTCAAATCAAAATTTCTTCTATTTGCATATGTCCTTACTAATTCAATACTATATAGTTTTGTTCTAGTAGAAGTAAGTAAAATTTTGAAAGAAACTTTCAAACTTAGTCAAATCAAAATTTCTTCTATTTGCATATGTCCTTACTAATTCAATACTATATAGTTTTGTTCTAGTAGAAGTATTCAAACTTGACCAATGTGGATTGGTTGAAGCGATCAATCACTTAATTTCCCCATTGTAAGGTCTCGGATCTAAGTCTTGTGATTTTGAGAAGTTTATCCCTTAGTGACCGACTTAGTTCGAATTAAATTAGTTGGGGCACATTAAAATTTCGGATGATAAGGTAAAAAGAAAGTATTCAAATTTGGTCAAGTCGAGTTGAGTCCACTGTAAAATCAATTAAAAAGGTTTAATTATTTATTTATTTTTGGATATTTGGAATTTCGTTTTTGGAATGTGAAATTTTCAAAAATAGGAAAGAAATCTCATATAAGCTTGGGGACGGGAATGAATGAACAGGTAGATTCATAGATGTGGTGCCTACCGCCCTCGGTCCAACAAAGAAATTAGGTGACCCCCAACCGTAGAGTCAAAAGACAACAGGACAAAAAAGTCAGCGGAAGACTAGCTTTTTCTGGAGCCCCTAACCAATCAGAATCGAGGAACAGTCGCACCCCATGTGCTGCTTCATAGCAGATTACGAGAGGCCAAAGTCAAAGATAAACAATAGGAAAGCCACATGGAAAACCGAGCCGATCAGATAGACCGGAGACCCGGTCCGGTCCACGTGACTGGTCTTTGGTGTCCTGATCCTGACAGTGATTTGTTCGTTTCTGCATATGGCCAGCTAAGCAAGCCACGATAACCGGCGCAACCGCCGGAGCCAAACCAGCAGCTCCCCGAATCCGTACATTGATTCCGGCCCGGATCCGCCCAATGTGTATATATATATACACATTTCACTTGTCTCTGTAGAAAACCGTGTTACTTGGAATCGGTGATCATGTGATTCTCGACATCATAAAAAATAATCGGTGAAACATGGTCGTGCGAGTGCATGATAAAAGCACAGTTTTGCCAAGGTTGACATTGTATCGTATAACGGTTCCTTGACAGTGATGAACTGATTCGGTCGAGTCGATTCGGGTTCATCTACCTTCTAAGGATTACTTCTGCTGGAACAGAAGATGTGATGGTGCAAGTTTTAAATTAGAGTCCACTGTGACTTGCGGACGCCTCATAAATATTGCTTTTACTCCTGACGGTTCCGTATATGGCGTTGATCGACCTCCTAATCCTACTGGCTTGACATAGCTCAAACAACCGTGAAGTGATACAGCATGGGATGGAGTAATTAATTGGTTGATACTTGATACAAGATGGCTCGTCATCTGGCACGCTTCAATTCTCTGTATTTAATCAACAGAGCTAATCTGTAAGTATTTTTAACGTGTATTTTGATAATGTACATTCATCAAAAAAGTGACTATAAAATCATTTCATCATCATATAAGATGTGCTGGTTAGGTAGAAGCACATAACTTAAGATTCATCGATCGTGATTGCATTAGAGTGAACACGAAATCTTAAAACAGATACTATACGACTATGTGTTCACACTATAGCTCCTTTGACTGAGTTCATAGTGATTGCTTGACTAACTGATCAACCTAAATCAATGAATTGCTTAGAAGACATGAAAATTTATATATACATGTATATATGTATATGTATGATATTTTTATATATATTATATTATAGACCAAAGAAAATGAAAGGAGACGAAATTAAGTAAAAAGCTGTCTAGAAGAATTATGATCAAAGGCATGTCCACGCGGCTTGTAGTCCATGCAAAAGAATGTCCCTTTTGCCTTTTAGACCCTCCCAAGTCAAGACTCTTAGCTGTTAACCCACCAACCTTACCAATCTGCTTACCCAACATCCAACCAAATACATTGCACAATTGCTACCTAATGGTCCACTTAATAATCTCGCTAGTGTTAGCGCAAGTGATATCTATAGCAATTTGCTATTAATTACATTTGGAGAGGTCGTTAGTTCGATACTCAGTTAACATAGAGCTCTTGGAAGTCACGACACTCATATGATTTGCACGCGAGATTAACCAATCGTATCAATAATATGACATTCATGCGACTTGGATTAAACAAAAAGATTTAAGATACAATCAGATGAGTTTTCTCATCATATATGTGTATATATTTGTCAATTGCTTCTTGTAAATAACTTATTTTTTTCTTTTTAATTACCGTGCACCGACTGATATCTAAAAATTCAATGAACCTCGACTAGTGCAGGATTGAGTAGGATCGATCCAATAAGTGGCAAAAATTTCTCAACGTAAACTTTTTTCATTTATAAGATTCGAACTTGAAGGATAAATAATCTCTCTCTTTTTTTCGGTGTGAACCTTTGTATCCGGAAATCTAATCGGGCCCCAACTAATCTAGTCGAGCCTGGTCGGCTTTATAAGGGATAAATCTCTCACAATATGGATTTTTTGCATTCATAATGATTCGAACCCGAGACATTTGTTTAAGCGGAATAAGCGCCGAACCTATTAAACCAAGCCACATTAGTTAAATAATCTAAGTTTGATTGTTAGTTCCTTGAGTTTCCCAGACCAGAATTATATAATGGGGTGACCATTAAATTTCAAAAGAACCAATATAGAAACAAACTAAAGTTACTAACTCTCATATGCCTACTATGTATAGACACATTTCACATATGCGGGATCCAAAAGTCACAACCGTGATTATGATATCTCAATTTAGATCCGTCACCGGAAATTTTGCTTCCTGTCTGATCGAGACGGGACCTAAGTACTATTATTTGCTATTATTGTTAGTTATGAATATTACTATCATTAATTGTTGTATTCGTTTATTTCGTCCTAGACTCCTAGATATTACAAGAGTTATCAATTAAATAAGAAAATCAAAATCAGACAAAACAGAGCTCAGCGAGAAATTTAAAACAAAAGTGGAAAAACCAAAAGTTAAAACAAGGCATAAAAATGGATATTTACTTAAAATGACTCATAATTTGTCCGTTTTGTTAAATCTATCATATATATTTTTTTTATCAAATATATCACATGGTTTACTTTTTATATCAAATCTATCCCGGAGTTATCTTTTCCGTCGACATCTAACGGTCATGTTGACGTGGTGCCCACGTGGCAAGTGTGGCCCACTATCTCTCCATGTGCCACGTTAGCATTGCCGTTAGATGTCGACTGAAAAAATAACGCCGGAATAGATTTAACGCAAAAAGTAAACCATGAAATAGATTTGACAAAAAAAAACATAAGATAGATTTGACAAAACGGACAAATTATGGATTATTTTAAGTAAAAATCCCCATAAAAAAGAGGAGGCGAAACCGAAGCTGCAATTGGGAAAATTTATATAAAAATGTTCTTAACCCCATATTAAGGAAACAAATTGGATGTCGGAAGTCGTGGTCTTTTCCTTTTCGTTGGTCAGATGTACACATCTCTTCTTTCTATTAGTTATTATTAATTGAGCCTCTCATCGTTTGCCACGACATATATAATAATATAATTATAACGCGAAATCAATCTTATTAATTATAAAATCTTAATTTATTTGTCCTTTTTTAGACCATTTTCAAATGCAACTAGTCAGTAACTTGATTTCTTTAATCATTGGCTGCTAAGCATTATTTTAAAACACCTTATAAAGTAAATATCATTATCACCATCTAAAACCTGCAATTTCTTACGTCTATTAATGAGCAATTGGAGCACCAATTGTTTTGAACCTGCAAGGCTTGAATTCTGTAACATTAGTCGGTCCAATTTCCCCTCTTGCGACACTTTTACATCCTAATGATCTTGGTTTGAGTTTTAACGATTGGCTTTATCAGGAGACGTTCTGTTCATCCTCTGAGACGACTTCATAGTTACCATCTGTTGCATCATAATATTAATGACATAATATTTTCCGAGACTTAGGATAGATTGAGGACGCTGTAACTTCCTTAGATGGTGGCCTATAATGTTTGAAATTGAAGGGATGGGGACATCAATTTATGAAGTTAGGGTCTTGACACATGGTGTGCTTGTGAGAATATTAACATGTTCACATCATTGTCGGTGCAGTATATGAATTTCTAGAGAAGTAATGATGATAATGTATTTCGGCCTCACGAGATGGAAACGGTCTGCTTTTAAATCAACTTCACCTACCCTTTCTTCATCCCAATATATATATATATAAAGATATATCCCACCCATTAAATAAGATTAGAAAGGTAAAATTTTTAAATATTATAAGGTTATAAAGGTAAATGTGTAAATAATATTGATGATTAAAAAAATACTATCTCAAGGAAAATAAATTTACATAAATTAAATGCAAATAAAGAGTGACATAATTATAAATATATGTACGATTAATTCACCTATATAACGAAAAATAAAAAAAATTAAAATTATCCTATTTTGATCTCTCATGAAAATAGTTGAGTTATTTTAATTAAAATTATAAAAACTTCAGACAACTTTTTATATATATATATATATATATATATAAACTTGACTATAGTTAATAGATTAGAGTGTATATATGCTTTTACGGTAAATATGTCTCAGTGGAGAGATATTATATATATGTGGAGAGAAATAGATTATGGTCAATAATTTAAATTGTTAAATATGATATTAAAAATATTAATTTTCACCTCCCAACATTAATAAATCGGCTATCAAAGATAAAGTCTACTATTTTTTTGCATTAAATGGTCTCATAATAGTGTTTTTACCATCAACGCCAATGACAATTTAATGTATTACTGCCAATAATTTATAATAAATGGGGTAAATAGTAAATGTACTATAATTCATAGATTAATATGTTAAATAAAACTTAATCAATAGTACATATTATTATATATAATAGTAGCAAATATGAAAATGAAGAAAACATTAATTGGAATCATTATTATTATTTCAATAGTAAATAAATATTCATGATCTTAGAAACATTAAGAAAATTTTATGATTATATGAACTTAAATTTTATTGAATAATGTTTTAAAACTATTACAAATTTTACAAAAGCTCAATTGAGTAAATCTCTCATGGAAATAATTGATTCAATTCAGCTAAAATTATTCAAATTCACCAAATTTAATATATGAGATTAGAGTAGAATAGCACAACAAATAGTGAAATAGTGAGATTTGAGTAAAAATTATCCCAAAAACTTCTCTTTTATAACTCATCAGAAATCTCAATTAAAAAAATATTGTAGAGTACAATAAAGAGATCAAGATCTCGAGACGTTACTCACGACAACAAAAGATAACAGGAAAACAAGTGCAATTGAAAAAAAAATAGTCATTATTTCTTTTTTTGGATTGGAAAATGATAATTTTAAAAATATTACACTACTATTTTTCTTCTACTTGTCCAATATATATGCGATATATGGATATAATTAGTATTATATACTATAGAAAAAAAGGGATATTTTTTCATGAAAATTTTGAAATTTAACTAAAACAATTAAGTTTGAATATGTAAATAAAAATATATTTGTCGTAAACGTCCCTTGCAACGGACGGGCAAAAAATCCTAGTTTGAATATATTAATCAATTGAACCTTTAATTTGGAATGAATAAGATAGAAATCAAGGGTTCCCATTAAACAATTCTATAGGAAGCTGAATATTCTAAATTTTGAAGTCAAATTCGTAACATATTTAACGATATTGCGTGGCATTGGAAATAGTAGAGATCATTTTTAGGTGATAGATATTACAAATGGATTTATGTACATATTTCAACGTAACTTATGAACATATTTGAAAAATAATTATAAAATGAGTTGAGATCCGATATGGTAAAAAATACACGGTCTCTTCCGAAGAGTAGTCAATTACATGCATGCATATGTATGCAGAGTATATAAATGATTAAATACATATCATAATAACTTTATGAAGTTTGAAAGGCCCGCCCACAATTTCCTCCCCTCCATTATTTAAGTGCCCTTCCCTCGGACCACTTTGCGGCGCACATCCATAGTCGATGCTGAAGTCCCCGCATTCATATTAGGATTTTCGAGTATCATATTACTAGAAGGAAGTCCTTGTCGGGCACGCCTCGAACACTTTTTCTGAGATGAAAACAATACATCGTATTTGTACACAAAGCACGCGTAGAATCTAGACATGCAATTCTTCCATGTATGCGGCGAGCAGCCAAATTCATTGTTTCATAACTCGAAAACCGTAATTACATCGCTTATTGGAGATTAAATCTCACTTGAACTTTTCGTATCAGGTAGGCTTCATTCTTCATAAGCTAAGCTTCATTATAATTCACAAAAGGTGACTAATTAAGACAGTCGAAACATAAAGACGAGGGGATGAAAAATCTGGCAGAACCTTGCACTGTTTGAGCACGTTCTAATCCAAGATTCAAATATATAGGAATAATTTATTTGCAAGAAAAAAAAAAGTCCAAAAAAATCTCATAACTTGAGAAAGAGGGCGAAGAGTAAGCATGTGGAAAAATCAAGTCAACCATTATAAACGAATCACTAATAAGAAGTGGCGATATATACAAAGCTATGTGCTGTATCGGACAAATGCCCTTTTCCTGCCTTTTCTTTTAGCCTACCCCATCTTCTCCTTCCTCCCTCCCATTCTTCAACCTTCAACGATATAAAACTTTCATACATGATGACTAACCCTATCTTCATTCAAATCTCCCATTAAAACCTTTGAATTTGAAACGGGGGAACGGGCTATGGAGGGAGGGGACCCACGAAAGGGGTCTCCATCCACTCGGACCAACTCAACCCTATCACAACTACCATCCACCAAATTCCCACCATCCTCCCCTACCCCTATTTACACAATATCCCGACTAACTTTTATACAGCCAACCACAGTTTAGAATTCATTTGGATTTACTTCGACTTCCAATGACTATGTACATCATCCCAATATGCTGCCGCCGTGTCATACCACCGATTTGATACCCCTTCTTGGTGCTCTGCTTTGCCCAGCTTAGGAACAAGACCTGATGAGTCCCAAGTTGTACAAATTCCTCCTCACTAGGCTCCCGATAGATAACAGAACTGCCCCGGCGACCCCGACTGTTTCCTCGTCCTCATTCTCTGGCTTTTGGTGGTATACCAGGGGCAGTTCCTTGACCTTAAGATTACTCAGCCCGATTCTGTGCCTCACTTCCTCGATGAGTTTCGGGTCCGCCTGGTTCCCGAGTGCATCTGTAACATAGAACACGTTCAGAGCCGTATCCATCTTGGTAGATATCTCTGCCCTCGTGACGTTCAGACCGTTCTCCCGAAACGTTCTCGTGACATCCGCTAGAAGACCCTGTTTATCTGTTTTGCATAATTCTAACCTCACACCCTGTGTAATCAAGGATATATACCTGGAATGTTAGAAATAAGGCAAATTGGAAGTTCTTAAAACGAACGCCGAGCAAATTAATTAGATTTATGGACTGTACCTTCGATGCTCTTCTTTCCACCGCAGCTTGTAGGCATTGAATCACCCGCTGTCTCTCAGCTTCAGAGTTAATCGGAGTTCCATCTGAGTGCTTGATGTAGAATTCCTGAACAAGACCAAAGAGACTAGTCTCAATAAAACTCAACATATAACAAGGATTTCAACGTTACATATATTTTATTTCCGACGAACATTACTTACCATAGAAGCCTTGTCAGCTGCCGTCTTTATTGTCCCGTGAAACACGACATACTCCATATCCGTCAACGTGCAGACAAGATCGAACAGAAGCTTTGTCCTGTCCTTGCACTGAACATTGATAACCGAGTATCCCCACTCGACCCAATTCTGCACAGTTACTGTCGGAGAAGAATCAGAAGTGAGCTGCAGGATTGGCTTCCTCTCATAGTCCCTGTCAGCAAACATCATCTGATGTAGCCTCCTTTCTGTGTGCGTAACAGCCAACGATACAGATGTTCTCGCGCTCTTAATATCATTGTCCCCCTTGAGAACGTTTCTCAACCTCCCTTCAATCCTATTAATGTGCTGTGAATCCTGGATAGGGGACCCGGAATTACAGTCCTTCACATAGATAAGGGATGCAATCCTCCCGTTGTGCGTCCACACATTGGCCTCCACCACATTGCACTGCAAGTCGGCCAGAACAGCAAAAACCTCCGATAAGAGACCCACACGGTCCGTTCCTGTTAACTCGAGGGCAGTAAGACCGTTGGAAAAATTGGTCCTTCCGTAGTGAATGGTGCCAAGGGACTGTCAACAACACGCAAGACAGAGGGACACAAAAATCAATTCACCGGGATAGTCGATAGAATCTTTAGGCGTCACGAATCTATTAATGGGCATCCGATAATTACCTGTTCGATGTAGTTGATAACTTTAGTGTCCGTCAATTTATTGCCGAGTTGATCGGTCACATGGAAGACTGTAGCAACAAGGAAATCCAAGGCAAGAAGGGTCAGAGAAGCTTCACGATGCAGTCGAATTCATGGAAAGTGACTAACGAAAACAAACGGTTTCAAGCCCAGCATCAGCCGAAAAAACAAAAATCGAGAAAATAATTATTTATTAAGAAGCTCACCGTCCATGAACCACTTGCCATCAGAGGAGATGTATGCCTTCTTGATGGAGAGGTTGAGATCTGTGAGGACCTGCACCGCCTCCAGAAGGATACCGTGTTTTCTCGCGCTGTCGACCTTCAACCAACAGAAAAATGTACGGTGAGAACCAGTCAATATTTGGGGCACAGAAATGGACAAGGAAATTGAGGGTTCTTGGTGACAAGGGAGGGGTGGGGGGGGAGGAGATTTCGTGGGGGAGCAAACCTTCACGATAGTGGAGGTGGAGCAAACGCTGTTGTCGATTACGACCCTGCGAGTGGAAATGCGTACGGTCAGTTTCAGGGGAGAAATTGCCCTCCTGGGGGGCTTTATCTGAATCAAAAGTCCCAAATGGAGTAGAGTTGGGGAAATTTCCGAGGAAGAAGACAAACTGTGAACAAACACGATACCCCAGCAAAATTCATCTTCGAATATTGTTCGGATAGTTTCTCGATTTTGTGCAAATTCGTGAAGAGAAAACATCGCAGAAGGTGAAGATTTGAAGACGGAATCGACGAAATCACACAAAATTTTTCCAAAAAAAAAAAAAAAAAACATTTCCTGAGCTCAAATTTCCGGAAGAAAATGCAAAAAAACAAAAAAAGTTCTTGAGATTTAGAAAACTCACACATGACAAGCGAAAAACGGAAACGGAAAACATACGAACCAGAGATAACGGAAATGGGAGAGGAGAAGAGGATTCAGAATAATCAAAATACAGAGACGAAATCTGAGGAAAAACCAGAGTAAGAGGAAGGAGAAACCGCCAAAATCCCGACCTCGGAGTGTTGAGCCGGAACACAAGCTTCTCGTATTCATCAGAACAAGCAGACCAATCCATCTCCGCCTCCGTACCTCAGCTCCCCCTGCTCTAAAACGATGCCGCTCGGTGAGAGAACGCTGCTCAACCTCTTTACCTGTATCGTCTTCCCCTCTCTCTCTCTCTCTCTCTCTCTCTCTCTCTCTCCAGAGAAGTAGGGAGGTTCACTGGTTTTTCCTCTGCTCGTTCTTTCTTTCTTCTTCTTCTTCTTCTTCTTCTTCTTCTTCTTCTTCGTATTCTCTCTCTCAGCGCAAAGGACGCCTTAATTGGACTTCAAAACCGAGTCGACTGCCCCTTCGCCGGGGGCAGGCCATATATATCCGGTCTATTATTTTATTTCTATTTATTTATTTGATTTACTTGGAATATCAATCTACTACTTTTCCATGCCGGTATGGAGCGGGTCCCCCGGCCCGGTCCGTATGGCGTGACCCAAGCCGGCCCGGTCTGACCATTTGCCGATGGGAAATGACCTTTGTGAGAATAATAACTAGATACATCTTTCTCATTTTCTTAAGTATATAGTCTTAATTTTTCGAGAATTTCAAACTAACTGAAATTTTTCTTGTTCTATTACATTTTTGCATGCTTAATTCCATAAAATCGAAATTGTAAAACTAAAATAGAATATTCAAGGTCCTTAAATGAATCGTAGATGAGAATATTTATATTGCATTTGGTTTCATAGTAGGATTTTAAAATCAGATTTTGATTTTGAAAAAGAGTGGTATAAATGGAGTCCACCCTTTGATTTTGTATGAATTATGTTATTTTATTGTGGAAAAAAGCGATATAAATAGGGTTCACTCTTTGACTTTGTATGAGTTATTTTGTTTTGTAGTTGGTAGAGTTAAGTTAAAATTGTGATTATAAAATAATACTATGAAACCAAACAGGGCATTAATTACTGAAAATGCATGTTCACGTTGCGATTAATGCCACGATGGATACCAATATGGACTATTTTCTTACCAATTTTACTTTTTATCTCTCGAAATTGCTTAGTTGTTAGCTTCTTGTTACGGCTTATTCATTCATTGTATAAAAAATGTTAAATCTTCCTTTTTTTAGAAGTGAGCTAAATATTCGGAAAAGATGTGTCGAATAATATCATAATAAAATATAAAATATAATGATTTTAGATGTTGATGAAAGTACAATCGATTAGGAGAACTTTTAGAAGGGTAATGTCAATTCCTCTAATATATATGCCAAATCGGTCCTTCAATTCTCTCACTGTGTCAATTTTGTAATTTAAAGATGAGACTAGGATTAAATTTATGTGAGGTGTTTGATTACTCAGTAAGTCGTAGGATCAACATCCTTCTATTTTAAGAAGGATAATCAATAGAATCATAATTAGTAAAATTTAATCAATCTCTTTACTGCATTTACCTATTTTACAGTTCATTAATTAAGTAATCACTGATAATTATAGATTTATTTTCTTTCATAGCCAGTTACAATTATTATTAGTAGTAATTAATTAAGAGTAGCGGCATAGCTACGGCGGAGGCCTCGAAGTCAACCCGTTAACAACTACACGTGCTTGGTCGATGATTCTGATTGGTGGATAAGCTCCAGCTAGGACGACAAGTGTGTCGTGCAGAGGGCACTTTGCGTGCTTCGCACTCCAGATGAATTTGGAAGATTCTTTAAATCGTAACCGGCGAAAAGAAAGGATTCTTCATCCAACGGCAGGGGAGAACCCACGTGACACCTGTCGGGCCCCCCGATGTGATGAAGGAGCCTTCGATGCGAAGCTGTGATTCGCGATGGGGGGAATCATGACGTACGCAAGTGATGACAGCGGCCTGCTCGCTCAGACCGGCTTTTCCTCTGTCATCGCGTTGGGCCGGTTTTCTTGTACTTCCCGGCCCATGCTTTGATATCTGCTCCCGCTTATAACAAACTTTATTCCGTATTTGTCCTCGCCTGGATACGCTTTTGCTTGGGCATATTGGTCAATTCGGTTGGATTCCTCGGGTACTCTATTATGATGACTGGCGCTTTACTTACTTATGTATTTATTTATATTTAAAATATAATGATGTGATATATGAACGAAATCTACTTGAGAAAGGAATCCATTAATTTATTCTCCATGGTTGAGAATCTAAGAATATTCTTCGCTCCAATGTTCGTGGAGAATGCCTCCATAGATCCCGAGAGGGGCAACTCCATAAGTAACTTTTTCGACGTTAATCCCGATATTTAAATGATCAACGTACCCAACTAGTTTAGTTTGAATTGGATTAACTAACTATAAGGTGAAACTATTCAAATAATGAATTTATTTATTCGTAAGATTCGAGTCTCAAATCTCATTTAAAGGAAATAGGTATCGATGTACTCGATTCAATCTATGTTGGTAACTCCATAAGTAATAATCATGCCATCTTTAATTAACCCACGAATAAATGGAAAAATTAAACTGAATTACTGTTTTTACAACTTCTCAAAGAAAAAAAGAGGAAACGGCACGTCCTTTCCGGTGAGCCATGCTGGAGCTAGATGGACTCTAATGGGCAGGGTTGGTGCTAGATTTATTAATTGTAACAAAAGATCAACATTATTTTCCACGGGATGATCCCGAGACTTACTACCATGAGCTAATGCCATCGGAAAGAATATGGCGGATGATGATCTTTAGTCTTGATGATAATATTCATGCATTTCACAAAAAGAGGTTCCAAACTCGAAACTTTGAACATCACCGAAACCTCGACTAGGAGAGGGTAAATATAAATCCAGCAAAGATACAGATACAAGCACAAGAGGGATCTTCTCCTAATTATCCGATTTGTCACGTGGCAGACGGTGCATCAAAATATTTAAATTAAATTAAACTATCTAGATAGAGCGTTGGCCGACAAGGACAGTGCTGCCGGTTCAAGTGGTTTGGCGGGAACGAGGTGGATTCCCGCCAAATCTCGTGGACTTTGCAGAGGATAATCGACCGGCACGGGAGAAAGAAAAAAGCAGCTGGCGGATGGGTCCACCGAGGTCGAAGATGAATATTTTGGAGAAAAAATTTCTTTCGGACAACCTTATAATTATAAAAAAAGTTAAAAACGATGATGATTTCACCCAAAAGTAAATAAATAAATAAAACGAAGACACTGAATAATACTAACTAAAAAAAAAAAGACGACGATTTTGAAGAATGGGATTCGATCCGGATTTGGATTATAGGACCCGAGCTTCGTGAGGGCGAACATGATTGATGAGGCATCGCAACCTTCAAAAATCAAAGGTATGGTGGGGTAAAACCTTCTAGTATCCTAAATTGATTGCACATTGCTTCTTGTGAATCGAAATACTATAAATTGGATTATGTGGCCAGGAGCAAAAGTCTATTAGGTAGCCTTTACTACATTATCATGTAAGATTATTGGTAATTTATGTCCCATTAAAAGAAATTTTCACTTTTTAAATTACTAGTTACATTACATTATCATATTTAGATTGGATTGGTAATATCATATTACTGGTAATCTAATAGTCATCCTCCCCTCTTGTAAAATATATTACCAGTTGAATAGAAAAATAGATTACCTTAACAGTATACTTCAGCCAAACACGGTAATCTTGTGGGTTTTGAAAATTTTAAATCGAAATCCACACTTTGCACTTATCGAGTACAATCAAGCTACTAGTTTTGTTATGTCATTCTCGGACATGTAATATCGACTGATTAGTTAATCCAGTCTCCTCTAAGTGAATATTCTTTGCACTTACCGTGTATCGATCATTCTTGCTTGACAAAGGTCCATGTTATTCAACCCAAATGAATCTCCAAGATCTCTTCATCCATGACATACATAAATTATTATCACTATAATTACCGAAAAAAAGTATTATTATTAATTAATTACAGAAAAGAAACAAAGAAATTTTGAAAACCTGCACTAGAGTTCAATTTGGAAAAATAATAATAATAATTTTTATCCATCATTTATATATGATATAATGATACGTGCTCGCGGGCCCGCTCTAATCGACGGACGGCGACGCGTGCCGCCCAGGCAAGGAGGGGACGGTGTCATTCCCTCATTGGTTGCCATTTTTCTTATCCGTTCTTTCTTCTGGATATTTGCTCTGTAAAAATAAATTGATTGAAGATGTCCTTTTCATTTATGCCTTTTATCTTTCCTCTTTATATATAAAAATTTGGCGCCAAATTCATGCTGCGAGAGAGAGCTCTTGGCGGGGAATTTCTTGTGGACCATGAATTTCATGCCTCGCAGGGACATAGAGAGAGAGAGAGGATAATGTGTATGCAAAAAGAACGTTAAGTGATTTTTGGATTCAAAATTCTACTTACAGTCGTATGGAAAGCTACTCGTGTCATGCGAATTATATACATATGAATTTTAGTCTACATTTGTGCGTTATTTGCAGAACTTTTCATTCCACGATATACATATATGAACCTTATCAGTTTTTACAATTAATGGGTCATTTGTAAATTTGGATTCGGTAGAGATGACTGTCTCGTAGAGGCACTTTCGTATGTTGGGAATTTTTTTCATCAAGATTGATTCAAATGCCATTTTTTTTAATTAGGAGGACCATTGAGAATGATCTCAAAACATCTTAATTATGAGACGAAAATAGAGATCACTACATTATATTCTTTTTCTCAATTAAAAGGATTTTACCTCCAAAATCTTTCCAACGATGACAAATTACCTTTTCAGAAGCAAAAATAACATTATTATATGAATAATACAAAAATTCAATCAATCATCAGTTTACCTGTATTAATAATGAACTCTCCAGTAATCAAAATATTCTAAATTTAATGTTTAAATGTGACAACTCGTGTAAATTTATAAAATATTTAATATTTATATTTTATTATACTTGGTGTATATATTTTTCTTGTAATCAATAAAAAAGAATCAACTCTCACCCAGTTGACGGGGATGTTTTATTTCTCTACCTGCCGGGCAGCCAATGGGATTATGCGTTTGTCAACCCACGTGGCAAAGCAGTCAAAGGAACCGCCGTCAATTGTCAATAGCATGAGAAGTCAAGCGTAAACGTGAAGGGAAAGCAAAGCAAAGCTAAGCAAATGGTTTTTGCTTGCCTTGCAAGGTTGATGTTTTTAATTTCTTGCCCAAAAATTTTAGGTGCGTTAGGATTCAGAGTTAAAATAATTTTGATTTTGATCATAGAAAAGAACAAATGAGATGTGATTATAAATTTGACTTGAGAAATATGTGTTTTTGTTGTGTAGTGTGTTGAGTTAAAGTTAAAGTTAAAATTTTTAACTTGAGAAATGTGTATTTTTGTTGTGTAGTGTATTGAGTTAAAGTTAAAGTTAAAATTAAAATTTTTTATTTGAGAATCCAAATGGGGCTTAAATTCCAGAAGAATATTGGAAAAAATAACAGAAACAAGAAAGATAAGACGTAGCCTGGATAGATATTCCAAAACAGTAAAATAGTTTCTTTTTCTTTTAAAAAAATAGTAATAAATTTTATTTATATAAGCGGAGAATCACATGTTATATTAAGATAATAATTATTTGAATTTTCGAAGATTTTCAAAGATGTATATGATAATTCTCTTGCTACTTGTTCGATCAATATTATAATTATGTTAAGCGAAAAATTGGTGCGAAGTTTGCCATATATACATGTAACTATGCTTGGATTTTCCCAGAAAAAAAAAACAACAAAGAAAAAGCTTGGGCATGGATCGGCTCGCCATCAATCAAAGAGATTACCAACCAGCAAGGTGTCCTTAAGGACGTACATGATCATTCTCCGCGAGTATGCTTCCAGTTTTGTCCACTCCTGGAATATGGGCAAATAAGGACGTACATGATCATGCTATGGTCTTCTCCGTCATTGAACTAGCTAGAAGCTATTACTTCGTGTTAAGTTTGGTTTTCCGCTCGATTCAAGTTCAGCTCTTGCTAATGTTCTTTTTTCTTTTTTATTTTTTCGACTTGCATGTGATTTTCCCAATAATATCATGAGTTTTTTTTTTTTGAAATATGAATCAACCGCATTTCTTGGAATAGTTTCGCTACTAATCATCAATCATGATATACGTAGCTAGGAATGATATAACTCTCTACCATGAGAGCCCCCTTAGCTTAGTCGAGAATTATGTGATAGAGAAGGCAACTCTCGTGGAAATGAAATATAGATCAATAGTATTATAATGTTGATGCTTTCTTTTTCAGTGAATCTCGTATGCTTGCTGAGCAAAATTGGGGATAACAAAAAATGGAAATATATGTAAAAATCCACTGGACCTATAAGCTATTGAGCTCATCTCCAATCCGAAAACTTGAATTGATAGATTGTGGTACATAATCTCTTATAAACTTATGGAATTCCTCTTATATTTTTAATGTGAGACTTAACTCATTATTAACTCTCAACACCCGCCCTCAACAACTGACCACGAGCCATACATTCTCTTTTGTGCTCGGGCGAGGGGGACAAGTAAAACTAACCGTGAGTTCCACACTCAGGCATGACTTAACATGAAGCGCATTCTTCGCTGTCTCGAAACTGGACCTAGCCACACTTGGGCCAACACGGGTGCATTTTTCGGCTACCCTCACAAACAGACCTTAAAACCTAGCGTGGTGTGAGTCCACACACGTGCGCGCGAAAGCATAAACTGCTCTGATACCATGTAAAAATCCACCGAACCTATAAGCTATTGGGCTCATTTCCAATGAAAAAGTTCGAACTAATAGATTGTGGTATCCAATATCTTATAAATTTGTGAAATTTCTCTTATATTTCTAACGTGGGACTTAACCCATTTTTAACTCTCATCAATATGACGTTGTTCCATCCACGACGAGAGGTTGGTGCATAATCCCTTGTAGTGCCGCGCATTGTGTTTTGGTACAAGTGGCTATATTTTATTTATAACATACGAGGCAGAGGAATGAAGCATTCGACTCCAATTTTGAGCAGAACTTTTACTGAAATTAGTGCAGTTAAATTTAAACTTTTGAGTTTGTTTGGCATTGATTTTCCCTTACAGATTTTGAATGCCCCGCTATAGTATATGTCTTTCTCTCATAAACAGCTAAATTATTTAACATTAACTTACTTATTTTTTTTCCGCAGTTGAAGAAGAGAAAAATGCATAGGTATGACACTCTGCAAAATAGTACAAATTTAGTGAGACTTAGTGGAGCAAGTTTAGTACCAGTATGTTTGCTCTGGTTGTAACGAAACATGGACTTCTAGCTAATATGTAGTGGTTTTCTTCTTTGAATTTTTTTTTTGTATTTAATAAATTCTCGTATATCCTAAAATTTCCGTAATTCAAAAAACGTTAGCTAACTTAATTGTGGTGATATTGAAATTGCTTAAAGGCCATTGAACATGAAACTACAATCTGTCTCACATTGGCTTATTGAAATATATTGCAATTTCAACTCCACTTTTTTTCGTGATTTGTTGATTAAGCATATCGTTTGATATATAATTCGTACTTGTCCTCTGTTATGGATATTTGGAGACACTTGGTTTTTTGGTTTTGGAATCTTAGGTTAATTACTTGAATGCTTTTACATTCTTTTATCAAGATTATTTCTTTCCCCAATACTAGAAATACCATTATGGTTTCTTCCGATGCGCAATTAAGGCATCTATGGGTAGGCAGGTTGATCTTTGTGGATATCATTGACAATTAATCTTTTAATTGTCTCTTCATACTTCATTTTCGCTCTAATTAACCAACAGTTAAACTTAATCATATTAAGACATTATGTTAAATTAGACATATTTTAGCGTTAAAATAATGTTTTGACTATTCTACTTCAGGTTCATATGATTTTCTAGAGCCATACTAATCAAACAATCATTTAAATGGATATTATTGTGATCTCTGGGACATGTTCTCATTAGAGAGGGATGCATCGTATGAAGTTATGACTACGAATATATCTCAAGGGGCAGTTCAGAAAAGAAAATGGATAATGAGGAACTGGAAAACTAACATGCAAGCGACTAAGCAAATTCTATTACGTAAATGGTGGGACCAATTTAAAGTAAATTAAAGCAACACATCGCATGGAAATCCTTATGCATAAATAAATAAATAAATAATCAAAGCTTACATTGTAAGGCGCTTTGAATAACTAATAAGCATATACTTAATCTTGAACAACTTATCTATGTTGTACATGCTTATTAGTTATTTATTTATTTATTTATTCATAAGGATTTTCATGCGACTTTTTACTTTAATTTACTTTAAATTGGTCCCACCATTTATGTAATAAAATCACACACTCAAAATTCTGAATGGAAAAATGTACCTTAAATTATTTAAATTTATTAATATATATCGAAGTAACGTTCTAAATTCTAATCATTAAAGAAAATATAGATATGAACAACTACAGAACTGGAAACCACGTTCAATGCACGTGGCATTCTGACTGGTAAGAGTAAAATTGATTGAAGGCTAAATTTATAGGACCAAAATTATCTTTTTTCCCTTTTCATTACATTCATTACATCGGTCTATCGTGAAAATGCAAACAATGTTTTCTTGTATATACATATAAATTATAATTTAATTATAAGTCCGAACATGTAATATAAGACCTATTCTTGATTGTCTAAATTACAGGCCATGCCTCATACAACATATGGATGCATGTTGTGTCGAACAAATTGCGATGTATCAATCTATAAATTAAAAAGAAAAACAGGAGAGAATCAAGAATGATCGTAGTGATAAAGACACTTGTGATACTTCGAGTATATCCTCTATCTATCACGTTCGTTCTGAATGCATATCGAAGTTTCAAAATTTCCTGAAATTAATTTAATATTACAATATTCTCACGTACCATGAAAGGGACCAATTACCTGTATATTGCTTTTCTACTCCTAGGCAATGCATTTATATTGTTGTAAGCGATGAAAGTCATCTTTATTGCATTGAGTATATAAATACATATATGCATTTCCCGTTTGCTTTGCTAATCATTTTTTTTTTCTTGCTGAGGCAAGTCATTGAAAGAGTAAACACACTTATCCATTGTTACGATAAGCCTATTCCATTGGCTATATATTCTAGTTAGGCTTTCCCCGTCCCGCAACCCCAATAATTAATCGAATACATTCATAAAAGTATATTTTATTTTTTTGTCGGGGCTGCGGGAGGCCAAGAAAGAAAAAAAGAAAAAAAAACATATGATATATAGATAAATAGAATTTATGCCAATTGGCAGTGTCCTGTTTCAGCGTGAAAGAGATATATGTGCCATGCAATGCAAGCTCTTGACCTGCTTATTGATATTGCAGTACATACATAACTTCAAGGGAAGTCAAAGATTAATGGATACGTCTCGTGATACAATAAATACAGTTGTGTATATAATGAATTCGCACTCGCCTTAACTTGATGTATGTACGGGGGCTTTGCTATAAACTCGAGATCCATTCGAGTAGTTCAATCTAGATTGGTGAGAAAAACTGAGATATATAATTATATATAATGCATCCGAACGAAACATATTTATCTGATTAAACAGATTTATCGTAACGTTGAAAAGTAAAACCTTAAATGGTATGATACGTCAACATACATGTCCCAGGCTACCTCGTACTGTGTCCTGCGCATGCGACTGCTGAGACCTCAGGATTGTGACAGGGGCCTTTGGGCCATTTAGCCCATATATATATACACACATACATACAAACATAAAGGAAGCGTTTGGTTTCAAGTTAAAATAACTTTAATTTTGATTTTGATTGTGGAAAAAAATAAATGAAATGGTATTATAAATAAGGCTTGGAAAACGTATATTTTTATTATTTAGTGAGTAGAGTTAAAATCAAAATTATAATTCTAAAATCATTTCATGAAACCAAATAAGTCCGCATAATTTTAAAGACAAGGATAAATTCATCAGTTTGACCATTCAGCATGTCATTTTTCTGTATGACTGACTGACCCATCCCTCTTCTCAGTCAATGCCCCAACGGAAGAGGAAGCTGATTTGCAGAAAACTGCATTTCCTGTCCGCTCGGTTTTGTCGTAGGTTTGAACTCCTCTGCTCATAATTGCGCATAGGTGCAGTCAACGGGCTTACTTTTTAAAAAATGCCAAGGTGTGCAATGTAATTGATTTATGTTGCCAAAGATAGATTGGATTTGCCGATAAATGATCAATGTCCGGCAACTGAATTAGGTACAGTTTTGTACGAGCTACCGAAGAGTCTATATCTTCGGTTTTGAATTTTCTTAATGATGGATTGCGGTAGAGCTAAAGATTACCCTGCTAGTTTATCCTAGCCAGTACCACTGCATTTAATATGTGTCCAACTATCGATTCCAAATTTGCTGGGGGGACAACTAAGATTCCTAACGTGCCAAGAGAATCTCATGACTCGTCATGAAAACTTCCATGCAAGCAGTCAATGGCACATTAAAAGCTGGGTTCTCCCATCTGCCAAACTATATAAAATAAAGAGAAATTAAAGGAAAGAGACAAATTATTCTCTGGTAAAAGCTTCGCAACTGCACATGTAATGTAAGAGGTGGTTTAATTTTTGGTATGCCTAACCACATGGGGAGATGGACTTATTTTTCCAGATTGTTCCTGTCTTTTTGCTGGATCCTAGGTGATTCCCAGAAACGGCCTTTGCTATCGATCGAAGTATAGTAAACTGACATTTAAGGCATGCAGGCAGAACTCAAATTTCAACGATCATGACATATGAAATAAGGTAGCTTTAAGATGGTGCATACTGTCGAAATACATATCCCCCCGGAACCATCGTGATTGCTGCCGTATTTAGCAGGGGGCCAGCCACCCTTACAATCGATATGTCCCCCAGGTGGGTTGTTTTACTGAATTCATCATTTTGACTAAGGCTTAATCATGCTTCCAGTTCCATGATTAATGGCTGTGTCCATTTGATAGTGGCCAAGGCCTTATGTATATACAAAACATCTGGCCATGGGCCTTCTAATTCTGTTTCTTCTTCTGTAGGCCCAATATTAATCGTCCCAATTTATAATTGTTCTTTCACTATGATGGATTGCAGTTGCCATAGAATGATTTCGGGGTATCGAACACGTGCTGATTACCCCGGTCTGCAGCTGTGACTGATGAATGTTAACATGTTACATTAGAGAATCTCACTTCGTCAGTTCGTAGGCCTCCGTTCGGGTTTGTGCTGTTCCGGAAGTATATGATATTTGTCTATGCAATTGAGATTGTCAAATGTAAATGAAACCCGATGTGTTTTGGGATTCTTAACATTCTGTTAGTGATACAATCATGGACTCGTTTACAATGGACAAGCAACGAAATGATTCAATTGGTGAATCACGTTCTTGCCACAATTTTTTGGCTGGTATTATCTTCAACATCGGCAACTTTGACGTCCTCATTCGAGGCAAGGACTTGCGCTTTCTGGGCTTCCTTGTCCCAATTGATCCTTGCGGTGAATACCACCAGCAATCCCAAGCACACTGTCATCCCAATCAAGAAGCCCACAAGCAGCCCACCGAGCCCCAGCCCGGCCCTGAAAGCTAGAAGGACCCCAACAGGCAGCGCCACAAGGTAGAATCCGCCTAGGTTTGCGTACATGGCGAGCCACGGCCTAGCAGTCCCTCGCACGATTCCTCCACACACCGCCAACGGGAAGTTGACCACTTCTACTATGGCCATCAGCGGGAGCATCTTCTTGACGCAGTTGATGGTCCCCTTGTCATGGCTGAACAACGGGCCCCATAGCCCACGGGCTAAGACCATGGTGGAGGCACCGATGAGGCCCGAGAGAATGCTCAGGCCTATAGAGACATATGCAGACTGGTATGCTTCATGGGCCCTATCCGCTCCAAGAGAGTTGGACACGCGGATGGAGGCGCACGTCGAGAGGGAGAGCATGACGGAGTAGAGGAGGTAGTCAAAGTTGAGAACGATCGCAAGCACTCCCACGGCCTGCTTGGCGTCCTCGAGGTGGCCCGTGAGGAGGACGAGGATCTCATAGCACCACCACTCGAGGCAGGTGGTGAGGCAGCACGGCCCGCTGAGCTTCAGCAACCGGGCCCATTCATGGATCCCCCACTGGTCTGAGGCCCACCACCATCCTCCCACCTCCTTCCTCCTGTTCTCGACTATCACCACGTACAGGCCCAGCACGATCACGACGATCAGGTCGGTGGCCCAAATGGCCATCGAGACACCTTCGAGGCCCTTCGCCTTCACCAGCATGATGTTTACAGGTACGTGAATGGCCAGGGCTAGGGCCGAGGCGAGCATTGTCGGGACCGTGATCCCCTGGGAGCTCAAGTAGGCCTTGAGAGGGCAGAGGAAGGAGGAGACCGCTAAGTCTGGGATGAGATAGAAGAGGTATCGCTTTGCTACAAGTGATAACTCCTTCTGCTGCCCGAAACGGATTAAAATCTTATCGACATAAAGCCACAGGAAACATATCGGGACTGAGGCCGCCAGCAGGAGAATGATTGCCATGAGGAGGGTCTTGCGGAGGAGCTTGAAGTTCTTGGCACCATATGCCTGGCCGCAGATGGGCTCCATAGCCCCACAGAGGCCGCTCAGGACCGAGAAGCCTGTGACATTAGCGAAGGTGAAGCCAAGTGTCCCACCAGCCAGCTGGAGCTCCCCAAGCCGCCCCAGGAATGCGGTCGTGATGGCCAGCTTCGTAAACCACATCAGGTTCATAGCCACGAGTGGCACTGCAATTCCGCGTTGCAGTTTTAACTCCAAGGCTGCCGCCCGAATTAAGTCGGAGGGCCATTTCCAGGCTTGACGGTTTGGTTCCGATGTCCGTGGTGTTGATGGCATCACTAATTGTATCCTTTCAAGGGCTGTTAAGGGAGAAGATTGCTTGTTTTGGGTTATGATTAGTGCAGGAGTTCCGCAAGGGTGTCTGTAAAGAAATGTAAGAAGGGCGCAAAGAAGGGCTTTTTTTGTAACAGCCAATTAAGGGTGAGAGAAAGGTTGATGTGGTGGGACTTGTGTATGAAGTGCGGGATGAGAATGCGGGGGCACGATGATGCTCGGCTTTACGTATCCCGACCTTATTCGCCACACCTCGTGGAGGCCTATTTCATGTACGATGAACGAGCGATTTTAGAAAGTTAAAAAAATGACGCATATTTCAATAATTAATTGAAACGCTTTAAAAATATATTTCAGATATGAATTTTATTTTTAAAAAAATAAAAGGGAAAACGAGAACAACGAGGAACCTCCACCTTTTGGATTCCTGAAGATATTGTTTCGAGTTGGCCATCGTGCAAATTCTTCACCTTTATGAAAAAAGAAGGTCGGTCTTCTTTGGTGCAAAAGCTATGTAATCACTCTTTTAAATGAAGACATAGTAATATGCTCAATTCTTTGTGTCCACGATTTGATTTGTCACTCGTACATGGAAATATGAGGATTGAAACCACGGCATTGAAATTCAGAAGATATGGTACATGTGATTATATATATCTTGAGGTAGAATGCATATTATTTTGAATGATGGACGCTATATTAGTGACTAAGTAAATAAACAACTCTTCCTACCCAAAAAAAAAAGAAAACAACACTGTAATTAGTAAAGTTAATATTCTAAAATAGATGATTGTTGTGGTTTTTTTTTTGTTTACATAAGAGGCTCATGTCCTACTATAATGAAATAAAAATCTTAAATAAGTAAGAAACGGGTACGAATAGTCTCACGACAAGAATTGAACTTGAAATCTCTTGATTATTAGGTGAAAACACGTGTCACTGCATTACATCCCCTTTAATAATGAGAAAATGCCTTTTATTAGGGTATAAATGTAAAATTGTACCAACAATTAATCAGAAACAACACCTTTTTTTTTTCGTGGATCAAAGGATATTTTTCTTTTTTTCTCTTTTAAAGACCAAAATTTACATTCAATTTAATTCTTTTCTGATTAGTCCAAACATATTAGATATACCATCCCAACATATTTATTTCCTTACTTCCCATAGCCTTGCAATGAGATTTGAACTTGTGAGACCAAAAGATGATTGGACCTAAATGAAAGATCATTGCTAAAATCAAGTTGATGTTCGAACGGAATTAATTTCAACCAATAAACTGAGAATAAACGTGATTTCACTTAAAAAGAACAAAATGGGAGCAATCAAAGCCGTGGGGCCTGAAAGAACCTCTCATTACAGGCAAGGTAGTAAGCTAGAAGGATGAAAAGGGATCCAAACTATAGTTCCACTACCACCACGCAGATAGGCTTTTTCTTCCACAATTATAAAGCCCTTCTTAAAATATAATTTCTTTTTAGTATGATGATTTGGGAATTATTGCATCTCTAGCGTTTCCCAATTGCTGCCTTCTTTCAACTTATCTTGCCACTTGCCAGGGACTCCTGTGGGAAGAGATAACGACAAAATGGATAAGTATTAATGATCTCGCAACAAATTAATTGTATGTATATATGTTCTCGAGTACTTAGCATCACCACTATTATGTGCTTATCGTCCTCTTGGTGTAAACACTACAACATAAATATGCCTATTTTGTATTACCTATTTTTGAGAAAAATCATTTCCGAGGAATTTTCACTCAAAAATACATCAAAAAAGTTTTTTTCACGGAATTTTGAGGGAATTCTGAGAAAACTCCCTCGGAAATCATTTTCAATGGTCCACCAGTAGTTTAATTTCAAATGATTTATGAGTTCATCACGAGTTCAGGATACAATTTATTTGATTGTGTAGGACACTATAATTCTTTATATCGTATGATATAAAACATTATCATAATTAAAAGATTGAGAAAATAATACACTATACATAATACATGACAAAATTGTTAAGAATATAGAATGCACCTGGGGTCGCTCTATCATGGATTTTTTTTTCTTTTTCTGATTACAAAAAGTGTTCATGAACGTAATTGAGAATAGAAGAAAATAAATGAGTATGAAAATTTTATTAATAATAATAACAAATAAAACGTTATTATTTTGTATTGAAATTATATTAATGCACTAAATCTCTTTCTGAGTCATGAATGCTTTTTGCCGTTGTGGATACCAGCACTTTGCTTTTCGATCCAATTAATTTTGCAATTCATAAAAAAACAACTAAGCACACCTGCCCGAATGCTAGTGGAGTGCTGTTTATATATTCATTGCCTGAATGATTTGTTTTACTTTTATATTCTGTTTGAATTTGAGACGTATATATGTAAAGAGCAGTTGGAGATTCACTTGATCGATAAACCAAATCAAGCAGATCCGCGTCGGAATGTATCATGTCTCCTGTCCACTTCAGGAATTTGGACCAATTTCTTTTCCTCTAAATATATATTTTAGATTATTTAGAATCGTCTGATTTAAAATATTAATATTTACATTAATCTTTTGGAGAGTTTCGATCTGTATAACGTTTGGAATTAAGATTAATAATCATATGTTTGGAAATCCATGAAAGAATTATATACATAAAAAAGAATAATAATGAAAGAATTATAAGTATGTAAGACGGTCGGATTCTATTGCATACTAGTTTAAATTTCCAGGTTTAATACGTTGAACGTTTAAATTTTCAGGCAAGGATTGTGAGATTTGGATGCTATGGGTTGTCTGTCCTTTCATTGTGCAATCACATTTAGGACTTCCGATCATGTAAAATTGGCTTCGCATGAATATGAGCTTCAGCTAAGAGCGGTATCAATGTCCATTTTGCTGATTTAATTAGTGGAAAATTTTAGAGTGATACGGATTCACCAATTCAGACTTAAGAAGAGACATTTGATCGATAAAATAAGAGAATACAAGAGTATCAAAAGATTAAAAGAAAAAACAAGAAGGAAAAAAAAAAGAAAAACAGAAAAGAAAGTCATATGTGTGTATTTAATGCTACTGCCAAGGAAGTTCCCTAGCGTTGAACTTCAAGGAAGATCATCAATGAGCTACGTAATGATTCGCACGAATCTTTACAACTGAATGGCCAATTAATTCAAATCAATTTCTTAAATTGCTGCAGGTCAATAACATTTATGACCTCCCTCCCTTCGTCTTCACGTCCTTCAAGTCCAAGAGGTTACTGTCAACCATTTATGAGCTTTTAATTGCTCAATTTTATCCTTTGGATTTCAACCCCTAGCCTTTCCTCTTTCTCATTCCTAGCACATAAAATTTACTTCTTCAATTTCAACCCCAAAGGTATGAGCTAACTTCGGGATTTCATCTTGAATCAAATAGGAACAAATAGGCCTTCACATGCAAGCAGATTAATGAACTAATTCATGGGCCTTTAGAAAACAGGTCATTCAAAATAAGTCGAAAATCATGAAATAACGTCAAGACTTTCATGGGGCAAGACTCAAGAGTGTGCGGAAAGTGATATTTTTCGAGATTATATATAATTTTAGAAACTTCTAGTAATTAGGTGCGAACACCTTCTTAAAAGATAAACTATTTTTAGTATGATTTGTGAATTATTGCATCTTTAGGTTTTCCAAAGTTCTGCCTTCTTTGCCGAGGACTTCTGTGGGTAGAGATAAAGATATCATGGATAAATATTAAAGATTTTGTAACATATTAATTACATATCATTCATATGAATTTAGCATACCCACTAGTATGTGCTTATCGTCCTCTTGATGTAACCAATAGTTTCAAATTGTTTTATGGGTTAGTCACGAGCTTAGAATACTGTTTATTTCATTATGTAGTACAATATATTTTATGTTGCAAAACATGATCACAATTGTAAGACTGATGGAAAAAAAAAAAAACGTTGAGATTTAGGCTCGCGCGCAGTATACACACACACACACACACACACACATAATATGCGTGACGGAATTGTTAGTGGAGTGCTGTCCATTTACTCATAGCCTGAATGATTTGCTTTATATTCTGTTTGAAATTGAGACGTATCAATGTAAAGAGCAATTGGAAGTTCACTTGATCGATCAACCAAATCAACCAGATCCGTGTCGGAATTTATCATGTCACACGCTTGGTGCTCCCTTACTTGCCCTATCTCAAGTCAAGATCTTTATATCTCCAATCCAAGTTCACTTTAGGAATTGGACCTATTTCTATTCCTCTGAACATATATTAATTTTAGATTATTTAGAATCATCATCATCTGATTCAAAAAATTAGTTTTTAGTTTAATTCTTTGGAGAGTTTGGATCTGTATTATCTCATATTTCTGCCCTATATAGGTTAAAATGTACTAAGAATTTTACAGTCGAAAATCAATGAAAAAACTCGTATAAGATGGTCAGATTTTACTGCCTACTGGCATAAATTTTTACGTTGAATATGTTGAATGATTGCCTATTGGCACAGTGAAAATTTAAGACATGATCTCTAAGAGACCCAGTTTAGGGTCATCATAGAAGTAATTTATAAACGATTCATATCGTGAGATTTGGGTGTTAAGTGTTAAATGCCCTTTTAACTGTGCGATCAGAAGTAGGGCTTGCAATCCTGTAAAATTGGCAATACATGTATATTGGCTTCAACTAAGAGGGATCTTAACGTCCATTTATTTTTCGGCGTGCACCATCTAATATTGACAGTCCAATCAGTCTTAACTAATCTAGGTTCGAACCAGTAAGCCCGTTAAGAGTAAAACTTTCCCAGTCATGAATTTTTCCATTGACAAGATTTGAATACAAGACTTTATTTGACGAAAATAGATGCTGAATTACTTGAATTATCTCAAGTTTACATATTCATTGTCCATTTTTCTCTAATCCTCCGTTTAAATGGAGCAAAATGGAGAGAGAGAGGAAAAGGGGGATTTTATACAAGAGTTTTTGAAACTCTATTACAAGTATTTAAAATAGACCCCTCAGATTTTTGCAATGAAAAACTCCCCTTCATTCAAGGAGAACATGCCACGTAATCCTTTTTAGCAAATCCTCAACTTAAGATTGAGAGTCTCTTTGAGTCTCTGCTTTAAATACATAATATTTTCTCTAAATCATCATCATCTTCACGTTCACGCTTATCGAAAAAGAAAGAAATAAAAATAAAAAACAAAATACAAAAATATTAGAAAGGAGTTTATTAGAGTATGAATTATATGAAAGCACAGACAATTCAAAACCTTTACCCCTGCCACACTCGGAAGAAAATCAAATGTTCTTACGATATAAATTACGTTTATTATATCGCAGTTACTTAAGGAAAATAATTATTATGGGACTCCTTTATAGTTGGAATGGAACCTCATGACCAGAGTCTAACAGTATATTTGATATATAAATTCAAAAATTCATTTTGCAAAAGCCCGCACGTCATTGTTATTGTTATTATTATTATTATTGTTATTGTTGTTGTTGTTGTTGTTGTTGTTATTATATTCAAGCTTATAAGAAAAGAAAAAACAAAAATCTATATCTATACTATATATAAAGTATGAGATGTTTCTCCAATATTCATTATCCCAAAAATACCATTGTACCCTCGTGATTTTTCGTTGCACCCTTTTAGATTGCGGTCGCATACTTTTATAATACTTATATTTAGGTTCTTTCTCATTATCACTGATTTTTGACATTTTTACCTCTAATATCCATTTCAACTGAATTAGTCCTTATTCCATGTACATTTGTCCTATTTTTTACATCGATTTATACTTTCAAAACTTTGTTGTATCATATGTTCGTTGCACAGCGATTTAATATAATTTTTTTTCTCATGGACTATTTCGCACTTTCAATGACAAAAACAAAATTTTGAGGTGTTTCTCCAACTGTTCTTCCTATTTTTCCCTTACATAATGATAGTACAAATTTGCTCATTTACATAATTAAAAAAACTAAATTAATTCTTGAAATCATTGTACCTTTTGGTATATCTCCTTTCATTCAAAAAATATAAGAGAAACAACTTTTCAAATAATATTCGACGCGACCCTTGCATCCCTTAGGACTAAATAAAATTCATACATCACTTAATTTTTATATTTTTATTAGAAAATTATATCATTTTTAGTATAATAAAAAAATTATAAAGATCTAACTGGAAAAAATAAGAGAAAGCTATAATTTAATAAGAAAATAAATTTAATAGTAAAAATTAGTGTAGATAAATTTAATCATCAACTACTATTTCATATTTGGTGAAATAATGAAATGATGTAATTGCTAAAAGAATGTGACTATTCAAAGAGTTGCATTTATTTTTGCTATATATTAAAAATCATTTGAACTCCTTTATCCCTCTAAAAATTTTCTCCTTGATAATATTATTAAAAGTCTCAAAAGATTCTCAATGGTTGTATTCTCATATTTCAAAAGGTATGTCATATCTTGTAAAATATCTATTCGCTTTATAATTTATAGATTTTTATGAGTCTTTAATAGATAATATTTACGTATGACTTTCGAGTAATTCGTTATATGTTGTTCTTCATAGAGTTTATTCTTTTCTTTAAGATATCATAAATTTCTCTTCATGTTTGGAGATATTACTAGATTGTGTTTTATCGTTTTCTTTCTAATTTTTTTCTTCGTATTCTTGTTCATATTTTCATTGGAAGCGAGAAATTGAGTGGTAGGGGCCTTTGGTCGGCAACCATTACCTGTTGACGATCATGCCCGAGGCGGTAGTACCCTTAGACAAACCACCACAAGCCCATATTGCCTCTCTCTCTTGTTTTTCGATCCCGTAAGTTTGCTCTTTGTGTGTGTATATATGATTGTTCCAAAAAAATTTACAAATTTTAAGTTTAACTTTTGAAACATAAAAAATTCAAAATATTGGAAAGGCTTTATTAAAATATTAACAAATGTTATATCTCATTTATAGAAAAATAAACATTTTGGTCTGATAGAAAAAAAGTTTCAAATATTTTTATCTTTTTGGTACTTATTCCAAATGAAAATTGAGAAGATTAACAATAATTATTCATTACTTTCAAGGTAATTTTTTACAAAAAATAGAATTATAAGCAATTAGATAATCTTTTTTTGTTATTTTGCTTTTAACTCATTTCCCTTTAACAATGTTCACTCTTTTTGCTCTTGATTATCGTGATTGCCGTGATTTTTGATATTATCAATTATGTTATATTTAAATAAAAAATTATCAATATACATTAATAATATTAAGTAGTTCATATTTATTGATTTGGTATCTTTAGACCAACCAATAATATTAACAATGATGTTATATAATTAATTATATATTTTTTGGATGAAATTTAATTTTTTTTATATATTTTCTAGCATTTTATAATTATTACGTTTTACTACTTAATCGAGAAATTTTTCACGTGCATTGCACGTCTAAATGCACTAGTATTATTAAGGTATTTATTAAATTATAAATTACATGAAAGCACAAACAATTTGAAACCTCTAAACTTGGCACAATCGGAAGAGGATTGAACGTTTTTAGGATATAAATTGCATTTACTATATCATGTTTAATTAAGGACATTATATCCGATATATAAATTCAAAATTAATTCAACTTACAAAAGCCCGCGAGTTATTATAAAGGTAGAAGAGGGAGACCTGCAAAGTGGGGGCTCTGGTTGCCTACTTAGCAGTGTTCACAGTGGAGAGTCCTCCCACGAGTGGGAGCACGACACATGTCACATGGCCAGGTGCCTCCTCTAGGTTCCTTCTTCCTCTAGTGGAACCCCTAGAGCCAACTAGTGTAGATTAGAAAAATTATCGGTTCACATGATGGTTGAAAGCGATTGTCTCCATTAGAGGACAAGGTGCTGAGATTTCAGTAGCTGCCAACGAGAAATTGACTAGAGAGATATTCTATTTATCTCTCTTATTTTTTTTTCTCTTTGAAAACATATTTCCTAATTAATTTAGATTTCAAATCGACGTAATTGAATTCATATACTATTTTTAATTAAAGTAGGAAGTAAACTCGCGCTTCGCAGTGGGAAAGGAGATCAATGTTATAAATATGATTATTATTTTGTATTTTTCAATTTTCATATATATCTTATTTTTTGCGTGACCTCGGATTTTTCATATTATTGATTGAGATTAACTGATTTATATATGTCTCACTATTTATTAGTTTCATTGCTCATTAGCTTGTATCATGCATATATATTTTGTGATGCAGACATAACAAAAAATTTGCTGATTTTCACTAAATATGTATATTAATGTAGCCAAATTTATTCATTTAAAACTCGAACTCAAATTTTAACATGCTTATAAAACTTGCAATACAATTATCGTGACTCACATGTTTTGAATGCCCACATAGTACTAGAATTGTTTCTTACTATTACAAGAAATAAATAAAGTTTGTTTTTCCATGCACCCTTTGCTTAACCGGCAATAATATTATAAACACATTAATTTGTACAAATCCAATTTTCTATTCTATATAAACTTTCCCTCTCTTTTCCTTTTTTATTTCCATCCAAGTAAAGCATTAGTAGGGGTGATCGATTCCGGGTACCTTGTATTTTTCACGATACCCGGACCCTACCCCGTAAGGGACAAGTTCCAAAATTTTGGAACCGGACCCTACCCTGTTGAATTATGGAACCGGAACCTACCTGGAACCTGTACTATACCACAGGTTCTGGGTACCCTGTTGGAACCTGTAATTTTTTTTATTTTGCTAAATAAAACCGAAAATGTCACATATATATTCAGTAATCACGCCAAATAGAATATCAACATTGATTTAGATTAATCCACAACAAAAAATATATATATGTCTCATCAATTCATCAACAAAATTAAATATCAATAATACTATCCCACACAACAAAGTGCTTCTGTTCTGATTCATTAGAGGAAACAGTAAATTTACTCTTTCATCTTTTTTATTTTAATAAATAACCGGTTCCGGATACCCTGTAGGCAGGAATCGGAACTAGAACCGATTTTCACCGATTCCTAATTTTAATACCCATAACCTACCCTATTTTCCATACGAGCTACTCGGACCCTACCCTAACGGGTAGGTTCCGACCGATTCCGAATATACTCGGTACCTATGCACACCCCGAAGCATAAGTGTGATATTGAAAGTCCGATCAAAATTAAGTCAAGAATATTACCACAAAGTGAAAGTATCGAGTTATTTAACGACACGCACAAAAGAAATCTAAAAAGATCTACTGGGATTGATGCTGATGGATAAGAATAACAAGGAAAATGAGAATATAACAGTTTAATAGAAGTGAGGAATAAGGGCTTATCCTTTAAAAGTGAAAGGAATGTACTGATGAATCTTTAAGGACTAATAAAAATTAACATGGAATATATAACATATCTCACATAGTCCGACTTTAACATATCCTCGGAAGAAGAAGATGCTAACGGCTTTATTATTGATCAGTTGGGCAAGATATCGATTCTTCTGCCGCACGAGAATTCCGTTGAAAGCTCTTCTAGAAATATTCCGATGAGATGAGAATCGGTCGAAAGTCCTTCTAGTGTAAGATATGGCATCTATTTAGTTAATTTGTCTTTAACTTTTGATTGATATTCTCAGCTTCTCTTTATCTCCTTATAATGCAAAATATACTATTTATTTTCTTACCTAGAATTCATTAGTCCAATGAATGACATACATATATAGTGGATAATAATTTCTATTCAAAAAATACCGAGAAGATGCATAACATATACAAAACATGTAGACGAATGATCATCTATGTCAATAACTATGATAACACTCTTAATCCTTTTCCATTTACCCAAAAACTAAACCTCTTATTCCATCTATATCTAGTAAAATTGTTGAGACATCAATGATTAAGAAATCCCACATCTGAAAATTAACAAGAAAATCATGAGATTATTAGATTAGTACCACAATCGGTCAGTTTGAACTTTTGAATTGAAGATTATCTCAATTTCTTGTAAGTTCAATGGATATTTTATGTGGTATTAGAGCGAGTTATATTTCTGCACACGCATGCCATGTTTCCTACTCTTTTTTTTTTTTGCGCAAAACAACTTTTGACGAATGTTGTGCTGACAATCATGGACATACCGATTTTCGGTAAAATCAAGGCACGCCCATATATAATTAATCAAAGTCGAGTCTATTTCAACTTTTATTTCCAACTCTTTCTTCCTTTGCCTTTCCTTTTGTTTTTGTCGCTCGAACTTTTACTTCCAATTCCGCTTTTTCATGAAAGGGATATAGATTGATATGCAAGCCCCCCACACACATGTGTTGATTTGGCTCTCAACGGTCAAAATGGGGCTCGGAATTATGCCCCTTCTAATAGAGAACTCGATTATGCTCATGGGAAAAACCTATAATTAATTTGATTTTTAGAAAAACAAAGTTCAATACTCGTGTATGTAAGTATCTAAGCTGGTAACTGAGTAATAGCGCAACGCGATCAGCACAGCAGATTCTTGCAGTGGGTCCTGTTACGCATGATTGAGTAAAGGCCATTAGTTACGATAAGTATGAATCGGTAAAGCACGATGATACTACCATAAATTTTACGCAACAAGTTTTATATATAAATGTTCAATCATGGGATGGGACCATGATCTTGCACCGGTCGGGAAATTTCCTTTTTTATATTAATAAAGGATTTGATGGGTGTGGATAGTTAAGGCAAGTGGTTTGGGAAATGGTGAAAGGTCTGAAATTAGTGAAATCATAGGTGTACCTCTTCCCTTTGTCTGGTCAACAATTAATGGTTAGCAACTCTTTCAGTCCCCTATGGCTTAGCAATTCCTCATCTCATCATTGGGTGCTTAATGATTGCAATGACAGGGGATAATTTTCCAAATATCATGTTTGACCATCCAAAGCTAGCCAGTCAATAATTATGACATACACAATCATGAGCACGATGAAGTTAGGATTTTATGAATTTGTTCCGAGTAGTGTTCGGTATTGGATCTATATATTCTTCCAGCATGTCTAGCAAGAATCTATGATCAAGTATATTCATATGATTACAATTTAATTTGATTATGTCGGTTTTAAGTCATAAAATGAAAAGCTCAAACGTTTGTTGGAGAGTGTCCTTCGATGTGCCATCAGAGAAGTCCGACTCAAGGTAGTGTGCCGGATTCCTAATGCACGCATATTCTTGATTAGTCATAGACCTTTCTGCTTATACACAAGTCTTGATACAGAAGTGCTTCCGGAGGATTTTAAATTTCTCCGCTGCAGGTAAATTCATGAGGTGCTTTGGGCAAAACTATTTTTCTGTTTATTTTATTTTATTTTATTTTATTTTTCATTTGTGTTTGATTCTCATGGAAGGATTTTAGTTTTAGCAGTTCTCAACTCTAAACATTTTTATTAGTTTCTTTTCTGGACATGCGAAAGGAAATTGCAAAAGGATGTTTCCAATTCTTTGGGCCTTTCTTGAAGATAGAAAGCTCTAAGGGCTCCAATGTGTCACACGATTTCTTGGGCTGACTAATTGGGCTCGGCAACATTGTGGCCCATGAAATTTGAACAGACTGCCGGAAACAACAAGAATTAAACTTGCACCTTTATCAAACTATGCTGAAATACCATTTGGAAATCTAAAATTTATTTTTCCTTTCACTCTACGATTCAGAACATATAATTTTTGGAACAACAATAGGACTAGAACCGGACGCTGCAAGAGTCCATGTACATGTATATATATTTATCAATACATATTTATGGCTTTCATTCATATATGATATATATATAAGGATATTATCATATAGTAGGCCAGATCAACCATAACGTAATTTCCAAAAAGAAAAGCCCGAAAGAAAGCTCAGTGAAATGAGAAGAAATTGTATCATATCAACATGAATATCAATAAATCTCACAAAACTGAGAGCATCTATTCGTGCAATTTACATGCTTCAAGTTAAACTTATCTCATCTTTGAGTATGTATATACCAGACTTAATTACTCCTGATATCAGTATGTTCGATCTAGCTAATTTGACGTCCGACAAGGCCAACAGTTTGTTTAGAACAACATAGAACATACCCTAGATTATACTTTTGTTTTAGGCGGATGGTACTAGATTATACTTGAAAATCTCTTGACACTGCATTAGTTGAATACATCCCTATTAAAAGGCTTTGTCGAATTTCAATTTTTTTTATAAAGCTCGACAAAGATGGAAGGAGCTAATTAAGAAATTAATAAAATCAATATAGCTGCTAGATCATGACCTAAGTTCTTCGATCGATCTCCGTACATATTTTGTGCTAAAAGAATTGGTTAATTTACTAGAAAGCAAACAATTTTCATTACTCAATTCTAATTATTATTAACATAGCCTGTTCATATATTTATATACTCATTTTCAAAGTCATATATATTAATTTACATTGCTTCTCAATGATTGTGTGTGTACTTGAGGCTGCTTTTAGGAGGGGGCTAATATGTTTTATATTGATCATAATGGATAATATGACATATGTTAATAAACCTATATCCATATATTATAATTTATTGATCATAATGGATAATGTACTAATTATTGTTAACTATACTATTGTAATTATTTATCTTCTGATATTAACATAATTGGACCTATATTATTTAATACATGTCAATCAACAATTTCTCCTTCTTTAGTAGAAAAGCGAAAACTTATAAGAAAGTGAGAGTCATTTTGACCAACATATCTGATAATTTTTTTCCCCTTCTTCTAAGGCTCGACCAATTCAATGGTTCCAATCATTTTCACCAGCCACAACACAAGGTTTGAGCTTGTTTGATTTCGATGTTTCGAATCCATTGAGAAGACAAAATATGCAGGTTAAAGAGACAGAACCAATATATAGGATCAAGCTGTGCTCGTCGTTATAATATAATACTTTATAAAGCTATTAAAGGTGCGCGTCTCCTACCAATTGAATGGTCCGATGAAGTGTTCGGATCGCGACGACGTGGGTGCTTCGTTGCCGACAGGGTCACAAGAAGTCCACTAAACCTTATCATTTAGAGGAAGGAGATATAGCACTGATCAGTCTAGTTTTATTGAAGGCACTGATCAATAGGCATATGGATCACAAGCACAATATAGCACTTTTCAACATGTCATCCACACCAAGATCTTAGATTAAAGTCGGATAACATGTTTCATATGTCATTATAACACCAAGTGACTATAGTGATCAAATAAACTTTTATCACAATATGGCACTCTTATTTGCCTATTGAGCATAACATAGTTTCACTATACTCTTCAAAAGAATCGAGTTTGCTAGGTCGAAAACCCCCACGGGCAACCTAGGCAAAAACTAGGATAAAATAGAGGAGTGATCCAAAATCCTGAGGTGGGGAGGCAAAATGAGAGCACATCCCCTTTAGGTTGAGAGGTGCGGCCAAATCCTGAGGTAGGCGACTGTAGCAAAATGAGAGCGAAATGAGATAAAGATAGACCAAATTGATCCCCTAATCCATTACACATTGTGCGGACTAGGGATTCCCATGGGATGTGGCCGAGTTGTCTACTCCAACATGATCCCCGATCAATTCTCCTACCTATTCAACCGTCCAAGGTGGATCCATGTCCAAAATGTCGTACGCAATCGGGCACGCCATTTGAGCAGTTCGAGACAGCCTACACAATGATAGGACGAAAAAGAGGGAGTACATTTCATTGTAGAACCCGCTTATCCTTTTAACCTGGGACAATGTGCTCCCCAAGTTTTCTCTTTTCTTGTTGTTGAATTCATAATTCCAAATGGGTCACAGCTACCCTTCAATTGGCTACCATAGAGCCAAAATCCCAGACATTCCTCTCCGTGAGTCTAGTCATAATACTCAGAAATGACTAAATCGATGTCTGACCAACTCTGAATAGAAATCCCCACGGGTTACAAATGTAGTCGCCCTACGCAAGGTTGTCAGAATCGCGATTCTACCTAGACTTGCTCGAGGGTCGTCGAATCGTAAATCGTAATATTCTACCTGTAATTAAAAAAACAATATATATATATATATATATAAAATATTTTCCTGCGGTCCTGAACAGAAAAAATCAATCCTTGTTCATTCAAAATTAGAGGAACACCGTTAATGAGTTTTTCAATTTGTTCATATGAGAACACCCTCTTCGATCTACATGCGAAACTCACACAAGAAATCCATTAGCCTTATCTGTGAGTTTGTTGATTCTTACCTCATACTTAAGTAAGGACGGAGTACTTCAAAATTCTATTATAGTAATATGTAATCTACAAGAAACAATTTCGAGCCTCCTTTTTGGTATACGAATGTACTGTATATTATGATCAAAATTTTCACGTAAATTATGGTGTGAAATAAACGGCAAAATGGTAAAAGAATCAACAATATAAGCAAGTGACATGCTTATTTATCATTTAACTACACCTTTCAGCAACAAAACATTTTTTTTCTCGGTAGAGTACAAACAAAAATCAAACGATACAAATACGTGATGTAGCAAGCCCAAAAATGTCATATAACAACAAGTGATCAACAGCGTTAAGTGGAACTTAAGGACATGAATGCCTATGGAATAACTCAAAGAATGTCGGGCAAGTCAATTCGCACAAAAAAAAAATCTCTATTTATCAAATGGAATCACATAAGTTACGTGAAAACTTGTAATCCTTTCTCATTCTATTGAAGTTGTGGACTTCATTGTCGAATTTTTGTTTAAGAGTATAATGAGAAGATTAAAATTTTTTGTAAATACTCCTATACTTTTGACAGATCGGGTAGACTTTTTTTTTTTTACTGCACTTTAATTAATTGATTTATAGTGTAAATAATACAATAAAATTCACCCAAAATATTTTTTATTCATAAAAAATATAATAAAAATTATATTATATGAGTGGCAGAATCTGAAAATTTATTATGGGATTATTAAATATAAAATATATACCGAGGGTCAAGACAGCGTGGGTGGGCTGGAATATGTAGTATTGGATTACTAATCAGAAGATCATGTTAGGCTTTCTGAGCCCACTTCGAGGCCCATCAAGCCCAACCGTTGGGCCTAGTAGTTTGGGCTGAAACCAAAATCGTAGAATCGGCCTGATTCTACGATTCTCGTCCCGATTCAGTCACGATTTTACCTTCCCGATTCATGCTATAGAATTGGAATCGCTAGCCGCTCCTCGAATAGTAGAATAGTTCAATTCTACGATTAGAATCGCGATTCTAACAATCATGGCCCTACGGCACTTTGACGAGAAGAGTCCAAAGCCGACGGGCATGCCGAACAGCCAATAGAGTTGTTAGGGCATCATTGAGGACGTCTCGATATGCCCATGTATGGCCGAGAAGAACCCCATGTGGCCTCGCATTGAGGCCTTCAAAAATAGGAACCTATTTGCATTGTCAAAACACAACTCTTCATGGGTCCCTAAAATGACCCGAGACTGAGGGATCTCACATCGCTGCGATGTCCCTCTACAACTCCCTTGTACCTGACCGATGTTAGTATCTTTCAAGTGATTCACTTTAGGCTCACAGGTACCACAAGCTGCCCAACTACATCATCGTCTGACGGCCAACTCCCTCGTCTTCGACGAAACCTGGACGCACGCTGGGGCACATTTGTCCCTCACGCGCAGTGTGTTCAAATTTTCTCACTTAAGTCCCGACCAGTTGTACGGCCGGGGCCACACATACTACACATGGTCCCACAACCACATGACTTGGAGAAGAAATTCCTCTTGATTTGTGAACAATTGAACATGATGCATGACTTGGAGAATGAGCTCTTTGTGCATTGTCGAGCGTGATGAGGAGAGGAATTTTTAGAGCCCGATATCGATGTGTTCCGCTTGGAATGATAACTTGATGGCCCGGAGGCTCGGGAGACGTTCTTGCTTGATTTGACTGATCTGAGCGAAGTTAACTGTTTTTGTCGACGTTCTGCATGTTTGCATTCGGACTTCTCGGACTGCTTCCTAAGTGACTCGAGGTGCCCATAGACCACTGTATTCTCGGTTTGTTGAAAATGGATACCGAAAGTTTGGCATTTGAGACTCTTCTGGAGCTACTAAGGAAGTCTAGATGATTCGTGCAGTCCCAATTGAAGTGTCCTCCTTGGTCCCTAGGATCACTAGGACTGGCCGGGCAAGACTTCGGGTATGAACATTTTGCCTAACAAGCCACCAACTCGAGAATCTCGTTGAAAGGGCCCCTTTTTTCTAGTCGTGAGTCACTCGGGAAGCCTGAATAATTTGTACAGTCTGATCTAAGATGACCTCCCAGGTCCTTAGGGTCACTAGGACCGGTCGGGCCTGACCGCGGGTGTTAATGTTTCGCCCGATGGGTCACTGGCTTGAGAAACTCGTTGAAATGGCCCATTTTTTCTACTCGGGAGTTATTGGGAAGCCTAGATGATTTCTGAAGAGCGATCTGAAGTGAGTCTCATGGTCTTAAGAATCCTAGGCCTTGCTAGACCTGTCCTCGGGCATCCACGATTCGCCTAACGAGCCAGTGTCTCAGAAGCCTCGCCGGAAGGGTCATCTGTGATTATTCGAGGAGCAAGTACAATATAAAGAGCACATAAATATATATAGCTGTTGTTACTTTAGAATTCTGCTGGAGGAAGGACTGCTCTGTAAGGGGAATGAGAGTCGCAGGTTCAGCTCCATGTGGGGAGAATGCTGCTCGGCACCGCATCCCTGAGGCTCCTGATTACGTTATACCCTTTCTATGTATCTTTCGAATATATATAGCTGTACATATGATAACACGCATATCCGAATGAACATATATATGTTCACTACTGAGTAGTTAAGGGTATATTATTTTTATTTAAAAATAATAATTAGATTTCATCAATACTGACAATGACTAATAGCTTTTATGGGATAAGAGGGTGGCCGGCTATGGCTAAGGGAAGTCGGGGAAGCTTAGGTCTCAGTCGGTTGTGCGTTCGAGTTTTGTGACCCGAATGGATGACACTATCATGACCTGAAATTTCAGCAGAATTTCCCCTAAATTTTCCGATATCCATTACCATATGAACTATCCATATAAAAATATACTTTTCATAAACTCCCAAATATATGTAACTAATCTAGCAAGCTCTTATATCTATATACATATTAAGAGAGTACTCTTTCACACTAACCTCAGTAAACCAACTAAACAAAAATTTCAGATCGTAACTTATTTATAATACTCTACATGAACTTACTACTTAGACTAGGAGTGGGTCTAACTGCAAAAACCCTTCGCGCTGATCCTCGATATCCAAAAAGATTTTCCCATGCTGCTAGTCTAACTCCTAGCTCATCTGAAAAATATATACAGGAGGATGAGCTGCATCTCAGTGAGTATTAAATTTTACAATAAAATGAAGTATCAAACTTGTGTATACATTCACATCAACAATTACAATCATATCATTTACCTCAAAATTTCTAATGATATATATATATATATGTATATATATGCCTACCTTCTAGCTTTGAACCTTCCTCTTATCAATCAATTCAATATTACATAACTCAAGCAATCATTCTTAAGCAACCAATAATAGTAGCCATAGGGTCGCAATCATCGCGACAGAATTTCGGCGGTACTGTGACCTCGCATTCACATCCACAAATTCCTCATTTCATTTCTTATAAGCGGGGGCTGCCCATTATCTTCCGACAGTAGGAGTCTAGGTGTCTATTTTATATCCCATCGGATCAGTGGTCTAGGCATCCTATTTATATACCGCCGGATCAACGGTCCCATGGCTATAAACAATAATATCACTACACCACAATTAACCGAATTCATTTACAATAAATCTTCAAAATCCTCTTACTATCTTCATTTAACTTATCTCATTCAAACAAGCATTGATATATTTAATTTAAGATTTAGTTATAGTGGAATAAAAATACTCACAAAGACCCCAAAAAAATAATTCAACGACTTGAGCCTTTCGTCCAATAAGCAAACCACACCTTATACTTAGCTGTAGTGGGCAAAAATACAGATAAATCTCCCTGTAAACATCACAGTAAATTTTGTTTCAAAACCATATTCTCATCTGAATGAAATCGGACCAAAATTTTTCCTCATCACTTCTCGTAGAAACAGTTTCGAGAACTAGCAATCTTTGATTGTTTGATATTAAAGGAGTTCAAAGAAGGCTAAAGGAGAAAAATTGAGATGAGAAATCATCAAAAACTTAAATTCAAAGGAATCATGGAACCAAGTTCTATCACATTATTTCAGTTTTTTTTTTCTCATCACCTGATTGCTCCTCGACATCGGAATGAAGCCAAACCAGCAAGAACAAGCAAGAGAAACATCAAATCGGCAATGGCCATAAGCTAGGAAATCAATTAGAAGCTCATGAGATAGAAAATAGAAGCACGAATGAGCTCAACGAAGCTCGAGAAGGTCACCAATGGCTGTCTCTCTCTCTCTCTCTGTTTTCTTTTTCGTTTTTCTCAGCCAAAAACAAAGCAAGGAAGAAAGCAAAACAGAAACAAGGAAGAAAAGGAAAGAAATCACACGTGGAGCCCATGCCATACTCCAGCAAATCTGAAGTGTTATATATATATATATATATATATATATATATAAACATATGTAAGTATATGTGTATGTATGCATGATTATAATAAAAATACCGAATCTTACAGACGCATTGTCGATGTTGGCGAGGAGAAGTTTCCAACAAGCCTAATATCGACTTATTTTGCTTAGACCGATGACTTGAAGGCTCCTAGGCTCGGGAGTCGCTTTTGCTCGATTCGGGTGATCTGAGCAAAGTTAACAGTTTCTATTGATCTTTTGCATGTCCGCATTCTGCGTTGGTCGTTCTGCGTCAAGGTGGAACCGTTGACTCCGCGGTCTTCGCCACAATTGGCAAACAGGAGAAGACTCGGGGCCTGCAGTGGAACTTCTCTAATTGTTTTCTGAGTGTCTAGAGGTGTCCGAAATCCACTGTGTTCTTTGTTTGTTGAAAACGGATCTCAAAAGTTTTTCGGGCGGCGTTTGAGACCTTTCTAAAGTTACTCGAGAAGCATGTATGGTTTGTGCAGTCCGAACTGAAATGTTCTCTCTGGTCCATAGGGTCACTAGGACTAGCCGGGCCTGATCTCGGGTGTTAACATTTTGCCTGACCGACCACCTACTCGAGATCCTCGTAGAAATGTGATAAGAGAGGATTTGTCTATGAAATGGGTAAAATTTAGACTCGGTTTATGTTGTTTTCATGGTATCTGATGCTTGGATGACGATTTCTAGGAAAACTTGTGCAAGAAAAGAATTGAAGGCAATTTGATGCATGTTCGGGATGAATTGGAGACCATTGAAGTATCAAGATGGAACTTGCAAGGATACAAGGACTTCTGGTTAGTGGTGCACCACGTGCACAACCGATCCGAGAGGGAGTTTATAATCAATTCTCGATTTATTTGCAAATCTTAGGATTCCCTTTCAGTTACAATGAGAGTTTTTTAGAAAATCTTTTAAGATATGTTCATTATTTGTTTCCTATTTTTGAGGGAGATATAAAAACCTATGGATCATCTAGGTTTAGGTTTTTTCTGGAAGTTTAGTTTTTCTGTGGAGAGAAACTTGGAGAGGAGGCTGGCGGCTGCGGAGTGTTCCTCCAACGATCATCAGTTTTCATGGATTCTTGCATAGCCATGCGTGGCTAATTCGTTTCGTTTGACTTGAGAACGGAAACCTCACAGTTTGGTTGTGAGGAGCAGGTTTTAATATTTCGATTTCAGCACTTATTTATTCTTGGATGTCATCGTTACAAGTATGCTCTCATGGTTGTGAATAGGATATTTCTAAATTAACTTATCGACGACTACTACGGTGTTTGTAGAAATCGATTCGAAGCAAGACTAATTAGGAACAAACGGTAGTTGCTGCCCTAATTGGTTAGAGAATAATAGGACGAGTCAATTAATTGATGAATTGATTAATCGCTCGGGTTAAGGCATCCTTGCGCTTAAAGCTGTCGCTTAGTTAATTAGGGAATCAGTTGATACCTTGTTAACTAGTTGATGAACTTACTAGTTAGACGGTGTTTTGACTTGTTAGAATTTAGATGCTAGTTGATTCCTTGCGGTCGCGGGAATCGAATCTTAGCTGCTGAAATTTACATTCTGATGCTTCTATGATCAACCAAACGCTAGGTGGTTTTCGAACTCAAGTCATACGTCTCTCGATTATTGATTACTCAATCTCCCTTGCACTTTTAAATTGTTTTTGCTGCAATTTAGTTTCTTGATTATCAAAATTCTCCTATCGTTACTTTGCAAGCTCATTGGTTTAGAGAATCCTTTAGCCTCCTTTGGGATTTCGACTCGGCTCTCGCCCTTTTCTTACTACAAGTTTTGGGGAAACCGATTTTATTTTGGGGGCTTCGACAGGCCTTGCCAAAATGACCCCTTTTTTTCACTTGGGAAGCGAAGGTAATTTTCGGAGAACAGTCTAAAGCATGCTCCATGGTCCTAAGAACCCTTGGGCCCGGCTAGACATATCTTCAGACGCCCACGATTCACCTAATTAGTCGATAATTTGGGAACCTAGCTGGATGGACAGTCTGCGATTACTCGGGAATACCTCGGCTCAAGCATATGATTTGTGGAGTGTGCCAGGAGGTGCTCTTCATTAGTTTGGCACCATGAGAGATATTTAGTCACATATTTGATACCTTCTAATGGCCCGGTGAGCCACGGTGAATAGTGCTATTGGTGTTGGTTTATGTTAGCTCGGGACCATGCGTCATCTGGGCTCTCCGGCTTCATTATGTGATATGTGGAAGAACCCTGAGGTCTTCTTCATTGCTATGCTCCGGGGTTGTCTGGTGGACCCTGTTGACCCGGCTATGAATAGAAATACGGGATCTACCTAGCCATCTTTTGTTAGAGTTCCAGGAGTCATAGCCTGGAACCATGTTGATGTCCCCTCCTAGAGACGGTGGATCAAAACGAGGTGTTGACAGTTTGCCTCTCTTTGGTTGAGTGCTCGGACAGAGAATGTAGCCAAAGATTTTGAGAAGGACCCTAGTTTGGTCCTAACGATCACCATGGCACCTCCACTGGTTGTTTCCTCTCCTCGTCTTTGGATATGTTGGGGAAGATCGTGCGAGTGCTTAGACCTATTTCTCGCAGGTCAGGGGTGCCGCCGTCGCCAAACATAAAAGAATGCAGAAGAGCAGTGCGAGATACATGCAGGGAAGGGAAAGTTGTATGGAGCGAAAATTAAATCCAAAAGCAGTAAATGAGTGTCAACACTTGAAGCAGTAAATAAATGTCGAAACCCAAAAGCAGTAAATGAGTGTGAAACTGAAAGCGGTAAATGGATGTGAAATCCAAAAATAGTAAATGGTTGTGAAACCCGAAAGTGGTTTTTGGGGTGTGAAACCCCGAAAGCGATAAATGGTGTGAAACCCGAAAACTGTAAATGGGTGTGAGAAAATAATTAAGGGGGACAAAACAATTAAAGGGGGCCGTATCTAAGCCCTAAGGCGAATGTTAAATGTAGTTGTAGCAAGATGAGGGAAATGCATCGGATGGATGTGCAAAATGCTTTTCTACATGGAGATCTGGATGAAGAGGTATATATGAGGTGGCCGTCGGGACTTTCTTCGCGTAGAGGAGGGGTTGTCTATCATCTCTGGAAGTCACTAAGTATATCATCGTAAACTGCTTAAACCAACCCAAATTTTTATCCATTGAACTCCAAATTTTCCATTAATAATTGCATTTTACAACTTCGAATTGATTTTATGTACATGTTTGGTCATTAAATTATAATAGACTACGTCTAAGTTTTGGGAATGACGATATTTGTTGGGTGATTATGGTGTATAGGCTATCAACTTGGCAATGGATAAGAGAAAGAAACTAAGCTAGAGGTGTGTGGGTTCGGGTATCATGTTTTTTTAATGATACCCATATCCTACCCTATAAGGGACAGGTGTAAGATTCCGAAATTTCTATAAGATGGATACCCATGAATTTTCTTAAATATAAAGAGTATTGCAAAAATTACAATCTTAATTAAACGACTAAAAATATCATAAAATGCCACGATCCACCGCCATTTCGACTTGTAAAACACTAAGAATATATTTTGGGGGTGAGCTTGACGCCCAGTGAATAACCAAAACCTAAACTAGCCGGATCATAGCACGGGTTTAATAATATCATAAAAATACCGTCAAGACTTTCAGAACTCAGATCATTCTTGTGCCCCTTCCCAGGTCCCGATCGCAGTGGCGGCTCCACATTGGTGGCCTCTCTACTCTAGGCGGCCTTTCCCTACTGCTCGGCTTATGACTGTATTAGGGCGGCACATGACTCACCGACTCCCATCAGTCTCATTTACACAACTCACTACCTTACTTCTCATTTCCAAATATCATAATCGATTACATAAAAATACATGCATGATCCGTGACACTGACATGGCCATGACAATGCAGTTCTAAAAATACCGACATAATGATAATAAAAATACTAGTTTAAGAATATGTTACTCACATTGACAAGCCCTTTCGAAACATCGAAGATCAATTGAATTTCTAATTTTCTATAATACTAACATTTTGTTTTCTACTCAAAGCTCTCTTCTCCTCTCCATCTCTCGACCTCTCTCTCAATCTCAATTTTTAAGAATGGCTTGAAATGAATGAACGAATGAATGAGGTCAATATAAAGAGCATAAAAGTATGGCGGTGGAATGGATGAAATTGGGTTGGACGTGTGGAAAGTGAAGGGTGAAGGAAAATTAAACACATGGAAAGCCAAGCTTAATACTTATCTTCTTAAAATTAAAAATTATATCATTAATCAATAAATAAATCTAATGAAAACTATTAAAATGTGAAAATGTACTTATACAAGCACTGTAAAAGTCGGGATGTTACAAATTTCTCACCTTTAAAGAATTTCATCCTCGAAATTCAAGTTATCAAAAATAGGTTCATGTCCTACAGGCTCAGGAGATCGAAAAACCTTAGCTCTGATACCATTTGTAAGATTCCAAAATTTTTATAAAATGAATACACATGAATTTCCTTAAATGTAAAGAGCATTGCAAAAATTACAATATTAATTGAACGACTAAAAATATCATAAAATGCCACAATCCACCTCCATTTTGACCTATAAAACACTGAGAATATATTTTGGGGATGAACTTGACGCCTAGTGAATAACTACAACCTAAACTAGCCGAAACATAACACGAGTTTAATAATATCATAAAAATATTGTTGAGACTTTAAGAACTCAGTTCATTCCTGTACCCCTTCCTTGCTCTCGATCGCAGTGGCGACTCCACACTGGCAGCCTCTCTGCTCCAGGTAGCCTTTCCCTACTACTCGACTTACGACTGACTTAGGGTGGCACAGGACTCACAAACTCCCATCAATCTCATGTACACAACTCAATATCTCATTTCTCATTTCCAAATATCATAATCGATTATATAAAAATACATGCATGATCCGTGACACTGACATGACCATAACAATGCAGTTCTAAAAATACTAACAAAATGATAATAAACGTGCTAGTTTAAGAATATGTTACTCACATTGACAAGCCCTTCCGAAACATTGAAGATCAATCGAATTTTGAATTTTCTATAATAATAACATTTTTTTTCCACTCAAAGCTCTCTGCTCCTCTCCATCTCTCGACCTCTCTCTCAATCTCAATTTGTAAGAATGGCTTGAAATGAAAGAACAAATGAATGAGGTCAATATAAAGAGCACAAAAGTACGGCGGTGGAATGGATAGAATTGGGTTGGACGTGTGGAAAGTGAAAGGTGAAGGAAAATTAAACACATGGAAAGCCAAGCTTAATACTTATCTTCTTAAAATTAAAAATTATATCATTAATCAATAAATAAATCTAATGAAAACTATTAAAATGTGAAAATGTACTTATAGAAGCACTATAAAAGTTGGGATGTTACAATTAGGGGTGTGCACGGGTACCGGGTATACCCGGAACCGATTGAAACCTACCATAACGGGTAGGGTCCGGGTAATTCGTATTGAAAATAGAGTAGGTTCCGGGTATTAAAATTAGGAACCTGTGAAAATCGATTCCGGTTTCGGTTCCTGCCTACAGGGTACCCGGAACCGGTTATTTACTAAAAAAAAGAAGAGGAAAGAGTAAAGTTACTATCTCCTCTAATGAATCAGAACATACGCACTTTGTTGTGTGAGATCGTATTATGGATGTTCAATTTTATCGATGGATTGATGAGACATATTATTATTTCATTATTGTGGATTAATTTAAATTTTGTTGATATTCTATTTGTCGTAATTACTGATTATGTATGTGATATTTTCGATTTTATTTAGCGAGAAGAAAAAATTTACAAGTTCTAACAGGGTACCCGGAACTTGTGGTATAATACAGGTTCCGGTTCCATGATTCAACAGGGTAGGGTCCGGTTCCAAAATCTTGGAACCTGTCCCTTATAGGGTAGGGTCTGGATATTATGAAAAATACAGGGTACCCGGAACCGATCACCCCTAGTTACAATAGGTTCTAAACTTTTGAAATCGGACCCTACCATGTTGAGTCCTAGAATATAAACCTACCAAGAATCTGTATTATACCACATGTTTCGGGTACCCTGTTGGAACCTGTAAATTTTTTTGTCTTGCTAAATAAAACCAAAAATGTCTCATCCATAATCAGTAATCACATAAAACAGAATGTCGACATGGATTTAGATTTTTTTTTGGGGAAAAGTACAAAAATTCCCATTTGGTTTGAGCTTAAGACAAATTGGACCTTGTGATTTTTCTAAAGACAAATAACACTTCACGATTCACTTCGTGAGACATAATGGATCTCACCGATAATTTTTTCATCACTTTTGGTTCTCAAACTTTTATTTTTATCATAATTACCCTCAAACTTTCAACTTTTTTGCACTCCATCTCTCTACATAAAGGGTAGACATTGAACACGAAAGGCATCCTCACAAGTCTCCAAAGCTTTCCTTAATATCAGAGGAGTCATTTTCTCTCGCGATAAGATATGTGACCGATTCACATTTCTTATGAACATCCTTTCGTAGTTAGGCAGTTTTGTTTTGAGTAATCCCGCATCTTTTCTTATATCTTGATCTAAAATTTATGGTAGAGTAAATTTAAATAGTTTCTAATCTCCAAAATGGAGGCAAGGGGCTTGGGCCGCTGGTTGGCGACCTCGACCCCGACCCCACCACCGAGGTTGCCGACACCCACAGAGGATGCCGGAAACCTCGAGGGTGGGGTCGGGGTCGCCAATTGGTGGCCCTAGCCCCCGAATAGATTGGGATCTTGAGTTCGAGATCCCCTTCGATTCGGGGCAAGGGCCGCTAATTTGCGGCCTTGACCTCACCTCCATGGTAGCCGGCATCCTTTGTGGGTGCGTGCGACCTCGGTGGTGGGGTCGGAGTCGTCGACTGACGGCCCCGGCCCCTTCCCTTTTTTTTTTCCCCGAATTTTAGGACCAAATTAAAAAAAGATTGAAAGTGTGAGGGTAATAATGGCAAAATGAAAAGTTTAAGGACCAAAAGTGATGAAAAAATTAATGGTGAGATCCATTATGTCTCACCAAGTGAACCACATGGTGTTATTTGTCTCTCGAAAAATCACATGGTTCAATTTGTTTACGGCTCAAACCATAAGGGTGGTTTTTATACTTTTCCCTTCTTTTTTTAAATTAGTGATTATTTTTTAAATATAAGAGTATCTGAATATAACTATGTATATATATAATTAGGAAAATTATTATCCGGATCCAATTATCGGTTCCGGTTTTAGTTTTTGGTACCCTATGTAAGAACTGGAACCAGAATTGATTTTCATTAGTTCTGTATTTTAATATCCAGACCCTACTTTATTTTCAATACGAGCTACCTGGACCCTATTTTAATGGGTAGATTTCGACCGGCTCCGGGTATACCCGGTATTCAAAACGGAATCAGAACGCTATTATTTCCAAAAATAAGGCCAAAAACACAGAGGCCGTAAACTCCTTGCTTTGCTTACTCATAGAGAGCCGGGTCAGACAACCTCGGAGTCGGGATTGCGATGAGAGGCACCTTCTTCTTCATTACTATCCCAAATTGCTCCGACAGATCCAACTTCTCCCCCTTGGGCAGCTCCCAATCGAAGGAGTGCAGGATGGTGGCCAGCGAGTACATCACCAACCTCTCGGCCATCGCGATTCCCGCGCAGATCCTTCTCCCGGACCCAAATGGGAGGTAATTGAAATGATTCCCGCTGTAGTCCACATTGCTATTCATAAACCTCTCAGGGTCGAACTCATCCGGGTTCTCCCAAATGGTTGGGTCGTGATGGATTGCCCACACATTGATGTAGACCATCGAGTCCTTCTGGATCCTGAAACCACTGATGAGAGTGTCCTCGCTCGGGCAGTGTGGGACCAGCACTGGGGCGGGCGGGTGAAGGCGGAGGGACTCTTTCATGACAGCATGGAGGTAGGGGAGCTTCATGATGTGAGACTCTTCCGCTACGTTGTCCTTCCCGACCACTTTGTCGAGTTCCTGCTGGGCTTTCTGCAGAGTGTGTGGCTTGTTCAACATCTCGGCCATGATAAATTCTATCGTGTTGGAAGATGTCTCAGTTCCATTGAGAACCATGTCCTGTGACAGGACAAGTCAAATTATATATACTATTCTTAGTATAGATTTTATAATTTGGTTCATGATGAAAACATCAAATTTAAGGAGGGATGATAAGTACCATGAGCAAAGCTTTGATTTCGATCAGAGTCAGAGGAGTCTTGCCATCTTCCCCATCTTTCAGCTCCAGCAAGAACTCCAAGAAGTCCTTTTCCTTTTCCAGGCTTTGCTTGATTTCCTCCACCGTGGTCTGTCCGCCCTCCTTCTCATTCCCCAGCCGCTGACTTAATACCGCTTCAAAAATTCGATCGAACTGCCCCGCCAAAACCTTAACACGCTTCTGGATCCCCTGTAGGTCGAACCATGCCAAGCCCGGAAAGAAGTCCGATATATTGGGCATCCCCAGCAGCTCCATAAGCTCTCCTACCGCATTCTTTGAATTCTGCACCCAGCGTATCCCGCTCATCCCCCTTCATGGTTCCGGCCCACAGCATGCCTGTGATCACGTTGTACGCAGTGAGAAACATCTCCTCACCCACGTTCACAGGCGATCCACTGCGCTTGTACAAGTACTTGATGCTCTCACGGACCTCCCTCCTGCGGAGCCCGTACACGGAGTCGAGAGTCGTCCGGCTGAGCATCTTGAGGACGCAGATCTTCCTCAGCATCCTCCACTTTGGCCCATAGGAGGCCGTCACGATCTCCGACCCCCCGTAGGTAATTTCCCGAGCAGCAACAGGGACGTTCCGGTTCGCAAATGTTAGGTCATGGTCCTTGAGCACTTCGCGGGCGGTGGACGGGGACGAGATTATGATCCATACCTTTCTCCCGAGCGTGAGCTTCAGGATTGGGCCATAGGCTCGGGCTAGGCGTGCGAAGTAGGTGTGCAGCTCCTGATCCAGGAACGGGAGGTACCCGACAAACGGGAGGCCGAGTGGGCCGGGCGGACTTCCCCTCCGGGGTTTGAGGTAATGGAAGCATGAATAGCAAACCAGAGCGAAGAGTGCCGACAGCATAAGGAAGAGAGGTGAGAATGGTTCATCATCTTTTGGAGGGCTGATGCACCTTCCTCGTCCAAACAATGCTGAGAGAGCATTGAAAATGGAGGAGTTTGATTGGGAGGTGATGAGGGCCATTTTCTGTTGAAGAGATAGAGTCAACTCAAGAGAGTATACGGATCAGTCGGGAGATGATTATGGGATCATTATATAGAGATTAGATGAAGTGAAAAAAAAAAAAGTTCGAGATCCACTAGAAGTGCTTCATATGTAGCTCAAGCTATCCGGTGATTAAATAGGGATGATTCTCTAGTAGTATGTCGGGTATACGTATACGCCATGATCTTATCGGTGAAAAAAGAAAAACTATATTTGGGACCAAAAATGAAATACTGTATTTGCATTGTATTATATATATGATCAGAAGTATCAAGATCGGCTCTAGCCAAATCCAATGATGATGCCCGCAACCGCTCTCTAGCCTAGTGCTCAAGAGCCCCGGGTTTGCTCAGCCTAGGGTTGGTGAGTCTGGGATTCACCTAGAGCTGAACCTAATCCCAGGGTCGCCAGCCCTGGGTGGGCGAGCTGAACCATCTCCGGTAAGCCCTTGGTTCGCCAATTTTTTTTTTTTTATTATTTCAATATTTAATATTGTACTAGTATTTATAGGGGTATAGTCGTCTTCTTATAGTTGGTCTAATCCTATTCCTAGTCTATTCAACGATTCAACCAAACAAAATAATTATATCATAATCATAATTTTGATCCCACTGAATTCCAATTCCCTACCAATTCTAATCTTCCACTGTTCTTATTCTGCGGACCAAATTCACCGTGAGGAGAACATTTTTCCATAGCGAGTTTTTCTAATATTATATTGCATACGTATCTTTCTTCCTTCCCCACCCCCCGAATTGCAGTACATATATGTCGTTATTTCTTAATTAATCTTTGTACATTTATATGAACTGTCCTTAGATCAGTTACTCCATCGTGATGAAATTGTAGTCGGTCGTAGTTAAAGTACATACTAAGTTACACAGACGCCCAACACATTTAACATTTCCTGTATACATAACAAATGGATAATTTCGAGCATATATCTAATGAACTGGGGAAAAAAAAAAGGAGCGTCGTTACATAACATTCATGTATCACATACTATTATATTTTTATTTACGTCTATATATAAGATGAGTTCCACTTACAGAACCCACTTGTATTTATTAAGGGAAAAGATAATAGCATGCATTTTAATGAAGAAAATAATGCTAATAAAAAAAAGTGTAGTGCAGTTGTACATGTTCTCGTCTGGAAATCAAGAGATTCATGGTTTCATACCCGATAAAACTCTTCGTGCCCATTTATTAATTATTATAATTTATATTTCATTGTATTTAACTCGTGAGCTTCTCTTATAATTGAAAAAAAAATATTAGTATCACTCTTCTTTTATTTTCCATGTTGAGTTGGGTCCCGGTAATAAAAAAATCTGGGCTGGCTTGGATAATTATCAGTAGAATACACATGATTGTGTCTGTCCATTAATAATTTTCTGTTACTCACCGAAAAAAAAGAGAGCTCTCTATTCTATTCATTTGAAAAGGAACGACGACAGCTGGCCATTTCAAAATATGGGAAGACATCGAAATTCTAACCACTGCTCCGGGGAAAGATATATGTATATACATTTTCTATACATATATTATATATATATACATTTTCTAATCCCGCACGTTTATTTGAGCGGGCATTGCTATTTCCTGCGAAAAATCCTCCGAAAGCAACATCCAAACAGACACAATGGCAGGTTGTGTAATTCGGGATAGTATGAAACCATGTTCTGATGGTATGAACTTATTCTTGAGATGGCTTTCTCGAGAACTTGTTTATGGCTATACCTCATAGTTACTAGGGTGTGCGAGTCCAAGTATCTTGTTTTTTAACGATACCCGAATCCTATTATGTACGAGACAGTTTCCAAGATTTTGAAATCGGATCTCACTCTGTTCAGTCCTGCAACAGGAATATACCCGGAACCTGTATTATACCACAGGTTTTTGGTATCCTGTAAATTTTTTTGTCTCACTAAATAAAATCGAAAATATCTCATCCATAATCAGTAATCACACAAAACAGAATGTCGACATGAATTTAGATTTTTTTAAAAAATTAGTGATTATTTTTTAAATATAGGAGTTTATGAATATAACTATGTATATATATAATTGGGAAAATTATTATCTGGGTCTGAATATCGGTTCCGATTCTAGTTCTAAGTACCCTATATGTAAGAACCAAAATCGTAATTGATTTTCACCGGTTTTGTATTTCAATACCAGGACCCTACCTTATTTTCAATACGAGCTACTTGGATCCTACCCTAACAGATAGATTCCGACCGATTCCGAGTACACCCGGTATCCGTGCACACGCGGTATCCATGCACACCCCTACTTAAAGCAATATAACTAATTCTACTAGTGAAACTTGAATTATTCTTTTTGTCCCTCTTAATTTACAAGTGCAACTGTGCAAAATTCCTTTATCTGAAGAAAAGTGTAATAAGAGTGCACATTTGGCAAAACTCAAAAAATCCTTTCCGCTTTTTATTTTGTATTTCTTACTAGATTTATGATATTACATCGTATTTAAATAAGAATTTAGGGCAGAAGAAAGACAATGAAGAGGCTGGCATCCATACCTGATGCGGTAAAAGATGTGACAAATCGGTATCTCGAGAAAAACAGGTTTTGACGACCTTGTCTTGAGGGAAACGGCCTACAGAGCGAAACGGCCTCCAGAGCAAAACTCATAGCCTTTGGCTGTGAAAAGACGAGATTTTGATTGAATTCCATCGTTTAGGGTCTCAAATATGCATTTTTATGTTATTTGGACATTTTTGTAATTTTAGGAAAACGTTTATGTCTTTCGTCCAATTTGTGATTTTTTTAATTCCTATTTAAACTTTGTAAAACCCTAGGTTAAAGACAGTTGTCTTTTGATCAATTAATAAAAATTGGAGCTTTCGTGCTCTTTGCCCAATCTTGGATTTGATTCGAGTTGGATGCCTATTTCCAGGTATTCGTAAAATTAACAGGTGATAAAAGATTGTTTTTTGTCATTCGTGCGCGAATTAACAGATTGCAATTGTTCCTTAGTTCCGTTGTGTCAGTTGGTATCAAAGCCGCATTCGCTCTTGGATCAGCGATGCCGCCACGAAGAACGGTTAATCAACGTCGTGTTGTGGAGGAGGACGAACTGGATCAGAGGATCGAGCAGATCATTGATACTCGGTTGTTGGTGGCGCTGGAGCGTAGGCTGGACGTGGTTGTGGATCGCCTAGCCGAGAGGATGGGAGCGCTGATGGAGGCCCGGCAAGAGGTCGACTCGAGGGGCGACCGAGTCCCTAATCCAGCTGCGTACTTGGAGGATGTCGAGTATGATTCTTATTCGGAAGGGGATGCGACTATGTTTTCCGAAGAGGATCCGTCCTATGACGCATTTGTTTTAGCGGGAGGCGATGGAGAGCTCGAGTTCGATGAGCAGGAGGAGGATGGTGAGGGAGATGACAAGGGTTATGACGAGAACCGAAAATTCGATGAATTTAAGGGGAATAATGTGGATCTCTTTGCTTTTGCTGAGTATGATGAGGTATGACTTGAAGACGATTGGGTCCCTTTAAATGAACAATTAGGACCAGCTGAACTTGAGGAGGTTATCCGTACCAAGGAAGCACACTCCACTGCAGTTGTTCTCGGGAGTATCGGGGACATTCCCGATGCTGAGATAAAGCCTCCGGATAATGTGCTGTTTGTTTGTAAACTGAATCCTGTTACTGAAGATGAGGATTTGCACACCGTATTTTCCAGATTTGGGACAGTATTGTCGGCTGAAATCATTCGTGACTGCAAGACTAGAGGTAGTTTATGCTATGCATTCATCGAATTTGAGACCAAAGAGTCCTGTGAGCAGGCATATTTTAAGATGGACAATGCCTTGATTGATGATCGGAGGATCCATGTGGACTTCAGTCGGAGCGTTGCAAAACTTTGGTCCCAATTTCGACGAAAAGATAATAAGAATAGTAAAGGAAGAGGTTGCTTCAAGTGTGGCGCTCTTGATCACATGGCGAGGGATTGCATTAGAGTTCCCGGGAACCACCAACAACCAGTGAAGTACGTTATTTATCAAAAAAACCAGTGAAGTACGTTCTAAAAGACGATAACATTCAGCATGGTGGAGATGATTTCAGGTATGATATGGTCTTTGATGAGGACGCACCGGAAAGTCCGAGTCAAAGAAAGAGGCACAAAGGGCATGATGGTAGAGAAGACAGACGAAAGACATATAGGAGAAGTCCAGATACTGTTAAAAGACCGAAATGCAGAGAAAGATTCGCGCAGTAAGTACCAACACAGCCAAAGGAGCAGACACAAAGGGGATGAAGATAGAGGCACAACGATAGTAGACAGAGAGATGATGAATTAAATAGAAAGAAGGGTAGGGATTATCGAGACTATGAGCCAGATAGAGAAAGACGGAGGCAGGGGCGAAGCCAGTGTGTTAGCGGGGGGGCAATTGCCCCCCCTGAACTTTTATTTTTTTTCAATTTTACCTCAAAAGTATGAATTTTTCTATATAAAATTTGTATTTTGCCCCCCTAAACTTTAAATTTTTGAAATTTTACCCCAAAAGTATAAGTTTGCCCCCCCTGAATAAAAATTATGGCTTCGCCCCTGGACGGAGGGACAGTAGGAGAGACATGGATGATGGTCGAAGAGTTGATGAGGACTACAGAAGAAGCCGTGCTGATGATGGTGATGATAATTGGCATGCAGGTAGAAAGCATCGCTCTAGAGATAGGAGTGAGCGGGATGAAGAAGGTAATGGTCAGCACAAGAAGTATAGTAGTGGCAACGACATCAGAGATAACTCGGACGATGACGATTCGAGGGCAAATCCTCTCTCCATCCAGGGAAGAATGATGCGGCAGAAGACGTAACAAATTGGTAATTTGAGAAAAATAGGTTTTGACGACTTTGTTTCGAGGGAAATGACCTCTAGAACAAAACTCACAGCCTTTGGCTGTGAAAAGACAAGATTTTGGCTGAATTCCATCGTTTAGGGTCTCAAACAGGCATTTTTATGTTATTTGGACATTTTTACAATTTTAGGAAAAAGTTTATGTCTTTCGTGCGATTTAGGTTTTTTTTTAATTCCTATTTAAACTTTGTAAAACCCTAGGGTTAAAAACAGTTGTCTTTTGATCAATTAATAAAATTTGGAGCTTTTGTGTTCTTTGCCCATTCTTGGATTTGATTCGAGTTGGATGCCAATTTCCTAGGAATTCGAAGAATCAATAGGAATTGAAGGTCGTAGTTCCGGTATTCTGCGGAATCAACGGGTCTGTGACATGTTCTTTGCGTGTACGCTGCGTCAATACCCCTTACGCCCTTGTAGTGCATTTGATTGATCGGGTTTGTAGGATGATTGGATTATTCGAGAAAACTAATCCTATGTATGCTAGCGGAGATAGGGATGTCCACGGGTACAGTTTAGGTCGGCTAGATCCTTCCCAAATCCAAATCCTTCAAGAAAAAGTTCATCTCCAAACCCTTTCCAGACCCGTTAAGAATCTAAATTTTTTTTATCAAATCCTTCTTATTAAGTTATCGAGTTTCCACTGAGAACCTCTCTTTTACCCATTAATGCATTCTTAGTCATTATAAAGAAATTTCAACAGCAGCAACAATAAAACAAACATTTAATTACACTAATTTTAGAAATAAAAACATCGATTAAAATAGCATCATTCTCGAAAGAATTTCATCATATCGAGTTTCTCCAAACACAATCCATAATAAGTTAGAACAATTTAACTTAATCAAAAGAACTAAACTGATTCAAACACACAAAACCCCTTAATTCTCCACAAATTCTGTATCTTCATCGACATCTTCTTCTGACGCATCGAAGACACCATATATTTCACTACAAATGAAAGGATTACTTTAGTAATTTCCACCTTAATTAAAGGTTAATTTATAAAATTAACCTATAAATGGGGGTGTTATAGTAATTTCAACCTTAACGGGTTTGGGACGGGTTTTGATGCAAAATACCGAACCCTTTCCCAACCCTAACAAGGTTTTAATGAAAAATTCCTAAATCTTTCCCGCGACCCATGGGTAAACGGTTGGAATGAAATAACGTATTTTTGGTTGGTGTTCACGGATGACTATAGTGATTTTAAATTACGATGATATACTTAGTGACTTAAGGATGGGAGGGAATTACGATGATGTTAATATTAAAATCAATTATTTTAAATACAGCTACATTGGGGCCTTGGTGACAGAACAATTAAGGGGGAATACCCTTAAAAAATGTAAATAAAAACAACCTTTACATACAAAATGACGCAGCGTACAACGCGAGTAACCGTTACAGACCCATTGATTCGCGCACGAATACCGGAACTATGACCTTCTATACCTGTTGATTCTACGAATACTAGGAAATAGGCATCAAACTCGAATCGATCCGAGATTAGACAAAGCACGAAAGTTCTGAATTTTATTGATAATCTGAAAAGACGACTCTCTCTGCCCTAGGGCTTACAGAAAGCTTAAATAGGGTATTAAAAAACCTAAATTGCATAAAAAGAACTAAACTTTCCAAAAATTACAAAAACACCCTAATTAACATAAATTGCCTGTTTGAGGCCTTAAACGATGGAATTTGCCTTAAATATTAAAAAATCACGAAAGCCGTGAGTTTTGCTCCGGATGCCATTTCCTTCAAAATAGGGCCGTCATAACCTATTTCTTTTTTCAAGTACCGACTTATCAGGTCTTCTGCCGCATCACAAAAGCTATTAATCATTCCCAATAATATTCTAATGTATTTTAGCATTTTGCTTTTATCAAATAAATTTCTCCTGGTGATGTCAATTTTATGCTCAATATTGTCCCCCTTAACTTTCTCACGATCTAATTTTCTCACTTAAGTTTATCCCGATTGGGCAGGTTACTACTATTTGAATATTCATGTCTAAGTTCCATCAGACATCAAAGAATAAGAAAATCAGTCTAACCCAGATCCTAATTAATAAAATGGAATCTTCTTGTTCATCGAGTCTAAGTTAATGACAGATGATTTGATTCTCTCCAAATTAATAAGATCATGCATTCAATATTTTTCATATATATATATATATATTAACTAGAAACCGATATCTACTTGGAATAACGATGCAAATCCGTCTGTCCAGTCGCAAGCAAGACTTGTTTAACTTATAACCAATTGCTCATAACATGCAATGATATCAGCTGAATGGAAATATAATTAAGTTGAATTGATCCTAGACATAACATAATTGATCACATTGTATTATATTACTTTATTGATCTTGATCATCAATCTGTAATATATACTTTAGTTAAACATAGTGATCAATACTAATTCGGTATCACAGCGGTTAGGAACTTGGCCTCAACGGTTCGAGCCAACACTTGTTCGTGGCAGCAAGATCTTCATCCTCAACGACTCAAGCAATTGACCCCGTGGTGGTAAGTTCGTCTTCAACAACTCGGGCTATCATACACCGGTGGCAGCCAAGCTCATCTTCAACGACATCAGTCCATCTGAGTTCAAATCATCCAGATCGTAAGTCCCTCGCATACCAAGTGACTATAGTGATCAAATAAACTTGTTAATATGCAGCTGAATCCATTAACGAATTCGGATTCTGCATATTTCATTAAAAAAAAAACTCAGTAGTTAACATTTTTTATTTTAAATTTTAAATTTTAAAAACAAATACGCATATATTTGTGGAACTAATCGTTATTTTCTTGATTTTTTTAATTTTTTAGAAAACTGAATTTTAGATTTATTTTTAAAACATATAGATATAGATATTTGGGACCGGTTGTTATTTTCTCGCATGCACGTAGTTTAATTTTAAGTACATCCACAGTTAGATTTTTGGATGTGAGTTCTTCAACTTTTATTTTTTTCTCGCGCTTAAACTTTTTTTAGAATTTTTCAATTTTTCAATTTTGTGTTTGTAGATTAGGCGTTGAATTTTGACAATGCAGATATGATGAATTTTTATCTTCATCATTTTGATTATATCTGCATTATCAAAATTTAATAACAATTGGTCCCATAAATCTATATCTACATGAACCATGCCAAAATAAGTAGAACCATGTTAAAGTAATTGGCCCCATTGTCCAACAAGTTTAACCATACTAAATAAGAATGCTAAGATTTTATAGATGTTGGTGTGCACAAATTCTATTTGAATGGTTATTTTGGCATGTTTATTGTCTTTGTAGTATAACATGTTTAAGTTCCTATATTATTTAATACGATAACAAATGTGAATATTCTTTTGATTTGCCAATGATAAACTTTTAACTGTTCTACACTTCTTTTCTTTTAAAAATTCTTTTAAAATTCAAATCAAAATACATATATACAAGTCTCTAAGTCAAACGTATAATCATTTAAAGAAGTCATATTTTGGTAGATGTGATTATTGAAAGAAACCATATTTTGGTAGATGAGAGAATGTAAGCAAACTATGTGGTTTTTTTGAAGTTATTGATATTTTGGTAAATGAGGGAAAAGTTATTGATATTTTGGTAGATGAGGGGAAAAAAAAGTAAACTACGTGAATTTTTAGGGTCAATTTTTTTCCTGAGGTAACTTAACGTTACTATTTTGATTTCAAATCTATCCCCCGGGGGATAAATGGTGACATCAAACTAGTAACGTTACGATGCCTCAAAAAAAAATTTCAAGTTAGGATAAAACTAAGAAAATGAGAGAACATTAGGATACATAGGAGTATTTTCCCAAGTCTCTCTCTCTGTTTTTTTTGCCTCATAAAATAATTAAACAGATGAAAAAGCAAATGTAGTCAACTGAAAGAAATAAAGATGTAAAAGAGTAGAATTTGATGTCAGATTAAAGAAGAAAAGTAAGTTCAAGAATAAGTGCAGTATGGATACATAGTCATAAAATTACTAACCAAGAATAGCATACAGCGACTTAAAAAGGAAGAGACATTGTGAACTCCTTCCTAATCGTATAGATCATATATGACAAAAAATTGAATTTGTATAAGGCTTTCATAAACATAAGATTATGGGTTGCATAATGGGAGGTGTCAACCCTTGCAGAATAGACATTCTAAGACTCGGGGTTCTAAAGTCAATAAGAAGACATATCAGACAACCAAAGCTCAATGTCATCTCCAGGAAATATGAGTCAGGGCCTCCATTTAACAGAAACATGATATCAACAACAAAACGACATAATGTCCTTGTGGCAAAGGAGGATAGTTAAGATATAGACAAGTCGAGACTAAAACTCGATGTGTAAGACATCGAGCTCATGCGAAATCACATAGGGAAAGATATGAAGCTATAAGTGTAATATGTGTAGAACGTCTCAAGGCAATATCATTAGATAATTGGTATAGTTGAAACAAATGATGCATTCAATAAATTAATCAAGTCAAGCTTACAAATGGCACACTCAAAAACAGTTCAATGTGGTGGATTTTGATGCGAAATTATGAGGAAGCACCTGGAAGGTGGCCCGCACTTTGGAAGTGCATCTTTAAGAAGATGTTCGAACAGGTCTTATAGTAAGAGCAACAAATACGGAAATGGATTGGTTACTGTGCAGACAATAGCAAAAGCATAACAGTCACTACCATTCCAATTCTAGGAGAGAGCAAGGCAAAAGCACAGCAGAGATTAAAAAAAAAAAAGATCGATTGGGAATTAAGAATACTTGTTATACAAACTGACCAATGACAGAGATAAAAAGAGAGTATATATCAATATATATATATATATATATGTAATAAAGTACTATTGAGCAAGTACAATGTAAACGCAAATATAAAATATAAAGAAAAAGCATAACAGAATGTACCATCTCTAGTTTTTAGGGCAGAATGATGAACTTATAAGGAGCTGGAAATCATGGAATGCGCTGGTGGCAACGACTACTCTGATGTATTTATTGTAGTCTACAATACATTGGTCATTCACTTATGTGTTTATCAATCATGCAAGTAACTTGTTTGTATTATAAAAAGTAAATTATCTAACCTCAAGTAATTTACTTATTTTTTTAGATAATTTACTTTGGTTGCAAGTAAATTACTTTATAAATTACTTTGTTAAAAGACAATTTCCCAAAGTTATTTGCATTTTGAAGTGCCTTTGGCAATTGAATTTTTTCATCTACTAGATATCACATGTCTTAATCACAAGGATTGGTGCAATCACATGAAGACGACACCTTGGTGAAGTATCCCTGCATATTAATTTTTTTAAAGAAAGTAGACCGGTGCTTTATCTGTAATAAAAAAAGATTTAGGTTTAATTCTCATCAATAATATGTCTCATTTCTTTTTGCATTTAACTAGGTATGTTATCAACAGAAAAAAAAAAAATGAAGCCACAATGCTATCTCAAAACATTTCCAGCTATATTTTGCATTATATGATCTGATCGTTATTAAGGATGAAAAGGATGTATCACTATTTAAGATCTTCTCATTTCCAAGGATACATTAAGAGAAAGCATAATCGTAGACCGCGGCCGATCCAGGACCTAAGAGTCAATGGGTGCAAACGTACAATCTTTTATTTGACTTTTATAATGCATTATTACATAATATTTAATTTCATACTAGCATATAAAATAACAAAAATCAAGACAATGAATTAATATTTTGAAGTATTATTGAAATTAAAAACTAAGCTAATCAAAGCATCTTCAAATCTTTAATATTAAGATTTCGAGATCTTTACGTACACTCTATCATCAATATTGTTAATATACTTTTTTGAGTAATTACCTAATTAATCATCATTTTCTCATTTGAATCCGTAATTATTTTAGTAGAAGAAGGAAGGCTCAAAGCCTTGAATAGAGTGAATAAAAGAAAATTAAGAACGAATATGTAATATATATATATATATATATATATTAAAACAAAACACGAATCGAATTCTCACACTGTCACATCATCATAAATAAAAAAACGTAACTCTCTTGTTTTGCCACGTTGTCACTTATGAATTAAGGAAACTTTTATATTATTTTATCATAAATTATGCAATAAAATATATAGATTATATGAATATAACTCAATAGAATTACATGTATATATTTGCATTGCAAGATTATATATATAATCTTTATATGTGACGTTTTCATATATATATATATATATATATACCGTTTATAGACTTTATATGCCATCTTTACATGTGATGTTTGCACATATATATATAGTATATAAGTTATATATGCCGTTGGCATATATATAATTATTATATATATGTAGTTTGCATATATATGCATACATAGATGCTATTTAAATTGTATGAAAATATATGTAGATTATATATGTTATCAATATATATATATAAGCAAACGATTCGTTCGTATTTCGTGTAACCACCTCCTAAATTTGAAACGTGAGAAGCCGCGTCATCAAATTACAGTCTCTTGCGAAGGCACGTTGATCAATCTCGCTAAGTCACATCGTTGTTTTAATTACGTAAATATTATATATAGTGAAATATTTGATATTCAATGAAATATATAGTGGAATCCATGTATTGATAGCTTATGATAACATACAAAATTACATTGTAGAAATAATATATACTTTTGATATAATGGAACAACAAAACTCAACCAAATTATTTTATTAACATTCTTTTGATAGTATATATAACTGGCCAAATTACCACCTTTCTTATTAAAAGAAAAGAATATTTCATTATTAGCCTTATCAGAAAGGCAATGAAAGTAATTTTTTAAATTTATAGAAATGGAACAACAAAACAACAACCACAAACATATTAATAACATCCTTTTGATGGTATACATAACTGGCCAGCCGCCTTTCTTATATATATTTGATATATATGAAATATATAATAGAATCTAAAGATAATACACAATCTTACATTATAGGAATACATATATATTTTGATATGATGAAATGTGTATTGTAGTTTTCATTTTGGCAGCTATATATAATATTTATAGTTGTTTGATATATTATAGGAACGTATACATATATAGTTGAAGATATATATTGTACAAAGTTACATTATATATTGGAGCTATCTATATATATATATAGACGCCTTACTAGAAATTTTTATCATTATATTTTCGTTTGCAAAGACGTATTGGTGTCCTTACAGACTTTATATGTATATTGTGTTGCATGCTCATCTACTACCAATACCGACCAGTCTATGTCGATTTGATTGTTTCAAAAAGGATTCATCAGGTTTTCGCTTCGCTTACTTTATTAAGATTTTTTTTTGTTGGAGAAATTATTATTTTCTATGGTTGACATATTTGTCAGCATCTCATTTTGGTTCACCGGCTCCAGAGGAGGGCAAAATTGTCATTTCTGTTATCCATCAGAGGGAAGTATTTTTGACTAATTGCTTGGGCATTCACAGCCTTTGAAATCGGGGCATTTCCTTAAGTTAATTTCAAAATTTACATTTTTTAGAAAATACTCTGCGGGACGTTCTCAGGTTTTACATGCATCAATTTTCGTCTTTTAGAATTCAGAATTATATCGGGGACTAAAAAACATTTCTCTGCATAAAATTGATCCCTGAATTTTTCTGAATGCAATGGTAGTCCTGGATCATTTTTTGGACGTCTGATTGAAAAGATGAGAATTTTAGGCTTTACGCGCGTTAACTTCGACTTTCAAATTTGGAATGACATTCAGGACCGAAAAATATTTCTCTGTATAATGTCGATTCTCGAATTTTTCTGAACGCAACGGCACTCTTGAAATATTTTTCTGATATCCGATTGAAATGATTGAATTTCGACAATAACCATGCAAATTAAAATCGAAGCGCATTAGAGGGTTGATATCGATTTTCATCGATATTCGATCTCCGTCGTTGCGAATTGGAATTCTCATGGAGCTGATTATTTTTGAATTTCTCAATTGCAAAGTTCTCATTTCGAAATTGTAGACGGATTTTGAGAAATTGAATTTCGCACGAAGGACGCCAGTATGAAAATTTGAATTTTAAATTAAAGAATAAATAAATAAATAAATAAATAAAAGTACAAATGGCGGAGGGGTCGGCCACCCCATTGCCCTGTTAGTTGACCAAGTCTTCATTTCATGTTTTCTTTTTTTTCTTTTTCTTTTTCATTTGCTTTCCTTTCTTCTTCTTCTTCCTTGACGACAGAAGGCAGCTGACAACATCCATCCTCTGCTTCCCTGTTGCAAGCCCATGTCCTGCGACCAGCCCCACTGCAATCCCGATCTTGACGTTTCAATCACCATCAACCTTTTTTTCCTTCATTTTCCCCCGGACTCCTTCTGTTCTTCCTCTCCCTTTTCCTTTCTTTTTCTTTTTTTTCCTTCCCGCTTCTCCAGCTTCCCTGCAATCTGCAGGTTCCTGAGCACGAAAAAAACCCATTCCCTGCAACCTGCTGCTTCACCATCATCGACCAGTCCATCATTCCAGCTGGCTCCCCTTATCTTTTTTGTTCTTCTCGGCAGCTCCCCAAGTTTGCTCAGCCCATTCCCTGCAACTGCTGAGTTCTACAATTTCCCTGCAACCGTGAAGATGAGGACCAGTTTCTCTTCACGCCAAAAAATAATAATAATAATAATTTCCCCTCAGCTCACGTTTTTCCCACTCAGCTCATGTTTGCCCCCCAGCTCACGGACACACTCAGCTACAGTCCAACCACTGAACTTTTCAGGCGATTCAAATCAGTCCAGAAAACTTTTCTAACTGTTTCAGTTCAGTCCCTGCAGCTGTTTTCATTTTTTTCTATCAGCCCTAAACTTTTAAATTTGTTTCAATCAAGTCCTGGGCCATTTTCAGCATTTCCAGTTCGACTACTGAACTTTTCTAACTGTTTCAGTTCAGTCCCTGCCGCTGTTTTCATTTTTTTATCAGCCCTAAACTTTCAAATTTGTTTCAACCAAGTCTTGGGCCATTTTCAGCATTTCCAGTTCAACCACTAAACTTTTCAGGCGATTCAAATCAGTCTAGAGAACTTTTCTATCTATTTCAGTTCAGTCCCTGCGACTCTTTTCACCTTTTGGGATCAGTCCAGAGAGCTTTTCACCATTTTCAGTTCAGTCTTTGATGTTCTTAACAAATCCAGAATGGTCCCCGATCGAATTTGACATTTTCAAAGCAATCCCTGACTTTTTGAGATGTTCCAAATCAATACCCAAAGTTTAGCCGAATTTTCAAATCGGTTTCAGTTCTTTTAAAATTATTCAATTCAGTCCTTGGACAATTTTGTTTAGAAAAAAAATCAAATAATAAGGACTTCCAACCCGTCCTATTTGGGTTCTCGATTGACAATACGCATGTTCTCGTTTAATAAGTTCTTGTCTCGTTTATTACACGTACATAAAGTGGAAATACGTGTTTGTATGTTTCTCCACTTCCATGAGTCGGCGTCGTTTTATCGATTCCGTCAATATTATGTCTGTGTATGCTTGAATGCATGTCTCATGATCATGGCGGCACCGACTATGTAAAATATGTATGTTTATCGTGTTTGATGTGATCGTATGCTCTTGATCCGTGTATGGACGCGTTCTTTGTCGTTTTAATTGAAATCTCACACGAATCGGTTTGGTTATGTAAACTCGGCCTAAAAATCAATTTTTTTTAAAAAATTTCAAGACGGTTGGGAATTAGGGCTCGTATCGAACGGTCCATCAATGGTCAGCTCGACGGCATAAAACCCGCAGATCTAAAGCATTTGGCAAATTTTAATTAATGTAATTCCACCAATGGGTAATTGGGACGTTCATGCGATTAGTTAACTCATTTGGCCCTAATAACTTTGCACGAATTGGTAATTAACCGGTAACATATGTCGATAGGTTACAAACATGCGTTGGTGCATTTCTTAAAACTCACAAATTTTACAAAAAACCGAGACACGCGGTCGATGTGGAATGGACGTCTAGGAAGGACTTGCGCGTCCTGACTCGAGGTCTCACATGATTTCAAGTAACTCAAGTCGAGGTGTGGAAGTTCTTCTTAGATCACTTTCGGATAGATTGATTGCTTCTTTGGCTCTTTCAGGGTTTTTGCATAACCCTGGAAGACCCAGGGAATTGGTTGGCGCCAGTTATAGGCCGAGGTGGCCTGCATCGCTTAGTCTCTCTTTTCTGAAAACAATTTTCACTACAAGGACAAAAACGTCTATTTGCAGATTAGCGACACTCCAAGGGTTAGAATAAGAGAAACATTACGGTACTAGGGTAAGAACGGGCTACTTGTCCAGGTGCAAGTTTATCTGCATAGCCCTCCCTATTCGACCAATGAGTTTCTATTATCCTAGCATAGTCTTGAGTAGTTAGATTGGATATTCTGGCTCAAAATACAAACACCGGATTAATTGTGCACTTGGCTTAAGACAAGAATGGACAATAGTGGGTTAGACATTAGGTTCTTGGATCTTCGGGCAAAATTCATGTTCTGTAATAACCTGCAAGAGCTGTATTGTCATATTACAAAACAAGTTAAAAATAACCCACATATTTGAAACTTGACTATAGACATCATGTCTGTCGAGTCCGCTAAAACACTGCCGAGTGCTACATACCATCTCCATCATCCCGCTTGTCTCTTTAGGGTAGGCATTTGCTTGCCAAACAACTCCGGTACATAACTTGATAAATCAAGTAAACACGGCATTTAAAACATAATTTGTCTGTATTCATATGTTTTTGTCTGTTTTTCTCTATTTCCTTGCTGGTTGAGCCCGATCCTTTAGGATACGATTCATACGAGATCCAACGCCCCCTAACCATTGATCATGGGGTCCAATGCCCCCATACACCGAGCATGCATCTTAATTTAATTTTCAGTCTTTTCCAAACTACATGGTGAGCACGAGTGAAATAATGACCAAGCGCGAACCGATCGGGATTCAGTCATTGTAATTTGTATTTTTATTTATTTGAGAGAATAGTGTAAGGATTTATTATGTACATTTATTCGTGTAAGAATCCCGATCGGAAAGTGAATAGTTCGAGTACTAAATCGATCGAGTCAATTTACCTACCTAGGGATGAGTAAACCCAATACTTTGCGGTTTCAGTTCGCGAGGGACGTCGACCATCACGGTCCAATGAACCATTGCGTGAGGATAGTGAATTGGTTCCTCGATGTACGGGCCTACTCCTCTCTCGGGTTCTTAGTTCGAATCGACTGTTTTCTTCGAATTTACGGTGTCAAAACGGATAAGATGAGTGAAACCTAATTAAGCGGTAATTAAACTAAAAATATCAAGCCTAGACAAGGTAGAGTACCGATAGGGCGCGCGGGATATAGGCCCACACCTAATAGAACCCCCGAATTCGAAACCTCAGGTTTCGTAGACCATATGCCTTAGTAATTAGGTGTACCCTGTACCCCTAGACCCGGGTAACTTACCGACCCTTGATCTTCGGGTCGCAAAATGGTAGGTGGCGACTCCTTCTCACGCGTGTCCGTCACGCGTCCTCGGGAAGGTGGACACTCCCAAGCCGTACGATCGGTCGCGCGCATGCAAACCCTGACGAGATTAAATTCGGGTCCGCACAATATTTGCTCACATATTTTCATTCAATTCATATTTTCACAATTTGTACGATAATTTTTTATTTTTTTATTGATATATTTGCTCAAATATTTTGATTCAATTCTATTCTTTTCACATATATCTTAATTTTTTTAATGATATTTTAATCTGTGTATATATTTATAACATTTTTTCTGACAAAAATAATTAAGAGATTATTTGTACGGTTCCGTGCAATGCACATGTATTCAACTAGTTATTGTCAATACCTTATTTGTAAAGTGGGGTCAATTATAGAATTCCCACTGCGCCCAATAACACATGGCTTCACATGATTGAAGTTATTTATTAGAGTCAACTTGTTAGTTTGCACCGAAAAAAAAAGAAGAGTCAACTTGTTAGAATCGTAGTTATACCTAATTTGATTTATTATTGAATAAATCACATTACTTCAGACTCTGTCTACCTTTACTACCTACTTGTATATCCCTCTAATTAACTTCCAACTTCTAATAACCTCTATCTCCTCCTGATTGCACCATACAATGTCAACAACTGAGGGCTCTCCTCTCCCCAAAAATCTTCAGCCTGACGACCTGATGCTAACAGATGAATGCAGAGAACTCATGGGGTCCCTCCCATCCGAGAAGGGATGGGTCTTGAGATCGAGCAGCCCTCTACTACCTCTACCAGGGCTTCTGGTCCGGGGCCCTCCAAATGAACGGCACCCTCTTGACTCAACGCCACTTTAGGTCCCTGGACTCTGATATCCTCCTTTTGACCACCCCCAAGTCCGGTACCACATGGCTTAAGGCCATTGTCTTTGCCCTCCTAAACCGATCCTGCTATTCTGAACCGGTCAACAGAAAACTAGATACCCCTCGCTCCACAAAAATCCTCACAAACTCGTACCCTTTTTGGAAATCGACATCTACACGTCCAAGGACCCTTATCCGGACCTCTCCTCTTTCAACTCCCCAAGGCTGTTTGCCACCCACATACTGCTCGGGTCACTTCCGGAGTCCGTGAAGGACTCCAAGTGCAAGCTTGTGTATCTGTGTAGGAACCCAAGGGATACGTTTGTCTCTCTATGGCACTTCTTAAATAAGTTGACGCACAATGAAACTGAAATGGGCATACGGGCAATTGAGGGGGCCTTTGACATGTTTTGAAAAGGTGTGAGCATTTACGGACCATACTGGGACCATGTCCTGGATTACTATAAGGCTAGCTTGGAGATGCCCCATAGGGTCTTGTTTCTAAAGTACGAGGAAATGAAGGACAAACCCAGTGAGCATTTGAAGAGATTGGCTGGTTTCTAGGGCTGTCCTTTATCCGAGGACGAGGAGGCCAATGGCAGGGTGGATGAGATCTTAAGGCTCTGCAGCTTCGATAATCTGAGCAAGCTGGAGGTGAATCAGACTGGGAAGCTCGAGCTAGGGTTTGAGAACAAGTTTTTCTTCAGAAAGGGCGAAGTGGGAGACTGGGTGAACTATTTAACTCCAGAGATGATCTAGCGGCTCAACCGCATCACTGAAGAGAAGATAGGCTGGTCGGGCTTAAAGCTCTGGAAGTGAGTTGATAGCCGGTTATTCCCAAAACAAATGAATTTTCCCGAAATTTTTAATCTGTTCTGTACTAGTTTCTTTGGTTATAAGGTCTCTCTCGCCCCTGGAATGGATCAGCGTTTTGTTTATGTATCCAGTTGGTCAATGGCTCCTTCGGCTTTTGTAATCTGTGATATTTTTGAACCAAATTGTAAATTGTGGTATTGATCTCCATCATCACGCCTTTTCAGTTGTCGAAAGCTTGTAACAAAACCTTAAATAGAAGTTAAATTTTTTTTCAACTTCTCGATATCATATATTTTTATTCTTGTAGGTAAAAACTTTCATTTCGCATGCCAAATTCTATCAGTTCCATGAATTTGTACAAGTTTCCAATCAAAATTAGAAATTGATCCAGTGAAAAAGCATGAGAATTCCATTGATCCTGCTGTATAGCATGTTATATTCACGGATTCTGCAGAACATTATACAAATTGAATAAAAATGTTAATATCCATACACAGAGGCCAATACGCTTGAAAATGTAGATTGACACGGAAGCAGAATTCCATTTTGTTTCTACTTTGATCTCGAGTCTCTATATTGCTGCTGGTATGCGTTTCAAAACGTGCTATATAGATGGGATGTGTTCAGTTCATGATCATCCATTGCATGTGAAGATTGCTTTGAGCGAGAGGTCTGCCTCCTCTGCTGCACTGCCAGCAGTACATGATATAGTCCTACAGATTTCCAGAAACAAAGGGCCTTCTTAAGTTGAATATCAAGTTTGATGCAAACAAAGTGGTGAAAAACCTAAGAGCCAGAGCTGGACTGGTACTTAATGAAGTCACTTTCTGGAACATCCGCTTTGTCTGTCATCAAGCCAACGCAATTAGTCACTCTTTGGCTTGCTCTGCTTCCCAATGTCTCGATTCATCGTCACATCCCACCGTAGGGCCTGGCGTCGGTAATCGGAGGTTGTGATTAGGTAGAGCTTTTGATGGGGTTTCCTGTACCTCGCCAATCCGTGCTTTGCATGATTGAAGTTATTAAAGTCAACTTGCTAGATTTATAGTTATACCTCACTAATAATTATGCTTCACAATAATAATTTTTGAATCAGACGGGGAAGCTCTGGACGGGGATGGAGAACCAGTTTTTCTTCAGAAAGGGCGAAGTAGGAGGCTGGGTGAACTATCTGACTCCTGAGATGATCAAACGGCTCGACCACATCACTGAAGAGAAACTAGGCAGCTCAGGCTTAAAGCTCTAGAAGTGAGTGAAGCCAGTTATTCCTAAAACAAATAGACCGAGCAATACTCCGGACTAGTCATCTGTTCTGCAGTTTCTTTGGTTATAAGATCTCTCTTGCCCCTGGAATGGATCTGCGCTTTGTTTATGTATCCGGTTGGTCAATGGCTCTTTCGGCTTTTGTAATCTGTGATGTTATTGAATCAAATTGTAATTAGTGGTATTGATCTCTTTCATTTTGCAACGTTCGTATTTAAACCTTTCGGGTTGTCAAAAACCCATAGCAAAAACCTTAAATCGAAGATAAAAAATGCAACCTTATGATATCATATATTTTATCTTGTAGGTAAAACCTTTCAATTCGCATGCCAAATTTAATAAGTTCGATGAATTTGTACAACTGTTCAATCAGAATTAGGAAATGATCAAGTGAAAAAGCCTGAAAATTCCATCCCGTCATAGAGCATTTTATATTCGTGGATTCTGCAGAACATTATACACAGATTGAAGAGAACTGTTAATGTTCATACAGAGAGGCCAATACGCTTGAAAATGAAGACTGCCATGGAAGCACAATTCACTTTAATTTGCTTTTTAATTTGATCAAGGGTCTCTATCACTCTATGTTTTTTCGGTCCGTAAGCGCTGCTCTTTATTAACACTCAAAAAACCAAATGACAACTTCAACAGGAAAAAAAAAAAACCGAATAGCACTCAGCTTGGGCCACTAAAGCAAAGAGAGAGGCATGCAGGCCAAATCAAAATGGGCTCGTAGGCCATGGAGTCTCTATATTGCTGCTGGGATGTGTTTTCAAACATGCTTTAAATGAAATGTGCTCAGTTCATGATCATCCATTGCATGTGAAGTTGAGAGAGGTCTGCCAGCTCTGCTGCACCACCAGCAGTACATGAAACAGTCCTAAAGATTACCCCAAAAAAAGGGCCTTCTGAAATTGAGAGCCAAGTTTGATGAGAAACAAATTGGTGAAAAATCTAAAAGCCAGAGCTGGACTGGCACATAATGAATTCACTTTCCGGAACATCCACAACACGCAACTCGCAGGATTCAAATGATGGATTTCTGTTTTGTCTTTCATCAAGCCAATGCTGTCACTCTCTCTTGGGCTTGCTCTGCTTCCCAAGATCTCAAGCCACCATCACGTCCCACCATAGGGCCTAGGGTCGGTAATTGGAGGTTGTGATTAGTTGGAGCTGTTGACGGGTTAACTGTACCTCGGCAATCTTTTTCATATTTATTTTTGACGGGGCTTCCTTGAACACCTGAGCCCATGAGCTCGTGCTCCAATAACTCCTAGTTTTGATATATCTAGTGCTCGGTGTAATTTGCTTATTCCAATATTTGAACTGTCAAATATTTGTATTGCAAGAAACGAAGTTACAATCCCATTCCCTATGGAAGTGATGAACGGGAAGAACAAGGACAGAGACCGGCCCAGCACATTTTGGAAAGCTAAACCATTCCGCAAGTTTATGGGCCACGAGTTGTCATGTCCGATACACAACAGCCCAAAGATTAAACATAGGAGGATTGAACTGTAGCAGATGTTAAAATGAGTAATCTGGGATATACCCAAAAAAAAAAAAAAAGAGTAATCTGAGGAGCAGCTGATAATCATTCACATCCATGGAGTCACTAGAGAGAAGCAAGGATCTCAGCCTAAATTCAGAGGGAGCCCCTATGGTCTCGGACATGTACCGTTGCCCATTAGCAAATCTATTGGATGGCGGCCCCGTATAGCAGGGGGCTCTCAGGTCCTATGGCCTCGGCTGACGTCCCTCCCTGGCCCGTAAAATATTCATAAATAGCAACAGAGCAGCTTCTTGAGGTCCATAAACGCAGAATGAAACCACAGGAAACTGTTCTACGTATAGTAGAAGCATAAACTAATTAAGATTCGGATGTTAGCATGCTTGATCACATGGTACTTTCAAATTCACCAATAAAAAAAAAGCCACGGTACTATCAATTCACTTATTAAAAAAATTCACATGGACCGTACTAAACTCCACAAGATGCACCACTAGTCACTAATATACATCTTCACCAATCGTTCACTTTAGATGAGTCATATTCATTAAATATTTTCTCCTATTTATATGATATCCTCTCCTCCCTATCCTTTCGTTCTTCATGCTTCAACTTCTTCTCTCTCCTTCTTCCTCACCATGGCAGCCCCCAGTGAGCCTCCCCTCCCCAAATATCTCCAAGATGAGAACCTAACCGATGAATGTAGGGAACTCCTTCGCTCTCTCCCATCCGAGAAGGGATGGCTCTCGACCTTTCTCCACCTGTTTCAGGGCTTCTGGTACGGCACCCGCCACATGAACGGTGTCCTCTATACTCAACTCCAATTTAAGGCCCAGGACTCCGACGTCCTTTTAGTGACCACCCCCAAGTCCGGAACCACATGGCTTAAAGCCATCCTCTTTGCCCTCTTGAACCGATCTCGCTATTTAGAACCTCATAAGAAACTAGACCATCCCTTGCTCCAGAAAAATCCGCATGACCTCGTGCCTTCCTTGGAACTCGGGCTCTACGTCGAGGACCCGAATCCGGACCTCTCCTCATTCACCTCCCCAAGGCTGTTTGCCACCCACCTGTCCCACGTCTCACTTCCGGATTCCGTGAAGGACTCCAAGTGCAAGCTTGTCTATCTGTGTAGGAACCCGAAGGACACGTTTGTCTCTCTGTGGCATTTCACAAATAAGTTGAGGCTCAAGGAAATGGGCACAAACACACTGGAGGAGACCTTTGACAAGTTTTGTAGAGGGGTGAGCTCGAATGGGCCATACTGGGACCATGTCCTGGGCTACTACAAGGCAAGCTTGGAGATGCCCCATAAGGTCTTGTTCCTAAAGTACGAGGAAATGACGGAGAAACCTAGTGAGCAGTTGAAGAGATTGGCTGGTTTCTTGGGCTGCCCTTTCTCAGAAGACGAGGAGGCCAATGGCGGGGTTGACGAGATCTTGAGGCTCTGCAGCTTCGATAATCTAAGCAAGCTGGAGGTGAACCGGAGCGGGAAGCTCCCGACAGGGGAGGAGAACAGGTTGTTCTTCAGAAAGGGTGAAGTGGGAGACTGGGTGAACTATCTAACTCCCGAGATGATTGAGAGGCTGGACCGCATCACCAAAGAGAAGTTCCGTGGGTCGGGTTTGAAGCTCTAGAAGCCAGTACAGCCGCTCATTGCCTAGCTAACTGGATGAACCAAAACAAGTGGTCCCGTATTTCCTATCCAGCTATATCGTGTACTACACTAGTTGTTGTCAGATTAATTATCATTTATCTCGTTACTACTAGTCGATTCCATTGATCTTTACCTGCAAAAACGTATATGTGTGGGTGTGTGTGTTGAATGCCCTACTGTCGACACCTAGTTATACCTCTTTTCTAAGTTCTTTTTGTGCAAGTATTGTGATCTCTCTCTGAATCTCTTCAGAGGCCACCAATAAAATTGATGTACTTGAAGGTTCTTATAATTATATTCTGGACTATATATATTATATGCAACTCCTTCCCCTCTCTCTTCCCCACCTCCCCTCTCACAGCAAAACCTAAGACCCGCCGCCTTCACCGGCACGTCCGGCAACACCGTTGCCGGGATCGGGAAGCTGGCGTCTCCCTCTATCAGCCAGCTTTCTTTGGTCCTGGTGGCTCCTTCTCCTTTTCCCTTCTCCCTACTCCTTCTACTCTTCGGATAGGTGGGGTGCTGAGTATCGCCATCGACTTCATCATCAATCTCAAGGTGATGGTCTCTTCATGGCGGTCATCCTCCGATCCGGTCGTAGGTTTTGATGCTCCTTCTCTCGGTGCAGTCCGGGTCATAATGTCTCGTCGCTCGATGGCCTCTTCAGTCAACTGTTGGTGTGGGCAAAGAATTTTAAATAATCCTTAATCATGATAACATTATAAGAAAGAACCGAGATAAGGTTTTACAATCAAACAAAATCGGGGCCCATAACCCAATGCATAAGGGGCTGTGTTTGTCGTCTCCTAACCATGTTATCAATAAGCTTTTGCAATTAAATAAAATTTTGCCCCTCAACCCAATGCTTAAACTTTGGGATGGCAATATTTATATTTACACCCCCACCCCTTCCCTGGTAAATAACATAAAGAAAGGTAACCAACGTTTATTGGAAAAAGCAACCCCAACCAAGGGCTTACCGGGATTAGGTTCAGCTCTAGGTGAATCTCGGACTAGGCTGAGCAAACCCGGTGCTCTTGAGCCCTAGGCTAGAGAGCGGTTGCGGGCATCATCATTGGATTTGGCTAGAGCTCGATCTTGATACTTCTGATCAAATATATAATACAATGCAAATAATGTATTTCATTTTTGGTCCCAAATATAGTTTTTCTTTTTTCACCGATAAGATTATGACGTATACATATACCCAACATACTACTAGAGAATCATCCCTATTTAATCACCGGATAGCTCGAGCTACATATGAAGTACTTCTAGTGGATCTCGAACTTTTGTTTTTTTTCACTTCATCTAATCTCTATATAATGATCCCATAATCATCTCCCGACTGATCCATATACTCTCTTGAGTTGACTCTATCTCTTCCAACAGAAAATGTCCCTCATCACCTCCCAATCAAACTCCTCCATTTTCAATGCTCTCTCAGCATTGTTTGGACGAGGAAGGTGCATCAGCCCTCCAAAAGATGATGAACCATTCTCACCCCTCTTCCTTACGCTGTCGGCACTCTTCGCTCTGGTTTGCTATTCATGCTTCCATTACCTCAAACCCCAGAGGGGAAGTCCGCCCGGTCCACTCGGCCTCCCGTTTGTCGGGTACCTCCCGTTCCTGGATCAGGAGCTGCACACCTCCTTCGCACACCTGGCCCGAGCCTATGGCCCAATCCTGAAGCTCACGCTCGGGAGAAAGGTATGGATCATAATCTCGTCCCCGTCCACCGCCCGTGAAGTGCTCAAGGACCATGACCTAACATTTGCAAACCGGAATGTCCCCGTTGCTGCCCGGGAAATTACCTACGGGGGGTCGGAGATCGTGACGGCCTCCTATGGGCCAAAGTGGAGGATGCTGAGGAAGATCTGCGTCCTCAAGATGCTCAGCCGGACGACTCTCGACTCCGTGTACGGGCTCCGCAGGAGGGAGGTCCGTGAGAGCATCAAGTACTTGTACAAGCGCAGTGGATTGCCGGTGAACGTGGGTGAGGAGATGTTTCTCGCTGCGTACAACGTGATCACAGGCATGCTGTGGGCCGGAACCATGAAGGGGGACGAGCGGGATACGCTGGGTGCAGAATTCAAGAATGCGGTAGGAGAGCTTATGGAGCTGCTGGGGATGCCCAATATATCGGACTTCTTTCCAGGTTTGGCATGGTTCGACCTACAGGGGATCCAGAAGCGTGTTAAGGTTTTGGCGGGGCAGTTCGATCGAATTTTTGAAGCGGTATTAAGTCAGCGGCTGGGGAATGAGAAGGAGGGCGGACAGACCACGGTGGAGGAAAGCAAGCAAAGCCTGGAAAAGGAAAAGGACTTCTTGGAGTTCTTGCTGGAGCTGAAAGATGGGGAAGATGGCAAGACTCCTCTGACTCTGATCGAAATCAAAGCTTTGCTCATGGTACTTATCATCCCTCCTTAAATTTGATGTTTTCATCATGAACCAAATTATAAAATCTATACTAAGAATAGTATATATAATTTGACTTGTCCTGTCACAGGACATGGTTCTCAATGGAACTGAGACATCTTCCAACACGATAGAATTTATCATGGCCGAGATGTTGAACAAGCCACACACTCTGCAGAAAGCCCAGCAGGAACTCGACAAAGTGGTCGGGAAGGACAACGTAGTGGAAGAGTCTCACATCATGAAGCTCCCCTACCTCCATGCTGTCATGAAAGAGTCCCTCCGCCTTCACCCGCCCGCCCCAGTGCTGGTCCCACACTGCCCGAGCGAGGACACTCTCATCAGTGGTTTCAGGATCCAGAAGGACTCGATGGTCTACATCAATGTGTGGGCAATCCATCGCGACCCAACCATTTGGGAGAACCCGGATGAGTTCGACCCTGAGAGGTTTATGAATAGCAATGTGGACTACAGCGGGAATCATTTCAATTACCTCCCATTTGGGTCCGGGAGAAGAATCTGCGCGGGAATCGCGATGGCCGAGAGGATGGTGATGTACTCGCTGGCCACCATCCTGCACTCCTTCGATTGGGAGCTGCCCAAGGGGGAGAAGTTGGATCTGTCGGAGCAATTCGGGATAGTAATGAAGAAGAAGGTGGCTCTCATCGCAATCCTGACTCCGAGGTTGTCTGACCCGGCCCTCTATAAGTAGGCAAAGCGAGAAGGAGTTTACGGCCTCTGTGTTTTTGGCCTTTTTTTGGAATAACAGCGTTCTGATTCCGTCTAGGATTTGAATCAGAATATTGTCTTCCCGTGGAAAGTGAAAGATGAACTCGGTAATGGTCTTGGCCCCAATCTCCATTTCAATATTTGACTTTACGTAATCTATTTGAATTACATTTTTTTTTTCGGTGGAAAGAATTACAAGTAATTTAATTGAAGTTTTTTCACAACGATGAATATCTGTTTTAAATAGATGTTCACTGATATTATAAGAACTAGTAGAAAAGCCACGTGTGTTGCACGTGGTGTGCATTTTCATAAGTATAATTTTCTAGAACGAAGAATGTAACAGTATGATATATCCTAATGGTAGGCATATAAAGTGCAATGTTCCAAGTTATGGAGATCCTAAATCTAATATATAAGATGCAAAACACCAAAATAGAGAACTCAAGCATTTGAGTTATGAGTACACAAATTCATACAAAATCTCTAAGCTACAGAATCAACTGGAACTGCAGGAATTCAAAATATAACATCAAACTTTATTATGGAAGTAACTCTCCTAGAAAATCCTTTGATAATCATACGCGTGATTGTTGCAGCTTTTAAGGACCTTTTTTTCTTAGAAACCCTTGCATATTTGGCGAAATAGCGATGCAATATGTTCTCCTTGGCTTGTTAGAACAGATAGGGAACATCACTTTATTTAGCCTTCTTTAACATGAGTTTTGAATAGCATATGAACTCGAAAAACAAGGGGTAAACAATTTCCCCTCTCTCATTTTCCTGTTCTGGAATTCTTCTCCTTCACGTTTCTCTTCCCTCTATTAACCATTGCATAACTTGGCCAAAGTGTGATATTTAGCCTCAACTTTACCTTCAGTCACAGTTGCATACTTCACACTAAATTATCCACTTCCGCTGCAGGGCATGGCCTTTGTCACCAACAAACTTTTCACCGGAAGGAGATTTATAGCATAGAAAGCAGCCATGACCCTCATCAACTACCTCAAATACTTTAATGTCAGCTTCAAAGCATCTAAGCGCACAATCAATTGCCATTTGTCAGCAACATTGTTTTCAACATAACATTCAAGGTTTAAAGAAACTTTATCATCTCTAAGTGCACCTTTTCAATATAGAATTTTCGAGCGTGCGTTATAAAGAAAGTGTAATATAATGGCCTTAAAAAAAACTAAAATAAGTTTTTATGGTCAGGAAGAATTAGAAAAAAAAAAGGTAGAATGTGCAGTTCACTTGGATAATAAATGACTATGCCACCAGGTATATAAGTTCTAAAAGTATTGAGTAAACTTTCTAGAATTGTGACTGCTAAGTATTCTTAGCAGACTCAACAAACATGCAAATCAAAAGTATCACAAGATACTTTAACAAGATATAGGGAATCGAATAACTAATATATGTTTTACAAGCTGAAATTTTCAAGGGACCAATAAGCACAAAAAGATGGGGAAAAAGAACAAAACAAAAGAAAGAGAGAGATGAGAGAGATTCAGAAAATAGAGACATAATGGTGTGAGCAATAGAAAGAAAGGCATGATGGAAAAGCAGGTTGAAAGACAAGTATTCAGACAGATATGTATATAACATATTCAAACCAAGTCTTCAATTAAGTCCCTGTGTGCTTCACTTGTATATGCTTGATGTCACGTCGAAAATTTTGCCTTGAAACTTCATGAGATGTCATATAAAAGATATAAGGCATTTAGGACAAATGGTAAGAACACTTGCCAAAATTCTCTCTCTGTTTTTTTTTTTTTTAAAGAGTGTTGAGTGTGATTACCTGATCAGAGAAAAGATGGAAGAAAGAGTGGGAGCTACCTTCTTGGAGATGGATCGCAGTGCTCTAATCAGAGAAATCGGTTAGATCTTCCTCTCTTCTTCTCTTTCTCTCCCTCATGCAGTATCATTCCCCTCTTTTTCTCCAGTTATCCATCTGTGCCCATAATAAATATTTCTAACAGGTTCATCCCAAAAAAAAAAAGTAAAATACCCCGTGTAACTTGCCACGGAATCTTGAATGAGAGATAGGAGGCTACTAAAATTTTTATCAAACCCTGTGGTAGGAGCTTCTTGAATTTGAGCATTCTGTAGTGAAGTGAAAAGGAAATAGTCAATCATTTAATTATTCTTGGTATGACAAACAACTCTACAAAATGTTTGCACAAAACTCTACTTCATTGGCACCCGTGCTCAGGGATAAAAGTTTTAACGTTGTATATACAAATTTTAACGTTTCATATACAATCACATTCATTATGCTTATGTACATGTCTAAAAGTGTTGCTCAAGTAACAACATTAAATCAAAAGGTGTACGATATAACTTATACAATGAACCTAGCATCTATTATTTTCATATATATATATATATAACGAAATTAACCTTTGAGCACTTCTTTGACTGTAAAAAAGTATTGCTCGAAATGTCTTTTCATCAAATAATGCTAAGTCATATGCTTTCTAAATCAAAAGGAAAAATCATTCTGCAACGGCATGTCAGCTAGTGGGCAGGAAAAATTTCTTACAATGTTTATTTTTTATCATTCCCATGACGTTCTTAGCTCCTCTCATGATTATAATGGTTCAATGACTCAAAAGTTGGTGAAGGTAAATGACTGGGTGTTGAATCTCTGGTAAAAGATTCCAAGAACAACTCTTATCCATAGCCATAGTAAGAAGAAGAAAATAAGTCGAATCTAATTTTTTTTTCCCCTTATGGACAAAGGCGTATCTAACTTGTTTGATGGTCTATACAATTACGAGAGAATAGCTAGTACACAAACCTGACTCGTTAGACTAACAAAAGATTTCTTGGGTTGGCATTTTCCCGAAATCATAGCATAAGAATTCTTTTAATCTAATGATCAGCTAACTGAGGCATTGTCATCGGTATTACTAGAGAAGAAGCGGGATGATATTTGATAAATTCAAGCATAGATCTGGAAAGCTTAGAGACAAGTCGTAAGTTGGATGGAAGAAGTTACCGGCTCTTGGCCTAGCCATCTCACTAAATTAGAGTGCAAGAGCAAGCGAGCACGGCACAAGAAAACATAAAAACGGAATAAGTAATTGCATGATTTGGGATGAGATAAATAACTGGTAATTCTGATTAATTAGGAACATCAAATGGAAATCTAAACCAATATATCGATAAACTAATGGTCTTAGAGCTCTTCCCAAAAGCAGTTGGAAATTACCGAAAATAGTGACGCCATTAGGGAACGATATGAACAAAATACACGCCATCAGACAAATAGGCACTATCGATCAAACAAACGTAATCAAAAGCTAAGATTTAATTAAAAAAAAACCATTTCTCCTCTTGAATAGATCTTCATCCATTTGTAACTTTTACTTATGTTAAACATGATTGAACAAACAGACAACATAAACTGATCAAATAGTGACCTCTCCAATGTGGGTTCTCTTCTTTTCTAGTCTGTTTTGGTGAACTTCTTGTCCTCATGATATTGGCCCTTTCTTGCTCATCTGCTAATTGCCACACAAGTGGTCATCATAATGTCATTCGTAATGAGGCGGCCGATAAATCAAGTAATACGTGCAGTCATATATATGCGGGCAACATTATACACTCAAAAATATAACATTAAAATGCTAGTTTGGACAGACAACTAACTTAAGAATTTTGTTGAACAGGTGATGGTCACAGATAACTGATCAATGGACATAAAATAATTTGAAGAGCCGATGTCAGGGCAGCGCATAAGGAAGATTAAAACGGGCATCGTGTGTACACAAAGGAGGAAAGGCCGCCAAGAAAGTGTACCTCTAAATGAAAGATGGGGTCGAGCGTCTGGGTTTGTGATGCGGCAAAAGAAGCAGCAAATCGATACCTTGAAAAAAAACAGGTTTTTGACAACCCTGTTTCAAGGGAAATGGCCTCTGGAGTATGAAAAAGCGAGATTTAGGCCGAATTCCATCGTTTAGGGCATCAAACAGGCAATATTATGTTATTTAGGGCGTTTTTTTATTATTTTTCGATATATCTTTGTTTTCTCTATTTAAACGATGTAAGCCCTAGGGCTAAAACAGTTTTTGGGGATTATCAATAAAGCTTTGGAGCTACCGTGCTCTTTCACCCAATCTCGGATTTGATTCGAGTTTGATGCCTATTTCTTGGCATTCGTAGAATCAACGGTTGTAGAACGTTGTTGTCTGGTATTCGTGCGCGAATTAAGAGATCGCAATTAGTTTCGTTGCGTCAGTTTGTGAAGCAGCGGATCCATGATGGAAATAGTCTGCCGGCTTCAGGCAGAGCATTCCCAGAGAGGCGGTTGCGTCTCTGTGTTCCGCAATCCAGAAACGGACGTCTCTACAAATGTTTGCGTCAACTGAGGGCAAGACGCTATCTAAGCATGCAGACCAGGGCTGACTGTCTCCGCAAAGGCTCGCCACGGGAGAGGAATTCAAAGGAAGCTTTTATAGAGGATAACCGAATAATGGCATGGGAGAGATAGATTGTAGAATTAGTCGCCTTTTTGGTGCAGCCCTGATCAATTTCATGGAAGAGGTGTATCGTACAAAAAGTAGATTTCTGGTGAGGATGTGATCGAAGGCACGGGGAGGTGGAAAGCGTTTGAAAAAATGGCAGTTGTTAGGAAGAAGCGCAAGCATTTTTAATAGATTGGCAGTTTGGGAGAGCGGGAAAAGAGAAATGGGGTGAGTATGATTCAAGCGCGAACATGCGGGAGGAAAGAAAAGCGAAAGGGCACAAATGGTGAACATCCGTCTCTTTTTTTTGATAGTCAGCCTATCATCTCTCTCTTTTCTTGCTTGTTGCCTCGACTCTCCAATAATGCAAACTTCAATCTCATCATTCCTCCATCTGTCCATCTTCCTCTTCATAGCCCTTTTCTTGATGGGTCCTCTTCAAAGTAACAGGAACAATAACAACAATAACAAATAACAAATTACAGAGTTATAGAGATAACAAGAAATTCTAGTAAATGGCGGTTCCAATGACTTTTCCAATTTCAAAGGATTACACTTAAATTCTTGGGTAAATTACAAAAAAAAAACCCAAATTTTGTAAAATGTCTCAATTTTGTCCTAAATTTTGTTTTGTAACAAAAAAAACCATAAGTTTTCTAAAATGTCTCAAAAATGACCTCCGTTATAACTTCCGTCAATTTTTGCTGCTGATGGTGGGTCCCTTTAACAGTCCACGTAGGTCACACGTAGGCTAGTGGGTCCCTTTAACAGTCCACGTAGGTCACACGTAGGCAAAAATTGACGGAAGTTATAACGGAGGTTATTTTTTAGACATTTTAGAAAACTTATGGTTTTTTTTGTTACAAAACAAAATTTAGGACAAAACTGAGACATTTTACAAAACTTGGGTTTTTTTTTGTAATTTGCCCTAAATTCTTACGGTATGTTTGCTTATGTGGAAGTCATTCGGTTGACATACATGTACATCTCCATTAGCCCCACGGATGACTTACATAGCAAACAGACTGGAAATATGGCGGGCGAGGCACGACGGCTATATTTGAGACAAAATTGAGAACTTGGAAATTTCCACGAGACAAATTGAAAATGGGGCTAAATTTTGAGTCAAAAAAGAAATTTTGAATATGGTTGGGTGTAATTTACTCTTAAATAAAAATAAAAAGTTTAACATTTGTAAGTAGAAATACCATAAACCATTGTTTTCAGATAGGCTAGATGAAAATCTGCATATTGCGCGAGAAATTTTTATAAATAATAATGTAACAATTATACAAAAAAGTAATCATTTTGTACAAAATATAAAAAATAATTAACATCTAACCTTTCGTACTATATTTTCTCAATTTAATATAGTATCAATATCATTCACAAAAAAAAATATGATTATTATTAGGGACCAGAAAATCGGCCCAAACCATCCGGCTCGACTTACTACCATGGGCCCACCTTGATACACCAAACCGGTAACAATATCTTGTCAATATTTTTCTTCCACAATTATCTCTCATATATGTCTTAATATCTTTGATATTATCTCTTGAATATTCTATTGATATATATATATGGCAAGTACATATACTTGTTATTTATTATCAAATATTGTACACAGATTACGATATCCTAATACTGATATCTCGGGACTCCTCTAAATACCTCTTTAGGTACCCCTAAATCCGAGGTTCAGTTCTTCTAACTTTCTTCGATACATTCTTATTTAAATATCGGAGAGGGAAATTGGGATTCCCTCCCGTTCTTTCCAATTTTGCAGGTCACTCGAGACTTGTGGTCTGCACGTGATTAATGTTCGAAAATTGAGATCCTAACATTGGCACTGTATGTGGGAAACGACACGAGAAATCATCATATCGAATGTTTTCTATAAAATTGAGAAGAAAGAATGGTTCTGACTAGAGGTGTCGCAAATTCTCAAGTGGGAAACGACATGACTTGAGGGGTTTCTTAATAGGATGCGACAAACCACCCAGCCTGGTCTCGGGGGGCTCCAAACCATCCACGACGGGTTGGAAGAAGTAGCCTAGTGCAATCGGCTTGTCAAGATCCACCGCCGCCGCAACATGGCCCAAACGTGGTCCGACTAGATCAAGTAGCACCTGATGTACGAGCAGCGGTGGAAGCAATCATCATAACCTCTCAAGACCCTTAGGCTAACTTGGAAGGAAATGCAACAACTAACCATAGAGAGGATGTTATCTCCTCCAAGTGTTGGCACAAAGCCCCCCTCGAAGTGGACTCCGAGAAGCTACCCAGTGATATGCTATCGCTGGTCACAATCCCTCTAGGATCGGCTCTGGCTCTCTCTCCAAAAGATATCCAGCGCATGGTAGCAGAGTAAGTAGCCAAAGTCATGCAGCCTAGAGTGACAGTAGCAGGGGTTCTCGCCTCTTAAGGAGGACTCTAATTTGCCCCTCTACAGGGAGATCTTTCGCACTAAAGTGTCCCATAAATTCATTCCTCCTTAGATTGCCTTACACGATGGGAAGAAGGACCTAGTGAACCATGTTTGTCAGTACACGGCTTATCTCTTGGGAAGAGGAGTGTCAGAACATGCACAATGCCTCTTATTCGTTGGAACTCTCACTGGCGATGCAACGTACTGGTTCCATTCTCTACAACCTGGCTCAATAACGAGTTTCAAGCAGTTGAAGGAGCTATTACTAGAGAGGTTCGTGAGCATGCGCCAGGAGAAGAGGAATGTCACTGAGTTGTTTTCCATGGAAAGGGAAAGAGAATCCCTTCGTGATTGGTATGACAGGTTCTTCAAAGCTTTGACTGAGTTGGAAGGCCTAACTTAACACGAGGCAATGGCAGCCTTTCAAAGAGGCTTAAGAAATGAGGACCTTGCGAAGAGTCTAATTATCACACCACCTAATAGTTTCGTTGATATATTTGCTCGTGCAAGAAAATTCATGGTCGTCGAAAAGTCCGTCTCCATATGGAAGAAGAAACAGCACGTAGGTGAGAAAAGGAAAGATCACCTGAAAGAATATGATTGTGCAAGATGAAAGCAGTCATCCTGGATTGTGAAATTTATGCCTCTCCACGCACCAAAAGTGGTTGTTCTTAATGAGATTGAGCGGCTCGGTATTGGGATACCTCCATGGGTGAAAAAGAAGGGAGATATATGTAATGATCCGAATAGTTACTGCAGGTACCATAAAGCTTGGGGCCACGACACTGAGGATTGCAAGACGCTAAAAGTGGACATTGAAAGGCTTATTTAAGTTGGCCACTTAAGGTCATTTACTTGAAAGAGAGGCCATGAAGACGGAGCTCAAAGCCCCCGCCATGGTGGGAGTCCCTCGCGACGTGAGGAACTCGATCAATACCGCTAAGAACGCGGCAAATTTCGTGAGGACTTCACAAGTGGAGTTATTCCTTGAAAGATCCCAAAAATAGGGAAACTTTTTAATGATTATAATTTTGTTCTTCTAGGAAATTTATTTTCAGTACTTAAGATGCTTTCAATTACGTTATGATTATCTAACTCTTAAAGGAAATTTGATCTTTCATTGCATGGCTTATACAAGAGCATGATCTATTTCAACCTTCACTTGCTAAAGCGATGTTTAAATCCCTCTCATAACGAGGTCTTTGCTCATAAAGCGTTGTTTAAAACCCTCTCATAACGAGGTCTTCGCTTATAATGCGATATTTGAAACCCTCTCATAACGAGGCCGTTGCTCATAATGCGATGTTTAAGAGACCTCTCATAACAAGGCCATCGCTCATAGTGCGATGAGAAACCTACTCGAACTAAAGACTTCGCTCATAACGCAAAGGAAGATCTCTTAAGACAAAGACATCGCTTACAATGTGATAGTAACGGCATATTACTGTGATCCACCCCTGCGACTTCTCGAGCTCATAGGAGTTCGAGACTATGTTAGGGACCAGAAAATCAACCCGACCTATTCGGCTCGACTTACCATTACAAGCTCACCTTGATACACCAAACCGATAACAATATCTTGTGGATATATCTCTTCCATAATTATCTTACATATATCTCTTAATATCTTTGATATTATCTTTTGAATATTCTACTGATGTATATATCTTATCTACAAGATATTGTTTCTTATCTCTAACGTTATATATGGCAAGTACATCTACTTGTTATTTGTTATCAAATATTGCACATAGATTACGATATTCCGATACGGATATATCGGGACTCCTATAAACCTCTCCAGGTATCCCTAACCCGAGGTTCAATTCTTCTGTCTTTCTATGATACATTCTCATTTAAGTATCGGAGAGAAAAAACATGATTCCTTCCCATTCTTCCCCTTTTTGCATGTCACTCGAGGCTAGTGGTCTAGAAGTGATTAAGGCCTGAAAATCGAGATCCGAACAATTATCGATATCCTAGTTAAACCCCTAACGAAAATTTAAAGTGTCTCAAAATTTCTAACGGAATATATATAAGAAAAGAATTGGATATGTAATAAGTTATCTAATTTTGCAGTAGCATCTACAGAGCTCGATCAAATCGTTTGCCACTTGAATTGGTGTAGGATTTGGGGGAGCTCAGAAAAAATAGTGAAGAAATAGAAGAAATTATCGTAATTCGAGAATCAATGAATTGTTGCTTATTGAAGAACTCGAATGGTATAAAATACATATTTATAGTCCAATGAAGAGATATCATGAGGCGTTTGGTACGTGAAAATCTATGTGAATTTCCAGGAAAGTCAATTTAAATTCCCTAGTCCCATAGGATTTCCCTATTTGGTCGGACCATGGCAGTACAAATTTCCACTTGAATGGTAATGTAGATTACCATCATTGGTTGATACGTGAGAATGTGGATTCCCAGGCGAGAAGTGCACTACTGCGTTATTGTTAAAAAACCGAGCACGTGCTCAGCATAAAGTTTAAATACGGTAAAAATCAAATTTTTATCGCGTGCTCATTTAATCAAAAACTTCAAGATCACATCTTGACACCAGAATCACCTCTTAAACGAATAAATAACATCACATATCGAATCCACAAGAAAAGTTTAGAGTTTTATACTAACCTTGTCGATTCGAGTCGATCAAACTAACCGTCCAAGTGTCCGACCTCTAGCTCATCCACACGAGTGCGTCACTACCGAGTATAGGCTCCTCTCAACCCGTACACTCCGATCTAGGTCACCAATCTCGAATGGAAACGTCACAGAAGGAAAGGACCACTTCAAGGACGTCAAGGACGCATCGAATTGCCCAACCAAAGTTGAGGATGACTCTGAATTGCCTCAGAAGTATGCGGTTGTACGGCTGAATTTGTTCAGCTGAACTCTCTCCTCTCTCTAATATCGGGTCTTATCGATAAGTGTGCTCTTAGGGTTAACTGGAAGATCATATATATATATATATATATATATATATATCTTTAACCTAAAACCCTAGAGACTCAATCGCAATTATTAATTAATCTGTATTAATTAATAAATCACAAATAAGTCCTCCCACTTTAAATCATCCAATGACTTGCCCTTGTAGAAAGAAAAAAAGATCAAACAAGTCATTGCCACGAATTTCCATCAAGAGACAATCTATTTATAGAAATTCTCCAAATAAGGAAACTGTCGTATTTCCGTAATTAGATTTATCCTTGATATTGAACTCACTTTCAGGATGTGCTAGTACCATTGCAATAACATTGCAAGCCTCGTTCAATAATTAATTCCTAATTAACTTTTTTAATTATAATTAATTCTTTTATCGGTTTAGACACGCTCAATGTGTGTGATTAACAAAGGTTCATCACCAATTGATAATGTGATTACAATATCAACTCATTTGACACTACTAGAAACTCTTTATGTAACCAAAAGCATAATTCCAAAAATGCATTTGGTTCCTAAAGTTCACGAGTGACGCCTAGCAGTATATTGTGACAATTCAAATGGTGACGAATGTATAATTGAAACATTATGATGAACCTCTAATCGTATATGACATGCCTTGAGTCTATTCACTACAAAATCTCGATCCAACCAAAGCTACGGTAAATGCCAAACCCTATAGCTTATCATATGGGCTCTCTGATTTCATTCTTAGATATGTAGAACTTGAGTAGAAAGTCCCTTCTATTCGAGTCTATCTACCCCGGTCGAGGATTTCTCGATTCAGAACAAAACTTACATCCGTAGGACCTTTTCCTTGTTTACTCAGGGTAGTGAATCATATCTTGATCGGACACCTACTTCCAAGTATAACTAACTAGAACCACTATCTGTTGAATACTCATGCTATGCACAAATACATTAGCAGTAATAAATTCTAATTACCTCTACATGAGATAGCGTTTCATTTCAGGTCTAAGGACTATATACACTACTACGATTCAGATAACATTCATTGACATAAGTAAATTACCGTATGAATATTCTCTGCACGTCACGTTCGACTACTTATTATATAAGCATCCACATGTCTGTCTTGATAACGGTTATCAGATAATATGAGATTCATTATTCCATCTTCATTAGTATCTGTATACTAATCATGGATACAGATAGAGGTGACGATCTATCTGGAGAAATAATGTCCAGTTAATTCTTCTACGATCGGGAACAGTTTAAAGATATTATTATCGAATTACTTCGTCACTCATATTCTTAACTCTTAAATAATGAAGCATTCAAAATATCTTAAGAGTTTTATTCTAATAAACATAAACAATATACGAATAATATAATAAATTTTATTGTCATAAAAGTAATTATCCAAATACATAAATTAGCCTCTATGATATATCACTAACAGTTACACCTTCTTTGATTGAACTTAAAATTTTGCTAAGGAAATAAGATGTCCAACCCCTTGAATAGAATACTGTTTGTGTGGGCAAAGAATTTTAATCCTTAATCATGATAACATTATAAGAAAGAACCGAGATAAGGTTTTACAATTAAACAAAATCGGGGCCCATAACCCAATGCATAAAGAGCTGTGTTTGTCGTCTCCTAACCATGTTATCAATAAGCTTTTGCAATTAAATAAAATTTTGCCCACAACCCAATGCTTAAACTTTGGGATGGCAATATTTATATTTACGCAACCCCTTCCCCAGGTACAAATAACATAAAGAAATGTAACCATTGTCTATTGGAAAAAGCAACCCCAACACACCCCAACTCCCCTCCCCCCTGACGTTTTTTTTTTCTTTTTTTTTTTTACAATGGGGACCACGAACTTAACATAATGAAATCGAAATTTCAATATCTAATAAATTGACAGGAATAGTTCCACTGAGTATCAAATCTGCAATCTTTAGGTTACCAAGTGAGAGGCGTATACTACTGCGTTATACCTCCTTTAATTGAATCTAAAATTTTACGAGAGAAATAAAATGTCGAATCACTTGAATTCACCAATGTTAATGTGGGCAAAGAATTTTAAATAATCCTTAATCATATAACATTATAAGAAAGAACCGAGGTAAGGTTTTACAATTAAACAATTCGGGGGCCACAACCCAATGCATAAAGAGCTGTGTTTGTCGTCTCCTCAATAAGCTTTTGCAATTAAATAAAATTTTGCCCCACAACCCAATGCTTAAACTTTGGGATAGCAATATTTATATTTACGCAACCCCCTGCCCCAGGTACAAATAACATAAAGAAATGTAAACCCAACACCCCCCCCCCCCCCCCCCCCCCCCAAACGTTATTTTTTTTTTGTCGTCTCCTACCCATGTTGTCGATAAGCTTTTGCAATTAAAATAAAATTTTGCCCCACAACCCAATGCTTAAACTTTGGGATAGCAATATTTATATTTACGCAACCCCCTTCCCCAGGTACAAATAACATAAAGAAATGTTACAAACCCAACACCCCCCCACCGTTTTTTTTTTCAATGGGACATGAACTTAACGTAATGAAATCGAAATTTTAATATCTAATAAAGAGGTACGGATAGTCCTATTGAATACCAAATTTACGATCTTTAAGTTACTAGGTGAGGCGTGCGCTATTGTGTTACACCTCCTTTGATTGAACCTAAAATTTTACTAGGGAAATAAAGTGTCGAACCGCTTGAATGGATCAATATTGGTGTGGGCAAAGAATTTTAAATAATCCTTAATCATGATAACATTATAAGAGGGAACCGAGATAAGGTTTTATAATTAAACAAAATCGGGGGCCACAACCCAATGCATAAAGAGCTGTGTTTGTCGTCTCCGAACCATGTTATCAATAAGGTTTTGCAATTAAATAAAATTTTGGCCCACAACCCAATGCTTAAACTTTGGGATGGCAATATTTATATTTACACCTCCCACCCCTTCCCTGGTACAAATAACATGAAGAAATGTAACCATGTCAGACCCGACCTGTGCTAAGATGAGGTCAGGTTTAGTTCTGGTGTAAGATCCGCCTGGCTTTGTATATTTTGTATAATATAAATATATATAATATATCTTCATGATAATTTGTGTTTGTAAAATTAATGTTAGTATTGTTCTTACATTTATAAGATCATTGTTATTTTCACTCAGATTTTGCTTTGTGAGTGTGTGCATGTGTTTTTTTTTTAAAGAAGAATTTTTGTTCTGCAAATCGAAAGCCCAAGGCACAGGTCAAGTGGGCATTTAAAGGGATATTCTGTCGTCTCCTACCATGTATGAATATACATACTTAATTATCTATGATTATGCGGACTATAATTATCTTTTGTAAACCATCTGGATTATAATTATCTTTTGTAAACCTATAATGTGGAGTTCTATGCGGTGGTACAAGCAGTCAAACATTGACGGCATTATTTGTTTCATCGGGAGTTCGTACTTTATACTGATCATGAGGCATTAAAACACCTTCACCGCCAAGATAAGGTGTTCCCACGTATTATGGAATGATTTTCTCCCTATTCTATTCTTGTACATATCTATGTATACTATATTTAGGATAGCCTATTTTAGCTATAGACATAATTTTCCTTTTATAAGTCACGCCTGAGTTGTATACATACCTGTGAATTGAATAACAAAGATCAAGCTTTTCTGCTCAATCATATCTCTTTACATGGTATCAGGGCATCGATCTTGAGGAATCGTCAAATTCGTTCATTGCCGGCCAGTTTTTTGGTCGAACTTCCATCCTGCCAGTTCCCTTCAAACTGAGCGTCATACTTTGATTTGTTATCTTGCCAGTTCCCTTCAAACTGAGCGTCATCCTTGATTTGTTATTTTGCTGAATTCACCTTTGATTTGTTGAAATGTCGAAGAATACAGACAATGGTAATTCTGCCACAGGCATGCCTTCAGCATACGTCCTGTCTCCCTCAGATGGCCCTGGGACTCAACTTATCTCCTGCAAGCTCAACGGAAGAAATTACAATACATGGTCTCAGGCTATGCAGACTGCATTACGAGCGAAGAACAAGCTCGTTTTTATCGAAGGCAAAGTGCAAAAACCGGCAGAAGGAGAGGCTTACCACGATCAGTGGATGACATGCAACTCAATGCTTGTCTCTTGGCTCTTCAATCACTTAGACAAAGAACTACAGAACTCTGTGGCTAGAGCGAAGAACGCCAAAATTCTCTAGGACGATCTCAGGGAACGTTTCTCGCAAGGTAATGAAACGAGAATCCATCAGCTCAAAACTGAAATTTGCTTGCTCAAACAGGACAGAAAATCTGTTTCGAAATACTATTCGAAATTAAAGAGTCTTTGGGACGAATTAGACTTGTACCTTGATTTACCGGCATGTATCTGTGACGCCGATGCCCGAATCGCTGCTCAGAAGGAGAAAGAAAAAGTTCACCAGTTCTTGATCGGGCTCAACCCCTAATTTTCGACTATTTGGTCGCAAATCCTAAGCATGGACCCACTGCCAAGCGTTAATCGAGCTCATTCGATGGCCGCCCATGATGAAGCTCAGCGCTTGATTGCTCAAGGAAGGGATTCCGGCTCCGACGTGATGTGCTTTGCAGCCAAAATGGCGACCGATTCAGGGGACGTTAACCCTAATTTCTCCAGGGTTGGTAACCCTAATTTCAACCCCAACCGAGGCGATTTCAAACCTCAAGCCCGACCAATCTGTGATTTCTGTGGACCGAGCCACCTGCTACCAACTTCATGGCTACCCGAACTCCGACCAGGCGAATCAGCGCGGCGCAAGAGGGAACTCATCCGGGCAGTCTCGTCCTGGAGGAAAGGTTGGGTCTTCGTCTCCCTTTGTTTCGCAGATACGCAGTGGGGGCAATTCCGGTTTCGTTTCGGGTCATTCTGTGCTATCGGGCAATCACTATTCGGGCGGCCCATTCCAGACGCGCTCGGCCCAACAGACTCGTGGGCAGTGGAGGCCTAATCATTCAAACTGGCACATTCCGTCCCAAAGTGGAACAGGCCATATGGCGGCCCAGGCCCAGGGCGAACAGGCCCCTGACCTCAGCAAACTAGCACATCTCACTGAGGCCCAATTACAGCAACTAGTTTCGATGGTCTCACGAGATGATGGTGAGATAAATCGTTTAAGCGGTGAGAATTTTGTGCCAATTACTTCAAAAATTGATTGGATCATTGATTCAGGAGCTTCTCGACATATGACTGGTAACTTGGACAATCTTTTTGATATTACTCCAGTTCATGATGGTCCGATTATCCATGTTCCAAATGGAACAACGAAAGCCACTTTTATTGGGAAAATCTCTTTTGGAGCAAATATTGTCCTTCATAATGTTCTCTACGTGCCAGATTTTAATTGCAACTTATTATCCGTGGCTCAATTATATCGGGAATTTAATTGTAGTGTGCATTATATTTCTGGCTTGTGTTTGATTCAGGACCGCACCTCGGGGAGTACGATTGGAGTGGGTGAACTTCACGGGGGGGTCTGGCTTCTGCGACCGGTGTCTTCTTTATTTCAGAGAGCACGAGCAATGAAAGCCGATACTGAAGACATTTGGCACAAGCGGTTGGGTCATTCTTCCTGTCGTATTAAGTTTGAGAGTAATTCCATTTTTATGAATCGATCAGACGGTAATGCACTTTGTGACATCTGTTGTCGAGCGAAACAGACACGCTCCAATTTCCCAACAAGTCCCAATAAAGCTTCTTTTCCATTTCAATTAATACATTGTGACATATGGGGGCCTTACAAGGTTTCATCGATTTCTGGTGCTCGATATTTCTTATCGATTGTGGATGATTTTAGCAGAGCTGTATGGGTTTATCTCCTCCGAGATAAGTCAGAAGCCCAAAGTTTCCTGATCAGTTTCTGCAAGCTGGTTAAGAATCAATTTGATCGAACAGTGAAGACTGTACGCAGTGACAATGGATCAGAATTCACAAGTCGGGTCGTCCAAGGCTATTTTTCTGATAATGGGATTATCCACCAAACTTCATGCATTGACACGCCTCAACAAAATGGGAGGGTCGAACGCAAGCACCGTCACATTCTTAATGTAGCCCGGGCTCTGATGTTTCAAGCCTCGCTTCCTATTGAATTTTAGGGGGAGTGCATTTCCGCTGCGGCGCACCTCATTAACCTTACACCTTCAAGTGTTCTATCGGGTAAGACACCATTTGAACTACGTTTTCATCAGAAGCCGGATTATCAGCATGTTCGTGTCTTTGGATGCCTCTGCTATGCACATCATAATCCACGTTTTAAGGATAAGTTTGGGCCACGTTCAAGAAGATGCATTTTCATTGGATATCCTTTCGGAAAGAAAGGTTGGCGGGTTTATGACTTGGAAAACCGTGAAGTCTTTATTTCTCGAGATGTTCGATTTAATGAGGGTGACTTTCCATTCAGCAAAAGACAGTCTGCTGATTTAATTAGTCCTGGAATCCGTTTCTTAGATGATACCGGACTAGAAATTCAGGGGGAGCTTTTCGGCCCAAGCGGCTCAAGTCCGGCTGAGGAAGCGCCATCCAGTCCCGGCCAGTCCAGTTCAGATGAGGGTACACATGATACTGAGCCCACTCCGTCCAATAGAATAAATACTGAGCCTGTTCCGCTTGACCCGACACGCGATACATCTTCTTCTGACCCGATTGTTTCCTCTTCTTCTGAAGTTCCAGCAGATTGCATTGCTCGTTCCAAGGCCCCTCGAGATACTCGTCAACCTAGTTGGTTCAAAGATTTTGTTTCTCACACAGCTCGTTGCATTGATTACCCCCCCGCCATCAAATCACCTACTCCATCGCGCTCTCCAAGTACGTCTCATCCTCTCGAGCATTACCTTACATACTCTGACATTGATGCCACACAATTATCTTTCCTTGCTGCTATTGATTCCGACATGGAGCCAAGGACTTACTCAGAAGCAGTTAAGGATCCACGATGGCGTCATGCAATGGCCGAAGAAATTCGAGCTCTTGAGGATAACGGCACTTGGGTTGTCCAGTCACTTCCCCCTGGAAAGAAACCCATTGGCTGTAAATGGGTTTTCTGTTGGGAATTGGTGTATGCCCTAGAGACAATTTATAATCAGTTCTGTAATATGATATCTATTTCATTATAAAACGAGGCATTTCTGTTATTGTGTAGATTGCGCTAAATATGATTTTACACAATAATATCCTTGGAATAGTATGTTCAATAGGCATCAAGTGTGACTTGATTGTGAGATCCTATAATTACCGAACATTATTCCTAAATGTCCATAGTCAAAGTATTATCGTTAATTAGGACAACGATAATACGGTTAGACTAGTGTGGGTGTTGATTGATGACCAAGTCTCACAGGTCATGGATATGGAGATATCAAATCACACCACATGTATACATTAAGAGTAATGTGTATTGGACCGACCCGCCATGAGATTGCTACATGGGTTGTTACGTGACTGTCATTAGCACATCTCAAAGTGACTATAGTGTAATGGTCCTTTGACTCGAGGTCACCATGGATTCCTACATGTAATGTCATATATTTTGATACTGTCAAACGCCACCGTAACAGGCTGGTTATAAAGACAGTTATTGGGTATATCACAGAGTATGGAAAGGAATGTGAGTGACCGAGATAGGATTTGTCCCTCCTACGAAACGGGAGCGATATCTCACGGCCACTTGGGGGTTAAGTCTAAAAGTGTATGCATACCCAAATGAGTCGATATAACGATATCGAGCTCATTTGTTCTGATAGACTTACCCGGTAAACCAAGAAAGAGAGATATTGAGCCATACAAGGATGTCATCGACTATGCCTTGGGCTCAATAGAGATATAGAGGACAATGGATTATATTACACGGTAATATAGGTCACGAGGTTCGTCGAGAAATTGAGTTTCCGATTACTTGAGTAACAGTGATGCATTGCTAGATGCCGCTCACTGTTTATAATATTGAAATAGAGATTTCGATATTACTATCAACGTAATTGGGAACCTACAAGGTCACACACTACGACTAAATTGACGAGATATTTTAAAATAATAAAATTGTCTAATAGAGATTAGATGATTTATGGTGCGACCGATTAATTGGATATTTAATGAGATTAAATTTGTCGATTAATTAGACTCGATTTATTAGATTAAATGGACCAAATTGATGCACGATTAATACGGTGACACATGGCAATTTGGGATCCTTAAATCCCTTTGTCCCACATCGGTCAGGAGACTTGAAAGTCTCCCCCTGATGCTTATATATATGTGTGCATGTAGATGTACATGGAGATATATACGTGTGCTACATATATACATATATATGTGATATATATGTATGCATAAGCATATACATACATATGTGTGTACGTGCATTAATGTGGGGAAATTCAAGTTGAATTGTTCAATTTGAATTAATCCCATTAGTCTTAAAATTTCGGGTGTTGCATCGGTGTTTCTTTCTAGTATTGGCCGCTAGCACCGCCGATCTCGAAAACTCGTCGACAAAGTCGGTGTGGATACCAGTAGAGGCGTCACGCGTGGGACGCTCGGTCAACAATTTTAAATATTCCAGGTACGCTTTTATTTACTCTTATTCTTCTAGTAGGTCTTGGAATTAGTTTTCACGGGTATGAAATTTTAAATTTATGTTCCCTTTTCGCTTCCGTTGGCCCCGTGAAACTAGCATTTTCAAGATCAAAAGGCGGGCGAATGGCACTGTGGAACGTTATAAAGCTCGACTGGTGGCAAAAGGATTCACTCAGATTGAAGGTGTTGATTTCCATGAAACTTTTGCTATGGTCGCCAAATTAGTCACGGTACGTTGTTTATTGACTATTGCTTTGCTAAGAACTGGGAGATGCATCAACTTGATGTCAACAATGCTTTTCTCCATGGGGACTTGGATGAAGAAGTTTACATGTCCCTTCCTCCTGGTTTTCGCACCTCTCATACTAGTCAGGTTTGTCAGTTGCGGAAATCGTTATATGGTCTCCGTCAGGCTTCTCGCAATTAGTACTCCAAATTTGCTAATGCCCTCATTCAGTACGGCTTTCAACAATCTGAGGCAGACCACTCTTTATTCACTTTGTCTCGTGATGGTGTATTTCTCGCTGTGCTAGTTTATGTGGATGATATGATCCTTGTGGCCAATGACTCTGCCTCCTGTGTTCATTTCAAGAATTATCTTCATCGGTGCTTCCGAATTAAGGATCTTGGAGCATTAACATATTTTCTGGGGATAGAAATCATACGGAGCAGTTCAGGTCTTTTTCTCAATCAGCGGAAATACACGCTGGATATTCTCACTGAAGCCGATATGTTAGGCTCCCGACCTGCTTACTTTCCTATGGAACAACAGCATCGGTTGTCTCAGGACAATGGTGATTCCATTTCTGATCCGGGTCAATATCATCGTCTTATTGGTCGTCTCCTATATCTCACTATCACCAGACCGAAGCTTAGCTATCCTGTCCATATATTATCACAGTTCTTACAGGACCCTCGCCAAGATCATTGGGACGCTGCCATCCGAGTACTCCGCTATCTCAAGCAATCTCCTGGACAAGGAATTTTTCTTCGTCCAACTTCTCTGTCCTTAACAGCTTACTGTGATGCGGATTGGGCCAATTGTCCTATGACTAGGCGGTCATTGATTGGTTTCTTTATCACCCTCGGTGGTAGTCCCATCTCTTGGAAGACCAAGAAGATAACAACGGTTTCCAAGTCCTCTGCAGAAGCAGAATACCGGGCTATGGCAGCAACAATTAGCGAACTCTTATGGCTTCGCTCTCTCCTTAGCTCCCTTGGTGTTTATTATGCCGGTCCCATGCATTTGTTTTGTGATAATCAAGCGACTCTTCACATTGCTTCTAATCCAGTTTTCCATGAGCGCACCAAACACATTGAAATAGATTGCCACTTCATTAGGCAACATTTACGCTCTGGAGCTGTCACTACCTCTCACGTGCCTTCGCGCTTTCAGTTGGTTGACATATTCACTAAGGCACTTGGTCGCAATCAATTCCATTTTCTCCTCGGCAAGTTGGGAATTCGGAATCCTCATTCTCCGACTTAAGGGAGAGTATTATGGAATGATTTTCTCCCTATTCTATTCTTGTACATATCTATGTATACTATATTTAGGATAGCCTATTTTAGCTATAGACATAATTTTCCTTTTATAAGTCATGCCTGAGTTGTATACATACTTGTGAATTGAATAACAAAGATCAAGCTTTTCTGCTCAATCACATCTCTTTACACCACGACATGCCTCGTGGATTGCTTATTTGCAGCATTTTACCTTCGTGGTGAAACATAAGTCAGGGGTGACGAATCGGGTGGCTGATGCGTTGAGTCGCAGGAACAATCTATTGGTTAATTTGCGTATTGAGGTACCTGGCTTTGACTGTCTTTGTGATTTGCTTGAGACTGATCCATATTTCTCTAATGTTTTGGGGAAAGTTCATGCTGGGGAGAAGTCAGAATTTTTGCTGCATGATGGGTTTCTGTTCAAGGGCAACCAGTTGTGTATTCCAGATTGAAGCCTCCGTTTGCAAATTACGAAGGAGTTGCATGGAGAAGGGCATGTTGGGCGAGATCGGACGTTACAGCTAGTGCAAGGCTCGTATTTTTGGCCGACCATTCGCAAGGAGGTGGAAAAGTACGTGCAGAGGTGTCGCGTCTGCAACGTGTCCAAAGGGACAGCTACCAATGCCGGGTTATATATGCCATTACCGGTTCCATCGCGACCTTGGGAGGATGTCAGCATGGATTTTGTGATGGGTCTACCGCGAACACAGCGTGGTAATGATTCCATCTATGTTGTTGTTGATTAATTTTCTAAGATGGTGCATTTTATTCCTTGTAAGAAGACGACATATGCTATTTGAGTGGCTCAGCTGTACTTTCGTGAGGTGTATCGTCTTCATGGATTACCAAAGTCCATTGTTTCTTATCAGGATACCCGGTTCCTTAGCCACTTTTGGCGTAGTTTATGGAAGATGCTGGATACACAGCTGCAATTCAGCAGCGCTTATCATCCTCAAACCGATGGGCAAACTGAGGTCATGAATCGGTCGTTGGGTAACTTGCTGCGAAGTCTGGTGGGGGAGCATGTGAAGAGTTGGGATCTCAAGTTGTGCCAAGCTGAGTTTACCCATAATCATGCAGTCAATCGTAGCACGGGTTTTAGCCCTTTCCAGGTTGTGTATGCTGCTATTCTCGAGGGTCCTCTGGGTTTAATTCCTTTACCTAACAGATCTAAAGTTCATGGTAAGGTAGTAGATTTTGTGGATAGCTTGCGAGAGATTCATCAAGCAGTGTTTGCACATTTGACAGCAGCTAATGCCAAGTATAAGCAAGCTGCGGATAAGAAGCGTCGTTCGGTGGAATTTGAAGTGGGTGATTACGTGTGGGCAATTCTTACTAAGGATCGATATCCAGCTGGGGAGTACAACAAGCTTTCAGCAAGGAAGATTGGGCCGGTAGAGGTTATAGAGAAGATCAATTCGAATGCATATCGGCTTAAGCTTCCTATCCACATTCGTACTACTGATGTGTTTAATGTGAAGCACCTGATTCCTTACACGGGTGACATCTCGGACGAGGACAATTCGAGGGCGAATTCTCTCCACCCAGGGGAGAATGATGTGGTAGAAGAGGCGGCAAGTCGGTACCTAAAGAAAAATAGGTTCTGACGACCTTATTTCGAAGGAAACGGCCTCCGGAGCAAAACTCACAGCCTGTGATTTTTCGATATTTAAGGCAAATTCCATCGTTTAGGGCCTCAAACATGCAATTTATGTTATTTAGGACGTTTTTACAATTTTAGGAAATTTTATGTTTTTTGTGCAATTTAAGCGTTTTTAAGACCTATTTAAGCTTTGTACAACCCTAGGGTTGAGGGAGTTGAATTTCGGATTTATTAATAAAGTTGTGGAGCTACCGTGCTCTTTCTTCCAATCTCGGATTTGTTTTCAAGTTTGATGCCTATTCTTGGTATTCGTAGAATCAACAGGTGATAGAAGGTTGTTGTCTGGTATTCGTGCGCGAATCAACAGATCGCAATTTAGGTTCCGCTGCGTCAGAATGTCTGCCTGTCTCTTTTCAAAGACACCTCACAATGAATTTCTCTTCTGCATAATCTTCCTCGATACATTGTTTTACTTTCGAAGTGTCTCAGTCCGTTCAAGATCCTCTCCCCCCCGTTGAGATATATGCACCAAAATGTTGATGTATGTTGCCTGAGAGACACATTCTCGTGACCAGGGATGGACTTAGAATTTGGATTTAGGGGGTGAGATTCTTGAAACAAATAGTAAGATAATTTTTCCGAATTAGAGGGGTAGATATAAGAAATTTTGTCAAAATTCAAAGAATTATATGTAAATTTCCTTAAGGTGTAAAAATTCTATAGATTGACAACTACCACCCCATCAACAACCCCTCGGTCCATCCCTGCTCAAGATCAAAAAACCCAATAATCCCTGCCATATGCTGCCTCAATTTGCCAATCTTGATTTGGTGCTCAATCTATCCAGTATAGCAGGCCAAGAAATGTAGGAGAAGCGTGGTACATGACCTGCGAATCAGAGGAGTTTGTGCCAAAATAACTTCGGCTTTTTGAGCCTGAGGCTCTGCCACACTTGAAAAGTGACAAAGCTATCCAAGGCTTAGATTTCCATAGGATAGTATCGACATTTGCCCTTTTCACCAAACTGGGAGCTTTTTCAATGAGTTCACGGGCTTGGGTATCACAAACTCGTGGCCAGCACCAAGAACCAAAGAACAGGCCTTTTCCCTTTTTGGTCCTAGTCTCTTTTTGTTAAACTGGGATTCCAATGAACTAATGTACAGTTTTATGTAAATGGTGGGATGATAGATACACACTTTCTCCAAAAAAAAAAACAATAACACGGATGTGTCGTATGTGTTTCATAATCAGTCATTTGCTCCCAAGTCCTGATTGGAACTAAATTGGTCATTCTGCATCCTTGTACGATTTTCTTCGTAAGTACTCCCTAGTTTTGCAGGTAAATAGAACAAGAATCACGGGATACTTCTCTAGATTGTGCAAGTCATTGCAGACCTTAATCTAATTGCCAAGAAAGCGTACATTGCCTCTGATGGTGGATGGTTTATGGACGGTTTGGTTTTCTTCCTTCACAAGTCCACTCTCTTGTTTCTTTGCTCTTCAAGATCTTTCTTGCCTGTATAGCCCGAGTGACCCATTCTGATTTGGTCTTCTTCCACTGTTCAATGTTACGGATCAAGATGGAACCAAGATTACAGATGAAGATGTCCTCGATTATGCCAGAAATGTGAGTTTTGAATTTGTGCCCAATTTCAGCTGTTGTCCAAGAACAACGATAATTAGGAGAACATCACATGAAAATCGAAACCAACCTATGCTTCCCGATATCAGGACCTTTGGAGAAAACAAGCAATAGGTCCCACGTAAATTCCCAGCTTTTATTGTCGGTAGACTACGAGCGAAGAACAATTTTTCATTCTGCCAGTTTCGCCTACTTGAAGCTTGTCGTCTCAATTCTTCTTCTATGGATTTATGGTGCTTGTCCCGGAATTAAGCATCCTAGTCTCCAATATATCAATAGGCCTCAAGCCATCCATTGAATACACGACAATCGAACCGCTAGGAAGTGACAGGCCTGGCTAATTTCGCCAAATACAATACTTGTTTCTTTGAGCTTCACTCAAATTGTTTCATTATGAAGGATCGTCATACGCACCAAGAGCTTATGCGTGGCCCAGTTAAAGATGGACTCTACTGTTTCTACTCGAGAGGCAGGCGCATTGACCGTCCTCAAGCTCATCTCTGTTTCCGGGTCCAGTGTCTTACGGCATCAATGCCTTGGTCACTCATCTTTTCCTATTGTTCGTCGTGCATTACGTACTTCATGTTCTCTTAATAATGATCATGTTGGTCATATATGTTCTGCTTGTCAAGAAGAGAAGATAATAAATAACTCCTTTCTACCTACTCTTCATAAAAGCACCTCTTTATTTGACCTTGTTCATATCGACATTTGGGATCATGCACCAATCACTTCTTATACCTATCATCATTACTATATCTACTTTCTTGATGATTATAGTAAATACTCTTGGTTTTATGTTCTCAAATATTGATATGATGTACATAGTGTTTTTCGAGCATTTCGTCTTCAAATTGAGAATCTCCATGGACACCAAATCAAGTATTTTCAATCAGAGGGTGCAAAAGAGTTTCTCTTTGTAGATTTCCAATCTGAATTGCAGAACGATGGTATCTTCCATTGTATCTCATGTCCTCATGATCCTCAACATAATGGTTCTGCTAAACGCAAACGCCATCGTATCATTAACATGGGCCTCACATTACTTTCCCATTCTTCCATTCCACCGAAATTTTGGGATGTTGCCTTTGAAATAACAGTGTACCTTATTAACAAGTTACCTACAAAATCCCTTGGTTTCAAATCTCCTTATGAGGTACTTCATGGCAATCAACCTGATTACTCTAACTTACGGGTGTTTGGATGTATCTGCTATCCATATTTATGACCTTCACACGCCATAAGTTAGAACCTAGGTCTCAATCTTGTGTCTTCCTTTGATTCCATTACCACTATCAGGGATATCAATGTTTGAATCCTACTACTGGTCATATCTTTTTATCCACTCAGGTTGTTTTCGATGAGCGTTCTTTTCCTTTTAGGACAGGTGTGCCTATGCTAGTCGGTCCTCTTCTAGCCCCGCGTTTGCTACTAGTATGTCTATTCCCTCTTCTTCAAGTATCACTTCCACTTATATTCCTATTCCCTCGTCCATTTCTATGTCATTTCATGAGGCCACCTTACCTATTGAGTTGCTTGTTTCTGCTATGGAGGATCATGACCAGTCTATAGTTTCGGCTGAGGATGTTGTGGGTAATGATGTTGCACCTGCTACTCAGAAAACTCACAGGATAACGATGCGGCCTAAGGATGGTACTCTACCTCCTCCCCAGTTTATTATATCTCGCCATCCTTTGGCTTTCTCTGTTTTTGCTGCTCCGCAGGAACCTCAGATCTTTACTCGGGCTCGTAAACACTCCACTTGGCGAGCAACGATGGAGGAGGGGTATTTGGCATTACTCCAGAATCATTCCTGGGATCTTGTCCCACTATCATCTGCGTAGAATATTGTTGGCTGCCTACCTCATTAAACAGAAGGCCGATGACACCATCGATCGCTATAAGGCTCGATTAGTGGCAAAGGGCTTTAATCAGAGGGAAGTGGTTGATTATTCAGAGACATTCAGTCTACTCATCAAGCCGGTTACTATTCAGACGGTTCTCTCTATTGTTGTTTCCTCTCAATGGCCAATTCGATCTCAATGGTCGATTCGACAAATAGACGTAAAGAATGCATTCCTTTATGGGAATATCACTGAGGAGGTTTATATGGCTCAATCTCCTAACTTCATTGATACCTCTCATTCTAGTTATGTATGTCGACTCCGCCGATCTCTCTACAGGCTCAAGCAGGCCCCCCAGGTCTTGTTCCAACATCTCAATTCCTATCTTCAATGACTTGGTTTGTCATATTTCAAGGCTGACCCCTCGTTGTTTATTCTTCAGGGGCCTAATTATCTTGTCTATCTTCTCATCTATGTTGATGATGTCATCTTGACCAGGAACCTAGGTGCATCTTTTCATCCCATCATTAATACCTTACAACAGGAATTTCCCATGAAGGACCTCGATCCTCTTCACTTCTTATTTGGGATGGAGGCGCACACTGACGGTACTGGACTCTATTTCACATTGTCCAAGTACATTCATGATATCCTAGCTCGCACTTCTATGCTATAGTGTGAGCCTATTAGCTCCCTAGTCACATCAGGATCCCGGCTTTCTCTTCATGATAGGGATCTGTTTGATGATCCTTCTCTCTATAGGAGTGTGGTGGGTAGTCTTCAATATCTCTTGCTGACCAAACCTGACATAGCCTATGCGGTCAATTAGGTTAGTCAGTTCATGCATTGTCCAACTGCTATTCACTGGATGGCTGTGAAATATATCCTGAGATATGTCAAGGGTACAATTACCTATGGGCTTCATATTCGTCCAAGCTCTACATCATCTATTCATGGCTTCTCTGATGCTGATTGGGCTGGTAATCCTGATGATCGTCACTCTATTAGTGGCTTCGTTGTTTTTCTTGGCTCCAATCCCGTCTCTTGGAGCTCCAAAAAGTAGAGGACAGTTGCCTGATCGAGTACTGAGTCTGAGTACAAGAGTCTTGCCAATGCTACTGTTGAGTTCTTATGGCTACAGTCTCTACTTCAAGAACTTGGGATTTCGTAGCGTAACCCTCTGACTCTTTGTTGTGACAATATCTCTGCGATTTATCTTACGGCGAATCCTATCTTTCATGCTCGGACCAAGCACATTGAGATTGATTATCACTTTGTGCGGGAGCATTTCATGCGTAAGCAACTATCCATTCACTTCATTAGCTTTGATGATCAGTTAGATGATGCACTCACCAAAGGCTTATCTTCTTCCCGCTTTGCTGACATTCGGTCCCAACTTCACCTGGCGAACTCCCCGTTTGGCTTGCGGGGAGTAATAGAGAAGATTATACAAAATCTTAGCATATCTTGTATTTTAGGAATGTTCGTCATTATAGTTTGTCTTGTACAGATCATGTGTTTTAGTCATATATAGATAGTTTTCATACATAGAACATTGTATATGACTATATATTATAATGAAGTCACCTCACACTGTAAGTGATGATTCAGTCATTTTACTGTCGCAATCTTTACAAGGGATTAACACAAGGATTTACTTGATTCGTTCAGCTTAATTTTTCATGGCAGTCCCTTCCCGTTTTGGGCTTGATATTCCGAAATAATTCTTCCGACGTTTACTGCTATATTAATCCCCTCCCTCATCATCTAATTTCCAGAGTATGATACCAGAATATTGTTGCGACGTCAGTCGAGAGATGGCGATTTGCGTGGTGGCCATAAAGTTTCTCGCTCCAACGTTTGGTCCTAGCTGAAGGGGAGCTACACTGCGCAAGCTCATACCAGATTACATGGCCCTACAGATTCCGGGTGTGGTTTTGGGTGAAAACTCATAGATGGGTCATCTTATTAAAATATGATGACGGGCCTAATAAATGGACATGAGGGCAAACAAATAAAAGTACACAAGAAATTCCTTTGGCTAAATCGAACCCATAAACTTTAACTTCTAGGCGAAAATGTATGCCGCTATACTCACCCCTTCTTTGCCTAAAGTAGAAGAGTTGGACCCAACACAATAACACCAAATGCCTTATCACACCATTTATTTTCCAAGAGATACTATTTAACGGATATAAACAACTGATCTCATGAACTTATAGTCACATAAATAAAAATATAGTCATATAAATAATAAAAAAGTAACATTTAAAAGCAAGAAAACCACAAAATACTATTTTCAGGAAAATGTGCAAAATCATGTTTACATGTCTGACCTGGACATCTTCACTAAATATGTGTAATCAATGCATTGACAATAAAAAAAAATACGGTTTTATTAAATGAGACAATTCAATTTTTTTTATAAGTAATGAGACAATCAGTTGCAACATTGTTACTCGTCCATTTAAGATTAGTCTGATCGCATTCGAGATTATTACTTGAACCTAATCATCAAAATTTTGGTTGTTCCCGAGAAGCGAATTTATTTTAAAAACGTGTCAGAATAATTATTATTAAAATAATCGTCATAAATGTATGTGAAATGAACATGTGAAATTAACGCATGCCGAAAACGTATAAATTTTAGTAGTATTTACTTAGCTATTGTAAGATCATTTGAAATCTTCCGGGGACAGGAAGTCAACATCTCAGAGAATATATTACTTTATGGAGAAAACTATTATTTTTGGTACATGAACTTGTCTCTAGCTATCAATTTAGTACATCAAAAAATTTTGCCATCAATTTCCTACACAACATTCAATTCTATCTATCAAAATACCCAACCATAAAGCTATTGTCATGGAAATCCTACGTTGCGTTAGTGGTGTCTAACGTGGCTTAACGACATCAGAAAAATTAATAAAGAAATCATCGAGGACCAAAATGGCGTACTATTGGGCATATTTAATTTTTTTTAATTGTTAAAAAAAAAAGAAGTGAGCGAAAGGGATAGTGAGGAAGCTCGGGTGGGGCTCCCCCACCAGCGACCTCCCGCCCAGGCAAGGTAGTCAGACTAGTCTTTCTCTTTGAGAACGGGACGTGCGACCTAAGAGCTAGGTCGTTGAATAGAACTTTTGTCAAATTTTTGGGTTCTTTTCATCTAATTTTTAATGAATTACAAATTGTGGGACCGGTCATTCATTTTCCAAGTTAATATACACCATTCATTTTTTGAATTGATATAATTCATATTTGTATTTAATATGAATCATATTTGCTTTTCAAAAAACTAATATGATATTTTTTATTGATATTCTATATGATACATTATAAATAGAAAGTACAGCACATAAACCATGATTGATTCGGCTTTAAAAAATATAGCCTTCACTAAATGTGAGCTCTCAAAAAGTACGTTTATCATTGGATGTGAGGTGAGTTGTTCAATTTTTGCTCTTTTTTTTTTAACTTCTAATTCTTGATCTAAAATATGAAAATTAAGACCTGTCCATCTTCATTTTTTTCATCTTTTTTGCGTTGATTTTGTGAGTTTTCTGTGGAAATAATTAGTCTTTATCATCTCCTTGTGTTCTGCTCGCCATTGGAAGTGGGTAAGTTATTGATCATTGATGGTTTTAAATTTCTTATTTAATTTGATTAATTTTTAATAAGTTTGTAATTTATTTCTAGATAACTTTCCAATTAACATTGAATATAAAATATTTATTAAATATAACGCAGTGAATTAACTTTATTAAAATACTTATATATCTACGCTTATATATATTTTAATAAAATTAATAAATTTACTTTAATTAAAATTAAGGTAAATAATTAAATTTTTAGTTTCTAAATAAAACTATTTAATTTTTAAGATCAAAATTTTCAAAGTCTCTTTGATTTCTAGATCTCACAACTTCTAAATAATAATAAATCAATCAGAAAATTTAAAAATTTGTACTCAAAATTTTACTTAGCAATAAAATTATTTCATTTCTTTTTAAAAAATAAGACAAATCAATTTCAAAATGTATTTACTTTTTACATTAAAATTGAAAATCTTATTAATATTCTAAATATCTCTTTACATTTTCAAGCAAGTAATTAGTTGTGAAATATCTATTTTTAGTTTTAACTTAAACTCGTAAATTATTTCACTAATAGACTAAGTTAAAATTCAATTTAATTTTACATAAGATAGTAAAGTATATAATTTTAATAATTTCAAAATTCACGATATGAAATAATTATCTTCTTCCTAATTATGATAGGAAAATTGATGTTTATTTTGAGGTTTAACTTATATTTATAATTATTTCACTCTAATATAATAATTTAAAATTTGATTTGATATACTTTTGCATACATAAGGTAATACTAAAGTGTATAATTTTATATTATTTCAAAACTCACTGGTTTTGAATGATTGGTTTCTTTTTAATTATAATCTTGATATTGAATATTCATGTTTATTTTGAGTTTTGAATTAAATTTATCATTTTACTCTAATATACTAAGTTCAAATTGGAAATATTTGTACACACATAAGATAATGAAGTATATTACGTTAAATTATTTTGAAATCATGATTTTGGAATAATTAGTTTCTTTTTTTAATTACAATATCATATTGATTTTTTTTCTTATTTTGAGTTTTAACTTAAATTTGTTAATTATTTCACTCTAATATACAAAATTAAAATTTGATATATCTTTTATGAAATTAAAGTATATCAGTTTAGATTATTTCAAAGTTTCACAATTTTTGAATATTTAGTTTCTTTTTAATTATAATATCGAGTATTTATGTTTATTTTGTGTTTTAAATTATCTTTTTAATTATTTTACTCTGATATACTAAGTTAAAATTGTATATATATTTACATGTATAAGATAGTAAAGTATATAAAGTTAAATTATTTTGCAATCACGATTTTTGAATAATTAGTTTCTTTTTAATTATAAAATAATTTTTTTATTTCTTTTGATTTTTAACTTAAAATTTTAAATTATTTCAATCTAATATACCAAACTAAAATTCAAGATATCTTTTAAATACATAAGATAGTAAAGTCCAGTATTTTAAATTATTTTAAAATTCATAATTTTTTTAATAACCAATTTCTTTTTAGTTATAATATTGAATATTTATACCATTAAAATTATGTTAATCACAATAGGCATTAAGTGCATATCACTAATTAACATGGACTGTTATTAATGCATAAGAATGTTCCGTTTTGCTAAATGTGCATAGGTGATGGATTACGACGATTGCCTTAGGCTTTATATATATTATATATATAGATTTTAATTCAAGATATTTTTTACATACATAAGATAGTAAAGTACATTATTCTAAATTATTTCAAAATTCATAATTTTTTAACAATTAGGTTCTTTTTAGTTATAATATTGAATATTTATGCCATTAAAATTGTGTTAATCGCAATCGGCATTAAGTGCACATCACTAATTAACATGGACGGTTATAAATGCATGAGAATGTTCTATTTTGTCAAGGTAGATGACGGCCTCTGGCGATTGCCCCGTGCTTTATATATTATATATAGATGAGTTGTAAATTCTTTCGCAACTGTTAATAAGTAGTTCCTCAATTTTTTTTTTCACTTTCATCTTGCCATGGTTCGAATTTTTCTTTTACGTTCTATCTCGAGCAACACGTGAGTTCCACTAATGGTACATAATAAAGTGGGTTCATGGTGGGTTTAACCATCATTGAATGAAAGTTTCTCTATTTTTTGTATTTATCAATTTTTACAATAATTTTTTATAAATATATTTTTATTAAAATTTTAAAAGATATTTTATGATAAGATCCGATTAAAACACAATTTTTTTATTGAGATACTGTTAATAATGTAATATTCAATAAATCACGAAATTTTTAGCTTTTATAAATAAATTAATATTTTCATAAAATATCTATATAATAGAATATTTTATCTCTACATAATATTTAGTAAACGCAAATTTTGTATTTAAGATGTAAAATTTAATATCTAATCACATCAATATCAATATTAAAACAAATATATAATAATATATACCTTTATATAATACTAGGCGGGTACTGCACCACAACTATAATGATTCCTTCCAATACGCTCATGGATGAATTAATTTGGAAGAGAAAGAAAAAATTAAGGGTGAGAAAAATAAAAAGTTAGAGAAGGAGATAAATTTGAATAAAAAACAAACATAATGTGTTATATCGTGGGATTGGAAGTTTGAGAGAGGAAAGAGCAAATTAATTGGAGATTGAAACGTGAGAGGAGAGATAGGAAAATAACGTTAAATGGACAATATTGTACTTCAATTTCGTTTTATTTTAAATTGCAAGATATAAGATAAATATATTTAACTATATATATTTCTCATGATAATATATGGTTACACGTGTGATTTTTAATATAGTTTTTTTCATTTACTTTATTAGTGACATTCAATTACCATCATGCATATCTATATATAATTATAAAAGCCAGAACGATACGCGTGACAATGCCACGTAGAACGTAAGTGGCTCATGGTTGAGTGACTCTTGAATTTCCCACCAATTACGATACAAAAAATGACGTAGTATTATTGAATCACATCATCATCATGGAATTCTAAAAGTTTTTTAGTTATTGAAAATGAAAAGTCATCTAATATAATCTTAAAAATAAAATTTTAAAAAATAATTATTTATTTATATGCGTTCTTAGCATATTCACATTAACAAAGTACAAATTTTCATACTATATGAACTACGGAAATCTAATTTTTTAAGCATAAAAATATTCAGTTAACTATTTTGTAGCACATCATTAACCTATTTGAGAACCAAAATTAAGAATTTTAATTGAAATAGGATTAATGAAAAATAAATCATAGTTAAATATCAACTTTCTTATAGTCAAATCTGTTAATGTAATCATGGATGAATCTTTATTATTTGTGAACATTTTATATCATCCATAAGCTTATACACCATAAATGGTCAGCCATCTTTTCAATAATGTGCAAGCCCTACATCTAGTATATCTAATTATAATATTCTTTAATTGCTAATTATGATTTAGAACAATTTAAAATACACATATAATAGTGCACACCAAAAAACTACGCAAATAATATATAGTAAAATTTTTAGAAAGAAAAAATGGATCACGTGTAACGCACGAGTTTTACAACTAGTATATATATATATATAAGTGGGGCTCTATTTTTGGCGCCTATAATGTGATCTTTTCTTATTTAAGAAGTGATCATATCGCACATACGTGCATGCGTTGTGTAGGCCTTCCCCGGCTTGGTTGCAAGTGAGTTTCAGAGCTTGGTTGCAAGGGAGTTTTGGTTTTAGCTGTCCATCTGAAAACTTGTATTCGATCAAACATGTCGTGCAAAGAACTGTGAAACTCAGAAATGTGCCTGGAGCCGCCTTTCTTGCAGTTCCAGGCTTGAAGTTATAAGAACTTTTTTTGGATGTGACCCAGATTTTATTCCTAGAGAATGGCCTCACGCTCATGAGAGCAAACAAATGGAGGGAGGGTGGTGAAAACATTCTAGGTTTGGAATGCATTTGGAAGCCCCGCTCAGGACCATAGATTCCGTTAGGGAATCGATCGGGAAGTCCGTCCTCCAAGTGAAGGGCGAAGCCTGTCGCTCAGGATTCCCCACAGGCTCCTCTTCAGTGGCCTCTTCAAGTCGACCCCCATTCGTGATTAGGAATCGGAAATCTAACAAAAATTCTCAATGACAAATTCTTGTCGGAAATTATGGTTGATAAATATAATATTTCTTTTAGTGAACGTCATGGAATGGAATTAATAAAATGCTTAATTAATATCTATGATATATATTCTGAATTTATTATGTTCCGTTCTTGTCCCACCATGTACCTCAATCTCTTCGAGAACTAGAGTGCTCAAACTTCAAAACAAATGCCCACGTTGAACTAGGAAGATCGGTTTTGCGAGTAGAACCTTTAATCGCTTTGTGGCACAATATATCCTGACAATACTTTGCATAGCCCGGATAGATGTATAGAAGGCAATTTCATCATATGATCGAACCCTTTGAAGTGAAGCAGGTGGTGGGATGGGTTACACAAACACAGAACAGCAAGAGTAGAGAGGTGAGATAGAGGAGACGAAAGAAGTTCGGGATGAAGGCACATAGAGATCAGCGAATGAAGTCTGTACTCTCTGATTTTGAGGATTCCTAACTTTGAAAAACTAGACGAATCAACCAATATGCAAGATTATCTGAGTTATTGGTAATCACTTCACCATCTTCTACATTATAGAATAAGTTCGATAAACCATCACCTCCCTCTCATAAACTAAAAGCCAGACCCTAGACTTATTTACGTACTTATTTCCAAGATTTCATGGCTTCAAGCCGCTGCAAACAAAGAAGAGAGTGGTACTGTCAAACTCGCTAATAATTTAATCTTCTTTCTGAAGTGGGTGAAGAATCACGTGAAGTCCATACTGTGGGCGAATTGTGATGAGCTCAGAGGGTGAGTGAGTGTACGTAGGGGACAGCATGAAGCTGTATCGCTGGAGGATCATTGAAAGGGCAATCTTCGCTTCAGTGGTTGCAAAGTTCATCCCCACACAGTTCCGAGGACCCATCCCAAACAGCAAGAAGACGGCTGGATTGTTGTCGGTGGCTTTGGCGACGCCTACCGAGAACCTCTCAGGGTTGAAGAGATGGACATCTTCTCCCCATATTTTAGGGTCGTGATGGACCTTGAGGCTCGCTACGCAAAACTCCATGTTGGCAGGAACAATGAGTTTCCCAACCCTTACTTGCCTGTTAACTTTGCGGTTCAATGAAATCCCTGGAGTGTACAATCGTAGTGACTCATTGATGATCATAGTCATCTGCATAAAATAGATAGGATTACAACAATTGGAAGATGTTATCAATCTCCAATAGAAAGGAGTTCAATATGAATGTGATGCGCTAGAAAACAGACAATTTTATGTTATTTGGGTATTTTTACATATTTTAGGAAAAGTTTATTTCTTTCGTTGCAATTTCCTAAAATAGTTTATTTCCTTTATCCTAAAATAGTTTATTTCATTTGTTGCAATTTCGTTTCTTCTTATTTAAGCGATGTAAACCCTAAGGCTAAAAATAGTTTAGTTTTTGATGAATAAATTTTCAAGAGAGTATTTTCTCTATTATCCCAAATTCGGCATTGATTGAATCAATGAATTTGATGCCTATTCCCTGATATTCGTAGAATCAACAAGTTATAGAAGATTGTTTTCTAGTATTCGTGCGCGAATCAACATATTACAATTGTTCTTTAGTTTCGCTGCGTCAATTGGTATCAGAGCCACGTTCGCTCTTGGATTAGCGATGCCGCCCAGAAGAACGGCTAATCAACGTCGTGCTGAGGAGGAGGACAAATTGGATCGGAGGATTGAAGACATATCATATGATGAAGCTAATCCAGTTTTTGATATATACCCAGATGAAGAGCAAGAAGAAGTTACAGAATTTGTATTTGATGATCAAGGAAAACCAACATTCATTATCAACAAATCCATATTAAAGGATATTGGAGGTGATAAACTTTTTCATTGTTGTGTTCAGATTGAAGATATTCTAGATGAAGAAATTTCCAATGCAAAGAAAGATGCATAGATGCTTACGGTGCCGATTTCGGAGGTTATTCAGTTGCCAAAGTTGGTTGAAGTGCACTTGACTCGATCAAGAAAGCAAAGATTTGGTGAAAGTGTTTATTGGCTAAGAGGTGTACGGAATTTTATGTACGAAGAATTAAGAGAAAGAGTTCGCAAAGAGAAGAAGATATTCAAGTGGCAAGTGAAAAAGCAGCAGAAGCATATTAATCTCTCTATTTGTGAAGATCAAGGTGATAGTTCGGACGATGACGATTCGAGGGCGAATTCTCTCCATCTAGGAAAGAATGACGCGGCAGAAAACAGGCAATTTTACGTTATTTGGGCGTTTTTGCATATTTTAAGAAAAGTTTATTTCTTTCGTTGCAATTTCCTAAAATAGTTTATTTCCTTTGTCCTAAAATAGTTTATTTCATTTGTTGCAATTTCGTTTCTTCCTATTTAAGCAATGTAAACCCTAGGGCTAAAAATAGTTTAGTTTTTGATGAATAAAATTTCAAGAGAGTATTTTCTCTATTATTCCAAATTTGGCATTGATTGAATCAACGAATTTGATGCCTATTCCCTAGTATTCGTAGAATCAACGGTTATAGAAGATTGTTTTCTGACATTCGTGCGCAAATCAATAGATTACAATTGTTTCTTTAGTTTCGCTACGTCAGAATGTAGTAACTTTCCATAACAAAGGAGTCCGATTTTCCGTATACGACTATCACTAAGGTCTAAGAATTCATGTCCCAACTTACTATTAAGAGGAATTTCTATCGAAACTTCTTCCTTCTTCAATTTTGCGATGCCGTCATAATACGGGTCTCGTCGGCCAAACACATTGAGAACCTCCTTTCTTGCCTCTTCTTGCCATTCAGAATGAACTGCAAGGAAGAACACCATCCATGTAAGCGTAGCGTTTGTAGTTTCTTGTCCAGCTACATAGAACGCCTTGCATTCAACCACCAATTCATCGACTGTGATTTTCTTGCTCCTGTCCTCTTCAAGAAAAGCCTGTACGGGTAATCCTAGGAAGTCGTTGCCGAACCCATCTGACTCCCCTGAAGCAATTTTCTCCTCCCTCTTCTTGATTATCCGTATGATATCATTGCAAATTCCTTTCTCAAGCTTCTCGCCCGCGATCTTATCCGCCATTTTCCATATCTTACTGCACAGACAAACGCAAAGTTACAGCAACAATGATAGTTTTGTTGTGAAAAGCTCAATTATTCGTCTCTTTTCACATCCCAAAAGGAATGGGAAACAAGACAATAATGCCTGGGCTCGAGTCATATTGGACTTCTAAATCTGCATTCTATGACAACAAGAAGAGATCACAGATTTTTTTTTTTCAATATCTGCAAGAAATAAATAATCATACCGTAAGGTTTCGAACACATGGATTAGAAATATGATAAACATAACAATTAGCAATGGATCGGAATTATGTGAAATCAATCCTCTTGCTATTTAATCGGTGGAACACTTGAGATGCTGGTGCAAAATCAATTTTAGTGAACTTAAGATTACCTTATGCCAGGAAGCCTCACTTTGAAAGCATATCTGGATGTTAATACAGCCATCTCCTTCAACATCTCGAAAATGTTCCTCCCCTCGACAGAGCTGCTTCCAAAAGCTGTTCTTGAGATCACTTCTGATGTCAACAGTGTGAACTCTTCGAAGACCTCTATTTCTTTGCCTTCATGATCTTTCCATTTCTCCAGCATCATATGCACATTGTCCACCATTGCTGGAAACGAATTCTGCAGACCAGGCCCTCCATCTCGTAATAGCAGATCCTCAAAGATTTGAGCCGATGACAGAGTTGTTCAAGGAGACAAACAATAATCCACTGTTATCTTAATACTATTAAACTTACTTTCAAGCTTTCTCGATGGAAGGCATAATTGGCCAGCTTTCGGTGTCTCGCCTATTTTTCTCCTTCCGATGTCAAAAGGCCATCAAAGAGCAACTTCTTTGCAAAGCCTTGGATTTTGGTTTTTGAGTAATTCTTATCTTTGTCGTTTTAGAATATCTTTGATCATCTCCGGTTCGGTAACAACTAGCTGACGTTCAGCACCAAACCAGCTCAGGTAATTCGGTCCTGCATAATCAGAAAACATATGTCTTATCTATTCACAATTGCAGAAAGTTCAACTGCTTTTTCTGTCGTTGTGCTCTGGAGTCAGAAAACTGTCTCAATGAAAAAGACGACAGGCAAGATCGTTTTATGTCATGTCTGTTTCCGATGAAAAAGCAAAAAATTCATGTTTGTTTCATTATGAACAGGGTATCAACATCTAAATCAGTTTTTATTTCATCGAATACCATATGTGTTGACCCAAGCATGAACATGAGGCTGAATCCTCGGAAATATATCATGAGAAAGGTGGTGGTCCATGGGCCTCTGCATGGCTTCCTTAATCATCCCAAGGATCTCCTTGGTGCTCCCATGGAAGAATCTGTACGGAAGACCTTTTATCCCCTGAGCTACCATCATCCTCTGTATCTGGATAGGCTTCCACCATAGCTCATACACGACCCTCACAAGAGCCAAACAGAGGAGCAGCAATAACACGCCCGACACCGAGCTCCAGCAGAATAACTCACCAGTCGACCCCATACGGAAGTAAAGGAAATGAACTCTAGAGAAGGAACACCATGTGTTCCAGGTTCCCGACTAATGCAAATTCCATATGGTAGAGTTTCGGGAAGTAGTTAGTGCTGTTATATAAAATGGGGATTGGATTATGCGCCGGCAGGGGAAGAAGAAGACAAGCCAGATGGAGCAGGCCAGGTTGTTGGGAAATATCTCGTGCAATTTGATTAGCATTGGGGACAAAATAAGAAATCATCGGGTGAGGTCAATTATCTAAACCAATGTTTATCTGACTCATATGTATCATCTATTTGCTATATTTATCTGGTTAAGTACTTATATAGCTAGTTTTCAGTTTCTATCGACAGGAATGATCAACTTGTATAGTGTATATGTGACATGAAATCAATGACCACCCGATAATTCCCCGGGAAGAGGAAGAGATTCTTTACTATTTTAGCAATGCAAAATGGAGAGAATTGCTATAGCTATTGTGAGGTAGTAGAGTTGGTGCAAGACACAAAAACACCAAATTAAATGCCTTCCTCTGTATGATGGGTACAGTATTCTCGACCCCAATCAAGGGATCCTCTCAGATCTTGATTTCGTAGAGGTGCAGCTCCATCCGTTTGTTAACATCATGCCTTGCTCTACCTCTCGTACATACATACTCTGTTTACCAATCATGGAAGCTCCCTTCATCATACATGCACCGTGTACATTCTTCAGACCCACTTTGCGATCCTAATCTACGCTGCTGTTCCAAACAGCTTTCTTATGTGTCCCGAACGAGAACAGAACATTAAGTTGGAATGCAGTTTACCATTAGGATGCTCACCAGAGGATGACCAGGAAACAAATCTCGACCTTCCCAGGAAAGTTATTCGAGCGCCTTCTGGAAATCTCAGCACCTAATGTACAGAGCCTGTACTTGTGTCTTCCATGCACAATTTATTCACCAATTTCTCGTTATTCTCACCCCGAGATTTAACCTGCTCTATTTTAACCACACCTCCTACCAAGGTTTAAGCATAACCAAAGCAATGCATCAGCGGCGGACAACATACTCTGTTATGTACTAGTCACAGAACGGTGCAAAAATTGCCAAAATATCAATGAGCACTTGGAATTTTAACCTTTGAGATTCAAGCTTTTCTGGATTTGGTAAATTTCGACGACATCCCCTATATTTCGTAAAATGACTAGCGACATCCCTTCCTTTCAAAATTAGCCACATATCACCCCTCCTTTCGCTGATTTCTACTTTTTTTTCCTTAAATCGGGTCAAATTTGGTTCGGGTAAAGAAATTAGGTAACGGGTCGATTTGTGCAATTTCGTACACGGGATCCACATCGCAAAGTGAATGTTCTCTTGGTGCCACGTCAATGAAAGGAGGGGTGGTGTGTGACTAATTTTTGAAAAGAGAGGTGTCGTTGGCCATTTCACAAATTATAAGGGGTGTCGTCGAAATTTATCCATCCGAATTTGATGAAGACCCCATCAGATGCCAATTAAGAGCCAGCACTCTGGAGTTGCAAACTCTTCTTTTAGGATTTGTATAATTTCAAACCGCTTTGCACAAAGAAGGGGGCGCAACACCAAGACTTGCCAATCTTCCTTATGAAGTGGGTGAAGAATCACGTGATATCCATGCTGTGGGTGAACTGCGAGGAGCTGAGTCGGCCAGTGAACATAGCTGGGGACAGCGTGAAGCTGTAAAGCTGGAGAATCATTGAAAGAGCAATCTTTGCTTCAGTGATTGCTAAGTTCATTCTCACACAGTTCCGAGGCCCCATCCCATACGGCAAGAAGACGGCTGGATTATTGTTGGTGGCTTTGGCAACGCCCTCCGAGAACCTCTCGGGCTCGAAGAGATAAACATCTTCTCTCCATATTTGAAGATTGTGATTTTTATTTGCTATGAAAATATGCATGTTGGCAGGAACAATGAGCTTCCCGAGCCTAGCTTGCCTCCTAACTTTTCAGGTCAATGTAATTGCTGGAGAATATAGTCGTAGTGACTCATTGGTGATCATAGTCATCTGCATAAAAATAGACAGGGTTACGATAACAGGGAAATGTTTTCAATCTCGGAAGGAAGAACTTGAATATGATAGCACAGACAGCCAGAGCAAACTAAGACTCTGGTTCCGGAAAATCATTTCCAGTTTTCCGTTCCTTTTTTTTTTTTTTCCTTCTCTAAAATCAGAGCAAAGAAAGAAAATATTTTTGAATGATACTTCAAAAGGAACCTTTGCATCCATCTCGTGATCTAAAGTCCTATCTGGCATTTCTCTCATCAGAAACTTTCCCGAAAGAAAGAATGAGTCCATTTTTCCACGAACAAATGACTGAAACCTACAGATTCAATTCCACAAGGAATATCACTACGATTGATATAAAATATCTTACCGTCTTCAATTTTGTAAAGCCATCACAGTGAGGATCTTGCCGACCGAATACACTGAACACCTCCTTCTTCACTTCTTCTTGCCAGTCAGTATGAATTGCAAGGAGGAAGAGTGTCCACGTGAGCATAGAACTTGTAGTTTCTTGTCCGGCTAAGTAGAACTTCTTGCACTCATCCACCAAGTCATCAATGGTGATTCTTTTGCTCCTGTTCTCTTCAAGATAAGCCGGCGCGAGTAATCCTAAGAAGTCGTTCCCGAAACCATCTGAAACCATTTGTAGAGTAAAGTCTTAAAAATAAATCACACACATAGTTGACTTAAGAATTGCATTCTAGCACATTCATCTGTTTGCCTAGGGTAGGGAGATTATTTGCCAAGTAATTCCGGCTAATAACTGATTAAGTCATGTAAATTCGGTCTAATACACAACTTGTCTGCACTTGTCTGTTTATTCGTTATTTATTTGTTTTTATCTGCTTATATAAGTTTTTATCAATTTTCTTATGTTTTCCACTTTTATTTGTTGATTTGTTGCGGTTCGGGTCCGAACCCTTAGGATACGATTTACACGGGTCCAACGCCCCTAACCGTCGATCACGGGGTCCAATGCCCCCCATACACTGAGTGCGCATCTTAATTTAATTTTCAGTCTTTTCCAAACCATACGGTGAGCACGAGTGGAATAATGACCGAACGCGAACCGATCGGGATTCAATCTCTGTAATTTTTATTTTTATTTATTTGAGAGAACAATATAAGGGTTTATGTTGTACATTTATTTATGTAAGAATCTCGGTCGGAAAGTGGACGGTCTAAGTGTTTCTTCGAATTTACGGTGTCAAAACGGGCAAGTCAAGTGCAACCCTAAATCATGCGGTAAATAAATAAAATGGCAAGCCTAGCAAGTTAGAGTACCGAAAGGGCGTGTGGGATATAGGCCCACACGTAATAGAACCCCCGAATTCAGAATTTTTGGTTCCGTACAAACCATTGCCTTAGCATACTAGGTGTATTCCATACCCCTAGACTCGGGCAATTCACCGGCCGTTGACCTTCGGGTCGTAAACAGGTAGTAGCGACTCCTTCTCACGTGCGTCTGTCGCGCGTCCCCGGGAAGGTGGACACTCTCAAGCTGCGTTACATAGGTGCACGCACGTGTGCCCCGACGAGATGAAATTCGGGTGCGCACAACAGGGAAATGTTTTCAATCTCGGAAGGAAGAACTTGAATATGATAGCACAGACAGCCAGAGCAATCTAAGACTCTGGTTCCGGAAAATCATTTCCAGTTTTCCGTTCCTTTTTTTTTTCCTTCTCTAAAATCAGAGCAAAGAAAGAAAATATTTTTGAATGATACTTCAAAAGGAACCTTTGCATCCATCTCGTGATCTAAAGTCCTATCTGGCATTTCTCTCATTAGAAACTTTCCCGAAAGAAAGAATGAGTCCATTTTTCCACGAACAAATGACTGAAACCTATGGATTCACGTCCTCAAGGATTATCACTACGATTGATAAAATATCTTACCGTCTTCAATTTTGTAAAGCCATCACAGTGAGGATCTTGCCGACCGAATACACTGAACACCTCCTTCTTCACTTCTTCTTGCCAGTCAGTATGAATTGCAAGGAGGAAGAGTGTCCACGTCAGCATATAACTTGTAGTTTCTTGTCCGGCTAAGTAGAACGTCTTGCACTCATCCACCAAGTCATCAATGGTGATTCTTTTGCTCCTGTTCTCTTCAAGATAAGCCTGCGCGAGTAATCCTAAGAAGTTGTTCCCGAAACCATCTGACTCCCTGGAAGCGATCTTCTCCTCCCTCTTCTTTATTATCCTAAGGATAGCATCAAGAAATCCTTTCTCAACCTTCTCGCCCTTGATTTCATCTGCTGTTTTCCAAATCTTACTGAGCAGACAGACACAAAAGTTAACATTGAGAATTATGGCCAAAAAATAAAAAATAAAAACAATGAGAGTTCAGTTGTGGAAAAACCAAATTATTTGTCAATTTTGACAGCCCAAAAGGAATGAGGACAAACAAGAAAATGCCTAGTCTAGGGTCGAGTCGCACTTATAAATATGCATTATATGACGAGAAGAGGAGGATGCATTAGGCAATGGATCTGAATGAATGTGAAATCAATCAATCCTCTTGCTAAATGCTATTTACAGGATTTCAGGTGCCCTCAAGTTACTCGATGGTGGAACATCAAGATCGTAAGGTTATTCAGTGGTGGAACGCCGTGATGTTAGTAAGAAATGATTTTTTGGTGAATTAAGTTATGCATGAAGCCTAACTTTGAAAGCATTCCTTGCTGCTTCCAAATGCCATTCACGAGATCACCTCCAAAGTCAACAATATGAACTCTTCGAAGACCTCGATTTCTTTGCTTTCATGATCTTCCCATTTCTCCAGCATCATATGAACACTGTCCACAACAGCTGGAAGTGAACTCTGCAGAACATGCCCTCCATATCATTAGCAGATCCCCAAATATTTAAGCCCAAAGGGGTGAATGACCACTTAACATAGTGACATAATACACCGGTTTACACCATGTAGATTTACTTTCAGGATTTCACCATGGAAGGCATGATTGGCCAGCTTTCGAAGTTTCACCCATTTTTCTCCATCCAACACCACGAGGCCATCACCCACAAGTTTCTTAGCAAAGCCTCGGGGTTTGATTTTCACAAAATTCTTATCTTTGTTGTTTAGAATCTCTTTGATAATCTCAGGCTCAGTACAACTAGTTGAGGCTGAGGACCAGGCCAGCGAAGGTATTTCAGCCCCGCATAACCAACAAACAGTTAGAAAGTTTACACTATCTGATATCAAGGTGTCAAGTCAAGCAATATAGTGTTTCGGTCATGGAATTCCATGGGTACGTTTTCTTCCGTTTATCCATATATGTACCGTACCCAGCCATAATGAAAATAACTCTGGTCTCATTTTCATCGCCAAGCCAACAATAAGAAAAAATATCGACTTCAACGTATCAATGAGTTTGTCTTTGATTTGATTAATACCACAGGTGTTGACCCATGTATGAATTTCGGGCTGAATGATAGGCAGTATGTCGTGAGATAGATGGCGGCTCGTGGGCCTCCCCATGGCTTCCTTCCTCATCCGAAGGATCTCCTTTGTGTTACCATGTGGGAACCTGTATGGTGGACCCTTTAATCCCTGAGCTGCCATCATCCTCTGGGTTCCACCATAGCTTGTACATAATGTAAGAAAACCGAGCACGTACGCAGCGGAAAGTTTAATTACGGTAAAAATCAAATTTTTATCGCGTGCTCGTTTAATCAAAAACTTCAAGATCACATCTTGACATAAGAATTGCCTTCTAAACGAATAGATAACATCACACAATGAATCCATAAGAAAAGTTACGAACTTTTCACTAACCTTATTGATTCGAGTCGATCAAATTAGCCGTCCAAGTGTCCGGCCTCTAGCTCGTCCACACGAGCACGTCTCCACCGAGATTAGACTCCTCTCGACCCGTACACTCCGATCTAGGTCACCGATCTCGAACGGAATCGTCACGGAATGAAAAGATCTCTTCAAAGACGCCAAGGACAACACCGAAACGCCGAATCGGATCCGAGAAGAACTCCGATCAGCCTTGGGAGTTCACGGCAACAATTGTTCAGCCGTCTCTCCTCTTCCTCTCTTTCTAATATTAGGGTTTTCGATCAATTAACCTCTCTTGTTAACCGTAAGAACATATCTATATATATTCTTACCCTAGGGACTAAAATGCAATTATTAATTAATCCGAATTAATTAATAAATTACAAATGAGTCCTCACAATTTAAGTCATCCAATGACTTACCCTTATAGTTAGAAAGAAAGATTAAATAAGTCCTCGACACGAGTTTCCATAAATAGACGATCTATTTACAGAAACTCTCCAAATAAGGAAACTATCGTATTTCCTTAATTAGATTTATCCTTGATATTGAACTCGGCTTCAGGATGTGCTAGTACCCTCACAACCACATTACAAGCCTCGTTCGATAATTAATTTCTAATTAACTTCCTTAATTAGAATTAATTCTTTTCTCGGTTTAGACACGTTCAATGTGTGTGACTAACTAGGTTCATCATCAAATGGCAATGGGATTATAGTATCAACTCATTTGATACTACCAAAAACTCTTTCTGTAACCGAAAGCATAATTCCCAAAATGCCCTTGGTTCCCAAAGTTCACGAGTGACGCCTAGCAGCATATCGTGACAATCCAAAAGATGACGAATGTATAATTGGAACATTCTGATGAACCTCTGATCGTATATACCATGCACTGAATCCTTTCACTACAAGATCCCGATCTAGCTAGAGTTACGGTAAATGCAAAACTCTATAGCCGATCATATGGACTCTCTAATTTCATTCTTAGATCCGTAACACTTGAACAGAAACTCCTTTCTATTCAAGTCTATTTACCTCAGCCGAGGATTTCTCGATCCAGAATAAAACTCATATCCATAGGACATTTTCCCTGTTTACTCAGGTTAGTGAATCCCGTCTTGATCAGACACCTAACTCCAAGTATAACTAACTAGGACCACTATCTGCCGAATACTCACGCTAAGCACAAATACATTAGCAGTAGCAAATCCTAATTACCTATACTTGAGATAGCGTTCCATCTCAGGTCTAAGGACTATATGCACTAATACGATCCAGATAACATTCATTGACATTAGTAAATTACCGTATGAATGTTATCTGCACGTCACGTTCGACTACTTATCATATAAGTATCCACATATCTGTCATGATAACAGTTATCAAATAGCATGAGACTCACTACTCCATCTTCATTAGCATCTGTATACTAATCATGGAAACAGACTGAGGTAACGATCTATCTAGAGAAATAATGTCCAGTTAAGTCTCCTACGATCGTGAACAGTTTAAAGATATTCTTACCGAATTATTTCGTCACTCATATTCTTAACTCTTAAGAATGAAGCATTCAAAATATCTTAAGGACTTTATTCCAATAAATATAGACAATATACGAATAATAGAATAAACATTATTGGCATAAAAGAAATTATCCAAATACATAAATCAAGCTCTAGGGCATATCACTAACACATAAGCCTCAGAAGAGCCAAACCTAGGGACAGCAGTAACAGACCCGACAGTAACACGGGGCTGGAGAGGAACACCATGACCTCATTGGTCGACCCCATGAGGAAGTAAAGTAAATGACAGTTTCTGTCCAATTGGGATGATATGCTTGGGGAAAGAAGAAGACGATGCCAAGCACAGAGGACTCCCAAATTTTGGAGTTATGTCCAAACGTTCACTTGTCTGTATTCCTTGACCTTGAGAGAGGTTGTGGAGTTGAGTTGAGTTGGTTTTTCAGTCTTGAGCACATCTGTCCCATAGCCATCGAACTCGTTCGAATTGCTACCTACGGTTCAACTCCGTTATAACGTCCCTCGCTTTGAAATCGAGTATTACACAGCAGTGGTTCTTTCGTTCCCTAGGGATTAAAACAAGGATTCAGTTGATTCTTTCAAGTTTAGTCTCAACTCTCTCCCGGTCCGGAATCCGAGCAGCTTTATTTTTCCTGGCAGCCCCAGAGAAGTTAAATATATCTTCTGAAACAACTTTACATGTCAAGCTTGACGTTCTAGAATTATTTTCAGATTTTTATTGCTCTTGTTTAGATGATCAAACTGCAATGAATCCCTCCGACGTTTATTCCTATGGATAGTTAATTTTTACCCCTTTTTCAGGTAATTGTGTTGAACTTCCTTTAACACATGGTGAGGAACGGTCCTCATAAGGCGGTGTGCCTGGCGAGGCACGATGGAGTTATGAGAACTGGACAAAATTCTGGCAAGGGGTGATCTGTGTGAGGGAGGGCAGAACGTGTCTCATGTTTGTGCATGTGGAGGGAAAGGTTGAGCCGAATCTGATTACAAGTTCAATTCTCATAGCGAAATTACTTGTACCCTTATTTATTTAAATGTTTAATTGCCTTATGTTAAATTCATATGTCTCTCTTGTGATAGAAAACTGAATCTGGGCGTACAAGGTATTTATAGCTCTAGCTTACGTGCTGAGGTAAGATATAAGTTGACTGTAACAATAGACACAAAGAGTCGGATATCTCAGTGCTGAAAGTGTACGAGCAGATCGCTAGTAAGCAAAGTCGGGGGAGAGTGGCGTAGGGTATCTCGGTGTTTTCCGTATCAAAAATTCAGAACATAAGATTGCCAGGAAAATAATTTTCTACTAAAAGTATTTCTTTTGGGGAAAATCAATTTCGAGAAATAAATAAATTGACAACTACGATGTTCTTGGAAAATACCCCACTACGTCATAGCTGCACGTGTTTGCCTTGCGCAATCGTACTTCCCAAGAACATAGAAGGTGCAAAAACCCTCCTAGCTAGTTTGTGAACGATCAAATTATTTAATCATCCTAATTTAATCGAAAAACTTGGTTTAATTTATTATTATTATTATTATCATCGTCGTGGCCGTACTCTGCATTAGCCATTACTTTGTAGTCCGCAACCTATATGAGCAGATTACGAAAATAAAAGTGCCGCAAAAGTCAAGTGACCTAGTCATAAAAGCCTGAGACAGTGGATCAGCTAGCGATCCTATCGTGATTGGAGTTCTTATTAGCCTCTTTCTACTTCAACCTTACCCTTCAACCTAGCCCGATAGTGACTAATTTTTTTTTAAGTATTAACTACACTTTTTTAATCGATCCCGGTAAATTAGAACCAACACGAGCAGGAAGTGATCAACATATTCATGAATATCTTTCAATCCCAATTTTAGAAAGAACTAATGGAGGGGCAAGAAATTTTCTAAAATTTTCATAAATAAAAATTGTTACCAAAATATTGTTCTTTGCAAAATCAAGAAACATCTATTTAATCCTAGTTGTTACTTCCCTGGACCCTCGTCGTCCTACTAAATAAAAAAAAAATTATGAAGGTGAGAGATATCAATCTCCCTTCATATATCCAGCCAAATTTAGTTGAAAAATAAAAACGGAATTGAAAAAGAAACAGAATAATAAAATATGATGTATAAATCTAGCAAGTTTTTACTCTAATACATGAGGTCATCAACGACGAGATCTTGTGATTGATTCCAGATTCCAGTATCATATTCGTTTTCCACGTCAGAAAAATATTGCGATGGCCGCTCATAATTATATGAGCAGTCATGGAATCAATTTCTCATTTTCTACGTGCCTCGCTCTATTTCTCTTTTTCCGTGTCGCTATTATCAGGATTCATGCCCTCTTCCTTAAATTGCTATGTCCAAGCTGGTTAAGGAACATGCCAACGATGTTTAAGGAAGAAGGCCCAATTTGTAAAAGTTATGGGCTAAAAGTTAGTTTTATGTTCGGACTTGGTGAATTATTGGACTGTGACTTTCTTCAAAGAGAATCTCATTTCACTACGGGCATATGTTAACTCAAACAGTATAAGCATCGCATTCAAGAGGATTGGATGGGATGTGAATGCAATACGATAATAATGTTGAATAGATAGATTATGGAATTAGTAATAAACATTTGCAACTGTCGGATAGGTGCAATTTGCCCCAGATAATAATGTATACTTTCTTTATCAACTTTTGGTAAACAATCAAGTGCTTGGGCCTATTATGCTTTCGTCGGAAATGAGAAATGCACGGGGATAACTGTCAATGGGGCCTCATCAATTTGATTCTTTTCCTATCAGTAGGACACAGAATGTTACGGTCAATACGACTTCAGTTGAGAGAGAACTACTTCCATAGAGTCCACAGAGTATTTTCATGCCTGCCTGGTTTTTCACAAGAGATTTTGCTGTGAATTCTTGATTCTTGAACACATGACATAGTCCACTGAGGTATAAGATTACTGTCTTTGATATCATAGCACCGCGTTTTCCTTAATTTCCGTTTCTTATTTTGTGGATGCTGTACCGATGAAGACTAATGTACAGGTGAAATTTATCGTGTCCTTTTCCATAATTGATACTCTTGTACGAAAGGGAATTGGTCAGTAAGTGTTCATTTAAGTTGAACATAAGAGTAACCCACAGATGTGACAGAGGGCAAAGACTAATCAACAAAATGGAATATGATCAAATATCTCACTCAAGTACATGAGATCCTAAAACCGAAGACGCGATATCAGATATAATCAAAATGGCGGTCCTTACTTATTTGTGATTATTTCACCATCTTCTATAATATAAATGAAGTTTGATACACCATTTTCACTCTCCCGCAAATTACAGCTGGACTCTGGACTTATGTATAAACTTTTCTTTTACGATCTTTACGGCTCTAAAAACTGATTTATATAAAGAAGAGAGAGTAGCAGCGAAACTTGCTATTCTTCCTTATGAAGAGGGTGAAGAATCACATGAACTCCATGCTGCGGACTCTCCTCGGCCCCAGTGGCGCGAGAGATCCTCCAGACCCACGATGTCTCCTTCTCCAACCGCCACGTTGCCGATACCATCACGCCCTTTCGCCAGGATGAGCTCGGGCTGCTTGGATTCCTGTCTCTCCACTCAGGAGGAACTTACGGCGCATTTTGCGTCATGCACTTGTTCACTCACAAAACCCTTGACTCAAACCAAAACCTCCGCAGCTGAAAATCCTTGTATGAAAAAGAAAGAAAAATGTAATACATATATGTCAAACGGTTCGCAAACATTCCCTAGTATTTCAAGTCCTATGTATATTCTAATTAATTGTTTTATGAAATTGACATATTTGGCTCCAGGAACTCCTGGCTCATGTCAGGAAGTGCGTTGAGATTGGAAGCTCAACGGACATTCATTACTAAAAATATCGGGATTATAGAGGGAATTACCAAGGGATTGCATCCCTCAGTAAAATTCCCTCGGTAATCCCTTAGAAATCCCTTGGTAAAATAAATTTTTTTTAAAAAATTGAAAAAATAAATTACCGAGAGCAAAATCCCTTGGTAAAATTAAAAAATATGTTTTTAAAAAATAATTAACTGAGGGAAAATTCCTAGGTAAAATTAAAAAAATTGTCTTTTTATAAATAATTTATCCAGGGAAAAATCCATCGGTAATATTACCGTGGGATTTACCGAGGGAAAATCCCTTAGTAAATTAAAAAGTATAAATTTTTTAATAAAAAGTTAAGAAAATAAAATATCAAATTAGAAAATTAATATTTGTTTTACAATAATAATTGTAGAGATATATATCACATATAAATTACATTTCTTGAAGAGAATATCATATTGTAAGTTAAATATAAAATTAATTAATTTAGGATTGAAAGTGTTAAATATTTATAGTAAATATGAAATTAATTAATTTTAGCGGGCATTTTTTTTAACAAAAACACAGCTATATCGCTCGGTAATCCGTCGGTAATTTTTTTTTTTTTGGGAAATACTGAGGGATTACCAAGGGAAATCGATAATCCCTCAGTATCCCAAGGAAAAATCCCTCGGTAATCCCTCATTAAATTTACCGAGCCTCAATTTATCGGGGGATTCGGATCTCTCAGTCCCTCGATAATCCCTCAGTATACCGAGAGACAAATCCCTCGGTAATCCCTTGATAAATTTACCAAGGGATCCACCCCTCAGTAATCCCGGTATTTTTAGTAGTGATTGGCTAGGCAGCATTCATGAAATCACTCAACTAGCTAGGGAACACAATCCTATCCATGGACCTAGCAGACCCCAGCTCAGAGACTGACAAGGAGTTCATTCAAGGATATGGCGTGGCAGATCATGGTGAAGTCAGGGAAGCCGAACCTAGTAGACTACTTTCTAGTGCTCAAGAGGGTGGACCCATAGGGCGCAAGACAGAGGATGACTCGTTATTTTGCATGGATGTTCGATGTTTTTGATAGAATCATCATCGACAGGCTGCAGACCTGGGAGCTCCCTGGTGAGACCACTCACACATGTGTTTGCATATGGACTTATTGGGTTTGTGGAGTGTTCATGGGCCCGGAGAGAATAAACTGCTCGTTATGAAAAACAAAAAACAAAATCCTTTTCATTGATGTCCAGGACATGTTTGCTGCGGGGACTGATACCACTTCAAGCACATTGGAGTGGGCGATGGCCGAGCTATTTCGTAATCCAGAGAAGCTATTGAAAGTGCAGGCTGTGCTCAGACAGGTGATTGGCCGGGGGATCCCTTGCTAAGGAATCAGACATTGCTCGACTGCCATACTTACAAGCAACAGTGAAGGAGACCTTCCGGATGCACCCGCGGGTCCCACTGCTGCTCCCTCGTAAGGCCAGGGCTAGCATGGAGGTTGGAGGCTACACCTTCCCGGACCATAGGCAAAGATCCTGCCATGTGGAAGAACCCAGACGAGTTTTTTCCAGAGAGGTTCTTGGGACTGAACATCAATGTCAAGGGACACAATTTAGAGCTCGTGCCATTTGGTGGCAGCCGCAAAATATGCCCGGGCCTGCCTTTGGCCATGAGAATGTTGCACATGATACTTGGTTCCCTCCTTAACTCCGATTGGAAGCTCGAAGATGGGGTTTCACCTAAGACCATGGAAATAGGAGAAATATTCGGGATTATCTTACAAAAGGCGCAACCTCTCCGAGCCGTGCCTTTACCAATCAAAAAATAATTTCTAGAATGAGAAACTTATGTATAGTCTGAGGCCAAAAGTCATATGCGCAACTCATGTCATTGCTCACGGGAGGGAATACAGTCTCGGACCATACATAGAGCTATTTGATATCAGAAGAGGCTTAGCCTAAACGGTATTGTTTGCTAAATTTGCGCAATTGAATGAGCCGATCCAACCTCGTTCTTCCACTAGAAAAAAGTGAATCTATTCGATTAGATTCATTATTGTTTAATGAGGTAAACTTAGTTGATGCCCTATATTTATTAAGATTCACTCATACATATTCAAATTTAACTTCATATGGAATCTGTCAGTTCCTTACTTTGACTGGCTAGCTAAGTTCCAATATTAGTGAAGCTCCGCGGCGCGGGACTGTATGAACTGATAAACGATTAAATGAGACGGCAACATATCATGTTATATCAATTGCATATGCTGATCAGGCATCGACAACTAAATCGGGCCATTGACCCCAACTTCAACCTCTCGGTGTGTTTCCAATCATCAGAGCCCCCTTGGAATTTGACGCAGCGTACACGTGAGTAACCTGTCACAGACCCGTTGATTCGCACACGAATACCGGAACTACGAACTTCAACTCCCTATTGATTCTTCGAATACATAGGTAATTGACATCCAACTCGAACAAATCCGAGAATTGGGCAAAGAGCACGAAAGTTTCAATTTTTATTGATAATCCAAAAAAAACTCCCTTAACCCTAGGGCTTACAAAGCTTAAATAGGGTTTTAAAAACCTAAATTGCACAAAAATAAATAAATTTTCCTAAAATTGCAAAAACGCCCAAAAACGATAAAATGCCTGTTTGAGACCCTAAACGATAGAATTCGGCTAAAGTCTGGTCTTTTCACGGCCAAAAGCCGTGAGTTTTGCTCCTAAGGCCGTTTCCTTCAAAATAGGGTTGTCAGAACCTATTTTTCTTCAGATACCGACTTGCCAGGTCGTCTGCCGCATCATTCTCCCATGGGTGAAGAGAATTTGCCCTCGAATTCACCCTAGGAGTCTAGAGATAAAATTATCCACACAAATATACACATCTTTCATACTTGACCGGAAACCAATGTCAGCCCATGCTTCAAAACGGATGATTGGAAAAAATCCCGACTCAAAATACTCTGCCGCAGTGATTGGTTCGATAGAGATATCTGACATCCACGTCCTCATCTGTTGATTCGGGGCACGATACTTCTCAATTTCCTGCTCCAACCTCGCCTCCCTCCTATCTTTTCTTCGCGAGTCCATTCTCTTGTCAATAGCCTCCCAGACTGCATCAGTCTCCTTGTCGTCCTCATCATACTCCGCAGAATCAAAAAGACCCACATCATTCCCCTCAAATTCATCGAATTTCTAGTTCTCGTCATAACCCTTGTCATCTCCCTCATCATTCTCTTCGAAATTGGGCTCTCCATCGCCTCCCGCCATGAAAAATGTGTCATCAAACGGATCCTCTTCGGAGAAAAAAGTTGCGTTCCCTTCAGAATTGGAATCATACTCAATTTCTTCTCGACCAGGGTCAGAATTCGGATTAGGGTTTCTTCGATTCTTCTCCATAAGTGCAGCCATCTGCTGTGTTAGCTGTCCCAACATACGTTCCATCCTCTGATCCCTCTGATCCATCTGATCCGGCCTCTGCTCCAGATGTCGCAGATTTTCACGGTCATGAACATCTTCCACACGATCCCTCCTCCTAGGTGGCATCGCTGATCCAAGATCAACCGTAGGCTTTAATACCAACTGACGTAGCGTACATGTGAGTAATCTGTCACAGACCCATTGATTCGCGCACAAATACCGAAACTACAAGCTTCAACTCCCTATTGATTCTTCGAATACCCAGGTAATTGGTATCCAATTCGAACAAATCCGAGAATTTGGCAAAGAGCACGAAAGCTTCAATTTTTTATTGATAATCCAAAAAAACTCCCTTAACCCTAGGGGTTACAAAGCTTAAATAGGGTTTTAAAAACCTAAATTGCACAAAAAGAAATAAATTTTTCTAAAATTGCAAAAACACCCAAAAACGATAAAATGTCCGTTTAAGGCCCTAAACGATGGAATTCGACTAAAATCTCATCTTTTCATGGCCAAGGGCCATGAGTTTTGCTCCTGAAGCCGTTTCCTTCGAAATAGGGTTGTCAGAACCTATTTTTCTCCAGATACTGACTTACCAGGTCGTCTGCCGCATGAGAATTACATTGGTACTCTATCATATTCCATTTAAGTCATCGGAATGGGAGTACTATCACCAATATGTAAATGTGAAAGTGAAGCGGTGGCCGTGAGCACATTAAATAGTCTTAACTTGCGCAACTTTCAATCTCATAATAAAATCGTTCTCACATGTACCCTCTATAAGTGAATGATTCATGCCCTCCAAATGAAATGAGCCTATCCAAACAGTGTCGGTCTGATTTATTCTGTTCAATATCTCTGGACAAAGTTGGACTCGTCTTATGGGCCCTCCATTATCCTTTATGACCTAAAGCACACCCCAGAAGACGGGCCTGTGTTGGGTTTCTGGGTAATGCTCTTGTGACCCTTGATAAGTTTTTGGATAATACTTGATCACAATTTATATTATCATTGGCTTTCGGTTAAAAACGAGATTCACGAGTCTAGAAGATGCTAGATAGACAGAAGGGTATTAAAGGATACGGAGAGTCCCACTGGTGAGAATCAAACTCAGGATCTCTAAATCTCAGGTTGAGAGGGAGACACCTTTGCACCAAACCGCCCTTTTCCCTTTTTCTTCTACTACTACTATTACTACACTTATTATTATTACTATTATTGTGATTGGAACTACTGCCTCTTTTATGTCCTATCACAACTTATTAGTTTCCTAGGTGGATCATTGGTGCATAGACAATGGCAATCGAGTTGCCATAGCTTAGGGATCGAGATGGAATGCCCAGCCTTCCATTACCGTTGCCTAGGCCAGGGATTGCGACTAAGAATGCCTGCAATCAGGGCTAGATCTCAGGTTAACTAGTGAAAGATGCACTTGCATAGGTGAAATTTTTCTCAAATTCATTCAAATAAGTTTGATTAGTGGTTTAATCAGAAACTAAGCAAAGGGTACTCGTGAAATTTCACCAGTGATGATCAAATCGGTTTGCTTTTAGTTTCAGCTAGAAATTATTGTGCCGCTGCATTGTACTACTTTATATTCTCAAATTCTTTTATACGCAGGTAAAAGTATAAATCGGCACTTCAGTAGAAATATACTGTACATCAATTAGAAACATCTGACAAATAATACCAATCATAGAATTTATGGTGTTTTTTAAGGGCTGGATTGATGAATTAAAGCTTGATTTCAGTTCAAGGAGAGGATTCGATTTGCAAAGCAAGATAGTTTGTTCGCATCTTCAGGGTAAGTATTTCACCATAAGTTCAATTTAAACTTCCCTTCACTGAAATTTCGCCATAGAAAAATTCTACCGTGCATCTTCGACGAGATGAAATATGTCATCGACAAAAGAAATAAAGTAAAAGAGAAGATGAAACGTGTGTTCTCCATACACACACGCACGCACGCACGTTCTTTGGACCACATTTCTGAATTTGACATGGTTCTAGAATGAATGTTCTGATCTTTCATACTCACCTGACAAACGGTATCAACAAGTACTCTGCATAAAATAACTGCACAACAGAAAAAATTGGCATAGTCTTATAGATAAAAATTAATTAGTATTGAATAGGGGGAAAAACAAAGAAAAAGAAAAAGAATCGAGAAACTGATTCCGACCCAAACTGAGAAATCTTAGAGTGGCCCTTCCGTTTTATAACTGCCCTACTGCATTTCTTCTCAAAAATCTTCTTTTTTTTATTTTATTATATCAGACAATATGTGTCATCTCTTGCTATAACTGGTAGATCGTGTTTATCTCAGTTTAACAAGTATGAGAAGGCATAATTGGTAAATTCAATAGAAAAAATTATTATTGTTTTACTATCAAGAACACGACAGAGTATTCAAAACTGGGTAATCGGCCAGAAATTGCTCGCACTGCTTCTAGTCATAGGCAAAATTAGTGCGCAGTTCAGTTGGTCAAGTTCAGTAAGTTACCTTCCAAATAAACATGTAGAAGGAAGTTATTGCGGCCTTGCTCTTGAGATCAAGAGACTTGGCCCGTGCCCACAGTGCGGTGGCCAATACAGCATGACCCAAAACCTAAATCAGGTCAATAGGGAGAGCAAATCACATTAACAGCATGATCTAATTAACGTAAAGGACACAAAGAAAGGAAAAATAATACCAGAATAGTCTATTACCGTGATGACTTTGTTCCAAAGACAGGGAGATATTGACCCTACAAGAATGGCAACAACATAAGCCATTTCGAGGAGTGATATACATATCCAAAACACCTGCCAAGAACAAGCCGATGCTTAGAAAGCAATAAGCTAATGGAAGAGTTGAATTTAGTCTACTGTGTGCATAGAATACGAACCCGCTTTTGCCCCATACGTACAGTGAAAGACTGGATCCCGAATATTTTATCTCCATCAATGTCGGGGATATCCTGCAAAGGTTCCAATTAAACGGTAAAACACCTCGAGCTACTCTTCAATAGCTGAAACTTGTATAGATTACAAAGTCTAAGGAACGGTGTGAAGCATTTAAGAATGCTACTTGGTTTCCAAAGAACTATTCCCAGTTTTCCAGTCTTCCCCTTTATTCTTCAATGTAGAGAAGACAATAAGGAAAATATATGCTAGATTGCTCCTCACAGAGTTTTGTACCTCAGAAAATCTCGTAACATGCATAGTCCTTAAGAATTTCAAGTTTTGATGGTAGAACGTCGAATTTTTCTACCTTAAATAATGCGATAACAATAGAGAAGAAGGTCATGACTGCAGTGGCCAATATCAACGAGCGCGGAAAGACAACTGGTCTCTCGTACACGTGAATCTGAAATAGATCGTTATCCTTATTAACAACCAATGGAGTTAGCTAATAATCATACAAAGACATACAATGGAAAAAAATTCCAACACTTCAAGAGCAGAGAAGATCAATTGAGAAAAACCTGCATGTTCAGAAAATATGCTGTTGGGTTGCTCAGGGCCCGAACAATTAGAATGCACATTGCAGCAGCAACTGGAGATCTTTTCCATCTCAGTAGTGGCAACTGAAATATGACATTATCTTCTCATGTTAAATTCCTTTAACTAGCATGCTTCCCCTAATAATAATATTCGACAAACGCTGTTGCCAACCAGACTACACCACCTTTGGAAGAATCAACCACTTAACATGGTCATGGAATTGGAGCACAAGTTCTTGTTTCGAGCCTCAATAAGCTCCTTTTCTGATTATTTATTTATATGCTCTTATATACGGTCCTTGTTAATCAAACATTCGCCTTAACATGTCAGAACTGCCAAGTAAGATTATTTCATGATATTTATTTATTTATTTATTGTACTGTACCCCACATAACATAGATATTATCCAGCAAAAAGAAACGTAACATAAAAAATCAAAAGAGACTCAATGAAGGAGCCTGCTCAGAACATAAGTCGAGGAGATTTAAGCAGAGGTGCCCCTACTCACATTGATTGAATAAGCTGTGCCGAGCACAAAATGAACGAAAAGGGCCACAAACAAGGGCCATGAACCAACAACCCATCCGAGCCAAAAGCTCTGCAATCAGATAGATGGTGATTAATTAAATTTGTTCTTGCTTAAATTAGATGCTTTGCCTGAATAGTATTTTGCAAAGTGATAATTCGAAACAGAGTGTGCATCCTTATACCATAATCAAAGAAGATGTAACGATCATGACACCAGTTCCAACAGAGTATTCTCCTGATGCCAATGGAAGATAGGGCTTATTGACCTGCACCGCAACCAAGTAAATTTCACGGAGAGCAAGTTTTATAAGTCAATCGAGACAGAGTCAAATTGTGGCAGCAAAATAGCCAATTGTTGAATATATACTAATTATTATGTTATCGCCATGTGCGTTACGTATTTTCCTTGAACTACATACTCATCCTTGTACTTTAAGAAAAGTAATCTAAATGCATTTTTCATGGGAATAGAGGCCATCCTCCCAAACCGAACAGAGCCAACTAATATCAAAAGCGAGTGAGACTAACTTAAGAAATGCACAGGTTTGCTGACCTTGTCTATGTCAATGTCGGTCAATTGATTCAAACCAACGACATATGTATTCATCAGGAGGGCAGCAATAACCGCCTGAAAATTAGCAGCCCAAGATTGTTCAGGGAAAAACAAAAAAAAAAAAAAAGAAGAAGAAAGAAGAAGAAAAGACTGATTTGTAGGTAACAATAATTAGGCGTATGTTCAGAGTTGTGTACATGTTTTCGGAATTACCTGCAATAATTTAGTGAAGAACAAGGGGTTTAAATTGGACATCTTCTCTACCGCAAGAAGAGAAACAGAGATGATGCTGAACACCTGTTCAGATAAATTAGCCTCAGTGAGTTCTCCAACACATCTCCGAAAATACTCCTGAAAATTTGTAAGTGTTTGAGACTTAACTGTGCCTATGACAGTGTGGGGCCGAGAAAACTGGTAAAAGGTATCGGCAGCATTTTTAATGGAATTCCATGGGCTATTAGTTTTGTAATTAGCCCCAGGCTGAGATTCCAATGGTGGCAGCAAATACGCATTAACCAAGAAAGTTCTGCTGCTCCGGAGGTAAAGTCTGGGTCTCCGTTGGGGTTGGTTATGATGATATTCTGCGGAGTACTTGTTGAAGATGTCCACTGAACTGCTCCCCCGAACTTGTAACCCATAGGATAATAAGGATGAAAGATCTGAAAAGACGATTTAACTCTCAATCACGGGAAGAAGTTATACAAAAGAAGTAAAAGGAAAAAAGTGTTCAGAGGGAATGGGGCGATGAACTATTTGCGTAATTGATACAATCAATCTTCTTAATTAGCTGGTTCTGTAACCAACCTCTGTCGATTTACGGTTGTAACTAGCCAAAAAGAATATTGCAGCTGAGCATTCCTAGAGTGCAAACATCCCAGTTTTTTTTTTTTTTCATGCTTCGGAAAAACACTTTCCTGATGACATCCATTACCCAAATGACTCCCACCATAGTTTTGGATCAAATTTAGCTACTGATAGTTGTGCGTAAAACAGCTCGGTTCGGACCAGCGTGCACGCAAGCGATAAAAAATACATGTATTGGCATGGCTTGAACCAGGGACGGATCTATAAATTTTGTCCAAGGGGGATGAAGTCCAAAGACATTTTGTCAAATAAAATCAAGGGGGCGAAAGAGGATAATTTCATTGAAAATTTGATAAACTCTACAATTTCCAGTATAAATTTCAGAATTTTTTCCCGAATCTAAGGGAGGCGACTGCCCCCCTGGCTTGAACAATATATCCTATCATACCGTTGAGATTCACTATCACTATTCACTAGATATAGAGCAAGCAAAAGTAATCCTTGGAGAGGCAAGCAACAAGGTTTACGTCGAGGAATAATTGTGGTCCATCCGAGATTACATGCTATGTTAGAGCTAGAGAGAGACATACTTGGCAACTCGGCCTTCCTGAAAGTATGGCCTCTCCGGATTCTTTCTCCTGCCAAAAAGACACAAATTATACATACAACGCACAAACAATATACCGGCATTGGGCTTCTTCACCATTAAAAAAAAAAAAATGAGCCTGGAGAAATGGCATATATACCTGTGGAAAGTGGAGAAGGTGTACGAGGAAATGAACCCTGAAGCAGAGACTCCATTTTTCGATGAGACGGGTACAGTAGAGCAGCAGAGCAGATCAGCTGGGACCAGAAAACCGCAGTTTTTCTTCCTCCCTTGCAGGGTCTCGGTTCGATGGTTTTTATATTGAGAGTGGACACTACTAATTGCTATGCTATGCCTGAAACTTGCAAGTATTCTTCTTCACGTTCTTCTTCGGGAGACTGCTTTCATGTACATGTACGTATATATTCTGGAGAATGAGTAATTCCTCCCTACACCTTTCCTTATAATTGCAACACTCTTACCAAAGAAATACAATAGACAGTGGAAAGAATTGATCATAAGGAGAAGGAAATAATAAAAACAATGAAAGTTCTCCTTCACCCATGGATGCAACGGTGCTCCTTCAATTAAGACCTTCCTTGATTCGGGCTTGTAATGTTCACAAGGATTTTCTTCTGGTTTGGAAACTTCTGATAGATATTGCGCCAATACGGGGAGGAAAAAGTATGGGAAAAAATTAATCCAAAACCTCGAGATTTTTTTTGGTAATTTTTGTTTTTAAAGGTAATTGTGATAAGACATTGCGCTTGCAATTATGGGGGATGGAGCATATATGGTTACTCCCCCTTCTAACAAGTACCCTTTCCAGGATCCGAAGAGATTGTTGATGCTATTTACCCCTCAACCAATAGATTTCTGATAAAAATGCTTTTGCTTCAGACTGAAAATCAATATCACTTCTGTGCTTAATTTTCTTTTTTGGTTTTCCAGAAATTTTTTTTTTAAAAAAAAAGGGCCAATGTGTGCACCCAACCTAGCACGTCTGTTTCTGTTTTATGTGTTAATCTATATCTATACACTAGTATGACAGCCGGTGCTACGCATCGGCACCATCATCTTATTTTTCATTATTGTTAATAATATTTAATTTTATAAGTTGATTAATAACAATTTTTGAAATTTAATAAACTCATAGTAGTTTCGATTTAAGGAACTTAACGGTATAAATTATTAAGACAATAAAAGGAAATCAGTTTACTCAGAAGAATTCTTAAAAAGTTCAAAGAAGAAAAAATCCAAGAAGTCATTAATTAAATTTTAAAAATTCTTTTTTCAAAAAAAATGATAAGCAATTTTAAAAATCAAATAAAATAATTTAAAATCCATACACCTAATTATGAAATAAGTAAATGTGATAAAGTTAACTAATGTTTATTATTTTGTACGGTAAAATTTAGAAAAAAAAAGTGAACCTATATATTAATATTATTTATTTCACAGTTAAGTAAATGTATACATTATTATATTATTTTATATTATTATGGGTAAATTGTAAAAAAAAACTCAAGTTTTGTAAAATGTCTCAATTTTGTCCTAAATTTTGTTTTGTAATAGAAAAAACCATAAGTTTTCTAAAATGTCTCAAAAATGACATCCGTTATAACTTCCATCAATTTTTGCCTACGTGTGACCTACGTGGACTGTTAAAGGGACCCACCATCAGTAGCAAAATTTGACGGAAGTTATAACGGAGGTCATTTTTGAGACATTTTAAAAAACTTATGGTTTTTTTTGTTACAAAACAAAATTTATTACAAAACTGAGGCTTTTTACAAAATTTGGGTTTTTTTTTTGTAATTTGCCCTATTATTATTATTTACTTCATCGTTAAGTAATGTATATGCTCTGATTGCACTCATGAACGGCGATGATTGCGCAGAATTTTCTTGTTGGTTTTTTCCGATTATTGATGGCCTGCAACGGTAGGCAATTGCTTAGCTAAGGAAGTAAGTGACTCGCAAATGCAGTTTAAGTTTTTGCGTTCAATTCAGTATGGCCCCTCTCGGTTCAGTTCAGTTCAGTTCAACCGTACGATGTCTTGGATTTAAATTGATTGCTCATTGTCAAAGTTCCAGTTGATCAGCTATTAGCTCTAACTGTGTCAACAACAATACATACTTAGCACCATGGATTATACCGTTCATACCGGTATTGTGCAGAAATTTGTCAGAAATTACCCGGTTAATTATACCGGATGATCATATTAAACATAGTTTCAATAACTGGGAGAATTAGATCGATAGTATGCATACTTAATTATTTGCAAATAAAATGAATGGAGATATCAGTTTTTATGATCTATTTTTCAAAATGTATGGATGCGCATATCAAAATTGATATAACCAATGATTTAAAGCCCAAAATGTGATAGGTCGACCAAAAGTGTGTTTCTTTAACATCATATAATAATTGGTCCGGATCATACATTATTGATATAAATACCATAATTATTTTTATATTATGGTGTTCTCAAATATAACCCATATTGAGATCATCAATATTCATCAAATAATCATAAGCATTGTTAAATATAACACATTATTAGATAAATATAACACATTATTAGATCAGTATTAAGATTTAAGAGTCAAAATATAACACTGTCCTCGTGTATATATATATATGTGTGATTATATAGGCTCAATGAAAATTCAATTCATATAGTATGATATCAAAGTTTTTCATATCGATCCATCTAATAGTTTGAATATTTAGATGATTGAGTCCCATTAGCGAAAATCTAACATCGGAAATTTTGATGGAGGGCATTATGGACCTCATCAAGTACATAAATCGAGAGAAATTATTCTCATAGAAAAATTTTCATTTTCAGTCCAAAAAAACACAGAGACTCGGGAATTCTGTGTGCAACCACGCACAATGAGAGAAGGAGAACAGTTTGACATGATCCATCTAAATGAGTAACATAAATGCTTATGATTGTGAGATCATTATAGATGTTACTCACTTGTCAAAAATTGAAAGATTAGAAATGCATGCATCATCCGTCCATCCACTCAGCTAAGTTTGCGGGGGTTTGCCGATCAGATAAGATCAGAATCAAAGATGGATGGAGGCCGAATGAGCCAAAACAAAGCCAGCCCACATCTCTGTGTGTCTGTCTGGCTTACCTAAGCAATGCAATGTGTAATTGTCAGTCTCGTGCTCAGCGCTGGGGTTGTGCGTCGGTGCGTGCGTGGGTGTGGGTGTGGGTGTCAGCGCCTCCCAGGCTCTCTTTTGAAATAGATTCTTATAATAATATATAAAACAAAATAATTTTTTGAATTATAACTAGACTGATTTGGATGATTCAACACTTATTTTCTGTTAAAATTTTGGGATTCGATTTTTGTGAATAGAGAAATTCATTATTGGAAGAATTCTATTTGCTAAATAATAAGCTGCCATAGCGTACCGATCCGAAGAATAAAATTATAACCCAACTATGATCAACTTATTATACAGATAATGTGAGATATCTCATATTAATGTGGGATGCAGGCTCATTATATCAAAGGCACGTTTACAAATTAATCACAAGTAGCGAGTATCCAAATTGTCACATAATCATGTGTCGTGAACTAGAATCGCGGCATGCTTTTGCGATTTCTTTTATGGTGGATGACTAGAGACCCATGAAGTTTGTGATGCCATATAAACAAGGAAACGAACTAATTTCATTCAATTCATTTTGATGTAACATGTAATGCTAATTTACCGTTTTAGGCCTTCCGCATTTTCTTTTTTGGCAACATGTCATGTCTATCTCTTTCCTGAAAAAAAAAAAAGAGAAACACGAGAAAAGAAAAGCAAATGAAAGGGGGAGGAAGAGACTGATACAAGAACCTAACCTATATATCTATATATATGTATCCTTTTGCAGTGCCCATTGCTCTAAACCACTGATCACTAAAAATGGCAATATTGACATGATTTGGAATGGATTGTTACCCGGACATTATTTGTTACTTTTTTTTGGTCTTCATGTCTCAAGGCAAGGGGACTCCCCTCTGCTCTACTCTACTCTACGTGAAAAAGAAGAAATTAGTCCCCAAAAAATTATGAAAATGAAGAAATTAAAATGGACTGTCCAAATTGTTATAATTGGCCAGACATGACGGCCGGAAATTCCATCAGTCGATGGGGGACGACACGTGTCACACCACTGATTGAATGGTGGACCATCATGCTATGCTAACACTTCCATGTTGCAGAACAGGTTCCAGTTGGGGCATGATTGATCATTGACGATGACTCCTCCTCTCTATCTCAATACAATGGTGACTCTACCTCTTTTCCCTTGTCTTTCCCTGCTTTCTTTCTTTGTTTTTTTTTTCCTTTTCTTTTCTTTTCTTTTTGGTTGAAGTGCAAGGCCTCCATAAATGTACCTTTCTATCTAATTGCAATGTGTTAAAGTAAGACGAAGAAGCCAAATTAATCAATATATTGATCTATGCTTATTTTGGTTCTAGATTGTCATTGGTTTTTTGAACTGCTCCGGTGATACTATTAGGTCATTAATTCCCAATCTGATTGCAAGAGTATTCGCGTCATATATAATGGGGAGAATGAAGAGATTAGATGACAAGTAGTTGAATGTATATATATATCTCCATATGCATTTTGACCATGGTTTGATCTATTGTTGTACCCACATGTGGTGAACTTGGGTCTCGAGGATCCAATTGTCATGGGGAAGATAAACATTGGGAAAAGAATTAATTAATAAGAAGATTAAAAAAAAAGAATGAATTCTTGGACAATATCATATGTAGCAATACATAAATCGATGGGAAGAGATAAGGTTCTCTCCTCTCAACAGACCATGTGGAGTTAAGAACATGGAGTGAATATTTACCCGGATATATATTCATGCTCTCTCTCTCTCTCTCTATATATATATATATATATCTCCTGCACACACTCCCATTCACTCATAGAAAGAGAGAGTAAACATGGACTACAAGAGGATTTATATGGACTACAAGAACATGGAAATATAATTATTTATATGGACTCAATAATATAATTATTGAGGTAACCCGAGTATTATTTTGGAAATTGCTCATCATTTACCTATATATATATATATATGCAGGTATGAGCAAAATTAATAGCTTCAACTTCAAGGATCATTTCGAGGGGGCTAGAGCTTCGTGGAGTGCATGACATATTGTCCAAGTTCCTTTGTGCCTAACTAAAAGTTAATTTTGTTGTATTTGAATGAGAAGTTCCCCTTCATTCAACGAGAACATGCCACGTAATTCTTTTTAGCAAATTCTCAACTTAAGATTAAAAGTCTCTTCGAGTCTCTGCTATAAATACATAACATTTTCTCTAAATCATTACTATTATAATCATCATCATCATCATCACCACGTTCATGCTTATCAAAAAAAATTAACAAAAAACAAAAATATTAGAAAGGAGTCTAAGTATAAATTACATGAAAGCACAAACAATTCAGAACCTCTACACCCGCCACACTTGAAAGAAAATTGAATATAAATTATGTTTATTATATCACATTTACTTAAGGAAAATAATTATCATGGGACTCCTTTATAGTTGGAGTGGAACCTGATGACAAGAGTCTAACAGCATATCCAATACATAAATTCAAAAATTCATTTTGCAAAAGCCCACACGTCATTGTTATTGTTATTGTTATTATTGTTGTTGTTATCGTTGTTGTTGTTATTATTATTATTATTATTATTATTATTATTATTATTATTATATTCATGCTTATAAGAAAAGAAAAAACAAGAATCTATATCTATACTATATATAAAAGTATGAGATGTTTTCTCAATATTCATTATCCAAAAAATACCCTTGTACCCTCGTGACTTTTCGTTGCACCCTTTTAGATTTTGGTCGCATACTTTCATAACACATTTGTCCCGTTCTTTTACGTCGATTTATAGTTTCAAAACTTTGTTGTATCATATGTTCGTTACCAGGTGATTTCATACAATTTTTGTCTCATGGACTCTTTCACGCTTTCAATGACAAAAATAAAAGTATGAAGTGTTTCTCCAACTATTCTTCCTATTTGGCCCTTACATAATGATAGTACAAATTTGCTCCTTTACATAATTTAAAAACTAAAATAATTCTTGGAATCATTGTATCTTTTGGTAAATGTCCCTACATTCACAAAATATAAGACAAACAACTTTTCAAATAATATTTGAAGAGACCCTTGCATCCCTTAGGACTAAATAAAATTCATACATCACTTAATTTTTATATTTTTATTAGAAAGTTATATCATTTTTAGTATAATAAAAAAAATTATAAAGATCTAATCGGAAAAATTAAGAGAATGCTATAATTTAATAAGAAAATAAATTTAATAATTAAATACTATTTCATATTTAGTGAAATAATTTTCTAGTGAAATGATGTAATTACTAAAAAAATGTGACTATTTAAAGAGTTGCATTTATTTATGCTATATATACCTTCCAATTTTCAAATAGACATATAAAAAAATCATTTGAACTCTTTTATCCCTCTAAAACTTTTCTCCTTAATAGTATTATTAAAAGTCTTAAAAGATTCTCAATGGTCGTATTCTTATATTTCAAAAGTTATGTCATCTCTTATAAAATATATGTTCACTTATAATTTATAGATTTTTTATGAGTCTTTAATAGATAATATTTACGTATGATTCTCGAATAATTCTTTATATGTTGTTCTTCATATATTTTACTCTTTTCTTTAAGATATCATATATTTCCCTCCATGTTTGGAGATATTATTTGATTGTGTTTTATCGTTTTCTTTCTAATTTTTTTCTTCGTATGCTTGTTTATATTTTCATAGGAAGCAAGAAATTGAGTGGTAGGGCCTTTGGCCAGCACCCACCACATGTCGACGACCTCACCAAAGGCCGTGGTACCTTTAGACGAACCACCATCAGCCCAAACTGCCTTTCTCTCTTGTTTTTCGATCCTGTAAGTTTGCTCTTTGTGTGTGTATATATGACTCTAGTTTTTTAGAATTTACAAATTTTAAGTTTAACTTTTGAAATAGAAAAAAATTCAAAATATTGAAAAGGCTTTATTAAAATATTAACAAATGTTATATCTCATTTATAGAAAAATAAACGTCTTGGTCTGATAGAAAAAACAGTTTCAAATATTTTTATCTCTTTTGGTACTTATTCCAAATGAAAATTAAGAAGATTAAAAATAATTAGTCATTACTTTCTATCAGCATCCCATTTTGGTCCACCGACTACAACAAAATCTTGAACCAACCGGGTCATAATATGAGCTTCAACCAAAGATAATCAAACAAAATCAGTTTAGTATTCATGGCAAGATCGACAGGGCCAACCAGGTGACTCAAGAAGCATGATGACAATGGAAGGTCTCAGAGCCTCCCAGAAAGTTTACGAAAGGATGACAGATTATGCCCAAACAAGCAATACAGCGCACAGACATGCAAACCGACGATTGAATCAATTAATGTTGCTCCGGTCACTCGAACCGGGCAAAACCGGTTCCCAAGCTCCTAGTGCATCAAGTCATGATAACCAATATCAGACTTGTCGGGATCACCCTTCTGCACATATCAACAGTACCTTGTCCTTTGTGTTATGATATTTGAATGTGCAATTGATTGGGATCAAAACTCCTCCAACATATCATCCTCCATCTCGTTCTCAAATCAGCCTCAAATTGAAACGTGGTGTTAAGCTTTCAACATCATGACAAACCGACATAAATCGGGTCAGGAATTCACATGCAACTCAGCCACAGCAGCACACGTGTAGTGAAATCAAGCGAAGACTCTAAATCGAACGACGAAATCGTGATACATTCTAACCGCTTACGTTCAGCGATTATGGATCGAAGAAGTTCACCGTGCCCTCTCACCGGGACTGAGTGCAGCTGGGTCCGGAGGGGTTGATGATGGCTCGATGCTGTCAGGAGTACTTGAACCGAGCTGCAAGGAGGGAAGCAACAAAAGGCTGAAAGGAAACACAATATAAATTCAAAGTTGGTAAACATCTGGAGGGATCAAACAAAGGCATAGGAAGGAAAACTTAGCTTTGTCGAGATGGGTATAGGTGCAGCTCCAGAGAGAAGACAGCGGCCCCCCCTTGTCCGTTCTGTGCGTTCTCTTCTGTTTTTCCCCGAGAGAGAGGTAGTGAGAGTGAGAGAAAATTCGTGGGCTTTTCAGAGAGTGTCAAGAGCTGAGGGAGTGAGTGAGGAATGTCAGCTGGGGGAAAGGGAACCCGACAGCTGCAGGAGGAACCGGAGTTGAGAGGAAATTGAGAAGAAGAAGAATGTCCGGGAGCTATGGGTTCGGTCTGTGGGAGTTGCTGAGGGGAAACCGGAGCTGAGGGAGAGGTCGTGAGCTGGCGGAGAGTCGAAGGAGCCAGTGAGCTGAGGGGAAAGTAGCTGAGAGTTTTCGAGGATTGAGCTGAAGGTTTTTTTTTCAACGTCTGTTCTGTCTGTCTTTTTCTTCTGTCCCTTCTGCTATTCTGCTTTCTTTCTATTCTTCAGTTTGCTTTCTGTTGTCTCTGCAGGTTTCATTGCCGAGGAGAAGCATGGAAAAGGAAGGAATGGGAAGGAGAGGGAAGGGTGTCTTGTACTCAACCCTGTGACCAGAGTTGGCGTGAAGCAGAACGAACAGAGCTGTGATCAGTGGTTCCTGGGGATAACTTGAACATCCGAAATTTTTCTGAACTTCTCATGAGCCTTTTGGTCTCTCTGATATTTTTCCTAGATTCCTACACGAGTTAGGCACATCCTCGTAAAATTTGAAGCTCGTTTGACCTCGGGAAGTCCTCAAAGCAATTTTTCTTCAATAGCTGGCCAAAACCGGGAAATTTGGTTCTGATCTGTGAGGAAACCTTTAATTCTGTACTAATCTAACCGAAAACGCTTCCCGTTTTTCTTGATTTTCTGAATCTTCAGTGAATTGGGAATCTGAAGACATTGGCCGTGCTTGAAAATACGAAGAATTGAATTTTTTATGAATTTTCTCCCACGACTGGCAGAAGTTGTCCCTGTTTAACAGTTTCCGCCATGGTGCACTCAAAAATTCATAACTCTCTCTCTGTATTGAATCTTGGGATGAGTGACCCGTCACATTGAACCTAACACGATTTCCTAGGTCAAGCATATGAGAGTCGCCCTTTTAGATTCAAGATTGATCATGATATGATGCATCGAATCCCACTCACGAGCTGCTGTATTCACTGTTTGGGCACCCCAACTCCACGAATTTTATGTTTGTTCAAATGGGCTCTCAATGTGATTCTTGTGTTGAAATGTCCCCGACTTACCAAACCTTAATCTAAAAATACTAAACTTGGCTCTGGGATCCATGAAGGTAGTTGTACTCACTAAACAAAACGATAAAGAGATGTGAGTTCCTCTTTATCCACTGCCTTCAGTTTGAATGTTGACAATCCGTGCCTTACTCTTCAAGGTCAACTGTGTGTGCCACGAAATTTCATATGTTTCCCTCGCCATTTTTATTAGAGTTCTGGAGTCCTAATCGAGAGCCTTGCTGATGTCCTGTCCTAGAGACGATGGACCAAAATGGGGTGTTGAGTGCTGACAATTAAACTGGTTTATATATGTCTCATTATTTATTAGTTTCATTGCTCATTAGCTTGTATCATGCATGTATATTGGTTGATGCGGACATAACAAAAAATTATGTATATTAATGTAGCCAAATTTATTAATTTAAAACTTGAACTCAAATTTTAGCGTACTTATAGAATTTGCAATGCAATTATCCATGAGTCACATGTTTTGAATACCCACATAATACTGGAATTGCTTCTTACTATTACAAGAAATAAATTAAAATATTTTTTTTCTATGCACCCTTTGATTAACTGGCAATTATATTATAAACACATATTAATTTATACAAATCCAATTTTCTAGTTCTACATAAACTTTCCCTCTCTTTCCCTTTTTTATTTCCATCCAAATAAAGCATAATTGTGATATTGAAAGTCCGATCAAAATTAAGAATATTACCACAAAGTGAAAGTATCGAGTTAATTAACGACACGCACAAAAGAAATCTAAAAAGATCTACTGGGATCGACGCTGATGGATAAGAATAACAGGGAAAATGAGAATATAACAGTTTAATAGAAGTGAGGAATAAGGGATTGTTATCCTTTTAAAGTGAAAGGAATGTACTGATGAATCTTTAAGGACTAATAAAAAAATTAACATGGAATATATAACCACCAGCACAGTGATCTAGTGGTTAAGTATCAAGCACTCCACTTGAACATCACAAGTTCGAACTTCACTGAGAACGTAAAGCTTGCCAGTATGTGGGTGTATTATGGGATGATGGTGGCCGGCCCATAATGCTTGATTCAGTGGACCTGGACTTAATTCACTTGTGTGTTGGTGAGGCAGCGGTGATCAAGTTGAGCTAAAGTCTCAGCGAGCTATGGCGAAAGGAACATTCCGTGGCGGTTAGGCTCCCTTAGTTGAAGCAGTCACAGCGGGCTAATAACCCGACCTAACTGTTTATTTAGCAAAATATATATATATATAACATATCTCACATAGTGCGACTTTAACATATCCTTCGAAGAAGAAGATGCTAACTGCTTTATTATGGATCAGTTGGGCAAGATATCGATTTATTCTGCCGCACGAGAATTCCGTTGAAAGCTCTTCCAGAAATATTCCGATGAGATGAGAATCGATCGAAAGTCCTTCTAGGATAAGATGTGGCATCTATTTAGTTAATTTGACTTGAACTTTTGACTGAAATTCTCAGCTTCTCTTTATCTCCTTATAATGCAAAATATACTATTTTTTTTCTTACCTAGAATTCACTAGTCCGATCAATGACATACATATATTGTTTCTTTTATCAGTAAAAGGATAATAATTTCTATACAAAAAATACCGAGAAGCTACAGAACATATACAAAACATGGAGACGAATAATCATCTACATCAATAACTATAATAACATCTCTTAATCCTTTTCCATTTACCCAAAAACTAAGGTTGCGTTTGGTTTCATAGTAGGATTTTAAAATCAGATTTTGATTTTGATTTTGAGTGGTATAAATGGGGCCCACCTTTGACTTTGTATGTGTTATGTTGTTTTGTTGTAGAAAAAAGTGGTATAAATGGGGCCCACTCTTTGACTTTGTATGAGTTATTTTGTTTTGTAGTGGATAGAGTTAAAATTAGAATTGTGATTCTAAAATACCATCTTGAAACCAAATAGGCCAACCTTTGTTGAGACCTCAAGATTTAAGAAATCCCACTTCTAAAAATTAACAAGAAAATCACGAGATTAAAAAATATTGGTATCACAATCGGTCAATTTGAACTTTTAAAATTGAAGATTATCTCAATTTCTTGTAAGTTCAATGGATATTTTACATTCCATCAGAGCAGGTTATATTTTTGCATAGGTGCACCATGTTTCCTACTCTTTATTTATTTATTTTTTTTGCGCAAAACAACTTTTGATGAAGGTCGTGCTGACAATCATGGACATACCGATTTAAGGTAAAATCAAGGCACACCAATATAGGGGTTTTTACCTAAAATGGCACATGGTTTGTCCGTTTTGTCAAATCTATCCTATGTTTTTTTTTGTCAAATATATCTTATGGTTTACTTTTTGCATCAAATCTATATCAGCGTTATCTTTTCCGTCGACATCTAACGGCCGTGCTGACGTGGAGAGATAGTGGGCCACACTTGCCACGTAGACGCCACGTCAGCACGGCCGTTAGATGTCGACGGAAAAGATAACGTCGAGATAAATTTGACGCAAAAAGAAAACCATGGGATAGATTTGACAAAAAAAACATAGGATAGATTTGACAAAACGGACAAATCATGGGTCATTTTAAGTAAATACCCCCACCAATATATAATAAATCAAAATCGAGCCTATTTCAACCTTTATTTCTAATAGAGATATTTAAGATACTTAAGGTTGTTATTTAAGGCAAAAGAGCGGTTGGAAGTATGAATAAAGGAAGAACCAGAGGAGAGGACAAGTAAACTTGAGCCATCACCAATCAAGAGCTGCTCCGGAGTAGAATGGTCCTTATGAAGCTAGATGTTACCAAGATTTGATGTGACATGGTGAGTAGCATCGGAGTCCACATACCAGTCAAGGTTGTGAATAGATGAAGTGTTGCCATGAGTAAGGAGGGCAGTAGCACTTGATGTAGCAAGTTGAAAGCTCCTAGGTAGAAGACGGCATTGGAGTGCATTATGACCCAGCTTTTGACAGAGTTGGCAAGTCACCACAAAATGAGTAGAAGAGGACTGTGATGGACTAAAATGCACTGAACCTACAGTAGAGTCGAAGTGATGTGGATTTGGACCAAGAATACCAGCAGAAGCGTGGTTTGATCCAGAAGAGACAGGACCTGCAAAGTGCTTGCCTTTCCCCCTTTCTTTGCCATTTGAGTGAGACCCTCGACCACGACCTTAGCTACGAATAAAGGAAATATGCGCTGAAGCAGAAGGTGGACCAGGTAGAAAGTCTAGCAACCCAGAGAGAGGAGCCTGCGATTGAGACTGAATTGAAGAGGCAGTCTAAAATTGTCTGCGTGCTTCTTGATTGAGCAGCAAAACGGACAACTCTTCTATTTGCATGGACACCAAGTTGGATGGCAGGGCAAGGAACAGAGGCTCCCAATCTGCACCAAGACCTGAGGTGATACGACAATTCAATTGTTGAGAAGTAAAGGGCTTACCAAGAAGTGAGAATCGAGAAGCCAATTATTTAATGTTCTTCAGGTACTCGATCATAGAAGACTCCCCATTGCCGAGTTCTCTTCACTACTGATCTATGAGATCTTCTTGAGCCACAGTTTGTGAATCAAACATAGTTGAGAACTTGAGAGAGTTGTCTAAGCCTAAGCTGCAGTATTCACTTCAAATAGGTTGGCTCCAACGTCCTGATTCACAACTAGCATGATATAAGTAAGGGCAAACTGATCACGAGTCTGCCACAGCACAAAGTCGGGATACTCTACAGTGGTTTCAGCTCCATCGACGGTCTTTGTGATGGTTGCAGGAGGAGCAGCAATGCTGCCATCAACATAGCCAAGCAGTGTCCCGAGGAGGGGAGTCATCACACTCCTCCAAAAGTAATAGTTAGTCCCATTCAATTTGATAGGAATAGTGGGAAGACTTGAGGGAAGAGTCGAAGAGGAGAAAGAGGATTCAGAACGCACGTTTAGTAAATGAAAGAAAATTGATTAGACGACAAGAAGCAGTAGCCAAGAGTGTGGCTCTGATACCATATTAAATTTTCATATAGCTCTCTTTCTTTCTTTGCCTTTCTTTTTTTTCGATTACAAGGGAGGCCCATGGATCTAATACATTGAAATAGAAATCCTAAATATCTAATAAAATGGCACGGATAGTCCCACTGAGTATCGAACCTGAGACCTATTGGTCATCATGCGAAAAGTGCGCTACTGCACTATACCCTCTCTTGATTGCCTTTCCTTTTGTTTTTGTCGCTCGATTTTGTCCTTTCAATTCTGCTTTTTCATGAAAGGGATAGATTGATATGCAAGTCCCCCATAAATGTGTTGTATGGCTCTCAACGGTCAAAATGGGGCTCGGAATTATCCCCCTTCTAATGAAGAACTCGATTATGCTCATGGAAAAACCTGTAATTAATTTGATTTTTAGAAAAACAAAGTTCAATGCTCGTGTACATAAGTATCTAAGCTGATAACTAAGTAATAGCCCAGTGTCATCAGCAGACGCAGATTCTTGCAATGGGTCTCGTTACGCATGATTGAGTAAAGGCCACTAGTTACGACAAGTATGAGTCGGTAAAGCACGAGGGTAGTACCATAAATTTCACGGAAGAAGTTTTATATATAAATGTTTAATCATGGGATGGGACCATGATCTTCCACCGGTTGATAAGTTTCCTTTTTTATATTGAGAAAGGATTTGATCGGTGAGGACAGTTATGGCAAGTGGTTTTGGGAAATGGTGAAAGGTCTGAAATTAATGAAATCACAGGTGTACCTCTTCCCTTTCAGTCATGTGCACACCCGAATTTCGTCTCGAAAGCACGCATGTGCGCGCCTATGCAACGCGGTTTGGGAGTGTCCACCTTCTCAGGGACGCGCGACGGACGCACGTGAGAAAAAGTAACCATCTACCATTTTGCGACCCAAAGGTCGATGGCCGGTAAGTTACCCGAGTCTAGGAGTATAGGATACACCTAGTATGCTAAAGCAATGATCTGTACGGAAAAGGAAATTTCGAATTTTGGGGTTTTATTACGTGTGGGTCTATATCCCACACGCCCTTACAGTACTCTAGCTTGCTAGACTTGCCATTTTATTTATTTACCGCATGATATAGAGCTGCATTGACTCGCCCATTTTGACACCGTAAATTTGAAGAAAACGGTTGATTCGGGTTAAGAACCTGAAAAGGAGTAGGCCCGTATATCGATGAATCGATTCGCTAGCCTCACGCAACGGTACATCGAACCATGATGGTCGACGTCCTCACAAACCAAAACCGCGAAGCATTGGGTTTACTCATCCCTAGGTAGTAAATCGACTCGACTGATTCAGCACTCAGACTGTTCACTATCTGACCGGGATTATTATATGAATAAATGTACAAAATAAATCCTTACATTGTTCTCACAAATAAATAAGAATACAAATTACAACGACTGAATCCTGGTCGGTTCGCGTTCAGTCATTATTTCACTCGTACTCACCGTGTGGTTTTGGAAAAGATTGAAAATTAAATTAAAGTGTACACTCGGATATGGTGGCATTGGACCCCGTGATCGACGGTTAGGGGCCTTGGACCCCGTGTGAATCGTGTCCTAAAGGATCGGGCTCGATCCGCATAACAAACAAGTGCAAAAATATAACAAGAAGCACAAATAAACAAACAAAGGGGTTTTGTTATTGTCGAATTTACATGAGTTAACCGATTATTAACCGGGGTATCTTGGCATGCAAATCCTACCCTAAAGCAGACAAACGCGGTGATGGAGGGGGCATGTAGCATTCGGTGTTATTTTAGTGGACCCGACAAACACGATATTTGTAATCAAGTCTCGAATGTGTGGGTTGTTTTTAAATTGTTATGTATCGTGACAATGTGGCTTTTACAGATTAAGAGTGTTTTCACCTAAAATCCGAAACCTAACCCTTTACTTGACTATTTGCCCATGTTTGGTTAAGCCGAGTTTAAGGTTAATCTGTTTTTCATATTTTAACACGTTCTAAACACAAATTTAGGGAAATGGGAGCACGAAACATCGCTAAGGTGTCAGTGAGTCAAGAACCGGTAGTCATGCCCTTGAACCGGAAAATATATGTGTGTATGAAAAATCATGATCACGTGACACGGACTATCAAAAGTCAATAGCCGGTGTCGACCGATCCCTTGGATCTATCGGGGTTGTGAAGACCCCGAAAGAGCCGAGAAACTGGTCACTCCGCTCGGAAGTGGTCCAAAGAGGACTCGTATACCCCGACTTGAGCCGCCTCAAATTAGATTTAGACTTAAGTCAAGATATACGAGTACTCCCTAGATATCCATGCTACACGTGACACGTACCTCGGTGCTTTTGAAAACGTGAATTTGTTTTTAAAAGAGGCATGGCTAATAGTTCTTGAACTGTTGACGCGATTACAGATTATTAATAGATTCGTGCAATTCATTTAAAGGAGTCAAGTGATTTAATTTAGCCCAAATTTAACGTCCCGATTACCCTGTGTGTGGAATTTTAGGTTGATTGGAAATTTGCCGAATGCATTAATTTACAGGTCTCGAGCAGCCGGAATGGTCATTGGTGGACCGCCCCGATAAACTCTAATTCCCGACCGTCTTGAGTTTAAATCCAATTTTTAACCAACTTTACATGATTAAACCGATTCATGTAAGCTTTTAATCAAAGACACATACAAACATTCCAAGCACACGAATATGGGCAAAATGATCACAATAAAATTAATTCGTCGGTTTTAAGTCCAAGAGATTAATCAAACCGTTTTGATGTATTCTTTGCCTTAGATTCTATGAGTTTACAAAGCGATTTGTTTAAATCTAATACATTTAACTTATGATTTATCATCCAATCAAAACTAAACAAAAAATACGGTCGCATACGATCATATATCACCCACGATCATAACACATATCTCATAGATTGCTCAGGGATCGAATCAAAATAATTTTGAAAGAACAATGACTAATTTGGAAATTCGGGCTAAAAATCTCGGGGACTGATTTGAGACAGCTTGAAAAGTTTCTTGGACTAATTTGAAACTTCTGCAAAGTTGTTTGGCTGAACCGGAATTTAAAATGGCTTGGGACCTGATTGAAACAGATTTTAAAGTTCGGGACTGATCTGGAAAAGTGGAAAATGTCACAGGGACTGAACTGAAACAAATTTAAAAGTTTTCTGTACTGGTTTAAATCATCAGAAAATTCTATGGCTGAACTGAAAATGTTGAAAATGGCCCAGGCTCGATTGAAACAAATTTTAAAATTCGGGACTGATCTAAAAAGGTGGAAAATTCCACAGGGACTGAACTGAAACAAATGTAAAAGTTTTCTGGACTGGTTTAAATCATCAAAAAATTCTATGGCTGAACTGAAAATGTTGAAAATGGCCCATGGATTCATTGAAATAAATTTTAAAGTTCAGACTGACTGAAGAAATGAAAAAATAGCGGTAGGGACTGAAATGAGACGGTTAAAAAAGTTTATAAAACCGGGTTTTGGTGTATTCAATCGACTTTATTCCTTAAAACCAAGTAAGCATGGGGTTCAATTCATGTTATTTCATTTTTTTCACTTCAAACAACCGGTTTTAAGGTCAATATTTAAAATTAGTCCGATTCATGTGAGATTCCAAAGGATCTTCATTCAAGTCATCCGCCAAGCATCGAAACAACGTCAAAACATGCAAGAGACACTCGAATCAGGCATTTTTAATATTTCCGGATCTTATCAGATTGCTTAAAATCCTTTTTTATGTTCATTTCAAGGCCATTTCGGCGTTAGCGTGTTTATTTGAGCCAAGTTCAATTTTGCAAGTTCATGTGAGTCATTATTCCAACATCACAGCCACCTCCCTACAATTCTTAGGACCTGTTAAGATCATGAGAAGTGGTTTAAGAGGATATTTAAACGGTTTTTAACGTCCAAGCTCATATTTTGTCGTTTTCATGTGTTTTCGGCCTTTAGAAGCAAACACACAACCTTCAATCACTCAAATAAGATTATAGGGGTCCTAAGCATGCTTCTAAAGGTCCAAGACAGTACCTTTTCCGGGTTTACGTCAGAAGGATCAAGAAGCTTCGAAAATTACTCCGACTAGAGCTGACACGGGTTGTCCAAGGATGCCTCGGTGGATGTGGGGGTCGAGTAGCAGCTGGGGAGCGGTAAGGCGGGTCGGCTCAACTTTAAGAGGACCTAGGGACCCAAAGAAGGTCCACAGAAACGGCTCAACAACAGCTTCTAAACATAGCCGTCACAACACCCTGCCAGAAAGAAACAAGAAAAACGAAGAAAACAATCCGCAAATCCTCAAGAGAGCTTGGGGAAGGTGGCACCACAACAGTTGCGACTTGAAACTGAGGGAATAGACGGGAAGAAGTTGAAAAGTAGAGAAGGGTGGTGACTCATGAAGGGGCCATGGACGTGAGGAATTAGAGAGGTCGAGAGGGAGAGTTGAGGTGAAGATGAAGGAGCTAAAGAGAGGGACTGCTAGAGAGAGCGAGGTCTAGAGGGTCGGTTGAGGGAGTTGGTTAGGTTTTTTTTTACTGTGTCATCAGCTGAGAGAGGGGAAAAATCAGGGCCAGTTAAGGGAGAGAGAGAGGAGGTAGGTAGGGGTCGGTTGCGTGAGAGGAATCGACCTCCAGCTGCCGGAGGAACAGACGATAGAGTAGAAGAAGGAGAGGGGGGAGGTGAGGGAGTGTTGTTGCGGCTGAGGGTTTTTTTTTTAGGGTTTTTTTTTCAACGGAGGAGGAAGGAAAGAAGGAGAAGAGGAGAGGAAAGAGAAGAATGAATGGAGGGAAAGCGAATCATGGGCAATGGTTAGAAGTCCTGATTGACTACTGATTGACCCTCCAGCTGTTTTCTGTTTTTTTTTTTTTTCAAATTTAGGATTTCATATTAAAAATTTAAATTTGACGCGCGTATAAACTAAAATTCTTGTCTTTTCAATTAGAGGTCAGAAAAACGATATGGGATCACCATTGTGTCTGAAAAAATTCATGGATCAATGTTGTGCGATAACATATTTTCCGGCCCCGAATTTTCATCCCGAATTTTGAAAATTGATGTCGACACACGTGAAATCCAAAGACGTCACGTAAAGTATTTTTTCTAAAAAAATATAAAATTGACGTTAAATTACGAAAATGGCATATTTTCAAAGGTCGTGAATGCTCGAGCAATTTGCTGAAAATACCTCCCTCCAATGGATGACAAAAATGATAATTTTGCCCCTCTAGAGCCAATGGACCGAAATGAGGTGCCGATAAGTCCCCTATAGCTTAGCAATTCCTCATCTCATCATTGGGTGCTTACTGATTGCAATGACACGGGATAATTTTCCAAATTATGAATCAGCCTGTGTGTTGATTTCATTCCATATACAATCATGCTTGACCATCCAAAGCAAGCTAGTCAATAATTATGATATTATACAATGATGAGCACGCTGAAGTTAGAATTTTATGAATTTGTTCCGAGTAGTGTTCGGTATTGGATCAATATATTCTTCCCGGCGTGTCTAGCAAGAATCTACGATCAAGTATATTCATATGATTACAATTTAATCTAATTATATCGGTTTTAAGTCATAAAATGAAAAGCTCCAACATTTGTTGGAGAGTGTCCTTCGATGTGCCATCAGAGAAGTCCGACTCAAGGTAGTGTGCGGGATTCCTAATGCACGCATATTCTTGATTAGTCATAGACCTTTTTGCTATACACAAGCCTTGATACAGAAGTGCTTCCGGAGGATTTTAAATTTCTCCGCTGCAGGTAAATTCATGAGGTGCTTTGGGCAAAACAATTTTTCTTTTTTATTTTTTTCATTTGTGTTTGATTCTCATGGAAGGATTTTAGTTTTAGCAGTTCTCAACTCAAAAATGTTTATTAGTTTCTTTTCTGGACATGTGAAAGGAAATTGCAAAAGGACGCTTCGAAATCTTTGGGCCTTTCTTGAAGATAGAAAGCTCTAAGGGCTCCAATGTGTCACGCGATTTCTTGGGCTGACTAATTGGGCTCGGCAACATTGTGGCCCATGAAATTTGAACAGACTGCCGGAAACAACAGGAATTAAACTTGCACCTTTATCAAACTATGCTAAAATACCATTTGGAAATCTAATATTTTTCCTTTCACTCTACGATTCAGAACATCTAATTTTTGGAACAACAATAGGACTGGAACAGGACGCTGCAAGAGTCCATGTACATATACATACATATATATATATATATATATTATCAATACATATTTCTGGCTTTCATTCATATATAATATATATAAGCATGTTATCACATAGTAGGCCAGATCAACCATAACGTAATTTCCAAAAAGAAAAGCCCGAGAGAAAGCTTAGTGAAATGAGAAGAAATTGTATCATATCAACATGAACATCAATAAATCTCAGAAAACTGAGAGCATCTATTCGTGCAATTTACATGCTTCAAGTTAAACTTATCTCATCTTTGAGTATATATATATATACCAGACTTAATTAATCCTGATATCAGTATGTTCGATCTAGCTAATTTGCCGTCCGACAAGGCCAACTGTTTGTTTACAACAACATAGAGCATACACTAGATTATACTATTGTTTTGGGCGGATGGCACTAGATTATACTGGAAAATCTCTTGACATGCATTAGTTGAATATATCCCTATTAAAAGGCTTTGTCGAATTTCAATTTTTTTTTATCAAGCTCGATAAAGATGCAAGGAGCTAATTAAGAAATTAATAAAATCGATATAGCTGCTAGATCATGACCTAAGTTCTTCGATCGATCTCCGTACATATTTTGTGCTAAAAGAATAGGTTAATTTACTAGAAAGCAAACAATTTTCATTACTCAATTCTCACCAAAACCCTAATTTATTATTAACATAGCCTGTTTATATATTTTTATACTCATTTTCAAAGTCATATATATTAGTTTACATTGCTTCTCAATGATTGTGTGTGTACTTGAGGCTGCTTTTAGGAGGGGGCTAATACTCTTTTATTAGACAATTCTTTTTTTAGCCCTCTTCATGCATTTCTTAATTAGCTTGCTATTATTTAATTTTTCAAAATTTACTAATTGGGAGCTGAATTCAAGGACGACAATTAACTGGAAAGAAAGTTCTTCGACAAACTAACAAACTTCTCTTATCCAGATAATGGAACTCAATAATTTAATTTCTTCTTGAACATAAAGTTTCTTTAAATAGGCATAAAATATGCTTCTTGTGTGTGAGAATATTGGGGGAAAAAAAAGGAAATTGAAGGAAATTCCTCTACACCGATGTTGCTTTGATTGGAAAACAGACACGATGAATATTATTAGGTATAGATAGATATAAGTATACTTAATTTGTTCTTTAGAACTGGGTTATTATTGGATTTGGATATCATTATCAAATAGTTGGCAGCGTTCCATTTCCAGTTTTTTTTTTTGCTAGCATGTCCTTTGTTAATTATAAAACACAATTATTTATTTTTTCAAATATATAGTTAATTACTACGTTAATTTGATTGCTTAATTAAATATAAGTATTTATTACTTTTTCTTCAGACGGATGTTCTTAATCATGTTAATAATTGTTTCGATTCACAGGCTAGGGAAACCCTTTAATTTATTAGGTATAGCCTACAGAAAATTAAAGGGCTGCATAAGATTTCATAAAAGGAAATCTAAGTTATATTTATTGTCAGCTCCATTACTAAGAATTTTTATAGTTCGCTACTACTAATTAGTCATCCTAAGGGGAGAACGAAAAATTTGACAGAAAATTAATCATCAAAATTAAACCATTTCGCTTTAGGGGTTGGTTCACAGGTACAATCTTTATAACTTCATGGTATATCCGTGCTTATTTGTACTCATTTAGGAAAACATAGTGTTTAACATAGCATCAAAAACCCATATTATGTCAATGATCTATCTCAGCACGTGCTATGAGAAAAAATCAATTAAAATGCACCAAACTTGTAAATAAGATGTCAATCACATGGGTAATTGCCATAATTATTGGTTCTTCTCCATCACATTATTTTGTGATAAGATCATTTAAGAATTTCTTCAGATCGGTTCATCCTTACCCTCCTCCAGCTCGTACTTTTAAGTTAACTCGTTTATTTCTGTTCCATGTTAGTCCTAATTCCTTCTGCATGCATAAAGCTTGCTTACATTTGAAAAGGAGTAAATAAGCTTGGCATATAGTATTAGTGAGGGATCTTCAAGCTTAAGTTTTGAGAAAAATGTTTAGCGATAATGGTCAATGCAAAGACTTTTCGGATGACACTAATTGCTTAGATTGAATAGTTAACCAAGACAGTTGTGCCTTGTGAGACAGAGTCATTTTCGACAAGTACATATTCGATGGAATCCAATAACTTTGAAATCGCTTCCGTTAGGGGGGACGACTCGGCCTGACAAAAGATTCCAAATTGATGTTTCTGTAGATCACATGGGTTACCAAAGTCTATCGCTTTGCTTAGCATCTAATCAAGTTCCATTAATCTAGAATTTTACAATTAAGATACCCACATGAAACCAAAAGAGGGTTCAATTAATTAAATCTTAATTATCCTATGAGAGGAGCATGATATGCAGCCCAAGAAAGAGGACAAGGGGCTATAAACTCAGGCCGGAAAGTTAGGGCTTACCGAGAGAGCAAAAACAAAGGAGGAGGGACCAGTGGGCAAAATCCGAGGCTAATAGGTGCCTTTCACATGGAGAGGCCATTTTATTAATATTTGCATTAATTATTTCCCCATAATTTATTTTATTAATTAGCTCCCTCTCATGGACTTTGCTTCGAGATAAATAATTGTTTATGAGGAGAGATAGTGATGGGTTTTGATTTGTTTAAGCAGCACCAAAACTTTTGATTAATTTGTATAATATATTACCAAAGTCACCACCAACTAACGGTGCAAAAATTAGCTGTTATGAAATTCCTTGTTTTCCATCACTTTGTAGGCGTTGTTGGGATATTCATATTTTTTTGGCCAAGTAAGGGTAGATTTCGAAGACTTTAATTAGTTCGAATAGTCAGAGTATGGATTGCTATTTATGATTTATTATATGATGGTTGGTCTTGAATTTCCTCTCTATAATGTGAACTGATACGTACACTTATCCTTTTCGATGAACTTTTTTCCCAGGGCATTTGTTTTCCCTAATCATGTATTACACGTGTATCGTTGTCTCATTATCTTAGCATACACACATTTATATAATATTTTAAAATTAACTCGATAATGCTAATTGGCTATATACACACACAGAGAGATCTATATGTAGATGGTAGAATTATATCTGGAGTCTTCATTTTAGAATTCTGTCTTAAACCGTGAAAAACATGTAGTAAGGTGCCGACTCCAATTCAATAGATTAACAAATTACATGACTAAGTTATTTTGGCTTATTATCAAAATATTATTCAAAGATTCATTTCACTTGATAAAACCATGATGATTTTACAAGTCCATGGGATCTTCTCCTTCTCTTTTTAATATTTTTTTGGGGGAATTATGGGTTTTAGAACAAAAAATGAAAAAGAAAAACGAGGGTGCTTAAGAAGAGCAAACACGAATTAGAGAAGGAAATTTGCACAGCTAGCGTTGCGGGGACTTATAATTTCCTCCCACATGGTGGGGTTGAACTCCGCTTTTTATTTTCCCCTTCCTAATAATTAATTAGCTCTAATAATTTTTCGCATATTAGAGAGGTCATGGATACAATAAAATAAAAATTCTAATAGTTAATAAAGAGACACGGATAGCTCAACCGCAAGAATCAATGCTAGAACTGTCGGGATTTAATCCCACATGGAAAAAAAATGAAATAATAACCATGGATTTATATGAGGTGTGAGTATTACCACTAATCAGCTTAAGCTTTTAAGTGGAAATGAGCCCAAACCTATATGAATCCAATGAAAATTCAATATGGTATCAGAACTTAGGTTACGTCGTATGCACGCCCATATGATAGAAAAAAAATGGAAGAACAACCATAACAACCATGAGTTTATATAAGGTATGAGTATCACCACTTATCAGCTTGAACTTTTAAGTGGAAACGAGTTCGAGTTCGAGTTCAAATCCTATTCCGTCCAGCACAGTTAGCTCCTGTTATGACCTTGCCCTCCTCTTCAGCGTCTGTTTCTGCTCCTCCGTAGTCCAGCTTCAGTTGCGTCTGTTTCTACTCCTCCTTTGTCCACTTCTGTGTCTAAATCCATCCCATTCAGTTCAGCATCACAGTTCCTCTACTCAGCTGCTTTTGTACAGCAGCATCAATCATCTACTGATCTGCCTTCTGTTGAGTCTGGTTCTTATGTTGCTCCTAATTCTGTTCTGTGTTCTGTACAGCCTAGCTCTGCACCGTCCTCTTCTTTTAAGCTTGTCTCTGGTCATCCTATGATCACATGGTCTAAATCTGGTATTTATAAACAGATGATTATTCTTTTATTTTTTTCATATGGGATTATAATTTTCAACGAGAACCTCTCTGTTATTAGGTGAGGATATGCACCATTACACTACACATTCTTCCTCAATTAACTAGTTAAATGGCATGTGTTCCTAAGAAGAACAAAACTATTCATTACTGGAGATAAATGAGGAAAATGATGTTAATGTTGCAAATATAGCCATTCAATAAGCATGGATTTGGAAATTCAGGAGAATAAAATTATATGGCTAAAAACTACGGGATGTGAATAAAGGGGAAGGGGGCTCGTCTGTCAATTTCGATATTTTTTTATACAATAAATTAATTATATAGAAAATATGCAATAGCTGGCCGATCATTAAAGTCAGCTATATCTAGCTTCCCTAGGGAAAGATAGGGGGGACTCTCCGGCATGCCACTGTCCACAGTTCATGAGATCCCACGACTCTTGGATCAACGTAGGACGCCCCTCTACTGGTGATATATATTAGTATTAATATTTAAGAGTCAAAACATAACACTGTCCTCATGTATATATATGTGTGATTATATAGGCTCAATGAAAATTCAATTCATATAGTATGATTTCAAAGTTTTTCATATCGATCCATCTAATAGTTAGAATATTTACACGACTGAGTCCAATCAGTGTGAATCTAATATCAGAAATTTTGACAGAGGGCATTACGGACCTCATCAAGTAGGTAAATCGAGAGAAATTATTCCCATAGAAAAATTTTCATTTTCAGTCAAAAAAAAAAAAGAGAAAGTCGGGAATTCTGTGTGCACCTACACATAATGAAAGAGAGAACAGCTTGACAGGATCCATATAAATGAGTAATATTTGATCAAAATACTTATGATTGTGAGATCATTATAGATGTTACTCACTCGTCAAAAATTGAAAGTTTAGAAATGCATGCATGCATCATCCGTCTATCCACTCAGCTAAGTCCGCGGGGGTTTGCTGATCAGATAAGATCAGAATCAAGGACGGATGGAGGCAGAATGAGCCAAGACAAAGCCAGCCCACATCTCTGCGTGTCTGACTTAGCTAAGCAATGCAATGTGTAATTGTCTGTCTCGTGCTCAGCGCTGGGGTTGTGTGTTGGTGCGTGCGTGGGTGTGGGTGTGGGTGTGGGTGTGGGTGTCAGCGCCTCCCACGCGTCTCCCTTCCTTCCCTCCCTCCCTCCCTTCTCTGATCTCTCCCCCCAACCCCCCCCCCCCCCCCCCCCCCCCAAGAGGCTAGGCTCTTTTTTGAAATAGATTCTTATGATAATATAGAAAACAAAATAATTTTTTGAATTATACTAGACCAATTTAGATGCTTCAACGCTTATTTTCTGTTAAAATTTTGGGATTCGATTTTTGTGAATAGAGAAATTCACGATTGGAAGAATTTTATTTGCTAAATAATAAGATCTCATAGCCTATCGATCCGAAGAATAAAATTATGACCCAACTATGATCAACTTATTATACAGATAATGTGGGATATCTCATATTAATGTGGGATGCCGCTCGTTATATCAAAGGCACGTTTACAAATTAATCACAAGTAGGGAGCATCCAAATTGTCACATAATCATGTGTCGTGAACTAGAATCGTGGCATGCTTTTGCGATTTCTTTTATGGTGGATGACTAGAGACCCATGAAGTTTGTGATGCCATATAAACAAGGAAACGAACTAATTTCATTCAATTCATTTTGATGTAACATGTAATGCTAATTTACCGTTTTAGGCCTTCCGCATTTTCTTTTTTGGCAACATGTCATGTCTATCTCTGTCCTGAAAAAAAAAAAGAAACACGAGAAAAGAAAAGCAAATGAAAGGGGGAGGAAGAGACTGATACAAGAACCTAACCTATATATCTATATCTATATATATATATATATATATCCTTTTGTAGTGCTTATTGCTCTAAACCACTGATCACTAAAAATGGCAATATTGACATGATTTGGAATGGATTGTTACCCGGACAATATTTGTTACTTTTGTTTTGGTCTTCATGTCTCAAGGCAAGGGGACTCCCCTCTGCTCTACTCTACGTGAAAAAGAAGAAATTAGTCCCCAAAAAATTATGAAAATGAAGAAATTAAAATGGACTGTCCAAATTGTTATAATTGGCCAGACATGACGGCCGGAAAGTAGAAGAGCTAGCACCAAATATGGAAGGACAGTTAGGAAATGGACCCATCAGTAGAGGGGGGAGCGACACGTGTCACACCAAAGATTGAATGGTGGACCATCATGCTATGCTAACACTTCTATGTTGCAGGACAGGCTCCAGTTGGGTCATGATTGATCATTGACGATGACTCCTCTCTTGTCCTTCCCTTCTTTCGTTCTTTGTTAAGACCTCCATAAATGTACCTTTATATCTAATCGCAATGTGTTAAAGTAAGACGAAGAAGCCAAATTAATCCATATATCGATCTATGGTTATTTTGGTTCTAGATATGCTTGTAGTTGGTTTTTTGAACTGCTCAGGTGATACTATTAGGTCATTAATTCCCGATCTAATTGCAAGAGTATTCGCGTCATATATAATGGGGAGAATGAAGTGATTAGATGACAAGTAGTTGAATCTATATGTATCTCCATATGCATTTTGACCGTGGTTTGATCTTTTGTTGTACCCACATTTGGTGTGCTTGCGTCTCGAGGACCCAATTGTCATGGGGAAGATAAACATTGGGCAAAGAATTAATTAATAAGAAGATAAAAAGAAAAAATAAATAAAGAATGAATTCTTGGACAATATCATATGTAGCAATAACTAAATCGATGGGAAGAGATAAGGTTCTCTTCTCTCAATGAACCATGTGGAGTTAAGAACATGGAGTGAATATTTACCCGGATATATATTCATGCTCTCTCTCTATCTCTTGCACACACTCCCATTCACTCGTAGAAAGAGAGAGTAAACATGGACTACAAGAGGATTTATATGGACTACAAGAACATGGTATTGATTTACAGTAACTCTATCAGTCACCATCTGTACTGTTCTATTCAACTATCTACTTACTAAGTGTCTAATGACGTATTAGCACGGTATCGCAACAACATGATAATGCGGATAAACAGATTTGCTACAGTAGTATTCATTGCAAACACCTGTACCTCTCTATTTTCCCTTTACATTAATTATCTCTATTCTCAACTATCCTGATAGGGCCCCTCTTAAAGTGGATCTTTATACTAGTGAAGAAAAAGAAAAATTAAGATTTATTAATATTAATTGAGTAACTAGTACAAGACGATTTTGTATCAATCATATCATATCATATCTTTTTTGTAAATCAGGTCATGAGTGTTCATAGCGTATTAATTGATGCTAATTCTTATTTGAACTCCGACTCGACTATGATCAAGTAATATTGAAAAATTGCTTGTCTTCCAACTATTTTCAACGCTGAGGAAGAGCCTCCGCCTGATCTCTCTTATAAATTAAATACCCATACAAGTGTTTGGTACTTTGGAATTCTGATTATTTAGCAAATCTCCGAATGAAATACTTATTTAGGACATTTACATTGCAATTAAATTCCGCTCATGGAACACAACTTGTCAACTAATATGTAAGTCGTGCTCTTCTTACGTATCAACTATCAATCAACTTCACCTTGCTAGGGAAAGGGACATGTGGGCCCCATCCACCGCCCAGCTGTTCTAGCTCTCAAAGCTGAAAACTGATGAGGCATATACTCTCCCCGCAACAACCTATTTCTCTCCCAAGACAACCTTTTATATGTAATGCATATATCTCATGACATGTATTATAAGCCAAATGCATGTTAAACGCGTCAGCACAAAATGATATCAAATTTATGACAAAATATTATTTAAAAAATTATTCTTCTTACCTAAAAGAATTATTAAGTATTTTGATACAGTATCATATCATATATAAGTTATATACAAAACTTTCCTCACTATTTATATTTATCTAACCCAAAAAAAAATCGTAAAATCCAAAAACCTAGAACCTTAAAAAAAAGACTCTTCATGAGTCTCAAGGTCTAATCAACCCCAAACAAGATGACAAGATCCCTTTCTCTTCCCCTTCCCCTCCCTCCTCTCTCTTCTCTCTCTCCACCATTCACCCTTACTCTCTCTTCCCTTCCCTCTCCCTCTTTTTTTGTAAAAGAGGACTCCTTTGTCTTTGCCCCTCTCTCCCCGTCCAAGTGCAGCTCTTCTGCAGCTTTTAGTCTCTAGATAGCCAAGCCAATAGGGTAGATAAAATTCAGCTCATCATCCCTTTTGTCGACAACAAGACCAATATTCTCACAACATCATCATTACCTTTCTCTCCCCTTTCTTCTTCTTCTTCCTTCCTTCCTACCTTCTTGTTCTTGGTGGTGATGAGGAGCTTACCCATACCAGAAAGGCAGCAAGAAAAAGGATAAGACTTCTTTTTTCTTTCTCTTCTTTTTCTTTTTTTAATTGTAATATTAAAACCCCTTTCTCTCTCCACTCTCTAGCTATAGCAAGCTAAGCTCCCCATCCATTTTCCATTTGATTCTTCTCCCAATCACAGCCGCAAAAAGCTTTGGTGTTTGGTTTTTGGGTTTTCTTTTTCTCTCCTTTTTTGCATACAAAAAAGGGAAAAAATTTATTGGGAGCTTAGCTCATTAGAACTCTTTAGGTGTGGGGGAAAGAGGAAAGAGGCCTAAAAAGATGGATCCAGTTTCAGCTCACGGTGGCCACTCCCTGCCGCCTCCTTTCCACACTAGGGACTTTCAGCTCCACCACCAGCACCAGTTCAGCCTCCACCCCCAGCACAACTCCGAGGATGACCGCACCGGCGGTCAGAAGCGGGAGCGTGATGAGACAAGCGACAGCAGTGGGAAGGGCGGAGGCGACGGTAGCAACGGCCACAACAACAAGGATCTTGCGATTATCTCTGGCGGAAGCGGAGGAGGTGGAGGGGAGGGAGAGATCACGAGGAGACCCAGGGGCCGGCCCGCAGGCTCGAAGAACAAGCCCAAGCCCCCCATCATAATCACGAGGGATAGTGCCAACGCCTTGCGGACCCATGTCATGGAGGTGGCCGACGGATGTGACATCGTGGAGAGCGTGGCGACCTTCGCACGGCGCCGCCAGCGGGGCATCTGCATCCTCAGTGGGACCGGAACCGTTACTAACGTGACCTTACGCCAGCCCGCCTCCCCTGGCGCGATCGTGACGCTGCATGGACGGTTCGAGATCCTGTCCCTGGCAGGCTCTTTCCTGCCTCCACCGGCCCCGCCTGCGGCCTCGGGGTTGACTATATACTTGGCTGGCGGCCAGGGTCAGGTGGTCGGTGGCAGTGTGGTGGGGACTCTAATGGCATCCGGACCCGTAGTGATCATGGCAGCTTCATTCAGCAACGCAGCATACGAGAGGCTCCCGCTGGAGGATGAGGAGCCAGGGATGCCGATCCAAGGAGGAAACCTAGGGTCTCCTGGTGGTGGAGGAGGAGGACAGCAGCTGGCATCACAACAGCCTCCGCAGCCGGCACATCAGCAGCTCTTGGGAGATCAACAAAATGCAGCTCTATTTCATGGGTTGCCACCAAACCTACTCAACTCCATACAATTGCCGTCCGACACTTACTGGCCAGGTGGACGACCGCCGTACTGATTAACCATCGGAAGTTCTTCAGATACGCGACCATTTCTCTCTCTCTCTGCGGATTCGTTTCATCTCACATGAGATATGATCACATTAATCTGACATCCTTTTTAGCTAGCGAGCTAGAGGTCAGTGGAGTTGGGGTTAAAATTAAGTAGAATTTGCGAGGTTCTAATGATGATTTTGTTTGTGCTTCTTGTTGTTTAGGTCTGTTTCCAATTTAGATTGATGGAGGAGCTATGCTTTTTCTATGTTTTCATTTGAACAACATAATTTTCTGTAAATTCCTGGTGAGGCTCATTTTTATGCAAAAACATATCTGCCTGTTTTGGTCCAATTATTCAAAGAGACAAGCCTTGTTGGTGTGGTGAAATTGATCCACTTATAAAGCTAATTACCTAATTGTTTGCCAGTTAAAGCTTCATCAACTTCTTCATTTGAGGATGATCAAATCCTTCCATAGATGCCAATTTCTGTCCCTTTGGAAATTTAGCAATGAGATGGTGAAGTATAAGAACTTCACCTTTTACCCAAAAAAAGAAGAAGAAGAAGTAGAAGAAGAAGAAGAAAATTTACCAAATTCACATGCAATTTCCCTTCCAATCCCGTTATGTGAGTTCATTTCAAGAATATTAAGATGAACTTTTAGTTGGAATCACCTTGTAAAATAAGGCATCCAAGAGGTGGGAGTGTGGAACATGTGAGTTCAAAACTAATTTGGTCAGAACTGTAACGCAACTTATTAATAGACTATTTTGTCTGTACGTAATAGAGATTTCAACTATCATGTGGAAAGTCCGGTGTTTCATGCACAAGCTGGCATGACCCCTAAGAGAGAATATTGAACATTTTTCTCTCTCTCTTAATTACGTTACGACGTTATGGCGGGAGTATATATATTGGTACCTTGACATGGTAAAAATCAATTTTGGTTAGTTCAAATTATTCTTACTATCCTTTTGAGGTTTGATGCTTTTCCGTCTTCTCTGGTTCTTGATTTAGCTTAAATCACTTGCATGGGATAAAGCGGGGACCCAAGTGTCCCATTTGGATTCATCATGATGATAAAAAGTCTATGAATGTACATACATACAAGTTAGAATAGCATATAGTTTGACATGATAATTAAACAACTTTCTGTCCAGCACATAGTGGAAATTTAATTTTATCTAATTTAAGGTTGTGCCTTGGCTAGCTAGGTTTTTCCATTTTCTATTTTATTTTTTGAGAAGGTCAAAAGGAAAAAGGGTTTCATTAATGTCGGGGTGACGAGCTATACATTTATGAGAGGGAGCATGGAGATATGTGGGTTTCTGAGTAATGTCTCCCAAACAGACATATATATGAAAAGTACCTTAAATTTTAAGCATGAGCAACAGCTAGCTAGGGTTTTCACAGGAGGACAAGGAAGGAGGAGGAAGGAGACATGGAAATATAATTTCGTTAATTGCTCTACACGTGCACTGCTCTGAACAATTTTGCACCTTCTCGAGGCAAACAAAAGATAAATAAATATTTTATCTAATATAAAATATAAGAAAAATAAAAAGAAAAGAGAAAAAATAAAATGCAAGAGTTAATTCCCAGTCTCATCTTCTATTGGATGAGCAGTTCATGAAAAATGGGCTGTCTCTCTCGGGGGATGGGGCAGCTAAATACATGGTACCCATGCCAAAATTTCATGTTTCGAATCTCCTTTGATGAAGATCTCCCATTATCTTATATGCGTCTTGAATTTTGGAACCGATTAAATATTCATAAAGTGCAATGGGATGAATCTTTTATGTGAATTTTTTGATATATTTCGGGTACTTAGGTTTAAAGTTCATATAATTTTTTTTTAAAATACTTCACACTCATTGCTTACTGGATAAGCAATTAAACAGCACATAGCCTCATTTGCTCATAATTGTTCGCTTGGCACATGCTTTTTATCTCCAGTCACGAATTTGATCATGTGTAGTAATTTCTTTTCTCTTTTTAAACTTCAATGTTTTAAATGAGTCCGTTCTACCGACTCTTTATTTTCTTTATCTTGGCTATCTACTAGTTTCTTTGCTCAGTATGAGAGGATTCATTCAACTAAATTGATATAATCGCTTTATATACATTGTATATGCATTCTCGAGCTTACACTGCGATGTGGATATGACTTCCATAGACTTCTTCTTCAAACATCCATTTATCTATATGTCTATGTATATATATATATATATATTACATTTGTATCTATATGTCTAAGTATATATATATATATTACATTTGCTTGCGTCGAAGTTTAAGGTCTATATCTCTGGACCGAGAGCATGCTAGCCCTCCTTGGCATTGCCATTATATTATATAATATGCTAGCTTTTGCCTTTTGCTAATCATTTTGTAGCATTATATAGTGTATTGTTTCATTGTCCTCTCATTGGGATATCGGAGACTTCAAACTTGTTCTGTACAAATTGGTTTAGAATTTGCTGAGGTTCTTCAATGCGTGCAGCTCCATTTCTCGTCTCGGAATAGTAACCGTGGAAACAAGATATATCTTGTTACAGTGTATATCATAGTTGTATATGTATGTCTTATGCCACAATGTATGCATAGGGACGACTGATTAACAACTTGCGTTTGGTCGGGAACATGCATTGTAGTACTTCCCATTCTCTGACCAGTCTGAGCTCATATATCTCCTTTCATGGTTCTCGAAAAGAGACATGACAGGCTTCAAGTTTTATCTTATATATTACTTGGAATTAATATTTATTAAATCAATTCAAAAGTTGTGAAATTTGTGGTTTTGGTTGCAAGTAGAGAATCCATGTTAATCAAATTAAACCCATGAGTATTTGGCCCAAAAAAGAAACCCTATGATACGATGGTGTAGCTAAAAAACCACCTTCTTTTCTCTTTAAGTTACTAATAAAATAATCACGTGTATTTACCAAAAAAATAATCGCGTATCTTGTAAGTGTAAATTATGTAATTTGATACACTATTTCGCATAATTTTTAAGTAAATGTTAGTTATTTTATAAGTACAAAAAACATATAATTTTATTTTTCAAATGATAGTACATTTTGAAGCATCTTTTGATTTTTCTTTCAGGTTTCAAAGTATTTTATCTATTAAATTTTATATTCAATTTAAAACTTATGATTAATAATTAAAAATTTATATGTACAAATGAATATAAAATGTTATAAAATATTCTTGAAAGTAGGCCTTTCATAAGTACTAGTAAAGATTTTGTGTATATAGTGTTTGAGAGTTATTTCTCTTATTAATTAAAACAGGGATGTTAAATAATACTTCGAAAGAAAAGGAGTGAAAAGAAAATAGAATGACATTCTAAAAATGTTTTTATTTGTGAAACCTAATTAAATTATTGTAGTTTCTAATTAATAGTCATTATACAAATATCGACTAATTTATTAAGTAAAAATATCAAATAAATATTTTTGAAATTTATCCTTTTTTTAGTGCTTTTATTATTGTTTTTGTTATATATGTCCATTTTAACGTCATAATATATCATTTTATATAAAGTTTATTCTAATTTGTTAAAGATATATATATTTGCTTCTTAACATAGTAAAATGTTTTCAATGATTAATTTCATGTTCTGTACAATAATTACTATATATATGGGGAATATTACTTCACTAATAAGCACTATGTAACAGACTTGCAGAAAACTATTTGAATCACCAGAAGCATGATGATTTCTTTTTCTTTTTTTTTGGGATAAGTGTTTGACTATTTCCATTAATCAAAAAATATATGCAACAAATACAACGGTCATCCATAATACAAAACCATTGCACTCACTGTCTAAAACCTAACCCAAGAGCAAGATTAGATTTAGCGGTCTTACTCTGTATACAAAAAATCACACAAACCCTCTCCTTTACAGCATTTAAAATTTTTCCTACTAAGTGACCCACAGAAGTAACATATATTTTAAAAATTCTAGCATTTCTATCTTGCCAAATTACGTACACATAGGAAGCCCAAAGCAACTTCAATATAATGATGTCCAGCCTCCTCCCCTTTAGGGTGATCAGCCAAATCGATTCTGATTCTTAGTCACCTACTTGTCTTGGTGACTCCAATTCTGCACAGAACACTCATCCAAATGTTTTTAGTTATAGCGCAAGAGAAAAGGAGATCATCCCTGGTCTTTTCGGTCATTCCACAATATTCACACTCTTAGTTATAGCATGATGATTACACGTGCTTTCTCTGCATTCTTATTGAGCACTCGACAAAAAGGTACATTGATACTTCGGTCGACTTATAAACCAAGATATTCGAAGTTCATTTCTGATCACATTAAGAATTCACGTACGAAAAAATTAAATACTCATAAATAAAGCCCGGAACAAATTAGCGTTGAGCGAATGGCTGGGATTTGTTTCAGCAGGCAATTGGACCCCATAATTTGGCAAACGGGGCCCATGATCAGACATATTAGTCTGAGGCTCCATCAAGCCCAGATTGAAGACGATAAGAGCAATGTATATAACGATATAGTAAATAAAGGTCTTAATCAAATAATAAATAATCATTAAAATTAGTTGTTTCAAGTGGTTTAATACTTATTCTTTTTAAACAAAATTTTGAATTCAAATTCGAATCCTGTGAGTGGAAAATATCCACTCTACAAGAGTTTTACTCTTAATCTAGATTAGTTGGATTGAACTTCATATATAATAGCGCATTAATTAAATAGTAAATAATCATCCATGCACTAATTCCACTACAATTTCTCTCTTTATCACGGAAAATCACTACTTTTTATCCTTTTCATCTGCATTTTTTTATTAAATCTTGACTCTTCTAATTATATTGTTAGTTTTTTTTGCTAATAATTTTCTTGTTATCTTAACAAGGCATCTTAATAATGCAAAGCATAAAAAAATTTTAAACGTACATGTATCACTGTGCATAGCGCGAGAATGAACCATAATCTATGATGACTGAGGTACCAACTACTGTTTTATATATAGTCAACAGGGGACGTACAGGACATACTGCAATCATCCGATTTATCTTTATACGAAGAAAATTGATTCCCCTAGGTCCATGTAAATATGAATGCCGTGATTTATGGGAGAGAATCTCGTTTCTGATATCACTAAGCTAGTTTTGTTTTACGATTGAAATGTCCGTACCCTTCTTGATAAGAATTGTGTATCTTTGAATTGGAAATGTCGGAAGCTCAACATATCAAACTTTGATTCGACAATTGAACCATGGGTCTGCATATATGATATTGGCGGAATGCTCTTCTCTATAGACTTCGCATCCATTCTCTCTTTCGGAGCTTAAAAATGCATGACTGGGTTGGAGACACAACATGGAATAAGGTAAGGAGATAAATAATTGGATACAAGAGCGCACATGTAGCTCATCATCTCAAAGAGATCAAGCATTTGGTTGATCAATAGTATATAAAACTTTGGCAGACAATCTATGCTGACATCAAACTAGAAGAGTTTCATATGTCTCGACCATTTAATGATGTAATTAACGATTTATTTTAAATATAGAAGACATCATCTCATGAGATGTAGGTGGTGAGGCAGGGAGGTTTAACAAATATACAAGGTTATCAAGAGCTTCTACGGCATTCTCGTGGCCCGGCACGTGCCCCTCCAAATTGTTCTCTCCCCTCACTGGCCCCGTATAAAGAAAAGAATGACCCTAAAGAAGCCAAGAAACCATAGCAATTGACGAGGACCCTACTGATCATTGTTACCGGCGATAGAATAGCTCCAATAGTCCAACCTGTCCACCTTCACCACTGGGTTGTCCTTCGCTATGTCCTCCTGCCCTGCCACCTTGAAGCCGAACATGTTGTCGTAGCTCTCTAGGTACCAGTACACCCTGCAGAATGTTGCCTCGCACTTGAACTTGAACCCAATCAGTCCCACTTCGTGTTTCATCCCGACATCGACCTCTTCAGCTATATGTTGTTTTGTTAAAAGCATCGCCGGAATAAAAAATGACCAAACAACGAGTTCTTCATTGCAAAGAAAGCACAAAAAATCCCATCGTACATGGAGAAGAAAATCAATTTAATCAGCCAAGATTAAAAAGAAAAAAGAACCATCTGTTTCCAGTAGAGGTTGCACCAACTCATAGGAGATCAGAGGGTAGCTTTTGCAGCTCTACATTCAAGGCATGGAAACTGGAACCTACATTTTTGTCAGCTTGACATGAAGTGGGCGCCTCTAATTTTAAAACTTTCCTCTTCCTCCCCTTCTTTGTGGGCTAAGGTGAAGCCGGTGCTGAGTTGGAATCACAAGCTTTGCGAAAGTGATTGAGGATTCCCCTATACATGTGAGCTACACCTTTATCATGGTCCTTACATATCTTTTACAACATTCTCCTCTCTGATTAGCAGTATATCTTCGCCAAATATTCCAACCTCTCTCTTAGTTGACCTTCCATATGCTGAAACTGCCACTTTAATTTCTTGAGCTTCACTATTCTCAAGTTTTTGCGCCACTAACTGTATTGACTTTTTCGCCTTTCAACTTTCTCAAGTTCTTATTGGAGCTGAGCAACCCACATTTATTGATGTTGTGAATAAGTGAAAACTTGTCATTCATGGTGTAAAAGAGCTGAGAATATGTCTTTATCATTTCTTAGCTTCAACTAACAGTATTTGCAAGAGATGCAATGGTTTCCCAAGATTAGATGCCATTCCCTATTTCAAAGAAATTGAAAGGCAGCCATTTTTGAGAGCTGGGGAGAAAGAATGGACGAACCCTGCACACTCAATCAGTACACATCACCTTTTGCACCTCTTTCCAATTCGAATCTTCTTCTCCCCGACACACTAGCAAAATCAAAAGCAAGAATTTCATTCCACCATGAGCAGGAAGCGTCTCGCCAAGTCAAACCCTAGCCTCGACTCGGAGGACTCGAATGGATGCTAGGTGCAAGTCGGTCTAATGGGAGCCCTACATCGCATCTCCAATTCATATAGAGAACATGTTGTTTGCTGGGAAGAGGGTGCGCCTCCATCTCGTACTACAAGAAACGGACTCGCCCCACCCAAGTCCTGGTAAGAAGGATGGATGAAAATTCCCACCAAAACAACAGAGTCCAACTGCAACTGCTGCAGCAAGAGTGGTACTCGACATCTCAGACGCAATCTACAGGTCATGGATTTCAACTTAAACTCTGCCTCCTCCATCCAAGCTAAAGCCAAAGCCATTTTGCTTGTTGCCTTCCTTGCTTCTCAACTTAGTTGGTTGGTGATGCTCTCTTAGTGATAGACGCTGTTGCGAATCCCGGGAACTCTTCTTGGAAGATTAGGAATATTATTTTGGATAATAGGCTTGCTTTAAATAGCTTTGTGGACTAGATATGTACCTGAAACCTAGAGTTAGTGCCCTTCACTCCCATGATCTTAGTCACTTTGGTCTAAGATCAAATTTTGTAAAAATGAAACGAATTGAAGGGGGAAAGATCGACAAATTGTATAAATTAGGAACTTCATCTTGTTGTATGAACAATCACCAATATTCTCTTATAGCCTCTAAAACAAAGTACAATTACCAACGACTATTGTTATCTATGATCCTTCTTGTCTTTGATCTCTTCCATGCTTTCTAATGATGATATGATATTTATTTTTTTATGAATAATGATGATATGATCTTAACTAACATTATTTATAGCAAGCTTGAGATCATTGTGCAGGAAACAAAACAATTAGGCTAATTAAATGGAGGCGAGATAACGTGATGTTTAATTAGACCTTTCTAAGCTATCCATATAAACTTTTCTTATCATTCTTAGCGAAGATCCATGCATTTTAGAGTAGTTTCTAGATAAAAGAAATGTGTATCAGTTATCAGCTTGTATAGCTCATTATCTAGAAAATTTCACTTACGTAGATACATAATATTGATCCATGATCATAGGTGATATATATATATACCCACAATGCGTCCAAATTAATATGTAAACAAGATTTACATGCACCGACGATCTTGTACCAGTGAATATCGCATGACAACCCAATACACTTCATGCTTGCATGCTAATTGTATTTTATCTTTTTTTCTTTTTTCGGTTAAAATGATAATTGCATTTTAGTTCAATTCCTTTGCAATTTAACATTTAGCATTTTAGCATCCAATGGAGAAAATTTGAATACTTAGAACTAAAGCCCAAAACCAATTTGCATTGAGCAAACGGTCGGCTTCGTTTTAGCATGTAATAGGACCCCGTATTTGGGCAAACAGGGCCCATGATCTGATAGGCTCTCTCAAGCCAAAATTTCCAATTGGTAGGTTTCAGGGGAGATGGGAGCTTCTTTTATTTTTATTTTTTTGGGTAAGTATTTGATTTAGAGGTAAGCACGATAAGATTTTTCTTCTCCTTAATCTTAATTAAGATTTAAAGGCTAAAAATATCGAATCAAGATAGATCAATCATTATCTATCACATGCCTTCATTTCCGATTTGATCTAGTATTTCCTATTTGATCAAATCCTTAATGTCTAGAGATTGTTTCTGTGAACGAATCGGAGTTGTTTCTGTGAAAGAATTGGAGGACCCCCTGACTTAGCGTCAACCGTTCCTATTGCAATTATCGTTCGATGTCTTATGTCATGAGAAATATGGGGTTGAAAAGGAGATGTGGTTATGCCCTAATGCGATGTATCTGCTACCCTAGTGAGCATTTTTTCCAAATCGAGAAAATTAAAAAGATATAATGTCGTAGAATGTCTCTTTACTGGCCACTTTATTCATTATCATGTAATGACTGAAGGACCCATCATTTTATTCCAAGAAAATTGATCACACTGGTTTAATATAAAATATGTGTCGAGGTGTAGTGTAGCGGGTAGGAGCCCCTTTCCGATTCCACTCAAAGAGTGTCGTTTCTAAATATCACTAAGGGGACTAGGGAGGGGAGCTGCATCCCCGCCCTGATATTACCGATCTCTTGTAGAATTGTTGCATGTTTTTCGAATTTGCGTTTGCATTTTATAGCAAAGTTCTTATATCGAAGTTCTCGTGTTCATCGCTCCCTCAAAGATCTTGCCCCTCTTTAACTCTGAAATCTCGCTCCATTCCTGCTAGTTACTAAGATAAATTTATTCACACGTCTAGAGTTGAGTTTAAACAACGCACTGAAAATCCTTCTGGAGATCCCGTATGGTCGGAATTATGTGCATCTTTGAGTCGGGAATGTCGAAAGCTTCGATTCGATAATTGAACAGGAGGTCCTCGCACATATGATCTCATCTTCTTCATGGATAGAAGATATACTTAAAACATCATGCGACTGTTTTTGGAGACGCAGCAACAATATTGATACAAGAAAGGCACGTATCTCATCATCCTAGTTCCTAGAGCAGCATCAATTGACAGCAGAGACGAATCCAATTGAAGCGGTGCTATTTTATAATCATAGAGGTCAACCGTTTGGTAGATCGATCGATCAATAAAAAAAAATCGAGTTGACAAATTCATGCTGACATCGACTTTTTCATATGTATCCCGACAGTTCAATAATACAACAGCATGAAAGAAAACATTGCACGGTATGCAACTGTAATCTTCTCATAGAAGGGAGTCGGGAAGTAACATATGTATGAAAGGTTTCAGAAAACACTTGCGACATTCTCACGGCGTCGCACCAGGCACTCCACGCCTGTCAGAGCTCAGAGCTTCAACGATTTGCATCGCAGTCGCAAACTTTCATCCATAAAAGAGGAAGACAAATTGTATTGGAACCACAGCAAAGAGGAACTAAACTCCAACAACAAAGCCAACCGATCCTATCACAAGACCTTTTTATTTAGCCCCTCCAAATTGTTTTCTTCCCCTACCAGCTCCACCCAACCCCACCAAAAGAGATAACACCCTAAAGTAGCTAAGACACCATAGGAATTGAGGGGGGACCCACCAGTGATCGTTACCTGGCATCAGAACCGCTCCACCTTGTCCGCCTTCACCACCGGGTTGGCCTTGGCTATGGCATCCCGCCCGGCCCCCTTGAAGTCAAACGTACAGTTGTGGCTCTCCGGGTACCGGTGCGCCCCGCAGAACGTCTTCCCACACTTGCAGTTGAACCCTGTCAGACCCACCTTCTTGTTGCACCCTCCGCACCGGGTTGGCCCCTTCGGCGGAGGCTGCTCCGCCCCGGAACCCTCAGGGGCCGCGACCTCGACCGCCCCCGCCGCCTTTGCCGCCGAGCAGTCGATGATGGAGGAGGAGATGTCAGCCTTGTCCTTGGGAAAGGATGAGGAGGCGGGCTTGGAGTTGAAGGAGCTCTTGACGGCGGCCTTGGCGGTGGCGTCACGCTCCTCCTTGAGGCAGCAGTCCTTGTAGCACTTGGAGCAGAGATTCATGGTGGTCGGGTTGCCCCAGAACCCGCAGTTGTTCGCGCACAGCTTCGGGTCGGAGAAGGGCACGCTTGTCGATCCTTCGTTTTGCTCGGAAGCCATGTTCTGAAGCAATCGAAAATCAACCAGAAAACTCAAAGACGTGAGCAGAAAATCGACCAGTGTAAACTCCCTGATTCTATGATGTCTCTCATGCACAAGGATTGTCCTGGTCGGGTTCTTATATAGCTGGAAGAGCCGACTCGGAAGGAAAGTGGGAGAACAACATAATTCCGTGATTGACCGGGACCTCTTTTGACATATTTGCCCCCGGCAGGTTTGGTGGGCCCTACTAAACTCTCCCAACTAATAGGGCCAGAACAGTCAATTCAGGGGGCGCGGGGGCTTACTCGCCGTGGCGGAAACCGCGTGCAATTAAAGGATGTTTCCAAATTAATCAGATTCTGCTTTTACTATTAATCAATCCATAATAATAATAATAATAATTCGTCTTGCAAAATTAGGAATCCTCGCCAACTCTCCCGTTTAGATGAATAACATATCGGTATCGCTCCATATCCCGTTATATATATCCACAACCACACGCGACATATTAACACGATGCCATGAGAAGATGCCCTTTCCATAAGTGGCTGAAGCATAAGATTAGAACTCCCATAAATATCAGTGACCGTATAATCGGGGTGTATACGACTCCGAAAAAACCGAAGCACGTTCAGTATGGCTATCGACATGGCTATCAGGTAAGCCAACGCGAATGAACCTACGCTGATTATTATTTAAGAAAAAAATCCCTACACAAGCTACCTTCTGAGCTTTTATCGAGCCTTCCTAAACCAATCAGTGGACTCATTCTTTTTTTATATTAAAAAGAAAAAAGAAAAATGTTAACATTTTATTTGCGGGGGTAATTCCGTGATTTCATAAAACCCCCGGATTTTATTCTTGCAAAAATATAAAAGTGTAAATTTTTTTTTGGCCAAAAATAATATCACTTCCAAATATTTTAATATTCCATTATTTTGGCCGTCATGCAATTTGCAGCCAGAAATTTCAGAAGATTGACTAGGAAAATAGGAGACAAAATTCAGGAAAATCATCACAAGCAGGAATTTCTAATTACGATCGTCACAATCTCTTCCAGCTATTTTCCTCTCTCCGATTCCGTCTCCAGCTGACGACGACGGCGACGATCCTCACGAGAAACAAAGACCGGAGAAAGAAATTCCACGACATGGTATTCGATCGGATATCGGCAATTTAACCGGAAACGTCAACCCTAGCGAAAACTCAACCGGTTCTGGAGAAAAGGTAAAAGGAGAAAACCAAAAGGTCGGCGAGATTTGTTCCTCACCTGATCTTTTCTCCGGAGGTCTGCTTCCTCTGTAGGCTGCTGAATCAATCCGCTGATCGGATGAGAGAGCGAAATCGACTGCGTCTCGGCTCGATGGGACCTGTCGATTGAGGATTTTTTTTGGGAACGGGAAAGTGTGGGAAAGGGCAAGGGGGAGAAAAGGAGAATCGGGACGAAGATATAGAAAGAGAAGGGCGCGCCTGATTTTTGACGATGGATGAATGATGATTATATTCATTTTATTAATTAATTTTTTAGGGGTAGAAAAATCAGAGGCCACCACCCCCAGTTTCATTTCATTTCCCAGGGGCCCCCGCCTCTCCATACGATCCCCTGTGTTGCGTCTCACAGTGTTCCTGTGGAACTGCAGTGGTAACCGTCCGATCAGATTGGTATTCTGACGTGGCGGGAGGGTTAGTGGATCTGACGGCTGTTACTGGGCCAATGAGTGGGGATTGCAGTAGGGGATGTGAATAATGAGACGTTGCTTTCGGGAAAGCGGGACATACTGCGCCCTCGCCTGCCTTTTTTTATCTATCGTCTCTTCATAAACACGTCTCCTTCACGAGCCTGAACTAAGATGGGGGATTCATTATGCGCCCGGAGCACGTAAAATGGGGGGAATAAAGGCAGGCGGGACCCACAGTGGTCAGGCTAGCCGTGTGCAGGTTGCGGTGCTCCCGGTGCATGGAAATACTGTTTTCGCATGCCTCGGAACCCAGTCCGTATTTCCGGGTCGCACCAGGAAAAATGCTACAGCTACACATGACTGCGCAAATGGCCCCGTTTGGATAGTGAGTTAAAATCACCATGATTTTAACTTTAACTTTAACTTTAACTCTACATTACACAACAAAATACACATTTAAAAAGTCAAACTGGTGAGCCCCATATCTTATACAAACACACAATCTCATTATACACAATTATCTACTACATACATTCATTTTATTTTTTACCGACTTCATCTTGTTTCCGCTTGCCATATTGCATCTGCAATACGGTTACGTAATGCATCCATTTCCCTGCTTCTCATGTTTACGTCAACCCGATCTCCAATTAGATGAGGAGGATTTCGGAATTCATCGTAATATTGCCATGCATTTCCATGCTCTGCGAATAATCTGTCGTGATAATTATTAAGGCGAATGAAATTATGCAATACGAAGCATGCAAGAGTAATTTGTCCTTGGCAAACCGGGCCATAATTTGGCATTGACCGCAGTATGGCAAATCTGCTCTTCAGCACCCCAAAACACCGCTCGATAACATTACGAACGGATGCGTGCCGCTGATTGAATAACTCTTGCTCCGTCGTTGGTGGTGTGTCGTCATTAAAGTCACTGCGGTGGTACCTCTGCCCTTTGTAAGGAGCCATATAACCGGGAATATTGGGGTATCCAGCATCAACTACATAATATTGTTCTGCAATATTATAAATATAGATTTAATATATAAGATTTGTAAAATGTAATTATGGAAATACATACGCGATTGACAAGAAAACATGCGATATGAGTAAGAACTTACCACCATATGGAGCGAGGAATGTCTGCAATGTTGAGGCATCGGACAAAATTCTCGAGTCGTGAGCCGAACCCTCCCATCCAGTCACGACATGTGTGAACATCATGTCATGCGAACAAGCGGCGAGAACATTTTGCGTAATCTCGTTATTTCGATCGCGATACGCACCTCTCACCGATGAAGGAACAGTAGCCGACACGTGTGTTCCATCGATTGCTCCAATGCAATTCTACGAGAATAATGGAAAGAATACGAATTACAAATTAATTGGAAAACTTAACTGCCAAATTAATATCTCAGATGTATGAAAAATACCTTAAAGAATGGGTACCATTTTCGGCATCTCTGAATTTCAGGCTGCACGTCAACGTTCCTCCGTCTTATGTACGTTGGTGACAATGAATGAATTCCTCTAACTATTACCTTGATGAGCCGTGACACCGTCTCCTTAGAATGCAGAAAGCGTTCGGCAACCACAGACAATCGCGTACTATGTGCAACAACCATTAAGAACATGCCGACCATTTCCTCGACGGTTGTACCTTTCCTGGTATTTCTGATTCCACAGTTTGTCCTTAGCGTATCGCACAAGTTATGAAATACGTGAGGGTTCATCCTGAAATTCTCGAAACACCTTGTGTCATTGGCAAGAACTTCCTCTATGTAATGTCTACCTTGTAGCGTTGAGGTTAGGGCCGGCAATATTTGATACGACACGATTACACGACACGGAGTTAAACGGGTTTGGGTTGGGTATTTTTGATATTCGGGTTAAACGGGTCCAACCCGTTTAGACACGATTAATAAACGTGTTTTAGCGGGTTGAACCCGTGTAACCCGATTATACACGATTAAACCTATTTATTTAACCGTGTTTAATCGTGTTACTATAATCGTGTAACCCATTAACCCGTTTATCTAACTGAATTTACAAAAATATCCTTAGGTTAACCCTAATTTCGAAATTTCCATAGGCAGTAGCCGCAGTACCCGATTTCAACTTTCAGTCTTTCACACGCCCCCCTTCATCCTTCATCTTCACAATCACAAGTCGAAGTCGATTTCCCTCTTTCTTGTAGATCCAGCCTCCACTTGAGTCAAGAACGACTTCGATCGTCTTCACAGTCCAGTCAAAGATCTCTCGTCTTCGTTGCCTTTTGGCCGGAGGAGAACCTCACTGGAAGTATCCTTCCCCTTCCGTCGCCGGAGCTTCGATTGGATCTCGATCGGACACGGTTTCCGCTCTGATCCTCTCCGTCACGTTCCTCATCATCAACATACTCCTCTTCGCGTCCACCTTCTAGTATCAGGTATGCTTGCTGATTATCGTCACTGATTCGCGTCCACCTTCTAGTATCAGGTATAAATTTATTTTTTATTTTTTATTTTTTATGTTCTGCTGGGGAACATGACTTGCCAAGATTTGGATTCCCCTGTTGTCTGTACAAAATGTATAGAAAGAATATGACTATTTGAAGAGTGATTCTGTATTCGGAAAAGCATGTGTTATCGGAACTTACAGTCTGTAGTCGTTGCTTGATTTGATTTGCTTGGTCCACAGAGATCGTTGTCCGACAAGTCTCTGAGGTCAAACACGGGAGAAATGATGGCGCACAACAAAGTTCTAGGACTCAGCACTTGCTTTGGAGCCAGCAGATGATTATGACACTCAGAGGTGCCACTCTTGTCTATATTCTCGTCTCGTTTTCTCTGTAGGTCATTTCTGCTGCTGATCCTGCAAGATTTTCTCAGTGAAATGTCTGCAGTTATGCCATCAGACCTCCCAGAAAGTGGGAAATCCAATTATCCTCCTCTCGGTCTCGGGACTTCCTTCGCTTTTAAGTTTGAGGACCTTAAAGGTCGCATTCACAGGGTAAATAGTGGTAAGTGGGTTGTTATTGAGTGGTATGAAGATTTGCACGGTGGGAAGCTCTTAGAGAACTATGTGGTTCAACACAAAATAGATTGATTTGGTTGTGGTTGCTTACTTTACCAGGCACGGAGCATTTGGAAGAACTTTTGTCCGCTGTCGTGCAAAGGGTTGGGGCCGGTGATGATCAGCGACCACATCTCTTGGTGAAATTGGATTTTGGGCAGTCGTTTCCTTTGTTCTCATGGCTTAAAGGCTGGAATTTGTGTGCGTCAATATCCGTTTTAAATCCTCGAATTTCTTTTTGGTAGTATGAAGATGAAGAAGGGGACAAAGTTTTGTTGGCCACCGATGGCGACCTTGTGGCTGCTGTAAGCTATGCAAGATCAATGGGAATGAAGGTACGATCCTGGCCACCAGCTGTGTACTTTAATTTTTACCCCTTATGCGGCAAGATCTTTCAGGTGATTGGTTATATTGTTCAAATTGTAAAATAATACACATTATTTTTCTGGTTCGTATAGTTATCAATTTTAAGTGCCCACATCATTAATTTGCTTCTATTCCCTTCGTAGATAAGTGGTAACTTTGGGTTTTGTCGTTTTCTGTCGCGAGAACGGTTTGTCCCTGATATTGAGCATTTATGTATTCAGATACTGAGTGTCCGGTTGTTTATATCCAGATGTACAAGAGCGAGAGCAACGGTGAAGGTGAGAGGCGTGATTCAATTGACCATCTCCTGGAGGAAACTGACGTTCCATACGATGAAGAGGAAAAAGTGTCGGATGAAGAGTCTGAAGGAGAATCAGAAGACAGTTCATTTTTTAGTCTCGTTCATTACAGCTTTTCATTTGATGTCGTAAGCAAGACAGTTCATTTACTGGGTTGAATTTATGAATTGATGAATTCATTTTTGAGTCTCGTTCTTTGACATTGATGACGGAACTCCTTAATGATTAAGTTGCCAGTGGAATTGTCAATGAACATGTCGTGTTTGCATAATTCCGGAACTAATTGTATTGGTAAGATCTGAATTGTATTGTTTGAAATTTTGCTGAGCTGCAGTGCAACTGTGCAATGCATGGAGGAAATAAACGGATAAACGGGTCGTATAACGTGTCCGGGTAACCGGATTGAACGGGTAAATGGGTCGTGTAAACGTGTCCGGGTAAATGGATTTATCGGATAAACGGGTCGTGTAAACGTATACGGGTAATCGGGTTTATCGGATAAACAGGTCGTGTAAACGTGTCCGGGTACCGGTTATAATCGTGTCGTGTATTCGTGTACCTATTATGACACGTTTCGATAAACGGGTTTAAACGTGTCGTGTACGGGTTGACACGAATATAACCGTGTCGTGTACGGGTTTCCAAAACCTGACCCGTTTAATAATCGTGTCGTGTACGGGTTATGACTTCGATAACACGAACCCGTTTAGACACGACACGTATAAACACGACACGATACGAATTGCCGGCCCTAGTTGAGGTTCTATAAGGAATGTTGCGCGGGACATGTTGTTCGGCCGCTGCATTCTCAAGTGCAAGATAAATCCACATAAGCTCATTGTCGTAATCTTCTTCATCACTTGGTTGAGTTTCATTTCGTCGTGAATTACCATGTCTTGGCATCGTGCCTTCCCTTTTGCTCAGCAGACTATAGTGAGAAACAAAATGGCATCAACTACGTAATTCGGATTTATAAGGTGAAACGAATCAAGTTTCAACCACTGTATACGAATGCAAGACCAGTGCACAAACAAAATAGACAAATAGCACAACATTCACATATAACCAAGGCAAACAATTAAAGCAACGTACTTGCACACACAACAAATATAAAAGGGAAGTGTTTAGTTAATGTCATAGCATTTAAACGATACGAAATTACGACAGAGTAGAGGATGCATCATGCCCACTCAAGGGGCAACAAGGCGACGAACCCATGGAAGCCTTGTATCATCGAGCAAGCACATGAACATACGCCTTGTCTGCTCATCCTTTGATAGACAATCACTGGCCACGAGGTACTCTTCAATGGACAGTTGTGGACGCAAATCATTCAGTACAGCCATCGACTCCTCGATAGAACCCGCAGCTGGTTTCTCCGGGCTCGTCACGAATTTACTTCTCTTCGATGTCGGAGGGGTACAATTTCTCTCTTTCTCCCTCCTGCTCATATTGCACTTCAACATGTCGAGGCACTCTTGCAATCGGGAGTCAGCGTTGGAACTCCTTCTACGCACTTGCCGACGGGACGCTGTAACAATAGGTTCGGTAACCTCATGGACCGGGTCATCACTATCGCCGGAGCTCTCTTCAAGATTGACTAGTTCTTTTCCCCGACTTGTCGCTGCTGCTAGGAAGTCATCTTCCATGCGTGCATAAGATTCTGGGCTCTTTGGTGGTTCTGCAGACGAAATACGTAACGCACCTGTTGCTGTCTTAGATCTGAACAACTCATTTAATGAGTTGTAATGCTTGAAGCCTTTGGCTTGGAAACTCTTGTACCCACTGTTCTTCTGCATGTAAATAAAAATGAACAGTTGCGCAGTAACAACTTACACTAAAAACATACAAATTGGAAAGCAAAAGAAACACAGGTTATTATTACTATACCTTAATAAATTTGTCCCACACATGAGCACTCGCCTTTACCGTGTTGGTTGTCTCATCCCAACCGACACCAGTGTGCGAAACAAGCTCAGTGAACTGCGTGTATTGGGTCCGCAGCCTGCGAAGCTTCTGCTGCAACTTCTTGCTGCCGAGAGTGGTGCTTGGAAATTGCTCTTCCAGCTCCTTATTCATTTGTTACCAATCCTTTCCTTTCCAAGATGTAGTATGCGTCCTTGTGAACTTCTCGAGCAACACGTCAATGAATGCACTCTCCAATGCATCTGTCCACTCAAGTATTCCATCACCATTGGGGGCCATCTCTTTCTAAATGCTGCAGCAAAAACTTACAAAGCCACGCACGTAACTACCATTATGAAACCACGAACTGTTCAGCGCAAATATCAGTCCAATGCAGTACAGATCAGATTCACACGCAGCTCATACAAGAAGGGAGTCCACAACAGTAAAACAGCAGAGACGTGATAATCGCAGTATGGCAAATGCAAATACATAACGATACCTAACTCTGAACAATCCGAGAAACAAGTTTCGATCAAGCACAATATCAGTCAAATTCAGCGAACACAAGGAGCGAGAAATCAGCGAAACACAGCTGCCAAGAAACACAAGTCATACTCTACTGCTCATACAACACGCGAACTGAAATTGGAGTACTCTAAAAAACAAACGAACTGAACCAATCCAATATACAACAAGTTTCGATCGGTACAATTTCTGTACTGCATTTCATTCCACAAATGAAGTACAGCTCAGCGAAACAGAGCTGCCAAGAAACCAAACTTTCATATTGTACTGCTCATACAACACGCGAAGTGAAATAGGAGGACAACAAAAAACAAACGATCTGAACCATCAGTAAGTTACAGCAAGTATCGATCAGATCAATTTCTGTAATGCATTTCAGCGAACAAATGAAGTACAGCTCAGCGAAACAGAGCTGCCAAGAAACCAAACTTTCATACTGTACTGCTCATACAACACGCGAAGTGAAATAGGAGGACAACAAAAAACAGACGATCTGAACCATCAGTAAGTTACAGCAAGTATCGATCAGATCAATTTCTGTAATGCATTTCAGCGAACAAATGCAGTACCGATCAGCAAAACAGAGCTGCCAAGAAACCAAACTTTCATATTGTACTGCTCATACAACACACGAAGTGAAATAGGAGGACAACAAAAAACAAACGATCTGAACCATCATTAAGTCACAGCAAGTATCGATCAGATCAATTTCTGTAATGCATTTCAGCGAACAAATGCAGTACCGATCAGCGAAACAGAGTTGCCAACAAAACAAACTTTCATATAAAAGCGAAGTGAAATCGGAGTACAAAAAAAAAACAAACGAACTGAACCATCCGTAAGTTCTAACAAGTTTCGATCAAACACTTTCTCACATACATTTCATCGAACAACTAATGTACATATCAGAAAGTTTTCTGTGTTAAGCAACCAACGCAGCTCATAAACACAAAGTGACATTAAATTGGTCCAACAAATTCACCAAACAAATGCAATACAGAACAGAATCCAACGGAAATTAACAAAAAAAACGAAGAATGCTTCGACCCTCAGTAACGGCATTGACATTCTCGAAACCCTAACCAGCAATTCAACGATACAATTCGATAACATTATGAAATAGGTCGCAGAAATTACCTAGAATGTCGATATGGAAGTTGGAAGTAAGCTGAGGCACTTCTTAAGAAGAGAACGAACTGGTAGGGGACCGGCTTTGTTCGTAATCCTGGAACTGCTTCACTGCCGACACGATGCTTCAGAGGTAGGTGTAGGGGCTACTCTTTCTTGCAGAGGACAAGCACGGTAGAACAGATTCGACTCGTTAACCTTGAGATGTCGAGCAGAGGAGGAAGAAGGATGGGGGGTCGGCGTTGTGTCGCAGGGGAAGAACACGGTTGCAAAGAGGGGGGCCAGTCATCCGTCTTTTGCAATACGAACTCTGAAAGTCAATGGGACAGATGAAGGGGGCCCACAACGGTAATAAAGCAGGTTTGTCTTCTACCTCAGTTAAAATCAAAGTTAAAGTTTTCGTGACTTTAACTCCGAATCCAAACAGCCCGTTATTATGTTCTTGGGAATTCTCATGAACAAAATATTTACCAATTTCTCATTCACATTGAATTTTCAGTAAATATATATATATATAGATGTGAAATGAATATATTGTATATTATTTATCCTATGTTATACTCCATGTATCTTATATCTTATACACGAGCGCCCGGAAATATAATCCGCTCTAATACCATGTGAAATTTTCACTGTGTCAATTGAACTCATCTTCAACAAAAAAAGTTCGAGTTAATAAATTGTGGTGCAAAATCTCTCATAAACTTGTGATTTTACTCTTGAATCTTTCCCTATTGAACAGTATCTCCTAACATTTAGCATACTCGTGAAAAAACCTTTTTAGTTTAGCATGTATATTAGAATTAGAATGAGTTAATGCTAAAGAAAAGAGTTATGATTTTATTTTATATGTTAAATCTCATTATTTTCAATGTGCACATTGATATCTGAAAGTCTAACCGTCGTATTAATCATTGAGGCGGATTGACTCATTAAGGAGGTAAAATCCTCTCAACCATGAATAATTCTGATTTAATCTGTTTACATTGATTGTCGTTTTAATTTTATTTAGAGTGTAATTGGTATGAGGTAATCCACGTGGATTATTGGCAATTTGATTTTAAATTTCTTGAGTCTATTAGATTACAATGATTGGCTGAAACATATCAATAATCTAGATGTCCATGGTAATCATCTTTCTTGATAAATTGATCATATACTTTCTTAGGAAGAGTTGATTATCTAGACTACCAGCAGAATTACCAATAATAAAACATTACCGCATCGTACCGAATACTGTAATGAAATATTAAAAAGTGAATATCTAGATTACTAGTAATTTTAAATGATAATGCATCAAATGCTTCTTTTTTTTGGGTAAATAAAAGACATCACATGCCACCTAAGGGCATTTATTATGGAACCCATATTTTACATTATCCAGAAAAACGCAGCTATGATGATAATACTTGTCTAATTAAGTTGAAAATAATATTTTTCAATCATCTGAACCACTTACTCATTAGAATATGAGGGGAATCAATTAAGTCAGTCAAATGAATGAAAACAGAAATGAAATATATATATTACCTCAAACAAATTGTGTATAGTTTAATATTACTGGATATATTAAAAACTAATATCTGGAATGACGATCGCGATCAATTAATTTATACATTTATAACTAAATCACTCCATCTTAGGCAAGGGAAATCCCTTCAATTCTCATGCAGGAAGCACTTGCTCCGTTTGGTTCGACGTGATATATGATATATATATATATAGAGAGAGAGAGAGAGCGCGTAAGATAGGAGGAAATTTTAAATCATCCTATCTCATAATGACGTGGTGAGCAAGAACTAATAAGATTGCTTCAATTAAAAAATTTTACCACAACGAATCGAGTTATTAGCACTTAGTATTTAATTTATTATAATTTAATTAGTGTTTCCTCATATTACGTGGGAAGGTAGAATCACCGAATAATCTTTTGTAAGATAGACCTCTAAATTCAATTCAAGAATTTCTGTCCTTTATTAATGATGGTCACATATAATCGCAAAACTTCCATGACAAAATTTGTAGCACACAATGGAGTGAATTCACAATAAATAAACAAAATCAAAGAGAAAGAATGAATGGGTTATTAAGCATGCCAGTAGCAAAGTCTATCTACTATCATTTTTAGGCACGTGACGCACGCCTTTCATTTTCGGCGTATACTTTTGTATTCGAAAAGTTCAGAGAGTCCCCACTGATTCATTTTGAGCCAAAACAGTTATCTAAAGAACAAAATCCCAAGCATGAATATTTTCAATGCGATAAAACTCGAACATAAAACTTTTATTTAAGAAGAGTAGTCACAAATCGCTTAAATTAACTCATGTGATTAAGCGGCATTTATGGAGTTAATAGTAAACTTTTATTGTAAAACAATAATCATTTAAAGATTTTTTAGTATAATATTAATTAATTAATATTAAAACATCAGCGGCTCTGTCTATCTCCCAGCAATTATTGAAAGAGAAGCTTTCATTGGGCTCATGAGCCATCGGTTTAGCTGGCAATTACTAAGGCAGCATTCCATTAGCAACTGGACGGTTGATATTTCGGAACCACCCCCACGCTCATCGGGGGCCCCCCAACAGTTAACGTGCGGCTGAGATTCAACGCTCGAGGAAATCAAGGGATACGACGAAGCGCGTGCAACGCACAGGTCTGTGGGTCCAGGAGGTTCCGTCACTTTGGATAAGGATGTGCGGGCCGAGCCGCCGCATTGTGGCTCTTAGCGGCCGAGACCGGCACCGATCGACTCAGCATCAGATAGGAACGAACCGATCTTTAATCGAAGGATATCCGTCAACGAACATATTTTAAAAGAAAAACCTCTATATTACTACGTGCAAGTAACGTTTATATAATAGCGATGGCAATTTGATGTTTTGGCAATGAAAGGAGAATGCCGACATTACATATCGAGGCGTAATTAAGGATAATCAGACCTCGAAATTTTCGAGAGGTTCTCAAATATGTATATATGAGTTATCTTTATTTGCCCAAATTTTAGATGTTCGATTTTCTGAAATTCGAGAAGGCTATCCTACTAAATTTCTGTGATATATTCATGAATTATCTACAATCTAGTGAGAGAAATAATCGATCACGTAAAGTTGAGACAATTTTTCCTTACCAAAAAAAAAAGTTGATTTTTATTTATTTGTAATTCAGATCATATCAATTAACATCCAATAAGTAGCTTCTTTTCATTACCCAAAAAAAAATGAATAGCTTCGTTTAATATAAAAGGGAAAATGTTGATTTTAATCCTCAATTTGTTTTATAATAAAAAAAATTGTTCTTAATCTGTTTTTGGGCAGGTTTTGAATTTTGATCTTGCCATTACTTTTAAATGCAGTATATGCATATTCTGCAACTCACGCATCTATTATGTGAATGACTTTAGGTAGTTTGGTACATCACTGTTGAGATTATTGGTAATTTAAATTCTCATTAAGATAAATTCTTACTTTGAAATCACTGGATGTTCATTACCATATTTGAAATGGACTAGTAATGTTCAGTATTACTGGAAAATCTTGGTGGTGAGATAAATAGTCAACTCCCTACTAAGAAAGTATATTATAGCTGAGTGAAAAAGTGAATTGTCTTGGATATTCAAATTATCATAAATCTGCTTCAGCTAAATATTATAATCTAGTGTTTCCAGAAAATTTAAAATTAGATTCTCAGTAATCCACATGGATTACCTTGTACCAAACGCGTATATGCTACTCAAGCTCGATTTGTATTGCATCCATGGTTGCAATGCAATAATCAACATCAACCTTCACATGCAAATTTACTGCGGATTGACGTCTGGGTTCCTCCTGTGACGGATGATTGCAAATGCAACACCCTTGTGCCTTCAAAACGTGTTATATATCTTCTACTTTGGAAGAATTATCTTGATGTCACCAATAGACAATGTATAACAGATTCCTAGAGGACATTGCTTGTAGGTATGCCGTATGATCATGGGATGGATTTGGGAAGATAGGATCCTTCTCATATCCAAACTCGTTGGAAAGGGTTAATTTTCAGACTCGTTAAGCAATTGAAGAAATTTTTTTTTGGATGAATAATTGGAGAAAAATTTCGAAACCGTTTTCAATAATTAACGGATATCCAACAGGAAATCCCTTCTTTTTTTTTTCCAATTAATGAACTTTCAACATTTAAAAATGAACAAGAAAAACAACAGTAAGAATCGGCAACCTAAATTAACAAAAGTACCAAAAAAGTTCCATCACATTGAATTTCACTCAATCTATATATATATAAAGTTATATGCCATATAATAAATAAGGTTATAAAAGTAATTATTTGTTTATATAATGGTAGAAAAGTCAATATTTATATAATAAATATGGTTAGAAAAGTATATGTTTATTGATACAGGGTTAGATTAGTCAATATCTAAATAATATTTACTTCTACATCTAATTTAGATTCAATTAAATTTAAAAATAATAAAATAAGAAAAAAAACTTTACTTGATTAATTTATCTAAGTACTTATGCCCCAATCTTGAAAATTTTATTTGTATTTTAAAAATAAAATAGATAGAGAAGAAACTTTATTTTGATTAATTAATGTAGGTATTCTTGCCCCAATCTGGAAAATTTTATTTGTAAAAAAATTAAATTTTAAGTAATAAGTTAATTATACAATCTATGAAAGAACTAAAACTTATAAGTACAATGTTCAATATATTGTTAGACTATTGCAAAACAAATATCCTAAGATTTTAAAATTATCTTGAAAATTTCACTATAGCAAATACAATTTATATTATGCATAACAAATTAATCATTTAATTCCATAAAATAAAGACATAATTATTTGTACCTTGGATCCCGCTTAGTTTATAGAAACTACTTTATTCAAATTGAAATCATAATTAATTTCAAAAAACATAAAAATTCTGCACTGAGAAAAAAAGAATTATAACATTACATTTAAAGACAAAAAATCTAACAATTCTTCCTAGAAAAATTACCAGTGCAATACACGGGTAAAAAAATTCTAATATATAATATAAAAATGAATAAAGGCCAGGGTGTTTTATAAACCCAATAAATGGTTAGATATATTTTAGTAATTTTATAAACTGAGTTTTGATGCTAAATTTTGTACCATTTTCGAACATAATAGGGTTTTGAATAAAAATTCCTAAATCATTATCGTGATCTAACGGTCAAAATTTTTAACGTGTCATCAGAGTTTAGGATGGTAAAAACTCATTTACAGAGGCCATGATCATCCCTAATTGCGTTCAGCTCCCAGCAAGCAGCAGCAGGTGCCCGTCTATGGTATCTCAATAACCTTCATATTGTACAGGAGAGTTATAGGGCTTTAGGGCTATGAGGTCGTGGATTTAGTTTAGTGAATTTAGCAAATTATAGAATTATTAAAGTGGGAGAAATTCAGAAAATAAAATATCCCGAAAAAGGCAAAAAGGGAAAAAGGAAAATAGGGTGCCAGTCATATCAAGCTTTCACGGAAACAGGGAATCGGAACCGCCGTGACGGTGAAGTCACGACAAACGAACCCCGGCGGGGGTCCTCTTCTACCTGTCCACTCCAAAAGGCAAGCAAGACCCCCTCAAGCCGCCACGCGTCGCCACCTGATTCGCTATATCTATGGGCAAAACCGTAATCTCATGCTCAGTCGGAATGAAAATACCCAAAAAATTCCCCCAAATTATTTCTTAACATCTTTTTTTTTTTTTTTTTTGCGTCTAACGAATGTCTGCCTTCTGCTTGTAAGCTTGCACTTCTCTCTCCCTTTTGATTAAACCCTCCCATCTGCCCGTCTTCCCTCGGCAACTGGGTTGGACTCTCGGAGGCTACCGTTCGTTCTCCGTTCCCAATTCTGCTGGCCGGTGCTGTCCCGGCATTGGCGGCGTTCTGGGGTTTCTTTAACGGGGGATCACGGGGAGCCCTAGGGTGCCGGCAATTCGTGATCGTCGATGACTTACTATGATGAGGACAAGGTGGTTCCCGAGCTGAAGCTGATGCTGGGGGAGGACGGGGACGTCGAGAAGGGGGATTATGTCAATTTGGGGCAGCGGAATGCGGGGAGCTGCGAGGCCGATGATTCGCCCCCGTCGCCCAGGAGGAGGTGGAGAAGTTTCGTGTGGTATTGGGTTAAGCTGGCTCTGTTATTCTCTTGCCTGGGCTTGTTAGCCGGGGTCTGCATTAAATGGGTGTGGCCGTATTTCATGGACAAGGTCGGTAATTTGCGTTTGGCACAGTTTACTTCCTCGCTATTTTGCTGATATGCCGATTCATGCATGTCATCTTGAATGTACATATAGATTCTCGGTTCTGCTGATTGTGTCTTGAGGCTGGTTTTATAAATTTGAGGTTGTCTTCGTATCGCGGCTGTGAACTAATAGTGGAAAATTTTGTTTGGGAGAGATTCTGGAAGGCTATGTCTGAGATTAGGTACTTCCCTGTGGCCTTGTGTCGTTTTTTTTTTCTTTTGGATTGTTAGGCCTTTTGTTTCAGTCCCTTGAATTAGATTTGATTTAGGTTGCTCGATGACTTCAATCGGTGTGTGTGGACTTTGGCTATTACAGTTTCGGGCCTATGTTCCATGTTATGGTTGCAGTTTTGCAAGGTTGCTTCCTTATGGCATTCATCTTGTAGTTCTGGACCTTCTGGTTCATCACTGGCATAGGCTATCTGTGGTATATGTAACATATATATTGTTAGATAGCATCAGTGAATGACATTCACTTTGTCATGATATAGCAAGGATTGAAGTCATCACGCAAGCGCTGTACTCTGTGCTTCTTCTCTCTTTCTCTAGAAGTAATGCAAGTCAACTAGATTTAATCCGTTTGCATCTCCCTGTCAGCTGTGTTTATTCTCACTGTTATTTTGCGAACAATGACGATGGACAATGTAATTGTGTTTTGTGGGAGCTTAAACATGTCTTTATGTGTCATGTTCTGAATGTTAATTGCTGTTTGGCAGGAAATTATCCCAATCATAAATTGGGAAACGGCAACATTTAGCCCTCCCATCCTTGCGGTTCTCGTCTTTATCACAATAGCGCTATTTCCCACTCTTCTCTTACCATCCACTCCCTCAATGTGGGTCGCTGGGATGACCTTTGGATATGGTTACGGTTTCCTGCTCATTATTTCTGGAGTACCCATCGGTGTATCTCTTCCTTACTTCATCGGGTCTCGATTCCATCACAAAATACAGGTTTGTGACAATCCTTAAGTTATAATCTCTCTCTAGTAGACATGCTTATTAGGCTTTTTTCTCAGTTTTCTTTAAACACACATGTTTCTTATGCAGGGTTGGTTGGAGAAATACCCAAAAAAAGCTTCACTAATAAGATCTGCTGGTGCCGGGAACTGGGTTCATCAACTTCGAGCAGTGACTTTAATCAGGATATCTCCCTTCCCTTATATCTTATATAATTATTGTGCCGTGGCAACAGATGTCAAGTATGTCCCATACATCTTGGGGTCGTTGATTGGGGTGATACCTGAAATTTTTGTTGCAATGTATACGTAAGCTCTCGTTCTTTCCCTCTCTCCGTGCAATACCTCATTGAAGTTTGCTTTTACTCTGTTATATTTATGCTGCTTGGATTTGTAATTTATGTTAAGAATTCTGGAGATGCCTTTTAATATTGATGAATTTATCATTTTTTTACTTAATGCGTGAGTGGTTCACCTACTGTTTAAAACTTACACCTTGCATCTGAACACAAACCCTTTTTTAGTTAATCCTGTCTGTATCTGTTCTCACTATTCCAGTTTCAGTTTGCACGTGTCATGTTTGGTTTGCGTGTGAGGAAATTGTGAACAATTCTCACTTCATATGCATCTTTCCACTAGTTTGAAGCTTTCTTTAAATTAAAATCGGTCACTTGTCAATCCTGAAATCCTGCCGTAATTTGGTGGTTCTTTTGATATTAACCTACATAATTTTTCCCTTCTTTGCAGTGGCATTTTTATAAAGACTCTGGCCGATGCTTCATACGATCGGCACTCTCTGTCAGCCCCTCAGATCATATTCAATGTTCTTGGCTTCTTAGCAACGATTGCCACTACGGTTATCTTCACAATCTACGCGAAGAGGCAGCTCAAGAAATTGAAGAGCGAAGAGGAACCACTGCTCGAGTGATCTTCTCAAGCTTCTCAAGGCACTTCCTGTCACGTATATGGTTGCAAAAACTCCGGTGGTTAGGGTGAAGTTCCATTTATTAAGCAGCTTCATCCATGGGAATATTAATGTCGTGGGGATTGGTAGTATTGTGAGAAATGAAAGTGAAAAACATTCTAACCCAATTGGCCAGAATTCTAAAGATAGGCAGACTCTCCTGCTCCTGACTTGTCTCCCTGAATTATGTATAAGATGCATCGCATTCGATGCTCCATAGGTCGGGAATAGTCCCTTAACTTACGGCCTTCTTTTCGCAATTGGTTGCCTGTTGTATATGGTTGAAATGCCTGTTTGGAGGGTCAAATTGGATTCCTCGCAAATTCGTGTATGTAAATAGAAATGGAATTGTTTTTGTTAAAGATCATTTTGCTTGTCGACCATTTTCTCTTCATATCTGCTTTCTCTTTTGCCATCTTGAATGGTGGCGGTAAGTGTATGCCAAGAGGAAGAGCTGGAGACCCGTTATCTCAGCTTCCTTTCATTTCATGGTAGGATGCAACGTGAATGGCGGTTTTTTGAGATGGGCATTGGGTTTTTCTCAACATGATGAGAAAAGGCAGAATACAATCCAACATTAAATAGGTTTCGGTTGGTCTAATCAAGGGAACATAGAATTCTGATTTGGGTCGATCCAGTTAAGGAGCTGCAGAATTTCGGTTGGTTTGATTGGTTGCTAATTATCTACTTTGAATAAGTAAATACTCGATCAATATTTTTTCTGGGCCAATGAGGCCTCATGAACCGTTCAATTCATGGACGATGGAATTGAGACTTTCCTTGAAAGACAATAACAAACGAGAACGGTCATTAAATAAGGTAAGTGCAGAAAGGGCGAAAGCGGAAGGTGACTGGTGACAACATCGATCTACCTGCCCTGCCCATTAAATATTTAATGACCTACCCAGAGCAGCAGCAGCAACGGCATTATTACTTCTTAGCCATGCCAAGCTTTCCGTATGGTTTTTTACGAACATCGTATTTGTAATAATAATGTATCTATCACCTGCCCGAATCATCTTTGTTATCAGATTACGCACAGCACGGTGTCTCTGTTTCTCATTGTGCCACGCCCCTCTGGCTGACCGGCACATCGATGAAATAAAACCCCGAGGTAGGTACCTTCATCAACAAGGCTTAGAGGACGGAGCCCCACAGCCATGTGCTTGGAGGGATTACCTCAGCGAGCAAGCACTTGCTTGAACCTTCATTATAGTGCATTGCATGCTGCAGGGCTTCTGTTAATTAATTAATTATCTTTAACTACATCTGCTTAAAGTTGGTCTCTAATGCTTTATTGCGTGGCCTGGCGGAGATATGAAATTCAATCATTTGCGGGAAGACGACTGTAACGTGATGCTTTAACTTAGGACCACCACCATGACCATGAGAAAGAGTTAAATGCCATTTGCATTCATCGCTTTCGGTCCACGTGGTGGCACCGGAACCCATTTAAGGCTGCACTTGATAGACCACCACTGCAAATGCAAATGCAAACTTGATTCCCATGTATTGACGATGCGATCTTCTTCCTCTGATCGGTTCATTAATCCGGGACCGACGGGTGGGTTACAATGTACTTCCATCAAGCTACGTAGACTTTGCAGCGTGCAAATACTGCAAGAACACGGTTTTTGTCCGTCAAGTCTGCTTTCTTTGACCCCGTCAGCACGCAATCAATTTCAACAAATCCCGAATGACAAATATTAGCATTTTCGTCTTCCAATTTCTGATATATATATATATCAGGCAAAAATCAAGATCGGGAATTGGCTTTAGTGGGAGAAGAAAACCCAGAAGGCCACGTGGCATGATGTGAAGCAAATGTTCTCCATTTTTTTAATGAAAATCATCAGAGTCTGAGCTGTAGGGAACCTTGTTGTTGGGCACGATGATACGGATTGTAGAATAATTACTTAATTAATTAAGATTAAATTATGCGAATTTTTTCTGCTGGGGAGACTCGGACTTCCTCTGATTCATTTATGCGTATTAAATTAAGCAATCAATAAACAATGGGGACATCTCCTCTACTTCATACATTTTTTTCCCCCCAAATAACACAACATACGAGGTATTATTATACTAATTCTCGTTTAGTTATTGACTTGACTGTAATTGCTGGATTGTTATTTCGAACTTTTACAAGACAGATAAAAATTTGTGTACATATGAAGTAGTAGTTTGTCAACAGTGTCATGCTTCAAAATTAATTCCGTAATAAAAGATTCCACCAAATGTCTTTTTAAAGAAACTCCAAATCAAAATGTGGGAAAGGAAAAAACAAGGGAAAAAGAAAAGGCTGAGTCAAAGAACAAAACGTTACATGAGACAAGACAAACCAACCTCCTCCTCCTCCTCCCGCTTCACTTTTTTTTTTTTTCTAATAATGTCGTTATTATTCTATTTGCTTGCCCGAATATTCAATGGAGCAGCTAATAAAAGCTAAGCTGAAACCTGATGCAGAACGCTAAGAGCAAAGCTGCATATGCATCCATGGACATTAACCGAAGAAGAACGAGAAAGAAAACCAAATCCAGAAAGATCAACGCGGCCATTTCAATGTCGATTGATGATCGTAAATGGGTCCCGTGCCCGGGATCCAGTTTTCATTTTCAAGGTGAATGAGTCATAAATGGAGGATGGAAGAAGAGAAAGAGGATTTTTTTTTTTTGGGTTACTAATAATGGGGTCTATGGTGATGATGATGGGCTGCTCAGCTGGAGAGGTTGGTGGGGCAGAATAAATGCTCCCCCAGCCCCGAGGGCCCTACACGGTGACCATTGGAAGGAGGAGGAGGAGGAGGAGAAGAAGAAGCTGACCTCTCACTCTCTCTCTCTCGCTTTGCTTTCTCTCTTAATGATCCGATTCCGCCATTAAAACCATCATCAAGAAACAGAGGAAGAGAGCAAAAAAACAGAGGAGAAGTGCTTATGCACGTGCTTCAGCTTTCCCCCCTTCTTCTCTTCTTCATTCATATAGAAATTGGTCTTTTCCACTTTTTCTTTTTGCAATTTTTTTTTGCCCACTATTTTATTTTCTGCCATTAATATTTGCCCCACCCCCCTCTGCCTCTCTGACCCCCCTCTCTCTCTCTCCCCCCTCTCTTCTCCCTTTCCAGCTCAAGGCACCAGCGCTTCTGCCCATTTCCTCTGTTTCTTGAAATCGAGGGGCTTCTGGGTTCCTCGGAGTTCCCGATCCTCGGTTGCTGGGTTCCTCCTCGCAGTCAGAGTTCACTCGAATTGGAGCACGACGCCGGCTGAATTTCTTCGCCACTCAGCTGCATTGCAGCCGTAGCAGCTGACCCAGAATGCTGCTGTTCACTTGCGATCTTGATGTTGTGTTCCAAGCACTCGAGCAGAGCATGTCCTTCCCGAATTGAGCCGACAGCCTCCGCCGACAATGCCGAACGGGTAGGCCCTGCCGTTCAATTACACGCATTGTCTACATTTCCCCTGTTATGAGAGCATGAGAGGACTTGCCCGCCGGAACCCTCCTCCTCATGCTCTCTTGCTTTTGATTACTTGCTTTGCTCTGTCGTTGGGTACGGTCTCCCCGGAGACTGAGACTGAGGTCTTGCTTCAGTTCAAGGGCAACATCACGAGCGACCCGAATAACGTTTTAAGTTCTTGGGTCCTCGGCCGCGACCCGTGTAACTTCACCGGCGTCTCCTGCAATGATGCTGGGTTTGTGGAGAAGATAGTCTTGTGGAACACTAGCCTTGCGGGTGTCCTGTCCCCAGCTCTCTCAGGTCTTGGATCGTTGAGAATCTTGACATTGTTCGGCAATCGATTCTCCGGCAATATCCCGAGTGAGTACGGAGGCATTCAGTCGCTGTGGAAGATCAATGTGAGCTCCAACGCTCTCTCGGGGTCCATCCCTGAGTTCTTGGGCGGGTTACTGAACATTCGGTTCCTCGACTTATCCGACAACGGTTATATCGGGGGTATTCCGCCGGCTTTGTTCCAAAACTGTTCCAAGACCAGGTTTGTGTCTCTGTCTCACAATGGTCTCTCAGGTTCCATCCCAGGATCAATTGCCAATTGCTTGCATCTGGAAGGGTTCGACTTTTCGTACAACAACCTGACCGGGGAAATCCCTTCAGAAATTTGTGGTATCCCGAGTTTGGGATTCCTGTCTTTGAGGAGTAACGGTCTCAGTGGGAACCTTGAACAACAGATATCGGAATGCCTAGGCTGGAACCATTTGGATCTTGCTGATAATAAGTTCAGTGGGTCAGCTCCTTTCGGGTTTCTAGAATTGAGGAACATCTCCTACTTTAACATTTCACACAATTCCTTCATCGGGCAGGTCCCTGATCTCAGCTTGTGCAGTGAGAGTCTTGAGTTTCTGGATGCCTCATGGAACGACTTGGGCGATAAGGTCCCTTTTAGCATTAGCAGTTGCAGCAGCTTGAAGTTTCTCGATTTAAGTTTCAATTCAATCAGCGGAACAATTCCTGTTACAATTGGGAGCATGAAGGAGCTTTGGGTGATTAGGTTTGGTAACAATTCAATCAGCGGAACAATTCCCAATGAAATTGGAGACATTGAGCTGCTTCAGGTGTTGGACTTGCAAAATCTCGGACTTGTAGGAGAAATCCCACAGAGTTTAAGCAACTGCAGATTTCTTCGCGAGCTGTGAGTCCCCATCAGCCTATCTTTCCATATGCAAAGACTACATTTGTTTCTTGGGAACCTGGAAAACTTTTCCAGCTCCCATGTTTCTCGTTTTGATTGAAAAATGACTGGAAAAAAAAATGTACCTGAATGACTTTAAAACTATGTGCTGGATCTATCGAAGAGCAGTCTAACCACGTTTTTTTGCAATGGTTTGCTTTTCAAGAAGAGATAGATGGATAATTGGATATTATTGTGTTGCCAACTCTCTTCTGCTTTGACATGTTTCTGAAGTGAAAACAATTTATGGTCTGTTTTCGCAGGGATATTTCCGGTAATCTATTGGATGGGGAGATTCCTCCAACATTATACAATATGACATATCTTGAAGTTCTTGATCTTCATAGGAACCGTCTAAATGGAACCATTCCTGAAACCCTTGGGAACCTCTCAAAGCTCCAGACTCTCAACCTATCACAGAATTCTCTTTCTGGCCCGATCCCTTCATCCCTAGGTAACTTACAAATTTTGAAACATTTTAATGTCTCCTACAACAACCTCTCAGGTGAGATTCCTGCAGTCCCAACATTCCAAGCATTTGGTTCATCTGCGTTTTCCAACAACCCGGGCTTGTGTGGGCCCCCACTGGACGTAGCTTGCTCAGGAACTGGTGGTGGGGCACTTCCGTCAAAACGGAAGCCTAAAGTGCTCAGCGTATCTGCTATAGTGGCGATCGTTGCAGCTGCTCTGATCATTACTGGTGTTTGTGTGATAACAATAGTGAACTTTAGGACCCGAAGAAGAAAGGTCGATAATAATGAGGTGGAAATCGTAGAAAGCACTCCTTTGGGCTCAACAGAATCAAATGTTATCATTGGAAAGTTGGTTCTTTTCAGCAAAACTCTGCCTTCTAAGTATGAGGATTGGGAGGCTGGGACTAAGGCTCTACTCGACAAGGACTGTCTGATAGGTGTCGGATCAATCGGGAGAGTTTATCGGAGCAGCTTTGAGGGCGGGGTCTCAATCGCAGTGAAGAAGCTTGAGAATATCGGGAGGATCAAGAACCAGGATGAGTTTGAGCAGGAGATTGGACGGCTTGGGAACCTTCAACACCTGAACCTAGTTCAAGTTCAAGGATACTACTGGTCCTCATCAATGCAGTTAATTTTGACTGAATTCATCCCGAATGGGAACTTGTATGATAACCTTCATGGGAATAGTTCTTACCCGGGCACAAGCTCTCGTGGTGGGGCTGGTGAGTTGTATTGGTCTCGGAGGTTCAATATTGCTCTAGGAACGGCCCGGGCGCTCGCTTACCTTCATCACGATTGTAGACCACCAATTCTTCACCTCAACATCAAATCCCACAACATACTGTTGGATGAAAATTATGGGCCCAAACTGTCCGATTATGGTCTCGGGAAGTTGCTTGCCCTTCTGAACAATTACGGGCTCACAAGATCTCACACTGCAGTGGGTTACGTTGCACCGGAGCTAGCCCAGAGCCTGAGGGTGAGCGAGAAGTGTGACGTGTACAGCTTTGGGGTGATCTTGCTGGAGCTGGTCACAGGCCGGAAGCCCGTTGAGAGCAGGGGACCTAGTGAAGTGGTTGTTTTGTGCGAGTATGTGAGGATGTTATTGGACAGTGGGAGCGCCTCGGATTGCTTCGACCGGAGGTTGAGAGGGTTTGACGAGAATGAGCTGATACAGGTCATGAAGTTGGGATTGATTTGTACAGCAGATATGCCGTTGAGGAGACCGAGCATGGCCGAGGCAGTTCAGGTCCTTGAGTCCATAAGGAACGGACTAGAACCATAGGGGGCCTAAACCGTTTAACTGGGAGAGTTTAGGGAAGATGCAAAGGTCGACCCGGATTGATTCTGACTGTGAAGTTATCTGTGAAAAGGTACAAAGAGATAGTCATTAGATTTCTGGTTGGTTGTGCAGAGGGAACAGAAGGGAAATTGATTCCTTAACACAGAATTTAGCATTCTTTTGTATTGTTTCATTAGCTGCTCATCATCATTATCATCATCATCATCATCATGAGGTTGTTCTTTGACATTTATTTCTTTTTTTTCGAAATAAAATCGATTCATTTGTGTACCCTGCTTGTTCGTCTATGTTGAATAAATAAAACTGGCAAGTTCATCGATGTTCTTCTTAAGAACCATAGAAAAAACAGAGTCTGCAAATTAGATATTTTATACACAAAAAGAAATTCAGAAATTGCCATTGAAAAATTGAATGAAGCACCTTTGGCTGAGAAGTGAGAACCTTTTACAATATGAAGGTACGGTCCTGCTTTAGTTTATTGGAATGAAGCCTTTTTGCCTAATCATGGGAGCTATCATTAACGGAATATTCTTCCACAAACTTCCAGTCCAATTCAGAAACTTCACATTGCAATCATTTCGCAAAAAGCAGAATCCTCAAGAATGTAATGATCATTTGATTCCACATTTTGCTGCAATTTGCCGACACTGCTTTGCTCGGCAATGCAATTATATGAACCAATTCGAGCAGCCGCTGTGGCACATGTTGAACACACAGAGCAAGCTAAAACTTCAGGAAAGAATCCACGGGCAAACTACATCCTATATAGAATTGTACTAAAATCAATAAACAATGTTTTAACTGCGGGATTTACATGTTTCAGAAACATTTCTAATCCTTTCCATGACCACGGGAACATCATTCTCGGACAATGTGGCAAAACAAAATCGGAACCATCCAGGCTCTATACATTGACAAGAAGACCCTGGAGTTACATTGATCTTACCCATGTTCAGTAACTTGTCCCAAAGTTCAATCTCCCCCTTCTCGTTGTATGATCGGATCAACCCACTCATATCAGCCCAGCAGGAAAAGCCTCCGTTACCTTTTGTACATTCAATACCCAATTTCTTTAAACCTGCAAGGAATTCCACGTACATTTTCCGAAGTCTCTCTCGATTCACTCGGATGAAGTTTTGAGTGAACCTTGCATCTGACAGCATCGAGATCAGCAGTCGCTGGGTTGGAGTCGAGACTGAAGAGAACCTCGAAAGCTTTTTAGCCGCAGCAACAACGTTTTCATTTAAAGAGTAAATAACTCCAACATTAAAGCCAGTTAGGCAGAGATCTTTTGACAAGCCATATACTATATGAACTCTGGTCCGATCGCAGTCCTCAGAATCAACAATCTCTGCCACACTCACGAACTCCTCGGCCCCTTGAGTGGATCCTGCAAAGATCTCATTGCATATTAAGTGAATGTTCTTCTCAGTGACAAAGTCGATGAGGCTGTAGAGTGTTTCCCGACTGAGCACAGTCCCAACAGGATTTGATGGGTTTGAGATGATGATCCCACGGACTTTTACTCCACGCTTTTTTGCCTGATAAAATGCCCGATCAAGAGCATTTATACTTAAGGCAAAGTTATCGCTGCTCCGACAAGGGACAGGTATGATCTCAACTCCACTTTGCCACTTAATGTCTCGGTCAAAGCTGCATTCAGGTTTTAAGTTTCAGTAATTGCTCCTGGATGTAGTCTAACAATAACCATGGCTTCCAAAGAAGGAAGCTCTCATGGGAATTCTTTTTCAATATATATTAACCTTACCCGGGATAATAAGGTGTAGGGACGAGGAATGCGTTTCCTCCATCAGCTATGCAGAAGCTGAGTGTTTCGATTGCAGCGGTCGAACCGGTTGTTAGTACTATTTGTGAGGGATCGAAGGAAACTGATCGTTCAGTTGCTTGGGACATGAAATCTGTCACAGCCTGCATGAAATTGAAAAAAGAGACTGAGACCACTATATGCGTTTATATTAAAGAGCAAAAGGGAGACGTGGAAAATGATCGACATGTTCCCATCAATATCATGGTGCTTCCGGATATAGTACACCGGAAAAATATCCTTCCAGATATTTGCTGATGTTACAGAAATGACAATTAGTTCATATCTCTTAAAATGTGAACTTTAGCTGATCCAGCTTCAATTTTCAATACTTAAAAATTCATATCGAAGCTCCAAGGAGGATAGCTGTTGAATTGAGATTAACGAAATAGCTAACTGTCACTAACCATTAATTAAGAAGCAGGACATACAAGAAGATTAGGCACAACTAATAATCAACAGAAATTACCATCTTCAACTCCATCAATCCATCGAGAGGCTTGTATGTTGCAATCCGACTAATACTCGCCTCATCTCCAAGCATTGCCTTGTTCCCATTTGCCACCAACCATTCACAAACCAAATCCAAGCACAACTGTATCCAATGCAAACAGGGGACCCGGTTACTCATCATATCACAATTGTTAATCGGCAAAGCACGTCATGCCACCATAGCCAGCATCACAAAAATTAACAAATTACGCAAGAATTTTATGGATATTAACACCAAGAAAATAAAGCAATAGTAAGATAGAAGAAAAACAAAGCCAAGACCGAAACTTAAGTAAGCAGCAACCTTGTTTTCAGCCAATCCGAGCTGAATAATCCCATTGGGATTGGCCACTGCATCGTACGGATCCTCCTCGACTCGCTTCAGCCCGACGAAGTAAGGCGAGTCCCCGCCCCTAAGAATCAAAGCCGCTCGGCTGGACACGTGGGCCGGCCCGCCGGAGCCGCGCGGCGAAAGGTGGGCCCGGGAGGACGACCGCTGCAGCACCGCGCCGGTGACCTCCGAGAGATGATCCGCCGAGGAAGACGGTGAGGGAGGAGGCGTGCGGGCCGGCCCGGAGCGATGCCGCTTCAGGTACAGCTGGAGGAAGTAGCAGAGCGCGCAGGGAATGAGGGAGCCCAGGACGAGGCCGCCCCTGCCCTGGACCACGCCCTGCAAGGGGACTATGACTCTCATGGCTGTCCCCCAGCCGCCGCCGGCACCGGAGCTGGTGGTCACCGCAGCCCTGGAGTCTTCGTCTGGATCGGGGAGCCGGGCCCTGAAAAAGGGGGTCCGGGTCATTTTCGCCCGGAAACAAGCATCGTTTCAATCCATAGACATCCTCCGATGAGAAGACTGAAACTCGGCTGATGGGTATTGGGCTGTGGAGGCTGTCGGAGAGAACAAGGAGGGAAAGTTGGTGTCTTGGGCGGGGTTGGAGTGAGGAGAGTGGCGACCTCTCGATGTTGTCAGAATTTTTTTTTTCTTTGCCTCGTTTGATTCGTTGAGACTTCGAGACATTATTCGCGCCGTTCCTTGTTTGAGGAGAAGATGGGATCCATGGGATGACCGAATTTACTCAATTGCCCCCCATTTCTCGCCTAATCACCAACAAGGAAAGTACGGGTTTATTGATTAGAGTCGTTATTTTTAAGTAGATTTTTAAAAATATTAATATCACAATTGAAATGTTCATTAATTTATATATATATATATATTCTTAAATTGAAACAATTCAAATATCCGTGTATACAATAACAAATTAAGGAATATTTAAAATGAATTATTATATCAAATATGGATAAAATAATGATGTTCGTTAGAAAACATATTAAATTTTTTTAAATATCAAATTCTAAAAATTGTAATAGATGACTTCCATGTATAAAAAAAAAAGAAGTGGAAATGATCTATCATCATAAATTACTCTTACAAATTCTTACTTTCAAAAAATTATAGATAGATTTATATTTTATTTTTTAAAAGTATTCAATATTTAAACATCCTTATTGCATATCAGTAGATTTTTATTTTTTAATACTAAATATTTCTTCTTATTCTATGAAATCATATTTTATTCTCAATAAATATTGAGATTACTTTTTTTTAATTAAGAATGTTCTTGTATAGCAAAATTATTAAGTATTTAATGATTTACATGCAATTCTAATTGTATATACATTTACAATTATTTATTTAGACATTTACATTTATTACATTGTATTATATATAACATTATATTTCTAATCCTATTAATTATGGGGATACAACTATATATATATATATATTCGAAATTTCAAATGGTGGAAACCCTATTAATTTTGTCATATGACATGAGTAAGCACTAATAAAATTGCAACAAATGAATGAACGAATTTATTATCACTTGGATAGTCGGACGGGAATTTGCATAATGGAATAATTTTGGTTAATTCTTTTTTGTCACATTACTATGTAGAAAGATCAATCATTTAAAATTTTTCTCTATGTTGTTTATTTCAATTGCAACGTTTATCCATTTGATGTTTATCGTTCTCTTGTGTAAACACTTTCTTAATCTGTTATGTATTTTGTAAGCAACTGTTCGATAGAAGTGCGTCATTAAATTATATTCCTTCGTTTATATTGAAAAGCTTCTTCTTCTTTTTTTTCTTATATGAATGTAAAAAGAAATTATTTCAGCATTGACGAGGAAAAAGACCCCTCCTTCGAGCTGAGGGATTCAAATGTATAACATTCTCCCTCCAATTTTGTTTTACAAAAATTCTCCATACATGACCGTAGAATCAATAATCCAGGAGTCATAGCCAATAGATTTGTAGCTTAAATAAGTCAATCAATACTTAATAATTATAGAGGAAGTCATACAAGTATGTTAAAATTTAAATCCGGGTTTTAAACGTATCAATATGGTTACATCAGCTCTAAAACGTTTAGTGTATTATACACATTTAATCCAAACATGTCATTTTTTTTATATGTATTTTAACTGGAGATGACATGGACATAATGGAAATCGATCAATTTAGACTAAATGTGTATAAAAGATTAATAATATTAAGATTAATGTAATCTAACTACTTCATTTAATACATGAAATCAAATTTTAATCCTCAAAATAATTTATACTCTAACCAATTGTTGAAACGAGTAATCGTCAAAATTATGATGAGATGGCTGATGGCATTGAAGGATTTTGATTCCTTATCGAACCCTATGTTGCCAAGTGTACGTATATAAGTAAGTGAGGATCTTCCACAGAAAGATATGGTCTGCTTTTGCGCTGGGATTTAACTTATATATATATATATATTATATGATGAACGACAATTAAATAATGTGTGGTTCCTCCATTCATAAACATGGCTGATACATATAAACAAATGCCATGCTATGCATCACCATATATATTAGATTAACGCACTCGCACTATGCACGGTAAAAAAAAGAGAGAAATTACTAGGAAAAAAAAGTAAGATGGGGATCGGTGAGGGAAATGGAGAGAGCGAGATGTGAAGAGAAAAATGAGTGAGTAAATTTGAAAATTACTTGTTGAAATTACATAAATTGTTTAAAATATAGTGATTGTAGTTAATTAAAAAAAATATATTATGGACATTTTAGAAAATAAAAAGTGACACTAAAAGAGAAGGTTTTGACTTTATATATATATATATATATATATGATCTAGATACAACAGAAGGTGGAGTATACTAATTTTCTCCATGATGAATTCTTTTTTTTTTCCCCAATGAACTTCTCCTAATAAAAATTTTCATGGCCAAGGAAAGCTCGAAATAATATTTTTTTCGTGATTTTATTTCCCGAGGGTTCAAAAATCAAAAGTGATCTATTAATGCAAAATCATATATATATATATATATATATATTTGCCCAACTATGTAACAAGTCATGTAATTTCAACTTCAACTGTAACCTTATCAATATTCTCCAATTCTTTCTTTGATTTAATTTCTCATAAGAACCTATGTTCAGATATACGTCATGCATTCGCCGCGCATTATTGATGATTTTTCTTTTAAAATGTTCAAAATTATATATATATATATATATATTAGATGTGTGCCCGCACTAAGTGCGGGAATTTTTAATCAATATTATTTTATTAATTTATAAATTTAATACATAAATTCTATAAATTTAATTATTAATTTATTTTATATTCATGTCAATAACATTGATAAAAAAATATATGTATAATACCTTTTTTTGGTGAAAATATATATAATACCTTTAATAAGTGATTTTTTTTTCACAAAATAATTAAAATAAATAAATAATAAAAATACCACAATAATAACTAATTAGATAGAAAAAGATTGAAGAAACTGAAAGTGACGTTAAAGAGAGAGAAGGGGTGAGAGTGGAGAAAAAATGGGGACATGGGATGGGTGAAAAAAAGATAGTGAATGATTATTCTTGTCATTTTATCACTTAATCCCTCATATAATGATTCAATCATACGCAATAAAGATAAATTCGGAAAGAGAAAGTTAGATAAGAAACTTAAAGTTAGATAAGAAACTTTTTTTCCTCACATATATTATAATAATGATAGATATATATATTGTAGACAGAGAACGAAACACGAAATATCGCGGAGATTATTTGGAAACAAAAAGCACTACCAATGAACTCTCTTCAGAAATTGCCATCAAGACACCGTGCCTCCACCAATTGCATGCATGCACCTCAGTATTTTCTCGAGATATTTTCTTTTTTTAATGGGAATTTTCTCGAGATATTAAATATCTTAGACATATGAAATCTCTGCTCTCATGATTAAAAATGGACCATTTAAACGCTATAATACAGGTTGTGGCCAAGCGGTCAAAACAATCATATTAGCCACATTGCATGCATTTCCACATTCACTTGATTGTCCTTGGGTACTTGCAATTAAGAGTTAAAATGGGAAGTGGGATTTTGCTCGGTGTAATATATTATCATCACGTGCGACTTCATGGTATATCACTTTTTCTAGAAAATAGAATTTGGTACACTGACACTTTATACCTTCTAGTTTTTTGCAGATTAGATCTACCTATATGTAGTATTTAATTCAATTAAAGATATTAAATTAGTTTATACACAGTGCTTACACGCAAAATATTCTTATTGGGGTGGAGACAAGCAAAATATTCTTGGTTGTTATTAGTATAGGAAAGAAGATGCAACATGTAGTTGTGGCCAAAAAGGAAGATGCAACATTTTATGATGATTTTTTTTTGATGAATAGGAAGATGCGACATATTTTCTCTGAGATATTGTTTATAAATTAAGCTAGGGCTTTAGATCTTTCTAAAGTTTAATTCTTGTATGTTCTAAAGCTTATAAGTATATTCTTTATCGTGGCTTTTAGGATTCGAAATAAACCAGATTTTCCCATTCTTCCATTTCAGTTTTATAGATCCAGATATAAATACATTTTAGATTATCCAATGAAAGATATGCATTTTATATTAATAGTAAAAATTAAAATATATTTAAAATTATTAACATGTATAATATATAATCTATAACTGATACAAACGTCAGATACTCAACAAATTGTTTCTTGAAGACTTAATAATAAGTCTTCACTTTTTATTATTCCACTTCACCTTTACATAATTCTTCATAAATCGATTCTAAAAGTTCATCTAGAACCATTGTCATCATTCGGGTTTATTCCAAATCGAAATATCCAAACTTGCTATGGAAATCATTATTATTAAATTAACCGATATTTCATATAAGTATACGATATATAACAACTATTAGATAAGAAACTACAAATATCTATTTTATTTACAAATAAAAATATTTTAGAATGGATAAATCAATTTTCTTTTCATTCTTTCTTTTTATTTTTTGTTTCAACATCCCAGTTTTAATTAAATAAAAGAAACAACTCTCACATACTTCTAATAGGTGAGTTTGTCAACTATTGTATTTGTATATATAAAATCCTTTGCTACTACATAAAAGCTTACTTTGAAGCATATTTTCTAACATATTATAATTATTTATACGTATTGGTATACGATTTATTTTTCACTGTTAATTGTAAGTTTTGAACTAAATATAAAACTTAATAGATAAGATATTTTCAAACTAGAAAAATCAAAATGCACTTAGAAATGTATTAGTATATAAAAATAAAAATATATAATTTAAATTTGTATAATAACTAATATCTATTTAAAAATTATATAAAATAGTGTATCAAATTACATTATTTTCACGTGCATTGCACGTGATTATTTTATTAGTTAATAATAAATGCGCATACTAATAAAACAATTTAAAGCCATTCTATCTACAGCATAGAGAAATTTGACTAGTTGCAATTTATTGGCTACTAAGCACTAGCGGTATGTTTTTCAATTAAATTAAATTATTATTCGTCATTTTCTCAGCCTTTTTTTATGGGACCATTTAGGATTTTTTTTTTTGCGGTAATGAGGATTCTTTATTGATTTCCAAATGGATTCATCGGTCTACTGCAAAAGCGGATATAGAGAAAAATACCCAAACACTATACATGAATTACAGGAACATGAAACTAGATTGGTCCGCTGGACAAACTACAAAGGAAAATAGACTTAAAAAAGCCATATATAATTGCATATTTGTAATTGCATATATGAGCCATATATGCATGCATGGGACTGCCCAATAAATGAAGGGCAATCTTATGAGATGCTGGATGCAGAAATTAATGAATGTCCCGCCCAAATTCTTACTCGAATAGTCTAAAGTTCAAAGCAAAAGGAAATTATCAAAAATAAGAACAACGAAATGATCTGATGTGTTATAATTGACAAACTATATCATCAGTGAATATATTTTATATGACCAGGGATAGATCGAGCGGAATCGAGGAGACGACTGGTTGCCTCCTAAATTTTAGGACTATGAGGAAATTTACGTACTATTTTTTAGATTTTCAATAAATTACTGCGATTTCACCCCATAACCTAAAATATTTGGCTTCATATTCCGAAACTAAATTAAGCATTCGTTAGAAGGATTGAGAAGACCTCGTGGTTCCCGACAAAAAGTTGTAATTGTAAGTTGTATTCAACAAATCTTAAATTACTAAAGAGAGCGAAGGGCAAGTGGAAGATTTTTCTTTTCTTGCTCGTGGCTGCCGCGTGGAACTGGGAGAAGAATTCCCCAACACTATGCAAGAATAAGACAAATGGAGATATAGAGACATTTGCGGATGTGAATGTTTGAGGCTCAAAAGCAACGTTTGATTTGATCTGTCTCTGTTAAGAGATGAGGAAGCTGAGGCCATACATTATATAGTCATAGTTTGTGGGTCACTTCTCTTTGTCTGGACATAGACGAACTATAAAGCTATACAATGCATGGGTTCGAAATAAAGCCTTGTTATTGCTCCCAATTCGGCTCATCCATGCACGTAATCTCGACTCGAGGATCGCTGCCTCCTTTGTTTTCTTATCGGTTTTATGCTTGCTCATGTAGGGATACTTCATATTGATTATTGAAGGGTGTTACATCCTTTCAACCTAACAAGCAACCTCATGAGAATGAGTATATTGTATCGTTTTGTACGTCACTCGGTTTCTACGAGCATCATGGTGGTCCCAAGATGGCTTGTAGCACATATAAACCACGATTAGGTCGAGTGTGTACAAGTATGCGGATCACAACTTTGTAATTCGGCCGTGGGTTCGACTTCCGGGCTGCAGCAAGGGCCAGGCTTAGCCCAACCAAATTTTGATGGATCTAATAGACCATATTGAGCCAACTACTCCACAATGAGCTGAGCTTTACATATGACATTCTCAATCTTTCAAGAAACAGGTATTCCATATAACGAAATCGTCTGTGATTCAAATCTCATACAGGCTTCAAAATTTATTACGACTTATTGATTTACATATGTCCGAAAACTCGGGGCTTGGGCTCCTAGCTTTACATTTTTCTGATTTTCTGCTCTAGTTGATATTAAGATGTTGTCCTCGTTACAGGAATTACGTTCCCAGTCATCGACCACAAGAGGGAAAATATACAGGCTATCATACATGCTTGTCAGTGTTATTGACACAATAATGCAAGCTTTGCCTTAGTAAACTTTTCGCAACATAGAAATATGCTAAAGGCCTAAGATCTACATTCTCTTGAGTCTCGAACCCGCTCATTAACAAGAGTACATGCTGGTAAGTGCTCCAAGGCAGGGGCGGAGCCAGGATTTTCGTCCAGGGGGGCAAAAATGTTATTCGATATATATAGTACATAAATAATTTTTTTCAGGGGGGACAAAATACTAATTTTACATAGTTTTGAAGCAAAATTTCAAAAAAATCCAAAGTTCAGGGGGGCAATTACCCCCTGCTAATTAGCTGGCTCCGCCCCTGCTCCAAGGATGCTCGCTCGTTTCTCAACAAAAGCCCGGTCTCTACCTCAATCATTAACAATATGTATGGTGCCTCATAAATTCGGGATTTATTCATTAGGGATATCATATGGCCGCTCGCTATCAAATAGTATTGTTACCTTAAGCAGGGGAAACATGAAGGCAAATCCTTCAACATGGCCACTAGATTCCATATGTGATATCCCCACCATTGTGCCCCAAAACAGACGATTATATAGTGTTTAGTTGGTCAAATTTAGCGACATTCTCTCGATTTTATCGCATACAAAATAATATAATTTAATTATCTGACAAGTTCATGCCAACCTCATGATATTGGAACTAAAATAGCCAGTAAATTTATGGGCCGTTTGGATTCAGAGTTAAAGTTATTTTGATTTTAATTTTGATTTTAATTGTGGAAAATGACAAATGAGATGTGATTATAAATTTGACTTAGGAAACGTGTGTTTTTGTTGTGTAGTGTGTTGAGTTAAAGTTAAAGTTAAAATTTTTGAATTGGGAAATGTGTATTTTTGTTATGTAGTGTGTTGAGTTAAAGTTAAAGTTAAAGTTAAAATTAATAGATTGTGAATCCAAACGGGGCCTTAAGTATTCGAGGATTCAGAGTCATTATTTCTCCAATGATATAAATTTTTAATATGGAGGAGCATCAAACTAAGTCTATTCCTCATTAAGATAATGAACGATGATTTTCTATGGGCAGAAGGATGAGACCGAATTGATCCATAAAATTGCGCAATTTCAGCTTACAAGGCCTTTGTACTTACTATAAAGCATTTTCTGATGGCAGATTATTGCGTATGGATGGTGACTATGATCACTCCGACACAAAATGGCACGAGCCCGTGCACAGTAGAGGATATTATCTGTTATGTGTATTAAGAGACGTAAGGGTGGATCGAAAAAGTTTCCCCCAAAAAAAAAAAAAAAGTCCCATTTCCATAGTATCCAGAAAAGGAAAATATACAAGCTAATGTGCTAGTCAATGTTATTAACAGAAATAGAATAATGTAACAATTGCCTTTACTAAACTTTCGGCAACATAGAAATATGCTAAAGGCCTAACATCTATAATCTTCAACCACTTCCCTTAGCAAAATCAATTTGTTCAATAAGGATGAGTCCAGAACCCGCTCTATAAGCCAGAGGCCTGCTTGTTTCCTGACATTAAGATCTCAATCTCGTCAACATTCGGAATACGTACATTCATTATATCATATGGCTCAGAATCGAATAGTATTGCTACCTCGAGCAGAGGAGACATGAATACAACTCCATTGACATGGCTATTAAGTTCCATGGCACTCCTCTTAATTATATTCCTCGTACCAAGTGAGACCATGAATCTCACTCCTCACCCTCGCTTCCATTCTCTCGGTCCAATCCCGTGGTCTTGGAGCCCGAATTCTGCTTAGTCATATTGGAGACAAAGGACAGGGGACTTTGTTTGGTCCAGCGCCTAAGGTCATAAGCCTTCTTGGTAGCTAGCCCTGGCTTCTTGTCCTTGGCCTGCCTCTTCTTCGTGATGGCGATAGCAAGGTCGTTAGGGAAAAGAGTGTGCCAGACGAAGGCATGGAGCAAAGTGGAGACGCAGAGGACAGCCACCATTGTCGAGGACATGAACGAGAGTGCCAGCGCGAGGCCTTTGCTTATGACACAAGGCTGGTGCTCGGCGTACTTGATGGTTGCCACAGAAACTGTGGTCATCGGGAATGTATATGACCACCACGCCACAGAGAACCTGCAGAAGATACACGAACTAAAACTTAGAATTCGTCGAGGAAGGGGGCTTTGTTTAATGACATAGGTCACCAACTCAGAAACAAGAGGTTTCGGCTTCGTTGTCTTGCAACCGAAAAGAGAAATAACTTAGCAGCCGTTGAAATAGTAAATATTTCATTCATTCTTAACGTCAACAGTTGAGATGGCCGAGTTGGTCTAAGGCGCCAGATTAAGGTTCTGGTCCGAAAGGGCGTGGGTTCAAATCCCACTCTCAACAAACGCATTTTTTTAATCCATCCGTGTGTAAATTTATTTTTATTTTTTTGAAAAGTATGCATTCCAATCTTGGGAATTATACCGATGAGAAGACTCGAAATATTACCTGAACCCGGTGAAGAAGTTGATCCTGACCACAAGCGACACATAGAGGAAAAGTGCGATGAAATAGCAAGTTCTCGACAATCCATCGAACTCCCCGTATATGGCTTCCCAGGCAATACTTGCTGCGGAAGGGGCAGCGATGAACATGGAGTACACCGGATGGAGCTCCTTGGGTAGGGCTTCACTGGTAGGCAGTCTCTGGTACAAGGTCACAAACAACACAAGGTAGTGCGCGAACCCGACTGCCCAGAAGAACTTGGCAGCCTCCTTCCAGTCCACCTTAGATGCCAGAATTGCCCCGACAAAGTTCCCGACCACCGAGAGGTGGGAGGAAGGGTTGGCTACCTTACAGAGCCGCCGCTTCCCTCCGGAGAGCCACTGGCCGTAGATCTTTAGCTCCAGCAAGAAATATGGTGCCATTAGGATGCACCAGATAGCTGGGTGCGGGGGGCCCGGGGCCAGTGCTCGCGGAGCCCCAATGGCCATGAACATGCACACGACCCACGGTGCGAAGAAGAAGTTGATCCTCACCGGGTGGAACCACTCTCTCCGGACAGCTTCAAAGTAGTATATGCACTTAAGAAAGTATGTGATCGAGACAGAGAGGATGACTGTGAGGGCCAGGATCCAGAGGGATAGGTTGATGAAAGGGGTAACGTGGAGGAACTGGGTGGCGGGGCTCATGGCGAGGGCCTTCCAGAGTACGACTTGGCTGCTGAGGCCGAGGCAGATCCCATAGCATCCGATCGGGAAGCGAAGTAGGAAGGGCCAGGTTTTGTCCTTTGGCAGGAGGATGTCTTCGTAGTCCTGCAGGTATGCTATTGTAAGTAAGAGAATGTTTATGCAAAATCTTAACCATATATAGGCATGAGAAGTGATGATTATTATTACCTTGACTTCATCTAGTTCGGGGCCTCTGAGAGCGGCGAAGTACCTTCCTACAGGAACGCTTTTATTTACGGACTCTTCCGGTCCGCCAGAGCCCTCGTTGTTCCTCTGGTGACTATCCAAATTATTCTCCCTCTCCTTCCTGGAAGGCAACAAGGAGTTCTGCTTGCTCAGAGTGGACTTTGTCCTAAACATGCTGAAATCTCCCTTCCCGGTCCCCTCTCCCACGACCCGATTGGCTGACTCGAACCCCCCGAAGCTGAGGCCACTTCTCGACAGAACCTTTCTCTCATTGTCTCCGCCTCTGGACTCCCTGTTCAGAACTGAGAAGCCGGTCTCAAGGGAGACCTGCCTGCTGAAGCTCCTCTGCTGCCTCTGCCTCCCATCACGGAACCTTATCGGCCTGTTGACCCGCTTATCGGGAGGTTTATCAGCCGCTCTCTTAATTGCCCCTACTTCTATCTCCTCAGGCAGGACTTCATGGATGTCCACGAAATGGTTCCCGGGTGAGCTAGGAGAAGTTGAGCGTCTGTCCATTTTTGCTAGTGGTGAAGCTGAAGAGAAGAAATCTGGAAAATCTCAGCTTACAACGGCCTTGTGCATTCATTCGATTAACTCCAAGCAGAATATATTTACGCATAAATAGCGTCCGACTGAGTCATGAGGGGCGAGCAAATTGTGATCATAAGTTGTCAGCTCGAAGGTGGTGGTGGTGGTTGCTCGGTTGGTAGCTTTCTCGGAAAAGTTGGGAACTTTAGGGAAGTTCCCGTGAAGATCAGATGCAGAGAGAGATCAATATCAAGAACCAAGAACGAGAAGAAGATCTTGTGGCTTATGGCTAATTAAATTGGTTGGTCTTACACAGCAGAAAGATGGACATGTCGTTCTCCCAATTCCCAAATCATGCAAAAGTCATCTTTGCTTTCAATTTTGTCACGGGGTCTAGGAGAAAAAAGAAGTGTACAGCTTTTCCTCTTCCCTTTATGTATTGTGTTAGCTCGAATTCGACCCTCGTCCCAACCGGTTTTGCAGTTGCCCCCCTGAATCCTAATCATGATCTTCCGTCCAGAGAACAAACTATAAAGTTGGACATCGTATTCCAAGCAAATCCTTTTTCCAAATTTGTTGTTTAGAGCACAATTCTGTATTTTCAATGGACATCTGCATACCTTTAAGGAATTCTTCACGTTCTCCTGCTTATTCCATCCTAATATCTTCTCCATATGGAGAGATGGGGAACGAGAGCAATCATCACGAACATGGTTCTTCAAAGAAGAAAGGGCTTCACGGGACGATCCTTCTTCTATTCGAAAGATCTGTCTCGAGGTTGAGATGGCGAAGGAAAGTCTCCGAAAGGGTCCCGACATTGGTTCTTTCCTTTAGGAACTTATTGTCAATGCTCCATGGGTTTTCAAATCAAAGAGCACAACCAAAATGCACAAAAATAGCAAACTTTCTGTTCCTATCTATTCTCCTGCAATACAGAGGTTCCGAAAAGAAACGAGAAGGGAAGGGAACACGAACGACCTGTCTCTCGAAAGATCCTGAGTTGTTGTTGGAAAATTCAGTTACCTATAAGTTATAACTGTGTCTTCTTCTTCTCCATGCTGAAAATGGATACTCAAATTATGTTGATTTTATGTAGTGACCAAATGAGTTCATCACGTGGACCGACCACCTACTGAAGATTGCAATTGCAAATGTTTTTATGGGCTTGTTGGTTTGACCTGGGATAATGGGCAGGTTGGGCCCTTTGGTGGTTGAAAGGAGAGCATTTTTGCGAGGATCTATTGATTGTCATATGACCATTTTTTGCCGCTTGACGATACGGAGTATTACTAGGATCATAGCAAATGAATGGATAGCTTTGCTGGACAGACGAGGTGAATAGCCATGATATTAATCAATAACATGAATTTCATTGGTTCTTATGCACTAAGATATATATTAGATTTTTCCAGGTGGCTAAATTGAAATCGCAGTCCATTCGAATTTAGGTTAGTCCATCAAGAAAGACACCATGCCTTAACATTCTTCTCCGGGCTGAGGTCAAGTCACAGGCATGTTTGACTCTTTCACTCATGAAGATACATTGTTACATCATGTAATTTTGTTACGTTACATTTGACATGTGGTATCACCAACCGATGAATGATGAGTAGTGGACGAATACTTGAATATGAAGGCATAACGGCTATTGATAGGTGATGCTACGCATCGTGCGTAATGTTGTATGACATAATTTACCCACTCACTCTATTCCTCAGCTCAGCCATCTTGGAAGTTTCTCATGACCAATCCCGCAACGCCTCCACGACCTTTTCTTTACACATCCCATCAATTTATCAAACTTTTAAACCATTATTTCGTATCCTGTCATGTTAAGTCAAGAGAAAATACCAGTACATTGAAATTTTAAATACCGCTTCACAATCATCGGTCACTCATTCAAGCTTCTTTCGTTCATTTGGTGTCGCCCTATGATCCATGATCTTGTGCTATGAAGTTACTGTGTGACCCCGTCAGGTCGTCGCATCTAACTAACTGAAGAAAGAAGAATGTCAATCGTTGGATCGGATTAGATCTAATGAGGGCCATCAAGCAGATTCTCTGCGACCAAGCCAGGTCCTAAATCCTCCGTAGCTTCGCAGGAAGCTCCCGCGAGAGCAGAGGAATTTCTATGGCATCGGGAGGGCATGGTACCGCGTCGACAGGTTGTTTATATATATATATATATATATATATTATAAAAGGAAGTCTATAATTAAATACGTAGAGCAAGTTGGGGAAGGACAAAGAGTCAAGCTTGCTGCTACCGACAACGTAGGCACCTAAACCAACATCAATTTGGGGGAGAGATCAGCATCAGTAGGGAAAATCAATGCGTCAGCTCCATAACAATTACAAGATACCCTCATCAAGATTGATATTACAAAAGATTTTGGCAATTATATTTTAGATCTACGATTTGAAAATGGATCGAAATCGCGAAATAATTCTTTTGGTTTTCTTTATTAATAATGGGACCAGGGTCACCGGGACAGGTAGGACAGGGATTATGTGAATGATTTTAAGGCGCAGGTCTGTGTCTTCGTTGTCACTGAGTTATGACAGACTGGAAAGATTGGAACAAGCCGCAGGGCAAAGGCGCATTCTTATACTGTTCCATTCCACTACAGAATCACAGATCACCGAATGAGGAAAGCAATATTGCGAGAACTAAATTCACTCACTCCCCCGATCACTGCCTCGGCACTACTAAGCAAAGTCGAGCCCCGATAAAAAATGACCGCACCCTTTATGATACAAACTGCTAAGTGCAGTTTTCGGGGCCTAGGAGATGATAGGAACACTGAAAGCCAAAGCTACCCCGAGTTCTGTCAGTGAGTATCGTATACCGGTTGAATCCCTGCAAGAATGGAAGCCCAACAATCCTATCAGCATTTAGTGCATTTCGTGATTGATTCTTGCTAAATCAGGTAAGCGTGCTGGTTGAGGGCTCAGCGCAAGAGTGTCAGTTTTCATTGATCTGCACTTCGACATCTCCTACCAATCTCCACAGTGCAAGCTGCAACCTTCTATAACGGGCTCAGTGAGAGCGAAGTAGGATCAGCAATGCAACCGATCTCTATGGAGATTGGCAGTGATTATGCCGAATGAGAAGAAGCATCGGCATTATATCGGGAATCAGAAGGTATCTGATTGCAGCTGCAGCTCCAGTCACCAAGATTATAACTTTAACCGAGCAGGCTAGCAATCGCCGAACATACAGATACTCCATCGGCAAAGAGACCGGAATTAGACCAATTTGGCACGAACTGACCTTATTATTAGCGGAAGAACTGTAGCATTGTTTCGACAGTGTGTCAGGCACCCTTCTTAGATCCCTAGGTTGCAATAAGAAATCGAACCACAAGAAAAAACAGGGGAAGCAATTGAAGAAATGAACGTGGGAGAGAATTGCTTCCTCCCACTGAAAATTCCAACGATGTATTGAATAAACCTATGAAGAAGTCATCGAAAAAGTAATCAGGAAAAAAAAAAAAAAAACAGGGAGGGGGCATTCCGAAAGAGAAGAACTTTATTCTCCTATGCTACCCCCAACCCAATCACCAATCAAGAACAATAGAAAAAGCAGATCCCTTTTCCTTTTCCTTTCCTTTCATCCATGTCCTATACAATTCAATCTCAATCAATTTGCACCCCCTTCCCCCCCAATTCCTTCACCAGGAAGGAAGATAGCCCTTCAATCAATCAAGCAAAGCAAGAGCGAGAGTGAGAGGGACAGAGATGTCGATCCCGCACCGTGTTCGAGTTCCGGATCGAATCGGTTGCCGTTGTCATCTGGCCATGACCTTAGATCTCTTCTTCGCCTCGCTGTAAAGAACGACGCCCATGATAGTGACCGCAAATCCCGTCATCCCCATCACTGTGACGGGGTTCCTGAATATTAGGACGGACACGACCGCCGCCACTGCAGCCTTGGCGTTACCGAGTACTTGCAGGGTCAGGGCGCTCGTGTGCTTGGTCACCAAGAAGTTAGTCAAATTTACTAAGTACGCCACCGTCGCGTTGCCGAGGAGGAGGAATATGATGAAGGGGCCTTCCCTTGCCTTCTCGAAGGTGATCGCCACCACATTGCCTTCGACGTAGAGGGTAACGGGGAGTAGAATCAGAGCCGCCATAGGAGCCATGTAGAGCAGCAGATTCATAGAGTGCAGCTTCTCGGCCTCGGAGGTGAGGAGCAATCCCTGGACGACGGACTTGAGGGCGCGGCCGGCGGTGGAGCCGACGCAGACCAGGAAGCCGAAGAGGTGGAACAGGGGCTCGCTGTTGCTGGCGAGGACGATGCCGAAGACCACGGGGAGGAGGGCGAGGTAGACCTCGGCGGTCTCGCGCTTGAAGGTGATGAGGAAGGCGAAGATGGCGGTGAAGAAAGGGGTGGTGGCGCCGATGGCCTGGTTGAAGGAGACGGGAATGTACCTCAGGGAGGTGTTGCCGCAGACGACGGAGAAGCAGAAGATGGCGCTGAGGGCGAGGATCTTGAGGAACTGCCGGCGGGAGAGGATGTGCTGGCGGGGGATGAGCTCGAGGCCGTGGATGGCGAGGTAGCTGTAGACGGCGCATGAGATCATGTGGAGCATGGTGAGGAAGATGGGGTACCGGAAGCCGAAGTAGCTGAGGAGGTACTTGTTGAGGAGCAGGACGCCGATGTTGGAGAGGTACCAGGAGGCAATGATCAGAGCCGTGAGGACGGCCGGCGAGGAGGCTGCGGCGGCGGCGGCCGCTGAGGGGACACGGGCGTCCCCCGGCGGCGTGGAGGGGATGTCGACGGCGGTGGACTCGAGCCGGGGGTTGCTCATCCGCCGGGTCGTCCATGTCTGCGCCTCCACCATGGTAATGCCGCCGGCTTTCTCTCTCTAATACCTCTACTAAAGAGAGAGAGAGTGAGTCTGTGTCTTCTTTCACAGATCTGAAGGAGGCGAGTAGAGAGAGAGAGAGAGGCTATTCGATTAGGCAAAGGAATAAGAGCGTGGGAGGGAAGGAGAAATAATCCGGTACTTCTACCCCGGTAGCTCCACCTCACCTTCGACCAATCACATGGGGCCTGTACAGTCCCAAGTTCCGCGTCGTACGTTAATGCAATGAGCTGGGAGTAGGTGATCGGTGCTCAGGGGGCAGAGGGGATCTGATCGAACGGTCGAAGATTAGATTTGGGAGGGGGACGAGATCTGGAGCATCCGATGTGAGGACTCTTGCGCGTGGGGAGTCAATAGATTTTCTTCGAGAGCTGGGCCCAATGTTATCGAGTCAGAGTGTCGGCATTGGCTGCTTTTATTTATATGAAAATGAATTGCCTTTCTCTCTCTAGCGAGTAGGGCTTTTTTTTTTTTTTTAATTGCCATGGTAATATCTGGTGTTTTACGGTAATTTCGAGCGGTAAAAGGTAGTAAAAAACAGAATCCAAATCCCATGATCCTTGGCTGTACGGTCCAATAGGAAGAGTTCCAGTTATGGATTTTGCCAGCTGAAAATTAAATAAAAATTGGAATGTTGTATTTGGATATTTTGTTAATTTGTGTTGTGCTGTGGGCAATCTTCAGATAAGCATTCCCTATTCGGTATGACCGTTTCACATGATTCAGTTACTATTTCGAGTTTCGAACCATAAACTTTTATTTTATTTCAATCTCGTTTCGAAATGGCTATGGTTTGAGCCGATGAATTAACAATCCAACTTCTGTTGCAACTACAGTAAATGGCACGAGTCAAAGCAGAAGCTCCCCTACTGATGCGGACTGGTTGATATGATTCAGTGCTTATTTCGCTTAAATAAAATTTCACGTTCGAGTCCTGTGAACGGATAAAATCCACGATCAGATAAACTTTACCATTTAGTGAATCAATCCACTTTGAACTTAGATTAAATTAAACACGTATCATCTGCCTCCACTCTAATCTATGAAAGCAAACAAAAATAACCAAAAAAAATGATTTTTTGTTTGTTTCTTTGATTTTAATTTGTTGTGGTGTTTGGCTTGCTTGGATCTAAAGTGACATTGTGAAAGTTCCATTTGGCGGGGATTTTGGAACATTGAAGTTGGTAGACTTTTATGATTAGTTCCAATGTATATCTCCAGCTTCACTTGCGACACAAGTCGCCTAACATCCGAGCAGCATTATTTTTTGCCAATCTAATTGTTTAAACCAAATAAAATATCCCAATCCATCCTTAATTTCTAGGCAATATTTGTGCGACGGTAACGGTTCTCTATGCAAATAAGTTCTCCTTCATTCATTTGAGATAGATCTTACAATTGGTGTAAAAGTTCACAAACTATTACAATCCTACATGTCAATCATACGAAAACGATATGAAAATGTGAAATAATCACGACAGATGCGTCGAGTGGACACCAATTGATTGATGTTATCCCCATAACTCGAACTTCTTGTTTCAAAGAGCAGATCTATCGAACTTGATCGACCAATAACGAATAATCCAAACGCGTGTGAACTTGTCCAAGGAGATGCGGAAATAGTACTTCAAGATCCATTACGTGTTTAGAGGATCCAAATCCAACAGAACCCGACCCGTTTTTGGCCCGAGTTTTGAAATTCTGGATACAACACAACTCAATCCAAGTTCGGCCCTCTATGTGGACCAACAACCGTGGTGGGCCCCCTAGCAAGTGGACTCATTCGCATCAATTTCGGGCCAGACATTGTGGGCCCGCAAGTATGGGTTTATTCGTATCGTTTTCGGGTACGCCGACATTAAATCGTGGCTTATTCTTGTCAACATGACGGCGATAATTCTCCATACGTAATTGTTTAAGCTTCGGCGAGGCTCGGATGAGCTGAACATGAAGGTATTCCAAAATCGGTTGGGATGTACAATTTGGCTCTTTATGCCAAGTCAGTAATGGCAGTGGCTAGCAAGGGCATTCTTAGTTGAGAGTAGTTACTTGAATCGGGTTCGCCCACAAAGTATTTTCAGTAGAATTTAAGATCCCGTTTGGTCTTACAATTTGTTTTTAACTATACTCCACTTATTTTCAATTTAACAACATAAGTATCACTTTTTCCTTTTTCTACAATTTTTTAATCATTCAATTCAATTTTTAATACAAAATTTTCTCAATTATTTATTACTTTTTTCACAATTCAACAACATAATTATTACTTTTTCTCAATTATTCATTATTTCACACTTTTTTTTATAATTCAACAATACAATCATTACAAATCAATTAAATTTAAAACTCAACTCTACTCAACTCTAAAACCAAATACAATACAAACTCTTATACTTGTATTAGTATTTTTAGTGGAATTCAAACTCTTATGCTTGTATTAGTACTTTCAGGAGCACCTATATTGCTCAAATACATGATCTAATAAATAAATATTCAACCAAAAAAATTAATAAATAAAAATAGTGAATATCAATATATAATATATAAATAGTCGAAACACAAATGTTGATAACTCCATTGATCCTCAGTTGCTCAAATCAATCCATATTTGATAACCTTTAGCTCCCGATTATAAGACGTCCTTAATTGCTCGAATCAATTTATATGATAATCCTCAATTCCACATTAATTAACTTTTCAATTCCAATTTAACAAATTTTATAATAATTTTTTGTGCCGTATTTGATGTATTTTGCTTATTCGTATATATTATTTGTATGTTATAATGTATAATTAACTTTTTCTAAAAGAGTTTAATATTTTTTCTATAATTTTTAAAAACTCCTTAACATATGTGATTTTTTTCCATGTTCAATGTGTCTAATACTCCTATATATACGACTTTCTCATTTTTTTACTCATTATAAATTTTCTGCATCCTAACTCCTGAAAGATACCTCTCGTTTTTCATCGTATCAATGCATATTTCAAGGATTTTTCTTTTTTATAACGAGTAGTGTTTGGTCTTGCCCGACCAATCCCCAGAACTCATGAACCCCATGGAATAGGTAGTCTGGACACACAAGTCAACCTTATTGGGTTCATGTTATAATATTATCTACTCCCTATGCATATACTGATATCTTTATCGTATGACTAGACTGCTTACTTCATCTGCTGAATTGGCGCATAAGATTTTAGAAGATGTTAGGATGAAGATTTCTTTGCTTCCTGGAGTTTCGCACAAACTTGTGTCTTGCTAGGGTGGCTCAAAGCTGAGTTTGGTTTTGTTTGAGAGTTTTATCCATAGTTTTGGGTTGTTTTGGACATGTAGTTGAAACCGATGTAAATATTTTTTAATAGTAATTATCCAAAAAAAAAATCTAATTTTAGTCATATAAAAATTATGGAAAATTTGTTAAGCAATGCAATGGGTATCAATTTGTCATATGATAAAATTTGAGTAAAATATTCAAAAAGGTCCATTGCTTAGGCAAAAAAATAAAAAATAAAAAATAATAAGAACAATCAATTAGTGTCAGGCACTGATTAGGAAGTGAAGATATTTTAAGGCAAGTTGTATTGTATATACTCATAAACTAATACCCTAACAGAAAAGTCAGAAGCTCTCAAGCTTGCACATAGAGAGAGAGAGAGAGAGAGAGAGAGAGGGCGAGAATGGACTTGTTGGTCTTGATGTTGGGGCTCTGCCTCTCCTGGGGGCTGCTCCAAGCTCTCCTCTACATTGCAAACAGAGGTAAATCGGGTAACGTTGGGAAGTTGCCACCAGGTCCGAGGCCGCTCCCGGTGATCGGTAATCTCCTTGAGCTCGGGTCCCTACCCCACAGGTCTCTAGCCAAGCTTGCTAGTGTCTACGGTCCGATCATGAGCCTCAAGCTGGGCTGCATCACCACTGTGGTCGTCTCCTCAGCCCCAATGGCACGAGAGATCCTCCAGACCCATGATGTCTCCTTTTCCAACCGCCTTACTCCCGATTCCTTGACACCGTTCCGCTATCATGAGCATGCGCTGCCTTGGGTCCCCGTCTCTCCGCTCTGGAGGAACCTCCGCCGGATTTGCAACGTGCACCTGTTTGCGTCCAGTACCCTCGACTCAAGCCAACACATTCGCCGCCGAAAAATCCAGGTATGAATAGAAAAGGATTATATCGTGGCACGAGAAATGGCAGGCTGCTGTATTTGCAGAGTCCACGAATATTCCCTAGTTTTTTCAAGTTATGCTGATGTACATGCTTTATGAAATTGACATATTTGGCCCCAGGAACTCCTATCTCACGTCGGAAAATGCAGTGAGACGGGAAGCTCAGTGAACATTGGCGAGGCGGGATTCACGACCACGCTCAACCTGCTGGGAAACACGATCGTCTCCATGGACCTGGCAGACCCCACCTCAGAGTCGGCCAAGGAGTTCAAAGAGTTAGTGTGGCAGATCATGGTGGAGGTGGGGAAGCCGAACCTGGCGGACTACTTCCCGGTGCTCAAGAGGGTGGACCCGCAGGGCGCGAGGCGAAGGATGACAGGTTACTTCAGGCGATTATTTGATGTTTTTCAAGGAATCATCAAGAGCAGACTGCAGGCCCGGGAGGTCACTGGCTCCGTCAGGAAGAATGATGTGTTGGATACTCTGCTCGAATTGAGCATGGAAGAGTTTCAAATTAAGCACTTGTTCTTCGTAAGTATATATTTTTGCCTCTGTTGAATTGTTTTCAGTGACTTCTCTAATCTCACTCTGTTCTGTAAGTGTGTATCAAATGCTCTAAAATCGTTAATTTCGATTCGTATGGTTCCGGTCCACTGTGTTGTCACATGTCACGTTGCAGGGCGTCGCGATGATTGGATTGCCTGAGGCATCATGACGCAATGAGGACTTATCTTTGGCATTCCTGGTAAGATAAAGTTGCATTTCTAATTTCTCAATGATGTATAGGACCTCTTTGTTGCGGGGACTGACACCACTTCAAGCACATTGGAGTGGGCAATGGCCGAGCTGCTCCGAAATCCCGAGAAGCTATCGAAAGCACAAGCCGAGCTTGAAAATGTGATTGGCAGCGGCAAACCTGTCGAGGAAACAGACATTGCTCGACTACCATACTTACAGGCAACGGTGAAGGAGATCTTCCGGATGCACCCGGCAATCCCACTGCTGCTCCCTCGTAGGGCTGGAGCCACCACTCAGGTTGGCGGCTACACCATCCCTGAGGGCTCACAGATCCTGGTCAATGTCTGGGCCATATGCAGAGATCCCGCCACGTGGAAGGACCCGGACGAGTTTATTCCGGAGAGGTTCTTGGGATTGGACATCGATGTCAAGGGGCAGAACTTCGAGCTCTTGCCGTTTGGCGGAGGTCGGAGGATATGCCCGGGCATGCCACTAGCCATAAGAATGTTACATCTGATGCTCGGTTCGCTCCTTAACTCCTTTGATTGGAAGCTCGAAGATGGGGTTTCTCCGGGAACCATGAAAATGGGAGATAAGTTCGGGATCACCTTACAAAAGGCGCAATCTCTCCGAGCTGTGCCTTTACCGAGAAATAGTCACTAGAGACCCATTCATAATAATTTGCCATCAGAAAATGTATGATAAATCGATCTAATGTGCGATGTTTGTTATAATGAATCGATTTGATGTTCAGTGTTTAATTTGGCATGGATCTGTGAGCCCCTTACGGTAACTAGCTAGCTAGCTAGCTAGCTGAGTTCTCATGAATCCCATATGAAGTAAACTAGTCCAAAAGCCCGCAGTATGCGCGGGCTAGAATTATGATACAAAAAGATCCATCATCACTGTCTTTTGCGGAAGTGAAAGACCGATCATTACTATATAAACAACATATTAACATAATCATGATAGTTAAGTGAGAAGTAGAATTCCAAAATGCCAACTCTTCGTTTAATAAGCAATCTAACATGTCTATTAACCACCTAAATTCATCATGATATATCATAAGCCCAAAAATCAAAAGCATAACGACAAAGCAGAAACATCAAGTTAAAATTGCTGAGAAGATCAATGCCAGCACATTCTTTTTTCATAAAAAAATATTGCGTGGTCAAACAATAATTGAGAGGTCCATAATTAAGAAAATTAAGAGAGCCTACCTACTACTTACTCGTAAAACTTATTTGCTCATGCTTAACATAAAGAGTATAAAAATTTGACTTTTAGATGAATAATATATGTTGGGAAAATCATTTTAGTTCACAAAAACTTTTGCTTGATTTCAATAAAATTTGGAAGGAGAAGATGTTAAACTCATTCAACCTCAAGTTGATAAGACTCTTATTACATGCGACTATATAACCACATATTACTCTCTTTCGCTGCCATCAAGATGGAAGATCAAAGCCCACCATAAAATCCCAAAACATGTCTTTCTATGCCACATTTTATAATTATCAATCCGGCCACTATGTCATCTAATTGTATTGTACATTATCAATTAACAACTTAAAGTACTCAAATATGAAAATTAAAAGTACTTCTATGTAAAATAAAAACCAAATATATCAAATTTAGAAAAAAGAGATAAGACAAATATACCTATATCATCAAGATGAATGAGAAGGCCATGGTTTAATGAAGGAAAAAAAATAATCAAAGCCTATGATATTATTCCTAATTTTATTGCTTCTCCTCATTTGTTCATCTTCAGCTCCGTCCACCAACTCATTGAAATCCCTTCTCATAGCGCATTGCAATAGAATAACCCTTCACGCTCGTCCTGCCAAATTTCTCATAATTATGGTGCTATAACTTCCTTAATGGCGACTTTTGGAATTTCAAGAATTTTGGCCAATTTAATTTCCATTGCAGTGAACTTTGGAATTTCAAGATCACATGGCACCATAGTTTTGTGCCATGTGTCACAAGCTATGAGCCGAAAGGTCACTCAATGTGAACCTAAGCTGATCTTATGTGGCATCTCTTAGTAAGATGCTCCGGCTTTTATTATCTGTATATAGATTATTATATATAATGAGGAAAGAGTCTTATTATAACACGTGGTGAAATTTGGACACATGGGTGACACATGGCAAAACTTGGGCACATGGACAACACATGGCGGGAATTTGGATGCATAGGCGACACATGGCGCAACCTAGTGAACCTAAAATGACACATGTTGTAATTTGGTGAAGTGTTCTAGGTATCATATATTATCTATAGATTATATGCCAAGCTGGATTGTCCTTTTGCTTATATCATGATTGATCTCATATGATAATACTATGATGTCATTTCCTTTTTCTCGGTCATTAGAGAGGTTGATATCTAGTACAAGAATAAAAATTAAAGAAATAAAAGGACATAAATTCATCGGTGAAAATTAAACATAGGACCTCTTGATTCGAGGACAACGCCTTATACCACTATAATAAGTATAGTTGTCGGCCTCTTTATTCAAATGGAAATTCACTTTTTGTAAATTATATTACTAATATTTTTAAAACTTACTATTATGTATTGGTAGATCATTCGAGAAATTCATATTTTATAAAAAGTTTATATGTAATTGTGAAAATTTCCTTTTAATAAATTACTAATATTTAAAAAATTATACAGATGTTACTAATATTTCAAAAAAATAAAAATAAATATACGATCTTTCCATCCCCTTCGCCTACCGTCACCTTGAAAATTCACTTTTACCTATGCGCTATACGGGGCTTCTCATATATTTGACACATGTTATCTTTGACTTTGGCTTTGGCTTCTCATATGGCTTCACAAATTGCCTTATTAATAATAATAATAAATTCACTATAAATTTTAGAGAAAATGCAACCTTCATAAACCAAAATTTCTTCCGTTGCTTCCTATTCATTTTACTCATTGATTTCATTATAAGGGTGATAATAAATTCTCCTCATTCATGAGAGAACTGGTTTTTTTGTCCCATGTATTGCACATGTTCATTTTCATAATATCTCTATATCATTTATGATTGCAATTATTACATTTTAAAACACCAATTCTCTTATTAAAAAAATAATTTTAAATTTTATTTTCAAATGACAATCTCTAATAGTTTTTGTTATAAATTAGAGTAAGTTGATGATTATAATAATAATAATTTAAAATCAATTATTTTTATTAATTTTTATCATTTTTAAATTAATTGTTAATATAGATCTGTTGCATATATTAAGTTTTAGAATAAACATTTGTTTCGTCCTTTTTAAAACATCGTTTAGGAGATCTGTATTTTTAAGTTTTATTTTTATTTTATTTATGAGCTTAAGTTCATAATGCTATGTTGTAAAATTTTCTTTTATAAAATCATAATTTTTTTTTATAAATGATATATAATTAATTAATTAATTAATTAATTTCTGTGAGTTTTAAATCATTTGCGTTGTATATATATATGTTCATTTTAATATACACACATGTATATATCATTTCTTATAATAATTAGTTTGATTTTTAAAAAAATATATTTATTTCTAGGCAAATTACACAAAAAAACCTAAATTTTGTAAAAAGTCTCAGTTTTGTCCTAAATTTTATTTTGTAACAAAAAAAAATCACATGTTTTGATAATCGTCTCAGATTTGACATCCCGTTACCATTCTGTTAAGTTTGCCGTCTATTTGCCTACGTGGACTTCACGAGACCCACAAAATTTACACATCATCTGATAAGCCTATGAATTTTTCATTACGTACCAAATTTATGATAAAATTGAGACTTTTTTGAAAATTTGAATTTTTTTATTTAACCTATCTTATTTGTTTATTAATTTATATCAAAAGTTAACAGTCCACGTATGTAAAATTGTCGGAATTTATAACGGAGGTTGTTTTTGAGATAATTTAGAAAACTTATGGTTTGTATTGTTACAAAACAAAATTTAGGACAAAACTGAGACGTTTTACAAAATTTAAATTTTTTTGTGTAATTTACCATTTATTTTTTAGCAAAGTAAAATATTTTCCGTACTAATTTTATTTTTCAGAAGATAATCATTTGTATATTATATGTTTACACAAATTCGAATACATATCTTTTAAATTTAATATTTTATGGTATCCTTATTTAAAATATATCATTTTAATTTTTATATTAGAATAAGTTCATATATAATAATAAGAAATGATATGAAATATATGAATCATTTCAAGTCATCTCTATTAATCTTTTAAATAAATTATTTTTAATAATTTTATTTTATAAATGAAGAAGTATTTAATGATGTAGAAGTCAATTTTACTTATAGAAATATATGAACTAGCTTTTTTCCCTTGCTGTGCTCGGGTTTTAGGTAGAGTGTTTATTTTTAATGATAATTTTAAGACTTTGATATCCCAATTAAAATATTTACTAGTAGATATCTTTCTAAAGTAAAGTTGTTCAAATGCTAGTAATAACAAATTGAAGACAATAGTGACAGTTATATTATCAAATATTATTTCTTTAATACTATATATTATAGATGTATATAGATTAACATTATTAAATATTTTCAAAAATAAACTCTTAATTAATATAAATTTGCCATCTTAATCTAAATTAATAGAGTGAGAGTGAAGTGTATATATAAATATATGTTATTTATAAATATGTAGATCTATATATGATAATTTATCTTTTGATAATTATTTAATTAATTAAAGTGAATTAGTTTTATATATGTTTATAATTGCGTTGCTATTTATTTGCATTTAATTCATGCACATATATCATTGAGATAATACTTATATATTTTCTTTAAAATAGCTATTTTTAATCTTGAATATTATTTAAACATTTACATTTATGACCTTATACTATTTAAAAATTATTTTTCTGCCCCTATTTATTGTTGGGATACAACTTTATGTGTCATTTCTTCCGTAACTCCTCCCATGAATCCCACGGCCACACTCCTATAAATAGAGAGGTATGGTTGCTCTCAACAAAAAAAAAAAAAAAAAAGAAAAATAATAAAAGAGACTATCTCAGTAAAATTACATTATAAAAGTGAGATTCGATAGAGTGCGTGGGAGTATTTTTGGAGAATACTAAGAGCTATTTCTTTGAGGAGGCCTTTGAGTCGTAGAAAATGGGTGCTTTCTACTCGTGATCACACTTCGACCAGCGACAATCAATCGAGATGATGATTCAACATTTTTTGGGTGGTCTTACATTACGTGCTTCAGTTTGGTAATTGATGCGGCAGAAGACTTGGCAAGTCGGTACATGGAGAAAATTAGGTTCTGACGATCCTATTTTGAAAGAAATGGCATCCGAAGCAAAACTCACCGCTTTGCCGTGATTTTTCGATATTTAAGGCAAATTCCATCGTTTAGGGCCTCAAACATGCAATTTATGTTAATTAGGGTGTTTTTGTAATTTTTGGAAAGTTTAGTTCTTTTTATGTAATTTTGGTTTTTTTAATACCCTATTTAAGCTTTATGTAAGCCCTAGGGCTGAGCGGAGTCGTCTTTTGGATTATCAATAAAATTCAAAATTTTCGTGCTTTGTCCAATCTCGGATTGATTCGAGTTTGATGCTTATTTCCTGGTATTGGTAGAATCAACAGGTTTAGAAGGTCGTAGTTCCGGTATTCGTGCGCGAATCAACGGGTCTGTGATAGGTTACTCGCGTGTATGCTGCGTCAATAATTTTGTATTTGACTTGAATGTGAGTTTAATTCTAACCATTATCTTCTTTCCCGTCGACTTATTTCTCTAACTCGCTCTCTCAATATAAGAAGAAATATTCAACAATGAGGGAAAATTATCGAAAAAATTAAAGATTAACAAATGTTTTCAACTCACAATGACAAATTCCTACACTACTCTGCGAATAAGAGCGAGTCCATCAACTAGTTGGATTAAATTAATGAGAGACTCATAACTGAACACTTAGCTTAACGCTTTTCCAACTTGCAAAATATAATATAAAATCTTGTGCTCCATACGAGATCACAAGATGCACGTGCAATGAAATAATCCACCAGTTATTAAAGTCCAAAAGGTGATCACACGAAAACAAATTAGGAATGTGAAATAACCAAAGTAGATGCCACGGATACGCGTCGATTGATTGATACTATCCCCAAAACTTGAACTCTCTAGGTTCAAAGAGCAGATCTGCCGAACTCGATCGGCCATTAACGAAAAATCTTAACGGGTATAAATTTGTCCAAGGGGATGTAAAAATAGTACTTCAAGATCCGTTACGTGTCTAAAGGCCTTTTGACGATAGAGGATCCAAATTCACCAAGATCAGACTCGTTTTGAGCTGAGTTTTAAACATTTGGATACAGTACAACTCAATCCAAGCTTGGGCCTCTATGTGGACCAACAATTACGGTGGGCCACTTACCATGGACTCATTCACATCAATTTTCGGGCCTGACTTTGTGGGCCCGCTAGTATCGGTTTTTTTTTTTGGGTAACGCGCTTGTATGGGTTTATTCCTATCATTTTTTGTGCACTGCAACATTACATTGTGAGAATATTGGTGAGAATAGTTAGCATTAAATAGGGTGAATAGTCATTACATTATTAATCTCCAAATTAATAACTCACAATCTACAATAAAACATCAATTAATGTTTTGACCTCCGATTAATTGGGTGATGAGATGTCCCCCACAAACTTACATCAGGCGTTCAATTTAGGTTGGGAAAGAAAAAAAATAAAACATTAATTTTTTGACGTCCCTTTGAATCTTAATGATTAATATATTTTGATTTTTTTTGTCCAATCTATCTATATTTATTTGGACTCCTCCAACGGGAGCTTCGCATTCATGAAATAAAAAGTTTCTATATAAACTATTTGGGTAATCTCTTAGGCTCTCATGGAATGACTCTTCCAGATTAAATATGTACCTCGATCATTTCAAATGCCCTATTTATGTGTCTGTATATAATATATAATTGCAAGATGATGAGAGATGATCAACGTCGTTGCTTGAAATACATCAAATTGCCAAACCCACATCTCATCGTTGAGCGACTTTTTACTTGCCAACTTTTAATTAATTATGAAATTAAATTCCATAAAAAAATATTGAATAATCATCCAAGAAGTTACTTTTATAGGTTCAGGCACGCGGAGGAATGGTCTTTATAAACTTATAAATTTTGATTAAATGAAAAAATATACAAGCAATTAATAATAGATATTCAAAAGTTCATGCATGGAGGAATTAAGCCAGATAACATTTACGAATTTCCAAGTTTTGATTAAATGAAAAAATATTTAAAATATTTAACAATAAATAATTAAAATTTTAATAAATAAGATGTGGTGTGAGAGAAGGTTCGCATACTTGATTTTTAAAATAATTTTATATTCATATGTTTTTATATTTGTGACTAAATATATCATATTTTGACTTAATTAGTATCTTTGGAGTAAATTAACAAATGTCCGTAAAAATTAAGAAGTATCTTAGAATAAAATAAATAGTTTTGAAAATAAAAATATAACAATTTAGCTGAACTTGATTAATCTTAAATTTGATTCTACATTTCAGTTTTGTCAATTCTTAGTCCATAAAAATATATTATATACGCCGTGTACTCTATACAAAATCCAATTCGCAAAAATATATAATAATTAATATTAATTTGATGAAAAACAATTTCTTGAATAAAAGTTAAGTAATTATTTTTGTATAAAGAAATAGAAAAAATATTGCAAAAGAACTTAGAAATAAAATTATAAATGCAAGTTTTCAAAATAAAGTGCATTAATAAAATGATACGTAAACCACACAATGCATGGATAATTAAAAAAATTTAATTAATCACCTTAATTTTGATTAAAATAATTTCTTCTTTTGAACTAAACATACTGAGAAAATATATATTAATGCTTTTTAAGAGACTAGAGTTATGTTCTTTTTTGTAAATGAAGTATTTAATAGAGCTAACTCAATAAACGAATTTGACATTTCTTATTCATCATTAATTTAGAAATTATCAAAAAGTTAATTCTATTATCATAAACTAAATAATATTTTCAAGGATCCATTTAAATAACAAAATACAATAATTCATGTCACAAATAATAATTCCGCACAACGCGCATATAAATTGGCTAATTGTTGATTGTGGTAACATTTTCTTTTCAATATCATAACGCGTACTATGTGATAGGACCAACACGTAACGTAAGGATGGTGACACCAATTTAAAGTTTTCTAACGAACATCCGTACTCTCTATTCGAGGTTTTAAAAGATATTTTATGAAGAAGATATCTTATGGGGAAATTCCCATGCAATCATAAGAAGAGTTTGCACCATACAATACAACCAAGTAGTTTATCATAAATTTAAGTAAAACTCTTGTGATTTACTACAAATTTAAGTAAAGTTCTTGAAAGGTGTGCAATTTTTTTTACATAGAAATATGTGTAATTTATTGCCTACCTTATGAGTAACTTACTAAGAATTTGAATAATTTGCTCTCAATTAATTTACTTATAAAATATACATAATTTTCTCAAAATATGTGCAATTTACCTGATATTTTGATATTTTACAACAATGTAGAGTAATTTACTTAATTATGTGGAGCCCACTTGCACTATATACCTTCCCTTAATTTCACACACCAATTTATGTCCTAAAAGTTAATTTCACCTGCTGTTCAAAGGCGCAGACAAACCCTGAAATTTTTTTAATGAGTATATCAAAAGATATTTTATCCCTTACATGAGGAAACCTCAAACTTAAAACATTACAAGAATTATGTATAATTTGTCGAGGGAATTTTCCGACAAAATAATTTTGTCCGTGATTTCGGTATTTTTTCTAAAAATAATTTTTGACGGCATTTTCCCTTAGAAAATTGCTATCGGAAGTTTTGTCAGAAAAGGCTGTCGAAAAATATTTTTGATGGAGTTTTTGACGGTAACTTTCCGAAAGAATATTTTGTTGGTAATTAGTTTTACTAAAAAAAAAATTCCAACGATAATTTTTGTTTTGTTTTTTTTCCGTTGAGAATTTGTCGGAAATCGACACCTTTCGACGGATTTTCTTCTATTTTCAATGGATTTTTTTTTTCCCGTTTGACATGAGCTGAATTCGTGTAGCGTAAGGGCTGTTAGCATCCTTAAATGGGGCTATCATTGTCTTATTTCGAAATAGAGGGCGTCATGTCTTTTCACGAAAACATATAAAGGAGGTATGAAATTTATAACTGTTCGACTATTTTTTTCGGAGAATACCTAATATTGGATTATTTACTTCATATGGGGTTCATTGAACCTCGGCTAACTAGTTATATTATATATATGGGCCTCACCGATTTCAACGTGAGACTAATTAAATCTGAATAAGGATACATGAGGGGATGTATAATGATAGAGCATCGACTAGGTCTGATGTTTTGGTGGAAGAACGAGATCCGAATCGATTTATTGAACTGTGAAATTTGAGTACATAAGAACTACTTAAGCTGGCCTTTTTTGTTATGGCAAAAATGGCAAATTATTATGTATGATCTGGGACCAATTAACAATCCCTACAACCACAATGAACATATGGCATGAGCCGCATACGACTCTCTTACAAAGGATCTCGTTCTCGTCTGCCATGTGAAGCGAGAGGCCTACTATGGTCTATTGCTTCTTGATCGGTAAAGGCACAGCCAGGAGAGATTGTGCCCTTCGTAAGGTTAACCCGTAATTTTCTCCCATATCCATGGTGTCCGGAGAAATCCCGTCTTCAAGCTTCCAATCGAAGCTGTTGAGAAGTGAACCGAGCATCAGGTGGATCATTCTTGAGGCCAAAGGCAGGGCAGGGCAAATTCTCCGCCCTCCACCAAATGGCAAGAGCTCGAAGTTCTGTCCCTTGACATCAATGTCCAGTCCCAAGAACCTCTCCGGAATAAACTTGTCTGGGTTCTTCCACAAGGTTGGATCTTTCCCTATGGCCCATACGTTAACCAGGATTTGTGCACCCTCCGGGATTGTGTAGCCGCTGACCTGCACGTTGGCTCCGGCCATGCGGGGTACCAGTGGGAGTGGCGGGTGCATCCTGTAGGTCTCTTTCACCATTGCCTGTAAATATGGCAATCGGGCAACGTCGGATTCCTTGATAGGGTTGTCCCTGCCAATCACCAGTTCGAGCTCAGCCTGCACTTTCACTAGCTTCTCTGGACAGTGAAGCAGCTCGGCCATCGCCCATTCCATTGTGCTTGCCGTGGCTTCAGTCCCTGCAACAAGAAGGTCCTGCACATCAATCATAATTTTGTCAGTTTTTTTTTCTTTTGATGAATGGTAATTTCAAACTGCACGATACAGTTACTGGAATGATATTAATTAAATCAAATTTCATGGTCTAACCATGTCAGTATAACAACTTCGTGGAAGGACTCCAAATAAAAAATTTTGGAAAAAGAAATGCAGAAATTTGAATTATACTCACCAGGAATAGGTGCTTAATATGAAAGATACTCGTATCCTTGCTGTCATCTTCACTAAGGTCAAGAAGAACGTCCAACAAATCATTCTTCCTGACAGCGCCGGGGACTTTCCTGTCCTGAAGCCTCTTATCGATGACCCGGTCGAAGACATCAAACATATGCGTGATGCAATCAGTATTGCTCCTCTTCGCACCCTGTGGGTCAATCTTCTTGAGCATCGGGAAGTAGTCTGCCATGTTTGGCGTTCCCTCCGCTACCATGATCTGCCACACAACCGCCTTGAACTTCTTGGCTGTCTCTGAGGTAGGGTCTGCCAGGTCTATGGAGAGCATTGCGTTTGCCAACAGGTTGAGCGAAGCTGTGAATATCACCTCGCCAAGGTTCACCAAGGCTCCTGACTCGCTGCACTTCCGAACGTGAGCCAGGAGTCCCTGTCAGAAATATTGCAATGTCATTAAGGAGCAAGACAGACAGAACTTGGTGAAATACTAAGGAAAGTTTGCAGACCATACAACAGCCCGGAATTTCTCGTTTCAATTTCAAGTTTGATTTAAATAACTCTTTTTCTTTCCCCCCACACCCCCCCCCCCCCCCCCACCTGGACTTGACGGCGGCGGAGGTCTTGGTTCGAGTCAAGGATCTTGTTCCCGAAAAGGTGCATGTTGCAGATCCGGCGTTGATCTTTCCAGAGGGGAGACATTGGCATCCAAGACAGCCCGAACTCATCTCGACGGTGAGCCGTGATGGTATCAGGGATGAGACGGTTAGAAAATAATATGTCATGGGTCTGGATGATCTCTCGTGCCAGTGGGGGCGAGGTGATGACCATAGTGGTCATGCTGCCCAGCTTCAGGCGCATGATCGGGCCGTAGGTCTTGGCAAGTTTGGTTAGTGACTGGTGGGGTTGATCCCCGAGCTCGAGGAGGTTCCCGATCACCGGGAATGGCCTTGGACCGGGAGGCAATACCCCGACCATGCTCGGTTTACCTCTATTTGCCAAGTAGAGGAGGGCTCGAAGCAGCCCCCACGAGAGAAAGAGGCCCAAAATCAAGAGCAAGAGGTCCATTTTTTGTGTGTCTGTGCGCGCTATAGCGCGAGAGCTTCACTATATATAGACAATGAGACCTTCGAAATGTATCAGAGATCGCCGCCAATTGATTTTACCATATAAACATCTATATGTCTATATATATATATATCTCTAATATAAAGTAGAGCATTGGTGGGCATGCCAAATGACCTCAAAGTACTCGGTTGCTGCATGTAATTTTCTCGATTTTTGAGTTTTTTAAAATAATTTTTTTAAAAAATTTAAAAATACATAGATATAGAGTTGTGGTGCTAGTCATTATTTTTTGTATTTTTTTGAGCTTTCTTTAAAAAAATTTAGTTTTAAATTTGAAAAATTTATAATATATATAAATATAAATTTATGGGAACGATCTTTATTTTCTTGGTTTTCTGAGCTTTTTGTAAAAAATGATTTTTCTTAATTTTTAAATATTTTAAAAATTATATAAATATATATTTGTGGGACTAGTTATTATTTTCACAGCTTTTGAGGTTTTTTAGAAAATAGATTTTTAATTTTTTAAAAAGATATAGATGTAGATATAAATTTAATGGGACCGTTCATTATTTTCTTGAATTTTAATTTTATAAATTAAATATATTTTATGAAAAGATCTCGATAAAACCAATAATTTAAAATCATATTTGCTTTACAGAAAACAAATTAGAAAATTTTTTCATGGATATGATGTGTTTTATTTGCTTTTCTAAAAGCAAATCAGATCTCTTTTTATTGGTATAATTATGATGTGCTATCTATATTGTAATCTGTATAATACATTATAAATAACAGATGTATCAAACATAAACCATAAATGATTTGGCTTTGAAAATTGCTACCACTATACGTGAGTTCTTCAATTTTTCGTATGCATGCGAGTTCATTTGAGCGCGCCTACTATTAGTCGTGAAGGTGAGTTCCTTAGCTTTTTTTTTTTTTGCGCATAAATAACAAATGTATCACACATAAGCTGTAAACGATCTGGCTCTAAAAATTGCTACCACTATACAAGAACTCTTCAATTTTTCGTGCGCATGCTAATTCATTTTAGTGCGCCTACTATTAGCCGTGAAGGTGAGTTCCTTAACTTTTTGCTCTTTTTTTTTCCAGCACATAAACTTTTGTAGAATTTTGAAGTTCTCAAAATTAAATATAGTAGTTAACGAAGAAGACCATAGAAATCTTGATAATGTTGAAGACAAAAATTCATTATGCCGTAGTTGGAATTTCTCTTTCTCAATGTTTATGCGTAATTCCTTCTCAAATCGGTGGACATGAGTTTTTTCTTTTTAACCAAAGTGGATGTGAGTTCTTTTATTTTGTAAACATTAGTTTTTCAATTTTTTTCCCTTTTTTGTAACTTATGTACTGAAGTACTAACTTTTTTGTTACCGTATTCATGAAATTATGTCATTTATTTTGAATTACTAATTTAAACAATTTATATCACATATTTTATGAAATAAAATTATTGACAAATAAAATGATCTTGTTTTATCCCATGCAACATTCAAACTTTAAGACTAGTATAATATAAAGCAGAACTGCGGATGGTCTGGCCAGCTGGCCTTAGAGCGCTCGGTCGCGAAATGAAATTTTCATGGATTTTTGAACTTTTGATTAAAAATCAAAATTATTATTTTTTTTAAATTTATAAATACAAATTTGTAGGATCGATCATTATTTTCTCAGTTTATGTAGTACCAAATTGTATAAATTATTTAATTTTTGTATACTTAAACTAACATAGTTGTTTTTCTCGATTATAGATTTTGATTGGTTTTTGAAGTAATATACTTGGTTTTTGTATTTCAAAATATTTTGATTAGAGAAAATTCCTCACCAGACTTGTGGAGATTTTATTTAGATCTTTTTTAGAATATTTATACAATATTTTGATCAGACGTAAAGGTAAAATTTTCAATTCTTTTGGTCACTAATGTACATCTAGTAATCTCAGCATATCCAGATTGCTAGATACATTTTTTTTGTAAAATTCTTTAATTTCCTACTTTTATGAATATATCACATCAAAATTCTGAACAAAAATAATGCCATGTATGTAATTAGCATAACACACGATGTAACATCAGATGAGTATATTGTTAGTATGATAAAAGAGTTTCATCCTGTCATGCTTAGAATTTTTCGTTCAATTTTTTATCCATCTGGAAATTAGTATGTTTTTGGATTTTAAATTTCAATTTTTATGTTGACATGCCTAATTGATCAGATCTAGGACTTGACCATAAACTATTGGCATGTGTAAAAAAATTAAAACATATGAAATTGAGTATAAAAATGTATGAATCAAATTTGTTAGAGAATTTTTTTTAAAAAAATATTGAATAAGTTAATTAGTCCAACTTCATCGAAGCTTATTAAGAAAATTATTGTGAAACTTTAAACTTTTTTTTTTGATATTTTTTATGATTCTCTATAAGCTAATTATTGTAAAATATATATAGTTATTATATAAATGAAATAAATGTATGAAAAGATGAAACCACGTATAATACAAAGACAAAACACTTTAAAACTAGCTTTTCATATAAAAACTATCAAAGAAAACAATTTACTAATTCTATGAACTTATAGTCGTCGAATTAAAATTGACTAGTATATTAATAAATGATCTCTTATTCTAGAACAAAATTTTAAAAAGTGTAAGGCAGTTAATTTAACCATGTGAATTTTAGTTATTTAATTGGATGTTAATCTTGTTGATACTATAAGATTACAATAGCTATATTATTTATGAACTTATTATGATAATATACAAAAATTAAACAAGGATGTCATAGACTTTGCACATTTGAAAAATAGAAAATGAAATACAATATATGAAATTATCATAAGGGTGTCATCTACAAAGAAATCTCACTAATATACTTACTATTAAATTAAATAAATATATGGTATAATGCTTATTGATTGCAAATGCTTGTTGCAAAATATATATTGTATCATCCAAAAATTGTCTAATTTTATTATTTAATTATCATATAAAACTTGAAATTAATTATTTCAATATTTTATTTTATTAATAAGTCAATATATTTTTCAAAATTCAGAATAATTGTTATAAAATAATATATAAATGGTTTAAGCTCATAAATACTATAAAAGATAAAATTTTAAAAATTAGAATCACATAAATATTGTTTAAAAAATGAGCGAAATGAAGCTTTACTCTAATTAATATATGTCAATCTATATTGATAATTAAGAAAAATATGATGATGCATGTCAATTGAAATAAATAGTTTCAAAATATTATTATAATAATTAACTTGTTATGTGGCAAGAAATTTTGAATTACTCTAATTTTTAACAAAATAATGTTAAAAATTGAAATTATAATTAATAATAAAAAACTTTTGTTATTTTTAATCAGAAAATTTCTGCTTCAAAATGTAAATAACTAAAATAATAAATGATATAGGAATATTTGAAAATGAACCCGTGCAACGCACATTATAGACAACTAGTATCATGTAAGTTTGCATATAACTATTATGACACATTCATTAATAAATAAACAAATACATTTTGCTCTCAGTCAAATGAAAATAATTAGTTCATAGTAATTTAATTATAATGAATTAGAATATTTTCGGTCCTATATATAATGTAAGTTTGCATATAACAATTATGACACATGCATTAATAAATAAACAACACATTTTTTTCTCAGTCAAATGAAATTAATTAGTTAATAGTAATCTATTTAATTTTAACGAATTAGAATATATTGTGAGTTACAATTTTCAATAAAGGAAAAAAGAAACTAAAATCCGTGAAAACGCACGGGCATTTAACCTAGTTCATATGGTAATATGGACGAGCACCAATCTAATCTGTTCCTTATTAAATGATGAAGACGGGTCATATTCTTTGGGTAGAACAGCGAGGCCAAATCGGTTCATTAGATTGCACAAATTGAGCTTGTGAGACCTATGTCCTGAGCCTTCTCTAAGGGCAGCAGATTACTATTTTATGGCGGGCCTAGCCTGTCCCGAAAAACAATGGCACAAGCCAGGTGTACGACTTTTGCTGATTGGGGACATCACATGCTACGTTCATGATGTTTCTATGGTCTCCGGGAAGCCCCATATTCAAGCTTCCAATCGAAGGAGTTAAGAGCGAATGCAACATCGGGTGCAACATATTCATGGAGTTGGGGCCAAAGCATATGGCCCGGGCTTACCGAAATTGTGGATTAATTGGTGCCATATGGAAAATTGATGCATCGATCATTCATAGTGAACGTATCCCTAACCGATGAATGTTCTTTACATCTCATAAAAGATTATTCGGATTTCCTATATTTAACTTGTAAAATTTGAAATTCTAACAACCGTCTATTTTAAAAGTTGTGGAATGGAAAAGGTTAGAGGTCCATCACATAATATCATGTGAAATTTTGACGTCGTCACAACTATCTGCATATTATATTGTAGAAAGATCGTTATTTAGATTTCCTTTTTCCCTCAGTAGCAAAATTCATGAATCGATCGGCCAATAGAATATATGATAACCCACTCTTTTTTTTTTTACACCCTGATATCTGAAATTTTAATTGAATCTCAATTAATTCAGTCGAGATGGGTCGACCCTTTGATGGGTAAATTTCTCCCAATGTAAATTTTTTTTAATTGACAAGACTCGAACCCGAAATTTTACTTAAAGGGAATAAACATCGAATCGCTTGAACCGTCACGATAACCCACTCTCTAAGTATGAATTGATCGTCATTATTATATAATTGGCCACGACTATAACACGGGTGGGAATTGGATATTAGAATAAGATTGATAAAATAAATTTGACTTGTGATGTCGTGATTGATTTTTCTCAACATCACAAAATTAGCACTTCGGTTCACACCGACGCCGTGGTTTTTTGCATTAGTTTCCCGAAGACTTTTGACGTTGTACTTCTTTTTTCAAGAAAAATTTATAAATTTAATATAATAAAATAAAAATTTCAATAATTAATAAATGATACGAATAGTTAATTATCAGGTGAGAATGTGTATTATTGGGCTAGTGTATTGTTGGAAAATTAGACTTGGTTTGTCCTTCGTTTGTAGGCGTTAGCGTCACGTCTTATAATTACAATAAAAGCTCCACGTTCTTCACATTTTTCCGGGATAAAATTAATTAGTCGGCAGCTAGGGCGGCCTACCTCCTTAGTCCCTCATGATTTCCTAATTTTTTTCCCCTTCTTTCTCTTAATTACCGTAGACTTTAAAGGCTTGTTTGGATTGTGAGTGTGATTTTAAAATAACAATTCTAACATAATTCTACCCACAACAAAACAAAATAATTCATACAAAGTCAAAGAGTGGATCCCATTTATACCACTCTTTTTCAACAACAAAACAAAATAACTCATACAAAATCAAAAGGTGAACCCCATTTATACCACTCTTTTTCAAAATCAAAATCTGATTTTAAAATTATACTTTGAAACCAAACGCAGCATTAATACTGAGAAATAAAAGTTAAATAAAAAGAAATTAAAAGTGTCATTTGTGTAAATCAAATTTATAACTTCTTGATTCCAAATAAGAAAGTGTGTCGCTACACATCCCCTTTCTCTGTGTCTTTCCTTTTGATTGTTAAAATATTCTCCACAAGAATTTCAATATTCCATGTTTTAGCTAATATTTTAATTATTTACACAATTAACTAAAATATATATTATCCTGTAAAGTTGAAGCAAATATCTGATACTTGCATGTATTTATTTTCAAAATGACACAAAATTACTACCTCTCTAAAAGTATCATGTTTTCAAAAAGGACATGTTATATGAAAATGTACACAGAAATTCTAAGGATACATGAAAAGGTCACTTTATTAATAAAGGTTATAATATGAAGATCAAAATTATTCAATAATAATGGAAGATTAAATTTTTGGATTAAATCAATTATTTTTTTCCCATAATCTATACATAAATTTATAATATCATATTAGAAAATACAATATCGTTTAAATTCACAGACAATTGTGAATTAATCGCGAAAGAAAAATGTAATTAAAAAGTCAACCTACTACAATATAATAAAAACATTAAGTTGGAGAATTTAACATGGTTTTAAAATGCAATGCATGCACATCATTTTAAGTTTTTCTAAACTTATCCACTATTTAAGTCTGATTGGTTCAATACTTCAACTTTACATATATGGTTTTTGGTTCCGTTCAACTATATTTTGAAATATAAATGTGATTTAGTTTAATGCTTCAATTTATATTATTAGAAGATCGATAATAAAATCATTTTTATTATTGGATAAATTGCACCGGTGGTTCAAAAAGTTTTACAAATGTTTCAATATGGTACAAAAAGTTTTTTTTGCTACTGATGGTACAAAATGTTTTAAAGTTGTTTCAGTATAGTACAAACCGTCATCTCGCCATTGACGCCGTCAAGTCAACGCTGATTGTGCAAAACCGATTTTTGTGGGATATTACATGATGATGCAAAATGTTTTGAAGTTGTAACTTAATAGTATAAAATGTTTTACGTAAGTTACATGATGGTGAAATTTTACAGTTTTGTAAAGGACAGTTTGACGGTGTTAATGGCGAGATGACGGTTTGTACTATACTGAAACAACTTTGAAACATTTTGTACCATCAAGTAGCAAAAAAAACTTTTTATACCATATTGAAACATTTATAAAACTTTTTGGACCACCAATGCAATTGACCCTTTATTATTTGATATCCTCACAATCAAATGAGAAAATATTAAATATTTTGATTAAAAAAAGAACATAAAGGTAATAATATTTTCATAATCTTATAGCAAATTTATCGATATAATTTTTTTGACTCCGCATCAAAGCGCGGGACATCATTCCCTAGTTTTTTTATTAAATCGATCATATCTGCGCACTTGTGTATGCACGTGTCATGCATATCTTGATATGGCGGATGTCTTCTACATGCTACATGGTTGAATAGCTAATTAATTTTGGTAAGTGATCGGGGAAAATAAATTAAATGAGAATTAGTGTTTGGTGCAATCACTGCTTTTGCTAGCTAGTTTATCCGCATACATATAATATTATAACATATCTCGTATCTATACCATAATAAATAATAAAGCAAAAACCTCCCTTATGGTCTAAATTTACAAAAAATACCTTCCAAATACTTTCAAGATGTCAAATATGTGAGAAATTAATCAAAACTGCATGATATACCTGCATTACGTGCGGAATAGCATAAAAGAATAATATTTAACTATCACATTGGCTAAAAAAATATCAATTAGAGCATAATAAATATTTTGCACTATCCCTGTATATTTAATTGGAAAAATAACACCATATAATATGAATTTGATGCTATTATCACCACCTATCACGTTTTAAAAACTTGGCATGCTATAGTGCAAATACATTTTTTTATGTCAAATCTAGCACAACTTTTAGAGACCGTTACAAAAATAGAAGGAAAGTTGAATTGTCCTTCACGGTGTGTCCACGTTGCGCATGTGGACACGACACGTGAACAAAAAATACTAAAAAAAAAATAAATAGATAGAGAGGAGTGCAGATCCAAGGAAGGGTTCCCCTCTGATGGGCCACCCCCTCGAGGAAGGTCACCGGAGACCTCTCGGGCCTCCAACGACCCTGAGTGAGGTGGGGTGGTCGGCGGAGAGGAGCCTCCTTCCCCGATCTGCCCCTCCTTTGACCGAACCACCTCAATCGAGGTCACTCGAGGCCCGAGAGGTCTCTGGCAACGTTGGCTGATTTGGGGGGAGTTTTTTTGGGGGGGGAGGTGGCAGCCGGTGATCGGCGGGGAACCCTACTGCCTTCCTCCCTTCTCCCGCTGATTTCTTCTTATTGTTTTAATTTTTAATTTTATTATTATTTTGTCCACGTGTCGCGTGTAGCTGTTTAAAGTGGGCCCATCGCGAAGGTCAACTCAGCTTGCCATCTGTTTTTTTCTAACAGTCCTTATACGGTGTGCTAGATTTGATATAAAAATCGTATTTATGTTATGGCATTTCAAGATTTAAAAATGTGCTAGGTGGTGAAAATAGCGTCAAATCCGTGTTATATGGTGATATTTTTCTTATTCAATAATTTTGATAAAAGTTAGAAAATTAAAACAAAACTTGTTACTTTGAGTTTGTGTGTATTACTTGGAAAGAAAACCTGCGACGTGCAAATCGGGACTAAGGTGCATGAAGAAGTCAAGAAAAACTAACTCCACATATAGGAGGATCCTCGTTTATTTAATATTATAGATTTTCTAAAGACCCTAACGTCGTTGCAAAAAGTACGGGGAGATTTTAGACCAAGAAAACAAAAGGTTGCTTGTCGTAATTAAACTTTTTTGGTTTTCATGTCATACTCCTCGTGTTGCTTTCATTTCATGGCTGGTCATCAATTATAGAGTTGCGACCAATTCAAGACTAAGAAAATGGGGGTGTTTAAAAGACGTGTGTGTGTGTGTGTGTGAGCTTTGTAACCAAGAAAGGAAACTCGGGAACGCCTACATTTCACCTGTTTGTTTGTCAAAGATGTATATACCCACAAGTACTATCTTTGTCGCCAATTCCAAGGCAAGCTGAGGATTGGGCATATGAATTCCAACATGCAGCAACTTGGAAAAGCAGGAATTTAGAGATAATTCTGCGGAATTTATGTCGGACTTGCTATATATATATATATATATTTGATATTTGATTTGGAAGGAATGGAATGCTAGGAATTTTTAGAAGCAAGAAAAATGAATCAAGCATTCATGTTGCACAAATTTTAATTTTGGTTCGATTACAAGTATTCTTTTTTTTTCCTAAGATTAGTAGCCTACTTGCAAACTTACAACTCAGTTTAGGCTTACTGAAATAGCGTGATGGATTCTTCAGTTTTGTCTTTTGAGGTTGGTTGAAAAGTTGTGTAAATAAATAAATAAATATATATATATATATATCTTTTGTCCATTATAGCATCATCATTTATAAAAAAGAAATTTACTTTAGTATTTCTTATTAATAGAGCAGGCATCTTAATTAGATGGAAAGGACTAGGAAAATTTTTATTCAGCGAAAAAGGCCTAGGAAATTTTTTGAGTCCTTCCGCTGGCCCCTTCAGAAACTAATTAATTGGGCCTTTGCAGCACTGGGTATATACTTCCATCCACTCTCTGTTTGTTCTTATAGACCGACCCATTTGCGTATGACATGCTTTCTCCCAGCGGGCAGTGCTTCAACTGTCCATGTAATGTCATCCTCAAGGGCAAAAAACTCATTAGCCATTGCCTCGTTCTGCCATGAGTACCGAATGACTTGAGGATTTTCCTGGGAAGTTCGCAATTCTCATCCAGGCCAGCTAGAAAATGTCCGCGATCGGTTGAAAAGTTGCTTACCTGACATAGTTTTAAGAGGATAAGATAAACCTGAGGAGGTTGTGGAGGTGGTAAGTGCAAGGAAAGGGTCAATTGACTTCACGGCGTCGCACCCGTAGTCATAGAAATCTGTCCAATTATTGAAATGACATACGAGTTTCTAAAAATGGACTCATTACGGTTTTTCCAATGAAGCCGATTGATCAAAGAGCTTGCGGGAACAACACAACCCACTTAATATTATGCTGATGATAAGCACAATAATTCAATCTAGTCCAATCAAAGATTGGAAGCCCATCCATGTGCTTATTATATTACTAAATTGTGATCGATTATAGCAACATTTTTTCCAATATCATAACGTACTGTATAATAGAGTAAATGTAATAGAATTAAAGTTAAATTTCACATATACTCAACTCAAGGACAATGACAGCCGCTGTTTCACGAATGTTGAATTTTCTAATGAACATTGATAACTCCTGTGAAGTTTCAAAAGATAGTTAACCCCTTACAATGGGTCACTCAGTTTAATTTTTTTTTCTTTTTTAAGCTTACAGTGGTGCAAGCATCTTCAGGAAGGGGTATTATTGTCCGACTTTAAGTTTAGAGAGTGTTACTGTCATTTAACGGGACTTTATATAAGGGGTGTGCGTGGAGAGAGTAGCACTTAGCGTGTATTACAAGTCAATCATTGTTAAATACATCAATACAAATCTTATAAAATCTGTGACAAATCGAGGAAGCTGTTTTAGTTCAGTGGCACAAGGCGTCGTTCGGAACTAAGAGATCATGGGTTCGGTCCTCACTAGTGGAACTTATGTGTCTCTATATTTAGCTTTATTTAGCTTTATTTCATTTTCTTGTACTAGGGCCATGTGCTTTCCTTATCATCAAAAAAAAATCTGTGACAAATTATTATTTCAAAAAAAATAAAATGTTATGTCTTATGATACAATGGTATACCTGATTCAAAATAAGATTTGTTTGTAGACCTCGTAACTGATTATCTAATTGGTTTATGTACTTCATATGGGCCATTGGATCTCGGGTAGCTAGTTATACATTATGAGGCTCACTGATTTCAATATGAGATTAAATTTGAATATAGAAGATGAGTGCATTCTGGTGGTTGTATAGAATCAGTTAAGAACCGAGCAAAAAACGAAAAAAGAAAAGCATCATTAAGTCTTATTAAGAACTAGAAGGCCTAGGAACTGCTTAAGCCTTTTATTATGGTAAGATGGCATTTTTTTATATTATTTATCCTTCTTTTTTTTTTTGCGTTATTAGGGAGGTCCATTTACCTTTTGCAATGATAGGAAATAAGGTAAAATAAATGACACATAAATTTTACCGATAAGAATTGAACTGAAGACCTCTTGATTTTAAGTCGAGACCTTCCTCGTATAGCCAATTATTATGTATGGTCTGGGACTAACAATCCTTCCTATGAACATGGCATGAGCCGCATACGATACTCCCACGGAGGATCTCGTTCTAGTCTGCCATGTGAAGCGAGAGGCCTACTGTCTCATGCTGCACATAAGTTTCTCGTTCTGGAGATTACTTCTCGACCGGTAAAGGCACAGCCCAGAGAGATTGTGCCCTTTGTAAGGTTATCCCGTAGTTATCTCCCATATCCATGGTTTCCGGAGAAGAGCCGTCTTCAAGCTTCCAATGGAAGCCGTTGAGGAGTGAACTGAGCATTAGGTGGATCATTCTTGAGGCCAGATGTGCAAAGGCAGGCCAGGGAAAATTCTCTGCCCTCCAACCAAACGGCAAGAGCTCGAAGGGAAGTTCTATCCCTTGACGTCAATGTCCAGTCCCAAGAACCTCTCCGGAATGAAGTCGTCTGGTCCTTGTTAACCAGGATTTGTGCACCCTCCGAGATGGTGTAGTCGCTGACCTGCACGTTGGCTCTGGCCATGCAGGCTACCAGAGGGACTGCCAGATGCATCCGATAGGTCGATGATCTCTTTCACCATTGCCTGTCAATATGGCAATTGGGCAATGTCGGATTCATTGACAGGGTTGCCCCTGCCAATCACCTGTTCGAGCTCAGCCTGCGCTTTCACCAGCATCTTCGGACTATGAAGCATCTCGGACATCGCCCATTCCAATATGCTTGTTGTGGCTTCAGTGCCCGCAACAAGCAGGTCCTACACATCAATCATAATTGAGAAACGCAAAAGACCTTTTTTTTTTATTTTTTTGATGAAAGGTAATTTCAAAATGCACAACACAGTTACAAGAATTATACTAAATCATGATTCATTAATTTCATGTGCAATCCGGTTTTACGCATGCGTATGTACCAATCAAATTAATTTCATGGTCTAACCATGTAGTATTAACAGCTTCATGGAAGGACTCCAAATAAAAACTTTTGGATGGAGTTTGTGAATGGGAAAAACTACGGTAGAAGAGTTTTACCTCTTAGTGGGCCGACCCAGTTTGAACTAGATTAGTTGAGGACAATGGGCTTCCGGATACTAGGGTATACACCGAAATCATTCTTCCTGACAGCGCGGGGAACTTTCCTGTCCTGCATCCTCTTATCGATCGATAACCCTATCAAAGACCTCAAACATATGTGAGATGCCATCAGTCATGCTCCTCTTTGCACCCTGTGGCCTTGGGTCAATCTTCTTGAGCACCGGGAAGTAGTCTGCTATGTTCGACGTCCCCATCTCTACCATGATCCGCCAGACAGCAGCCTTGAACTTGCGGTTATCTCTGAGGTAGGGTCCGCCAGGTCTATGGAGAACATGGTGCTCGCCAATAGGTTGAGAACAACTGTGAATATCACCTCGCCAGGGTTCACCAAGGCTCCCGACTCACTGCACTTCCGAACGTGAGCCAGGAGTTCCTGTCTGAAATATTTCAATGTCATTGTGGAGAAAAATAAACAGAACTTAATGAAATACTGAGAAAAGTTTGAAAACCATACAACAGCCCAGGATTTCTTGTTCCAATTCCACCTTTGATTTATATAACTCTGTTTTTTGCGCACCCACCTGGACTTGATGGCGGCGGAGGTGTTGGTTCGACTCAAGGATCTTGTGCGTGAAAAGGTGCGCGTTGCAGATCTGCCGGAGGTTTTTCCAGAGCAGAGAGATTGACATCCAAGACTGCCCGAACTCATCACGACGGAGAGCCGTGATGGTATCAGGGACCAGGCGGTTGGAAAATAATGTGTCAAAGGTCTGGAGGATCTCTCCTGTCAATGGGGCCGAAGTGACGACCACTGTGGTTATGCAGCCCAGCTTCAGGCATATGATCAGGCTGTAGGTCTTGGCAAGCTTGGTTAGGGACCTCTGGGGTTGAGCCCTGAGCTCGAGGAGGTTCCCAATCACCGGGAGTGGCCTTGGACTGGGACAGCACCCCGACCATGCTCGGTTTACCTCTATTTGCCAAGTAGAGGAGGGCTCGAAGCAGCCCCCAGGAGAGGTAGTAGAGCCCCAAAATCAACAGTAACAAGTCCATTAATTAATTGTATGTATGTGTGTGCGCTATAGCACGAGAGCTTCACTATATATTGACAATGGGACCTTTCAAAATGTATCAGATTGCCGCCAGTTCATTTTATATGACCATGTAAACGCTCTTTTGATTTTATAAAGAACAATATAAATTCACGGAATCTCATCGACATTAAAATTCAGGTAGCTAGTAAAATTAAGTAGTCAATGGGTTCAGAGGCAGTTTTTTACGTGACATCATATTTTATTACGGGCAAGCATCAATTGAGTTTCTTCCTCTTCAAATAATGAACACCTATCATTTTCTTTGCGTAGAAGAACGAGGCCAAATCGGTTTATTAAATTGCACAAACTGAGCTTATGAGACCTATGCACTGACTACTGAGCCTTTTCTATGCAGATTGATTACCATGTTATTGTTCGAGAATATAATCTGTTTTGACAAACAATGGCACAAGCCAGGCATTCGGCTCTTGCGAAGGGCATATATCGTTTGTTACGTGCATGATGTTTCCATGGTCTCCCGGGATGCCCCATATTCAATCGGTGCTGAATGGAAAAGAAAATTGATGCTGAATGGAAAAAAAAAAAAATTTGATGCAACGATCATTCATAGTGAATGTATCGCTAACCAATTAATGTTATTATATGTCGTATATGATTCAGGACTCTTATGTTTAACTTGTGAAAGTTGAAAATTAGCACTTCAGTTGATACCTAATCCATGGATTTCCAAGTGCATGCACATTGCAAAAGCATTGTGCATTCGCTTGCAACGAAGACGCAAAAGTGAAAAGAGCGGATTTTAGAATCCGTACTAATTTAGCCACTAACCGGCATCTAGAAAATTTTTGAGTCCCTCCACTGGCCCCTTCAGACCTAATTCGGTCTTGCAGCATTAGATATATACTGCCATCTACTCTGTCGTTGCCTCATGTCACTACGAGTATCGATCGACTTGAGGATTGTCCGGGGAAGTTCGCAATTCTCATCCAGGCCAGCTAGAAAACATTGGTGAGCCATTGAAAAAGTTTCCCAGTTAGCATAGTTCTCGAGAGGACCAGATGAGATAAACCTGAGGAGGTTGTGGAGGTTGTAAGTGCACGTATAATCGGCTTCACGGCATTGAACACATAGCCGTACAAATATATGACCAATAATTGAAATGATTAACATCTAATTTTGATAAGTAATTAAATCAGGGCGAGGCTCCTCGGTGCAACTGAAATTTATCAGGGCTGCTGGGCTGGGCTTGTTGCACGTGGCCCAAACTGCTTCGGCCCATTTATGTTCTGCTTGGGCCGGGTTGTCTCGGGTTCCCTCTCAATCCGATAATTATTATGAGAACGGAGAGGCAATAGGTTTGGTTCGGGTGCGTTCTTTCGTTCACACAAAGGAAATGATCCTTCATCAAAACATACATTGACAAGACACGAGCCTCCCCTGGTGTCCAAATAAAAACGTGTCCACCTCTTTTAGCAAACGAGTATCCGTCGAAAATGAAAGGTCGAGCATGTGGTTCAAATTTATCCATAAATATATATTGGATATTGTAATGCGTTTGATGCACTTGGTGTGAAATATTCTTTTTCTGCCCAACTTTTGGTAAAATATTCGAAAGAATCATGCTTTTTTTTAAAATTAAATTGCTCACTGGTTAGGAGGTGAACATATATTTGAGGCAATTGTATTTTATACTCATTGCCTACCACCCAAACAGAGAAAACTGAAGCTCTCAAGCCTGCACAGAGAGAGAGAGAGATGGAGGGAATGGAGTTTTTTTCTTTTTTTTTTTGCTGAATTGGGAATGGAGTTGTTAGTCTTGATTTCGGGGCTGTACCTCTCCTGGATCTGCTCCAAGCCCATCCCAAAAAATGGTCGAGCATGTGGCTCTACGAGTGCCAGGTCGAGCTCAACAAAAGGTTGAGCGTGTGGCTCTATGAGTGCCATGACCACGGGGGTGGGATCGGGGTCGCCGATTGGCGGCACCAGCCCCTCCCTCCCATCGGTAGGATTAAAGTGAAAAATTCTTGAAAGTTGAGTATAAAAATGACAAAGAAAAAAGTTTAGGACTAGAAAATAAAAATGTTAAAGGTCGAGGACGAAAAGTAAAGAAAAAAGTAGCGGTAAAGTTTTTTATATCCAACGAAGTGAACTCTTACTGCATGTTTGGTTCACAGGATTAGGTAAGGAAGGGATTAGTTATTCCATATGTAATAAGTTGTCTGGCGTTTGATTCACTGGATTGCGAAATAAGTATTTCAATCGGGCTGACTTATCCGATTTATATGCGGATTAGGTATGCCCCCCAGCACAGTCCAGATTAGGATTTTCAGATTCAGAAATGGACACGAAAGGACAAAATTACCCTCGTCTTCTTTCACTAATTACAATCACATGCCATCCCATAAAAATGATTCAGGTCGACGTTTCTCCATTTCGGAAGAACATCTGAAACCCTAGAAGAGCGGCAAGCGAAGCAATTTCTCATTGATTCCTCGTGTTTAGCTGTCGATTCGTTCGTCTCATAGAGGAAAAGGGTTGCGGTGTTGATCTCCGCCACTTTACTACCGGTAGGAAAGTCGGAGGAGAGATGGAAGCTCGCGGACCTCCTTTGATCCGAAGAAGGTAGAGTTCAAATCTCCGGGGATTTCTTCACTTGCTTTTTTAGTGTTGGTTGCTCCTTGTTTAATTCCACCCATTTGAGTGATTTCTGATTTTTATTTTTGCAGGAGATGCCTCTGCAAGCCAAGCGGTTTCCGTCCCTGTCTCGGTTGCTGACTCCCTTTTCTACAGACAGGACCTCCGAGCATCCCTCTCCGAGTCGGCAGCTTCATCCTAGGTATTTTGTCGACAATGTCAGCTAATTCCTTCCATTTTGATTTTTGAGATTTGTGAGTGTCTGACTCCCTTTTCTACAGATAGGACCTCCGAGCATCCCTCTCCAAGTCGGCAGCTTCATCCTAGGTATTTTGTCGACAATGTCAGCTAGTTCCTTCCATTTTGATTTCTGAGATTTGTGAGTGTTCTTCCTGTATCTGTTGATCACAATAGGCTTAATTCAAGAAGAAAATATAGTTTGCAATCTCTTCAGTAATACAGGCTTAATTCAAGAAGAAAATACAGTTCCTTCCATTTTGATTTCAGTAATTCCAAGTAAATATCTTATTGCAATCTCTCATTTACAGTAGCCATGTTTGTTGCTTTGTACAAAATACAGTTTGTTTTCTCCTGTGGGTGTTTGGACAATGTGGTGTGAAGAACCGAAGGACTTTGAAAATTCGGTTTCTTCTAGACTTCATGCCTTTAGTTTAGCTTGGTCTCAGTGGGTGTTGGGACTCCTTTGACAGATGGTTGAATCGGGAGATGGTGAATGAAATTGATTTTTCTTTTGGTTGAATTAGTTTATCTCTCTTTTGGTTGAGCTGTTGTGTTGTGGAAGTGATTTCTTGTTGTTGAAAATGAAATTTTTTTAGCTCTTATGACTACAGTAGTTCTTGTTTGATAATGCAAAGATGATAATGCAAAGAAAATCGACTACTTCACTATAATATCCTCCTAATCCATTTTGCAGTTATGGATTACTTTAGTTTGCAAAGTAAGAACAAGAAGAGGAAAGTTGTTGCTTTAACTTCATGTAGCAAGAAAAGTTCCTTGAACTTCCTGTAGCTCTTCGTAATGTTGACAGCCTGAGTTCAGCACAAGTTCGCATGGCTAATCAAAAGTTCGGAAACCATCCGAATTATATCATGCTTTTGTTTGGTACCGACCCAGATTACCGCTTGGAAATGGTTCATGATTTCCTTGTAAATCACTAAAGCAGGACAACAAAGTGAACTTCTTCGTGGAGTTTTTTGGGATATTGATGTTAGGGTAAAATTGAAATTGTAGCTATATTATTTTTTGGTGGGAGGTTGATGCGTACCTATATTGTGTTTGGATGTACTAGAATATTTATATCTATGTTTTCCTCCTTCTATTGTTCAATATGTACTGCAAATGTCCTTTTGAAGGCATGATGAATGTTGAACTGTATCCGTTAATTGTCAAGCAAAGTATAACATTCCTTGTTTTTATCACATTTTGCATTGAGCGTAACAGTCGTCATCATTATGGTATAAAGTGGAAGTTTTAGTTTCGTTACAGGTTTTTTTATAATATTTTAACAAATAATTTTCGTAATTTTATTAACTATTTAAATTTTTTTTATTAAATGGTTATTCTTTGTTACTTATTTAATTAGTAATTAAATTATAATGTATTGTGCGCACCCGAATTTCATCTCGTCAGGGCACGCGTGCGCGCGCCTATGCAACGCGGCTTGGGAGTGTCCACCTTCCCGGGGACGTGCAACGGACGCACGTGAGAAGGAGTTGACACTTGCCATTTTACGACCCGAAAGTCGAGGGCCAGCAAGTTACCCGGGTCTAGGGGTACGGGATACACCTAATTGCTGAGGCATATGGTATGCGGAACTCGAGGTTCCGAATTCGGGGGTTCTGTTACGTGCGAGTCTATATCTCGCACGCCTTATCGGTACTCTAGCTTGTCTAGGCTTGCCATTTTAATTCAATTACAGCTTAATTAAGTTTCGCTCATTTTACGCGTTTTGACACCGTAAATTCGAAGAAACACTCCAATCGTCCACTCTCCGACCGGGATTCTTACATGAATAAATGTACAGCATAAATCCTTACATTGTCCTCTCAAATAAATAAAATACAAATTACAACAATTGAATCCCGGTCGGTTCGCGTTCGGTTATTATTCCACTCGTGCTCACCGTGTGTTTTGAAAAGACTGGAATTGAAATTAAGATGCGCACTCAGTGTTAGGGGATTGGACCCTGTGTTCTACGGTTCGAGCGTTGGACCCCCTATGGATCGTATCCTAAAGGATCGGGCTCGATCCGCATAACAAACAAGTGCAAGAATGTAACAAACGGACACCGCAATGGGGTTCTGTTATTGCCGAATTTACGTGAATTAACCGATTATAAATCGGGGGTATCTTGGCATGCAAATCATACCATAAAGCAGACAAAGTGGGTACTGGGTGTGAATCGATCAAGAATCGCCTCGGGAAGGTATTTCGCATTTGGCATTATTTTTCGAGGACCTGACGTACGTGACGTCTATTATCAAATTTTGTGTTTGTGGGTTGCTTTTAAGATTTATTCTATGTTGTGACACTACGGTTGTTATAAGCTATTACCGAACACGAGTTCCGCTCGTAAGTCCTAGAACCTAGTGCCTATCCCGCTATTGCCCGCTTTTGTCTTAACCAAGTATACAATTAGTCCGGTATTTGTATTTTGAGCCAATCCACCCGAACTAACTACCCGAGACTATGCTAGAATAACAAAAACTCATCAGTTGGATAGAGCGGGCTATGCAGATGAACCTGCGCCTAGACAAGTAGCCTATCCCTACCCTGATACCGTAATGTTTCTCTTATTCTAACCCTAGGGGTGTCGCTAAGTTGCAAATAGACGATTTTGCCCTTGAGGTAAAAATATTTTCGAGAAAGAGAGATTACGCGGTGCGGGCCACCTCGGCCTGTGACCGGCGCTAACCAATCCCCTGGACCTTCTAGGGTTGTCAAGAACCCTAAAAAGCCAAAGGATCGATTAATCTATCTGGAAGTGATCTAAGAAGAACTTCCACGCCCCGACCTGAGTTTCTTGAAATCAGGTGAGGCCTCAAGTCAAGACGCCCAAGTCCTTCCTAGACGTCTATGTCACATTGAACCCCGTGTCTCGGGTTTTATAAGATTTGCAAGTTTTGAGAAGGGCACCAATGCATGTTTGCAACCTATCGACGCGTGTTACCAGTTTATTACCAATTCGTGCAAAATTATTAGGGCCAAGGGAGTTAATTAATCACATGAACGTCCCAATTACCCCGTTAGTGGAATTATTGATTAAATTAATTAATGTTTTGCCAAATGCTCTAAATATTCGGGTTTTAAACCGTCGAGACGATCATTGATGGACCGTCCGATGCGACTCCTAATTCCCGATCACCTTGGGATTTAAAAATTAATTTTAGGTCGAGTTTGCATGATTAATCCGATTCATGTGAGGTTTCGATTAAAACGAGAAAATAAAGCGTTTAAACACGGATCAATAACACATTATCACGTCAAGCACGTCAAACATACATATTTACACAATCGGTGCCGCCATGATCATGATAAACACATACAAACATACACACACATAATAACCGAATCGATAAAACGGCACCGATTCATGCCAGCGGAAAATCATGCAAAGAGTACGGATTATCATGTGTATACGTATAATTACAGAAAACAAAATATTCAAACGGGCCACACGCGTTGTCGGTCGGGAATCCAAGTAGGAAAGGGTTGGGTATCTTTAAAAAATGTCCAGGGACTGATTTGAATAATTTTAAAAGAACAGAGACTGATTTGAAAATTCAGATAAAGTTTCAGGGGACTGATTTCAAAATTCTGGAATAATGGGGACTGTGTAAGAATTACTGAAAATGTCCCAGGACTCGTTTGAAACGAATTTGAAAGTTCGGGTTGATCTGAAAAGTGAAAAAAATGCCCCAAGGACTGAACTGAAACAACATGAAAGGTTCCCGGAACTGGTTTAGAAATCCTGAAAAATTCAGGGATTGATTAAAAAATGCTATAAATGGTTGGGATTCGGCTGAAACAAATTTTAAAATTCGAGGCAGATCTGAAAAGGGCGGAAAATAGCCCAGAACTAAACTGAAACAACTTGAAAAAAATAAAAATGCATCCTCAGGACTGAAATGAGACAAAAAAAGAAAGTTCGTAAAATCGAATTCGGGACAAATTCGATCACCCACGCAACCCAATAACGCTCATTTCACGTCATAATCATCAAAGCAAATATTGATTTTCAAAATGGAGCCCTAAACATGCCACTAAGTCGAGAATTTACTTAGTTCGGGAAGTTGAGGGGTGGTTCTGTATATAAAAAAAAAATTAAAAAACGCTGGACGAGTTGGGCCGGGCCGGACTGGATTGGGCTGGCTGAGCTGGATTGGGCCGAATTGAGCCGCTGGAATTCGGACTGGGCCGAATGGGCCGCTGGAATTTGAACTGGGCCGGATTGGGCTGTTCCTCTGGGCCACTGATGGACACGGGCTGGGCTGCTCGTGACAGGCCTGACAGGCGACGATGACGCCTGGGAAGGAATGGCGGGCTCATCGGGGATTCCTGGACGTTGCGGCCAGGGCTATGAACGACGAGGACGTCAGAAGGGTCGAGCAGCTCCGAAGATTTGCTCCGACTATGGCTGGTACGGGCCGGGGAGCTCGGATAGGATCATCGGCAGTGGTTTCCTGGCGCAACCGCAACGACACCCTGCTAGAAAAAAAAAATGAAAATAAAAAGGAGCAAAAGAATGCGACTGCTCAAGGAGGTACGGGGATGGTGGCTCCATAGCAACCGTGGCTCGAGACTGAGGGAAAAGGGATGAGTCTAGGTGGGGTGAGCTGAAGGCAAATGAGATGGGGGTACGGGCTGGTCAGTGAGGTCAGGGAGTGAGGGAGATGTGGGGAGGATCCGGTCGGCCGAGCTTAGGGAGAGCGGGGTGAGAATGAGAGTGTACGAGCTGTGAGGTTTTTTTTTTTTTTTAGCAAGAGCAAGCTGAGAGTTCCAGGCTGAGCCGAGGGCAAATGGGAGTGCTCTGTAGGTAAACTCCAGCTGAGGGTTTCTCCGTTTTTTTTTTTTTTTTTTTCTGCTGAGCTGTGGGTAGGTCAGCAAGGTTTTCGTGAGAGGTTTTTGCGGGCAGAGGTCACGTCCACCGCCAGTTGTAGCGTGGGTTGATGCGTGAAGGAAAGGGAGAGCAGTCGTGGCAGAGGGGAGGCCGTGGTCGATGGTCAGCGTGCATGGCAGTGCATGGGCCAACATGGACAGAGGAGAGGAAGGAAAGGACGGGGAGTGACAGAGGGAGAAGAGGGCGATGGGAAGGGAGAAGGTGACCCAATTTTCGAAGTTGCAGGTGGGAGGTTGACAGGAAAAGAAGAATGGAAAAGTTGCAGGCTTCGGTCTAGGGGCGCAGAGCAGGGAAAAGGAAGAAAGAAAAGGAAAAGAAAGAAGAGGAAAGAGAAGCAGCGGGGATGGGCGGGAAAGAGGAGCAACAGTCAGAACTTCTGACCGTTGCTTCCCTTTTTTTATTTTTTTTTTCGAATTCGACGCATGTACAAATTGAAAATTCTATCTTCTTGATCGGACGTTGAAAAAAATAATTTGAGACCGCTATCGTGCTCAGAAAAATTCGTTGATCGATATTATGCGATAAAATTATTTTCGATCTCGAATTTTGTCCCGAATTTTGAAAATTGACGTCGATGCATGCGAAATTCGAAAACGTCTCAAATAGTATTATTTTTGAAAAATCATAAAATTAGTGTTAAATTAGGAAAATGTGCTATTTTCGGAAAGTCGTGAATACTTGAGTAATTAATTGGAAATACTTCCTTTACAGGTGGCAAAAATGACGATTTTGCCAATCTGGAGTTGGTGGATCAAAATTGGGTGCTGACATGTACGATGATTTTTAATTGTAAGAGAACACCTTTTTATTAAGGAAATTTTTTTATTAATTCTTTAGATAATTATGCTTATTAAATTATTAAAATAATTACTTTTATTAATAATCACAATTTTTTAGTAATTTAATTAAAATAATTAATTTTATTAAATTAATTACTTTTAAATTATTTAAAATGTTTATTTTTTATTAATTATAAAAATTGCAATTAAAATTATCTATTTATCGTACAAAACCCATTAGATATACCATTAAGGGCATTTTTGTCTTTTCACTATATTTATGCTCTATTCCATTCCTTATTCCGCCCAACTAAATATCAGAATTATAATTCTCAGTTTTGCTATTCCCTCCAACCAAACAAAAAAAAATTCATCTTTGCTTCTATTCTATTCCCTATCTATTCTAATCCTGCGAACCAAACGTGCCCTTAATGTTAGTTGTCCCTTCAAAAAACACAGGGTCCAATTTGTCCTAACCCCTAATCATAATGGAGTTTTTATACTTTTCCTTTTATTTATTATGTAATTAGTCAAAATTCAATAGTATTACTGCTTTAATCTATTTTCGACTCCATTTTTTCCTTCATGAAATCAATCGAAGTTCAATAATGAAATCGCTCAAATTTTCTTGAAGGTGTTACTTTGTAAATTATAACAAAACTAGATGAAAGGCATGCGCGAGCTAGAGCTATATTTGGGTCAGGAATGATTATTAATCAATATTAGGAACGATAATGATAAATATGAGAAATAATTTAAATATACAATAAATGGTAAAATGAAAGAATATATTCCTCATCAACGTGAATTGGTTCAAGCGGTTTGATACTTGTTCTCATTAAGTAAGATCTTGAGTTTGAGTCTTGTGAATGGAAAAAATTCACACTGGGAGAGTTTTACCCCTTAGTATGGTGACTCATCTAGACTGGCTTAATCAGAGCTTATTGAACTTTCGAATGGCATAATACAAAAAATATATATATATCCTTCATGATCTTAAAGGTACAAAAGAAAAAGGAAAATAAAGAAAGTACATGAAATCACCAATCTCACAAGTCATAGCTTCTGTATTACCTAGAAATCATATTAAGCGAGGAGACAACAAGATATTGTGATTAGCCACGTCCTTAATGCTCGTGACTTGAAAGGATATACAATTCAGAGCTTCATTTCAATGACCAAACAAATATTTCCAGTACCTATGAACAATTTAGCGAACATTTCTAATACCTACATAATGAAAGTACTTACATTGCCGCAATGTACGAAATCATGATGAACACTTCCCGCTCTAGTTAAAATTCTAGTGTGGTTACGTTACATATGCCAGCATTGGAACCACTTCCTCAATACTCTTACGTTCATCGAACCCGCATAATAACTTGAAAGCCTCGCCTCATCCTCAATCTCACTAATGGCAAAAAAGTAGAGTAATTCCAGAAGGAAGTTCTCATCCTGCACACCTTGACACCTTGTCCCAACTTCCTTGCTCTCTCTCCCTCTAAAGCTCCATTACTTTCCCCTTTATGTAACCATTCGATTATAAATTTGTATCTTTAAATCGCAAGTAACAATCACCTTTTTTTTTTTTCTTAAATTCTATTGGGCTTATGTGAATTTGGACTCAATTTTCAACTGATAAATTATGAGACCCAATTCAATATAAACCATTTTATTTTCTTTTTATGTTTTTGATGTGGAATTAACTTTTTTCCAATTGACTTTTATATTCCCAATACCTGCCCTCACGATAAATATGTGCCCCTAGAATCATTATATCGGGCTTATATGGATTTGAACTCAATTTTCAACTCAAAAACTCAAGCTGATAAGTTGTGAAACCCAATTCTATATAAACCATTCAATTTTCTTTTATGTTTCCGATGTGGGATTAATTTTTTCTCAATTGACTTTTATATTTCCAACAGTTTTAGCTTAAATGCAATGTATAAATAAGTGACTCATGATCTTCTATCCTCTAGTTTCCGCAAGCAAGGTGGCTGTATGTTATTGAACCACTTGTCCCATTTTTATTGGTGGTGACACGAAATGTCACGCAATAAGAAACCTCCTCCGTCCTACATAGGGTTTCCTAACGCGTTGTCTCAACTTTTATAAATTGTACATAAATATTGGCATTGAAGTAGCTGATTGTTTTATTTTCTTTAAATAGTGTACTTAAATGCATGACAATCACTACCGATTTCTCATTTATTATAGACAGACCTTCTTTTAGTTGGAGCACATATAGTATAGAATTCTTTATGTTTAGCTTTCTAGTATTTCCTCTTTCTTAAATCGTAACTTTCATTATATGTGAAAGTCACGGGCCCACACAATGTATCTTGTATTTTTTAGTTAGCTATTCATAAATTTGATCTATGAAAATTAATTTATTACATTTAACAAATGCAATCGAGAGATTTCGAAATATGTTTATTTGTCCTTGGAAATTTTTTAGTTACTATTTCATAAATTTAATTTATAAAAGATAATTTATTACATTTAATAAAGACAATTGAGAGATTTCGAAATATGTGTATTTCTTCTCCCAATGTTCCTTTCAAATAAAGAGAATGCATAAATCGAAGAGTATTTAGTTATGTAACGACTGATGAGCTGAAGGATGACTGTAAATGCTTATATGGCAACTCTTGTCGAGAGAAGTCTAAATTAATATATACTAGTCATGCGCCTGTGCTTTGCACGAGTTTCATTTGTGTAATTCTTGGTTATTAGATTTATTATGCATATTAAATTAATTCACATGTTAGATTCATTTGGAATTCTGTAAATAATCAATTACTTTCTAATTAAGAGATTCAAGGTAACCGTTTTATCAATATTTTGAATGCTATATGATATAGAGTATTTAAATTGTAACGGCGAGCAATTTTTCCATTACAAGTATTTGATTAAATAAATAATTAATTGTAATTAAGGAATAATGTTTTATTATAACTTAATGGATAAATTATAATTATTTCAAATGCTATACAATATAGATTATTTAATTTATAATTAATTTTAATTAAAGAATAAAATTTTAATTTCAGTTGATGAATGAGATATTATTATTCTTATAAATGTATATTACAATAAAAAGTATCTAAATGGGGTGCAATTCTTCCACAATGATTTTTTAATTTAGTTTAATTTAATAAGCAATTAACTTCAATTAAGGGATTAGAGGTTGTTGTTTTAAAGTTTTGGATGAGTTAATGGATGAGTTATCATTATGTTAAATGGTGTATAATATAGAGTGTGTAATTTTTAATATATATATATATATATATATAGTAAAATAGATTACGCCTATAATAAATGTCTATAATAAATGTTCCTAAAATTATGGAAAACTAAATTTCATAAATTAAAAATTATAATAAATAAAATAAAGATAATAATAATATAATAATTTTTAAGATATAACTAATAAGTCTTATACAAACACAGCAAAAAAGGGTGAAACAAAATTTTATTTTAATTGGACAAGACTTGAGAACAAGTCTGATACAAACACTACAAATTAAATTATAGTCAATTTGTACATAAATAAAAAATATATAAAGAATTGGCCAAAAAGGAAAATATAAACACTACGAAAAATTTTAATTGATCATATATAGGATTTCCATAACGAAGTATGTCTTATAGAAAAACTTATGATAATAATATGAATATAAGCTCATAAATAGAACAAAAAATAATACTTAAAAATAAAAATATCATAAGCACTCTTTATATAAAAAGGACGAAACAAACTTTTATTTTAATTACTAAACTTCATATATATGACATATTTATATTTTCAATTATCTTAAATATATAATGCATGTTAATTGAAATAATTAGTTTGAACCTATTATTAAAATAACTAATTTACTTTAATTTTGAATAAAAATATTGAAAATTATTATTTGAAAATTAAATTAAATTTAAAAAATTATTTTTAATTAGAAATTAACATTTCAAAATATAATTGCTATTAATATTTTTTAATGACTATATTTAAGCTGTTATTTAATAAGGTGTGTTTGTTTTATAAACAATGTTCAACTCAATTCAACTCAACTCCACTTATCTTCAATTCAATATCACAATCATTACTTTTTTTATTTTTTAAATATTTTTATCCATTCAATTCAATTTTTAATATTAAATTCTCTCAACTATTCATTACTTTTTCACAATTCAACAATACAATTATTACTTAATCATTATTTTCTCTAAATTATTTATTACTTTTTCACACTTTTTCTCATAATTCAACAATAAAATCATTACAAACCAATTAAAATCAAAATTCAACTCAACTCAACCCTCAATCCAAATGCAACTCAATACTATGAATATCTTTAATTCTCGAAACTATTTAGATGTAGTTGTCTAAAAGTGAACAATCTCTCCTTGTTGAGAGCCCCTCTCTCTCTCTCTCTCTCTCTCTCTCTGTAGATTTCCCTTTGTTGGAAGATTTCTTCTCCTCCTCCTCCTTCACTGCTGCTCCCTCCTGCTTCGTCTCTGCTCAATTCATCCATGGATCTACAACAGCACAACTCACCAGAAGATCATAAAATCGCTGCAACACTTACTACTCATATCTACCCCACCTCGAATCAACCATGTCCACTAACTACTCAACCACCCAGCTCAGAACTTATTCGACATCCAGCTGTGGGCAACAAACTAAACTGCCAGAAATTCACTTCCTCCCCCAACATTCTGCACTTACATCTTATGGCATTTATCATCCTCAACTCCATCACGGAAGACCCTTCTTCAACAACATTGAAGGACCCCACTGATAAGTAAAAACAGCAAACATCGAACATCCCCAAATCTCCCCTGCAGCCTCAGGATACCCCACCCCCAACACCAATGGATCCCACTGACCAAAACCACTGCACATCCGACTCCCCAGTACCTCCAAACCTCTGTGGACCGTGGTTTTGCTTCGACAATCAAACCAACGTTCCCCCACCACAGATCTCCACAGCTCCACAGTCGCCACATCCGGCCTCGCCACCGCGTTCATCGTCACCACCAACTCCGATAATCCGATAACACCCCCCCCCCCCCCCCCCCCCCCCCCCCCCCCCCCCCCCCCCAAGACCTGAATCCCCCCACTCAAACCATCGAAATGGCACAAATTCCCAAAACGCACAGTACGTGGTCAACCCCAAACACCCCGACAATTCGGCCCCTCTGACAGATAATAGCGACAACACACTAACGGAGGGCATGTACCCTGCAAAAGCCGGCTTCAATCCGACCGTTGGAAGCGTGACAGATGCAGACGAACAGAACAGAGAAGCCAGCTTCCTCCGCCGGTTCCACAGAAAACCCAGTCGCCCGGCCAGAGCCTCCAAGAAAGCTTCTAGAAGCACCGTCATCCTCACTGACTCTCTATACTCGGGCTTAATAGAGGAGCAGGCCCAGACAGAAGCCCAAAACCAAGCCCGCAGATAGCACAGATCAGCATGGATTCTGACCGAAGCCCATTGCTAAACCTGAGCCCAGTCTTTGAACGGACACAAGGCCGAAGCCCAGCCTTGCACCGTGGCCCAGTAACCTCATATCAGAGGGCCAACGGAATTACCGGTTGTGTCTCTCAGCAAATTTCAACTGAAAACGCAGATTTCCAAAATGCAACCGAAATTACCATCCCGCAAAGAAAGAGGAAAAATGAATTCTCCATTGAAGAATTCCTCCAGCTATTAGCTCCTCATGCCAAAATTCTCAACAAAATGGCAAGAACTATTGGAGAGGTCATACAACAGGACTGGATCACACTGCAATCAGGAGACACTGGGGAGGGTTTCAACCGGAATCAACTGTGGGAACCAACATCACGCTTTCAATCTCCCAGCTGGAAGGGTGTCCACCAAGAACTGATGCCAACATGGCCGAATCTAATGCACCTAGGGACTCAATATGCTGCCAGTGAAATGGAAGATGAAGTTATCCCTAAAGATATCCAAATGGCCGGGGAGGCGGGCCTAATCAAGCCCCCAAAGAAACCATGAGTCTGCTAGCTTGGAACTGTCGGGGTTTGAGGGGACAACCGACAGTTCGAGCACTTCGTCTACTTGCCCAGAAGTATAAGCCGAGTATAATTTTTCTGTCAGAAACGAAGTCCAACTCTAATCAATGCAGTAAGATAGCAAAGCTGTGCAACCTAGACGGCATCTTCACTGTCGATTCCTCTAATACAGCCGGTGATCTCTGTCTTCTTTGGAACTCCGAACTCAAGGTGACAATTGAAAAATCTTCTCCATATTATAGTCATGCCATTATTGAACATCAAATCCTACCTGCTCCTTGGATTCTCACTGCAATTTACATTTGCGGCCCTCCTTATATGCATGCAAAAACTGTCTTTTGTCTGAATTGTCTGATATTGCCAATACCATTAATCGGCCTTGGTTAATAGTAGGAGACTTTAACGAAATTTGTCTTACTTCTGATAAGTAAGGGGGTCGTAATTTTACTTCATCTTCTCGCTCCTTTTTAGATACTTTTCTTGGACATTGGGATGTGTTGACCTAGGCTTTACTGGTAATCCATTTACTTGGTGTAACAAAAGACTTGGCCTAGCTTCTATAAAACAACGTCTTGACAGAGCTATTGCTAATGATGATTGGAGAACCACTTTCCCAAGAGCAGGAGTTCTCCACCTTCCACAAATTAGATATGATCATAATCCTATTTTAGTGAAATTGTGGATGGAATCATCACACAAACCTAAATCTTTTTGTTTTGAAGAAGCTTGGATTGGTGATCACTCCAATAAGGTTATAGTAAAAAACGCCTGGGATAAAATAGTGAATGGTTCAAGGGCTTACCAACTTTCCACTAAAATTAAGATGGTATAGATAAATCTTAGAAAGTGGAACAAAGAGGTATTCGAATTTTGTGATACTAACATTGTAGATATCATGAAGAAACTGGATGAAATTCAAGAAGAATACCCTACACCCGATACAAAAGAGCAAGAAGAAAAGCTCATGGCAGACCTTGAAAAAAATCTTATCAGAAAGGATATTATATGGCGACAGAAATCAAGGGAGTTATGGTTAAAAACGAAGACAGGAATTCTAAATTCTTCTATCTATTTACTGTCATCCGACGAAGAGCAAACCACATAGCTGCTATTAAGGATAACAACGGGGAATGGTGCTAAGATCATGAAGGAATCGGTGATTATTTTCTTAGGAACTTCCAGGATCTCTTCAACACCTCTCATCCTACAATACCGGAAGACATGGAAGACCTAATCAGTCAGATCATCACTGAACCCGAAAATGAGAGATTAATCAAAGCCCCAAATGACAAGGAAATCTTGATAGCCTTAAGCTCGTGAAAGCTTTTAATAAATTGGAATGGACTTTTATCATCAAAATTCTGGAAAAGCTAGGATTCCACCTAATCTTCATATCTTGGATTTATCAATACATCCCCATAATTACCTTCTCTATCTTGCTCAATGGCTCACCCCATGGCCATTTCTCATTGTCCAGAGGAGGTGTAAGGCAGGGAGACCCTATTTCACCCTACCTCTTTGTAATTTCAATGGAAATACTATCTTGACTCCTCTATAGGGCAGAAGCTAATTGAGACATCAAGGGCATCCAAATAAGTAGAGGAGGACCACAAATTTCCCACCTAATATTTGCCGACGACCTCCTTACTCTCTCAAAAGCAACAAAAGCAAACATCAGAAATTTTAAGAGTATCATCGATAAATTCTGCTCCTGGTCGGGACAAGAGATCAATTGCGCTAAATCATGTCTCTTCTTTCCCAAGAATACTACGGCAGATAGAAGAAGAATTGCAAAGTCCATCCTTGGCATAAGAAAACTGAATGACAACACCAAATACCTAGGCATCCCATTGCTCATCAAGAGGAAATGAAAGGAATCCTTCCAGTTTCTCATTGACAAGATCAAAAACAAACTTGCATCATGGAAGGCAAAAACACTCTCCTGGGTAGGTAGAGCTACTTTGATCAACTCTGTGGTTAATAGCACCCCAATCTACACAATGTCATTATTCCGACTACCGAAATCCTCCTTGACCACAATCGACAAAGTGACAAGAAGATTTTAGTAGGGCAAAAGAAAAGAAGAGGGTAGCTACTATGCTCTAAAGAGTTGGGATACCATTTGCCAACCGAAATCTAAAGGAGGTCTTAGATTTAGAAGGGCAAAAGACTCGAACAAGACAATGCTCTCTAAAACAGCTTGGGTTCTAACAAAAGCCAACAATAGCCTTGCAAGGAGGGCGGTAAGGGAAAAGTATGGTAATTTCCTGAGCTTTTCCAATCGCAGCTCCCATTCTCCAATTTGGAAGGGCCTACAATGGTGCGAGCGAACTATCCAGGCAAGTACATGCTTCTCTATAGGTAGTGGCTCATCCATCTCTGCTTGGCTAGACCCATGGATCCTAGGTACGCAAAATCATAAGCTCTCTCCTAGACTGAATGTCGCTCCAAATCTAGATCTGAAGGTACGTGACTTGATGATATTTCACCCAAAAAGATGGAATACCTCATTACTCACAGAACTCTTTGAGCAAGACATAGTGCAGAACATTGTCAAAATTCATCTTCCTTAAGAAGACTATCAGGACTCAGCATATTGGACTCCAAACACTTCGGGGAAGCACTCAGTCAAATCCTTCTATTTGATTGATCAATAGCTTAGATTCCAAGATCAAAATGACACTTTATGGAAAGCCATTTGGAGCCTGAAGATACATGAACGTTTTAAATTCCATCTTTGGAGAACAGCTAGTGAATGCCTCCCTTGGTTTAGTGAAGAGAGTACTTCGTGCCCTCTTTGCCAAACCGGCTCTGATAATCTAGAGTATCTCTACGACGATTGTCTCTTTTATCGAGTTGCTTGGAGGGAATCACCCTAAGATATGCAGTCAAATCTTATCCCATCTTCTACAGCTAGGGATTTAATAAACTTTGTTGCTTGTCCGCCGCACTCTTTGATAACGAACATTACTGATAGGGTCAATTTTTCCTTATATGCAACAATCACTTTTTATCAATTGTGGAACTCACGAAACAATGTCTTGCATGCAGGGAAACAATTAGATTTCCATGAAATTATCAAGAGCATAAAGAACCGATACATGTAACATAACAGAGGAGGACGACGTAGGGGGCATCAAGAAGAAAACACATCCACATCACTACTGCTGCTAGAGCCGTCAAAAATACCCACAAAACCTGATTTGAACATCATCGGCACGAATGCAGCCTAGAATAGTAATAGATCATGTCTCTCTGGAGTTCTACACCACCTGAATAGCTCACTCACATTTTCATGGTTCAAGATCTCTTAAGAAGACATGCCGATCCAGTCTAAGGCTCGAGCAGCACTCCTTGCCCTAACCATGGCTGCCGAGAGAGGAGTTCAGAAGATCTGGCTACGTTGTGATGCTTTCCTACTAATAGAAGCCATTATGCACCTATATACTTCTTCGTGGGAAATTAGAGTATAGTTTCTGACATCGTATCAACTCTTAATACTTTCTTGGATTGGTTATGCTCTTGGATTTTTAGGTCAGAGAATACCCTTGCACACGACCTAAGTCAATCTGACGCAAGGTCAAATTTTCAATCACCTTATTCTTTTGAAAGGTATTCGAACCTCGAGTCTCATGTAATTGCTTTTTCTTATTAATATCATTTATATGCATTATTCAGAAAAAAAAAAGAAAGATGAGTTATGTTTACTTCAGAGTATTTGTAAGAATCATTATGTTATTTTTGCTCTCTTCAGATAATAGTATAAATTTCTTACATTAGGTGTCTTTTGAAAATGATCAAAAAATTGCTATTAAAAAGGCAACAAAAATTTAGAGGGTCAATATGTGCAGCTTTACATTCATAATATAGATAATGAAGTTTTTAACTGAACTAACTACTGTTTTTAACGCATGAAAACACCCATGCGTTGCACAAGTTATTTTTCATATATCTTTGTATCATTTCTTCTTGTAATTATAATTACTTGACTCTAGCAAAAGTTCCCTGAGGGTTGAGTTAAGAGCATTTTCAGGGATCGAAGTCAACATTAATAAAAATATATTTTGGTGTTTGCCTAATAAAACAAGACATAGCTGACAAAAGTTCTTTTTTTATTCTTAAAAATTGAATAACATATACAATACCAAGGATCAAATTATTAAAACAAAATAAAATGGAGCTCCATAGTTAAATATTGCAACAATGTGTGACACTAACCAGAGTTAGATTTAGATCTATATTTAGAAATTAATAGATGAGATATGTCATTGTAATAAATTAAAGATTAAAATTTTCTAGTCGCCGACAAAAGGATTGAAATTTTCTATGACGAGCATGTGTGACCGCACATTTATCAATATATTTATCGCATGCCCCATGCTTTGCCTAACTAACTGGATTTGAATTTCAAATTATTTTTCACATGCTTCAAGCTTCCCTTCACCCATCTGCCTAAGGAAGGTCACTGGCAGTGGAGTCTCCACTAGAACTCCCCCCTATCCCCTCTTTCTTCGACCTGTCGATCTCCGTTGTCCCACTTTTGTTTGAATAATTTAAAAGGAAAATACATTTTTGAAGCTCCGGGACATGTAGATGGCAAAAATTCTTTTAGGACCAAACTGATAGTTGTCAAAATTTCAGGGACTAGGTGACAACTTACTAAAAGGAACATGTGCGACCGCACATTTATCAATACACACACGTAGGTTCAATTTTTCTCTCAACTGGTAAATCAACCCACTGCAAAAGACAATACAAGGAGAAATATTCAATATGAAATTAAAAGAGGGGATGTATTGGTTGACCCGTTAGGCAAATTACGAAGGCAAATAAATGTGAAACTATATCGAGTAAGAAAATTACACTTGTAGCAAGCGTTCCCAAAACTAACAATTATGGTCGACTACCTTTATGCAACCGAGGACAAGGCCCCCTTGAGGTGGAGGGCGAGGGGCAGCTGCGTCCCCAAAATTCTTTATAATTTGAGTTTGCCTCTAAGAATTTCTTAGGCCCCATTTGGATTAAAAAATAATTGATTTTAACTTTAACTTTAATTTTAACTCAACACACTACACAACAAAAATATATATTTTTCAATTCAAAAATTTTAACTTTAACTTTAACTCAACACACTACACAATAAAAACACACGTTTTCCAAGTCAAATTTATAATCACATCCCATTTGTCCTTTTCCACAATCAAAATCAAAATCAAAATCAAACTGACTTTAACTTTGAATACAAACGGTTTCTTAGAAGTCCTGAGAAAAGTCAAAAATCTTTAACTTGTTGTTTAATGGGTTAATAATAAAAAAATATAAACATTTCACATTTTAATAATTTTAGCACGAACTTTTTTTTTAACTTAAAAATGCACGAATTTTTTATTTAATAACAATTCTAGTACGATGTCAACTTTTTCGTTAATTTGAATGGAAATTGCTGACGTGTATATTGAGTGAGACCCACCATATTTTCTTCATAATAAAATTATTTCATAAAAAAAAAAGAAATTGAAAAAGAAAAAAGTTAAAAACCAAAATCGAGGAGGAGGGGTGGTGGCCGGCGGTGGGGGTCTCGTCACCAGCCACCACCACCTCGATTGGGGTCGTTGACGACCACAAAGGGCGTTACTTGACCTTCACGTCAGCAATTTTAGTCCAAATTTATGAAAAAGTTGACGTCATGCTAAAATTATTATCAAATTGAAAGTTTGTTCATTTTTAGATTAAAGAAAATAGTTTGTTTTAAAATTATTAAAATATGAATTTTTTTATTAACGTTTAAATTGATAAGGAAAGAGTTTCTATTGTAATATTGAGTTTATAATTATTTTTTTTTACAATGAAGGCTCATGGACCTAGTACAATAAAATAAAAATTCTAATAGCTCATAAAAGAACACATGTAGTCCCACCACGATTATCGAAAATGAAACATCTTAGTTACTAGGCAATGGGGTGCACTATTGCGCTAACGATTAGTATAAATTTATCCTTTTTTAGGACATAATAATATCTCATTCAAAAACTTATTAGCACTTCAGAGGACATGTTGCTAATTTAAATGTAGCATTTTCTTTTTTTGATGAGACGGGAGGTATTCTTCGACTATTGGTTGAGACTAATCCTGTTCAGGCATCGATTTGAATCTCGCGTATTTTTTTTGTTCTTCCGAGGACTTGCTTTTTCGAATTCTATCAACATGAGGTGTGTTATTTATGTATTGTCCCAAGCAAATTTTCCGCCTTTATCCTTGCATGCAACAATTCTCCATGTGTCTCAGTTAAAATCGGGAAGGGAATTCTCAATTCAATCCATATATCTATGGTAAATTTCTCTCTGTTGCGGGAGATAAAGTAGAGATGATGCTTGGGGTTAATATTCGAGCACAAGATCCTAGCACAGAAGCACCACCAAACATACAGAGTAGAGCATGTCTAATGAAACCTTGACCCTAAATATCCCAATTGCAACTAGTCAGAACGATTACTGCTATGCAAATGTAATAGGTTGAAACCAATGACCACTAAAGGAAGCTGAAATCTGTTCAAAACCTCAAAACTCACATAGATTTGAGGTTTTGAGGTTTTGAACACACATATATGTTCACTTGACTAAACATATTATATATATGCATATATGTTTATACAATATATGAAGGATTACAATTTTTTCTATGACCGCTCATTATCAATACTGCTGCCAAGCCAAAAAAAAGAAGAAATATATATATATCAATAATACAGTTTTCGCGTGACATACCCACAGCTTCGCCTACAGCTGTTAGGCAAATCGTAAAAATATATGTCCACTGTTCACTCGACTAAATATATGTATATAGATGCACATATGTATATAATATATTAGAGAAGGGTCCTCCAATCTCATTGCAGGACCCCCCTCCAGCGATTCGTTGACTTCAAGGTTCTCCAAACTTTCCATGAGGCGAGTGCATATGTTGGCTGATTTCCTTGCAAGGCTAGTTCATGATGACTTAACTAATACCCATAATGCAGAGTACTTTGACTCGCCGCCGCTGACCTTTTGTATGCTGATGTTATCAGTGCTTCTACTACTAGACTGATTTCTTGATACTGGTAGTCTTCGGCCACTACTCCTTGATTAGTAATATAACTTTTCTATTTCTACCAATATATATATATATATATATATATTAGAGATTACGATTTTCTATGAAGAGCATGTGCGGCCGCACATTTATCAGTGTACTTTTCACATGACAGGTCCCTACTTAATTTGCCTAATACTAGCTAGATTTGAATTAAAAATTTGGGAAAGTAGGCCATTCATGCAAAAAGGTTCAAGGACTTTTTAAATTTACTATTTTAAAAATTTATATATGAAAATTCACAAAATTTCATTCAATTACTATATCTACCAAATAGTTAATTGTCCCATTAAATAGGATGATATGGAAGATAACAGTGCATACGTGGCTGACGGATTCCTACGTGGTTGACAAATTCCTCCTTGTTGCAAGCACTAGAGGAATTATCATGACAATAACTGTGAACTGTTTAAACAAATCAGAATACTAATAATCCTTTCATTTTTGAAAATTCTTGATCTCTTTTGTTTGTACTATTCGTAGTTATTGTTATGACAATTCATGTCGTGCTTCCAACAAGGAGGTTTGATTGTCGGGGCGTACGCTATAAGCAATAGACACGACAGTGAGGTCAAGAGAGAGAGAGAGAGAGAGAATGAGCAAGAGAGAGATAGAGAGAGGGCGACTTAGCTTGAGTCAATGAAGTTGGGCTTCGCTACTAGCTTGAAGAGGAAAAGGAGCAGTCTGCTTCGGAGTTCAGTGAAGCACAATGACCAATGAGCAGAAGAGGACCTCGAGTTGTAACCCAAGGAGATTGTCGGAGGCCAAGCCAGGGTTGAGCATATTGGAGGGATAGGGCTTCGAAGTTGAGGATACCAGAGGAGTCAACGCCGATAGAGGAACATCATCGAAGGAGCATCGTTATGCCGCTGCAAGTGGTTGCTACCTTCCTCTTCATCTCCGATGCAGTGTACACACAAACAATCCGTCACAGACCCATTGATTCCGCAGAATACCAGAACAACGACCTTCAATATCCTATTGAGTTTTCGAATACCTAAGAAATTGACATCAAACTCGAATCAAATCCGAGAATGGGCAAAGAGCACGGAAGCTCTAATTTTTATTAATTGATCAAAAGACAAAACGTTTAACCATAGGGTTTTACAAAGTTTTAATAGGAATTAAAACGTCTAAATTACATGAAAGACATAAACTTTTCCTAAAATTGCAAAAATGTCCAAATAACATAAAAATGCCTGTTTGAGGCCCGAAACGATGGAATTCAGTCTAAATCTCATATTTTCATGGTCGGGTGAATTCGCCCTCAAATCGTCATCGTTCGAGCTATCACCTGCATAAGGAATCATGTACTCCACATTAAACACGTCTACAGTGCGAATGTGGCCCAACTTAAGCCAATATGCGTTCGGGTTGATCTTCTCAACGACCTCCACAGGACTAATATTTCTAGAAGCGAGCTTATGGTAGTCACTAGCAGAAAAACGATCATTGGTAAGAACAGCCCAGACAAAATCGCCAACTTCAAACTCCACGTGCATTTTCCTTCTATCAGCAGAGGTCTTGTTTTTCTTGGCAACCTTCTCCAAATTATTTTGCATTGCCTCATGAATCTCTTGCAGATCGTGAATGAAGTTAGCTGCCTTTCCATGGACTCTGGTCTTATCCAGCACGAGTAAGAGATTAAGAGGACCTCTGGGAGTAACATAGTACACCACTTGGAAAGGACTGAAATCGGTGCTGCGATTAATAGCGTGATTGTGCGCAAACTCTGCCTGGCTCATCTTAGGTCCCAACTCTTCACGTGCCCCCCTACTAGACCCCTCAACAGGTTACCCAATGACCTATTAACCACTTATGTCTCCCCATCTGTCTGCGGGTGATAAGCCGTACTGATGTTCAGCTGGGTGTTCACCATCTTCTATAGGCTCCGCCAGAAAATGGCTCAGGAAACGGGTGTCCCTGTAGGACACAATAGAGAATGGTAGACCATGTAAACGGAAGACCTCCAAAAAATATAACTGAACAACCCGCACGGTATCAATGGTCTTCTTGCACTGAATAAAGTGTGCCATATTGGAAAACCTGTCAACGATTACATATATAGAATTATTGCCTCGCTGAGTACGGGGCAAGTTGAGAACGAAATCCATACTGATATCCACCTATGGCTGCGAGGGAATTGGCAGGGGCAAGTACAACTCCGCATTAGTTGCAGTTCCCTTGGACACTTGACAAACCTTACAGAGCTGCACGTACTTCTCTACCCCTTTACAAATCGTAGGTTAGAAATAGGATGTCTAGACTAGATGCAAGGTCCTGTCTCTCCCCACAATACCCTCGCCGTGTAATTGCTGAATAATGTAAATCCTCAAACTACATTCAGGGATACAGAGTTGATTACCCCTGAAAAGAAAACTATCCTACAACACATACTTCGTTCTCTCTCCAGTTCGAACTCTAGCAAGTGCCACAGAAAAATAGGGGTCGGTTTCAAGCAACTCAGCAAAGGAACTAAAACCAGGTACCTCAATCGTCATCCTACTCAGAATGCTACGCCTCCGACTAAGAGTATCAACAACGCGATTAGTAACTCTGCTCATGTGCTTTACCACGAAAGTGAAACGTTCTAGGTAAGCCACCCACGATGCATGACGGGCTGACACCTTATCCTGACTATGGATGTGTTTTAAGGCCTCATGGTCGGTATACAAAATGAACTCCTTGTGGAAAAGATAATGCCGCCAGTGCTTCACCTCCTACACTACAGCATAAAACTCCAAGCCGTAAGTGTTGTACCTCACCTTCGCTCCCATTAGCTTCTCGCTGAAAAAGGCAATTGGCCTGCTGTTCTGGCTCAAGACTGCTCAAATCCCCACCTTCAATGCATCAAAATGCAGCTCAAAGGGTTGTTGAAAATCAGGTAGGACAAGGATTGGTGCGATCGTCAAACGCTCCTTGATCTCTTGGAATGCTGCTTCTGCACCCTCAATCCACTTGAATATGCCACCCTTCATGCAGTCAGTTAAAGGAGCCATAATACTGCTGAAGTGAGGAATAAACCGCCCGTAGAAAGAAGCTAAACCTTGGAAGCTCCTGACTTCAGTAATATTCACAGGTCTAGGCCACTGTCTGACTGCCTCGACCTTGGACGAGTCCACCCTCAAACCATCAACGTAAATAATATAACCAAGGAAAATAACTTCCGACCTCATAAAAACACACTTCTTCAAGGCAGCATAGAGTTTCTCGTGTCAAAGGACAAAAAGTACTTCACGCAAGTGGATCAGATGTTGTTCGAGGTCGGCGCTGTAGATCAAGATGTCATCAAAATACACAACAACACACCTGCCAATGAAAGGCCGCAGAACCTAATTCATCACTCTCATGAACGTACTCGGCGCATTTGACAGCCCAAACGGCATTACCAGCCACTAATATAACCCTTCTCTGGTCTTGAACGCGGTATTCCACTCATCACTAACTCGAATCTGGCGATAGCCTCTCTTCAAGTCCAATTTAGTAAAAATCCTGGCACCATTCAGCAGGTCAAGCATATCATCCAAACGAGGTATAGGAAAACGATACATGACTGTTATCTTATTGATGGCTCGATTGTCCACACACATACGCTAAGATCCATCCTTTTTGGGTACTAGAAGCGTTAGAACAGTACACGGGCTCATACTCTCCCGAATGAACCCCTTCGATACCAGCTCCTCCACCTATCTCCTCAACTCCTCATGCTCAGCCTGTAGTGTGGCTTGTTCGGAAGGGATGCACTAGGCTGAAGGTCGATGTGGTGTTGGATGTCCCGCAAAGGTGGTAGTCCATATTGCAGCTCCTCAGGAAAGACATCCTTGAATTCTTTCAAAATCGGCAAGGACTCGACAGGTGCAATGTCCTCCTTCACAACCTCCCTGCCAATGAGAGCAAACATATACTCCGCATCATGCAACTCTTCTCGAAACCGAGCAAGGGACAACAGGTTGGTTCCGGTAATCGAATTCGCAGGTCGGGGCTCAACGATGTCCCTATCCCTGTTTGGCACTAGTACAATCTTCAACCCCTTATACGAAAAGTTGTATTTGTTAGTCCTTCCGTCATGGCTCACATGTCTATCAAACTGCCAACTCCTCCCCAACAACAAGTGGCATGCATCCATAATAACAATATCACACCAAACAGAATCCTTATATCGCGAGCCAATAAAGATCGTAACCAGAGCACGCTTCGATACACTAACTTTACCTCTTTTTCTTCAGCCACGCCTGCTTATACGATTTGGGATGTTGTTCAGTTCGCAGGCCCAACTTCTGCACGGCCTCAGCAGACACAATGTTCTTGCAGCTGCCAGAGTCTATTATGAAATAACATACTTTATTCTCGATAGTGCAGGTGGACCGGAAGATGTTGTTATGCAGCCAGTCTTCGTTCGTAGCCCTCAGGGTCATACAAGACCTCTTCACCACCGGATTGGTCACCCCGTCTCTTATCACAATTTCCTCCTCGTCGTCGAACTCGGGATCTCCATCGCCTCCCGCTACAAAAATTACTTCATCAGACTGATCTTCTTTGATAAACATCGCCCTCTTTTCCCATTTTCTGCATTCAGACTACCGATGTTCGGGTTCTCCACACTTGAAGCATTTCGCTCCGCTACTGCTTGGGCCAATGTTGGTAGGCTTTGATGGACGCTTAGGAACATTACTACCACCGCTAGCTCGAGAGACCCCACCAGTTCCTGCAACGGCGACACCTTCACTGGTCACCCTGCTGCCTACTCGTTTTAGCTACCTCTTGACAATCGAGGCCCTCTGACGGGCGGAAGACACGATGACAGGGTCGAACAAATTGATCGTGTCCTATAGCTGCACTCTCAGTCTACCAATACATCTCGCTACCAGCTGATCCTCGGTTTCTTGAAGCTCTTTACGAGCAACCAACTGGTAAAACTAGCCGGTGTATTCGTCCACCGACCTACTGCCTTGCCTCAAGTTCTACAGGCATTGGTACATGATATGTTGAAAATTATAAGGCAGAAAGGGAGCCCTCAAATTTTTCTTCATCTTCTCCCACGACGTGATCTTAGGTTTGCCCATGCTGCTACGGGTAAGCTTTACCTGCTGCCACCAAGCCGTCACCCTACTATGCAGTCGAGTCGCCACGAGCTGTATCCGCTTGTCCTCCAGTACCCCCTTGAACTCCAGAACTTATTCCACCGTCGCTAACAAATCCAGAAACTCCTCCCGTTGCAAACCCCCTTGGAATTTGGGAATATCGATCCTAAGTCCCATCTCCCATCGCCTCTGGTCTGTTTCTACGGTCGGCAACCGACCTCTCCTATGATCCCTCCTAGCATACTTAGTCGCTTCCCCCTTAGAATAGGAATCGTACTCGTCATCCTCCAAGTCTGCAGTCGGATTAGGGACTCGGCCCCGTCTCGGGTTGGCATCCTACCGGGCCTCCAACAACGTTCCCATCCTCTCGGCTAGCTGATCCACAACCTCGTCCAGCCTACGATCCAACGCCACCCCTAGCCGGGTATCCATGATTTGCTCGATCCTCCTATCCAATTCGTCATCCTCAGTAGCACGACGTTGATTAACTGCTATTCGGGGCGGCATTATTGATCTAAGAACGAATGCAGTTTTGATACCAATTGACGCAGCATACAAGCAAACAATCCGCACAAATCGTTGATTTCGCAGAATACCGGAACTACGACCTTTAATATCCTATTGATTCTTCGAATACCTAGGAAATTTGCATCCAACTCGAATCAAATCAGAGAATGGGCAAAGAGTATGGAAGTTCCAATTTTTATTAATTGATCAAAACACAAAATGTTTAACCCTAGGGTTTTACAAAGCTTTAATAGGAATTAAAATGCCTAAATTACACAAAAGACATAAATTTTTCCTAAAATTGTAAAAATGCCCAAATAACATAAAAATGCCGTTTGAGGCCCTAAACGATGGAATTCGGTCTAAATCTCGTCTTTTCACGACTGAAGGTGGTGAGTTGTCCAGAGATCGTTTCCCTCGAGACATGGTCGTCAAAACCTGTTTTTCTCAAAATATCGATTTGCCACGTCTTCTACCGCATCATTCTCATAGTCTAGCCCAACTTCACCGACTCGAATTTAGTCTCCCTCTCCCTCTATCTCTCTCTTGCTCGTTTACTCTCTCCCTTGACCTCACTGCCGTGTCTCTTCCTCACATCTCACCGGAGCTTTCTATGACGCACCCATTGCGCAACCTTCGTGTGCCTTCAGCCCGAGCTCCTTTGACCAAAAGCAGCATAATCGTGAGTCTCAACAAGGAGGAAAGTAGTAGAATCTATATTTCGACTTCAAACAATTCGCAGTTTTGTCATAACATTTCCCGTCGTGCTCCTAATAAGGAGGAATCTCTCAGCCATGTATTCACCTTATCTTCCATGTCAGCATATTTAACGGGCTAATTGACGATTTGATGCATGTGGTAATGAAATGGAAATGAAATTGTGTGAATTTTCAGGTTAAAATTTAAAAAACTGATAGATTCGAAACAAACTTAAAACTTTGTGTATTTCTAGGCTATTTTTCTAAAATTTATTGCATAGCTTTCTCCTGGGATATGAAGCATTTATAAAATTTTCTTTTCGTCAATAATCTCTCTGCACATAGTACAAAGATATCAACCTTTTCCTGCCTCCTCCTTAAGCCAAGTGATGAAAATAGACTCAATATAGACTAAATATATTGTTTTTTTTCTTCATATATGTATAAATATTAATAAGGGGACGTGAAGAGACGATTAATCACGAATTTAGAAATTGTTCGAGAAGCTTACGAGGAAACCATGGCCAGAGGTACAATGGAGTTTTGAGGCAAAATTTTGAAATCTTATTGATTTCATATAAAATTAAGAAATTTTAGTGGGCGTTTGATTTCATAGTATAGTTATAACTATATTCCACTTCATCAAATGAAGACAAAATAATTGGAGAATTTATAATTGATTGTATTAATAGTTAAGAAAAATATGTGAGAGAATTTATTATAAAATTAGAGAAAAATATTAAAAAAATTAATGAATAGTTGGGAGAATTTAGTAATAAAAAATTAGTTCTAATAATGGTTAGGAAAATATATGTGAGAGAATTTATAATTAAATTAGAGAAAAAATAAAAGCATTGAGGGAAGAATAGAGTGGAGTAGAATTAATATTTTCGAACCAAACGAAGCAATATTTCTAGTACTTCTAGAAATATTTGAAACTAAATCAATTTTAAGTACTTCTAGTTGCTAATGTCAATATTTCTTTATACTTTTAAAATACTAACTGTTCAAGCCAAAATATTACATATTTAGAAATTTCTTGAAGTACTGAAATTAGACTGATTATAGTATTTTTTTAATTATTGATGTTAGTACTTGCGTGTACTTCTAGAAATACCAACACGTTTAAACTAAAATACTAAATACTTGAAAATTGGAGTACTTAGAGTACTATTGTAATGCTGAAATTAGATTGAGTTTCATACTTGTAATTAGAAGATTAGCATACACGTGTACTTAAAAGATACTAAATGGTTTGAGCTAAAATACTAATTACCTGAAAATTGTAGTATTTCAAGTACTAATTAAGTTCTGAAATTAAACAGATTTTAGTATTTTTAGTTATTAAAATTAGTATTTGTACATACTTACAAAATACTAAATATTTGAACAAAAATATTTAATATTTGGAAATTATAATACTTCAAATACTAATGAAGTTACGTATACTTGAATGATTTTAGTATTTTTAGTTATTAGGTTAGTATTTGCATGTACTTAAAAGAAACTAAAGATTGGAGTTAAAATACTAAATATTTTGACGTTATAGTACTTCATGTATTATTGAAGGGTCTTTTTAGCATGACACGAAATTACGGTAACACGTTTTACTACTTTCAATTCAAGTATTTAATACTTTGATTCAAGTATCTAGCACTTTTAGTACTTGTGATTAGTACAAGTGTTTATTACTTTTATTTTCAATTCAAATGTTTAGTATCTTAATTCAAGTGTCAAACATTTGGTATAATTCATCACAAACAGTGAAAGTATTAAACATTTGAACTGAAATACTAAACACTTGAACTTGAACTTGATGTACTAAATGTGTCATGTTAGAATTCTCCACTATTTAACCACTAAAATATAAAATTTCAAATAAAATTAGAAATTGAGCGATGAAGGCAAGAGGGACAAGGTGAGGTCCTATCACCCTTGAAGTGGCTCGAGGCACATCACCCCGTGGTCGTTGGCAATCTAAAAAGGCCACCGACCACCTCGTTTGAAAGTGTGGTTGCCCGTGGATACGCATCGACCCCCAATGTCCTTCTCGGAATTGACAACTTTGATTTCCTTTTTCTTATTTATACAATTTTGTAATTTATTTAAAAAATATTATTATTCTTTTAAGAAAAGGAGGGCATGGATGGGTTTTTAGTTGGATGGTGGGAGAGGATCGTGCGGGGAAGGTTCCGTTGCCTGATGGGAGGGAGAGGAGGAATCGCACCCGGCATGGGCCCCACTTAAAAAGTTCTTGTTTTGATATGAATTTTGATATTCAAAAGTTAAATTGGATCATGATTAATTCAGTTGGATTTAATCGATATATTAAGAAATAAAATTCTTTCAATATGAATTTTTTACGATCGCAGGAACTCGAATATGAGACTTTAATTAAACAAAATAAATGCTGAACCACTTTGTTTACTTAAGAATTTTTTTCCTAAGGCCAAACCGGTGAATCTGTCTTCAGAGGGTAACCATAAAAAAAAAAGAGGACAAAATGGGGTCAGCATCAGATAGGGTCCATGCCAGACCCCACGAGAAATGCATCAGACAGCATTTCCTTCTTTTCTTCAATCAATCTCTCTACACAGTACACAGAGAATAACACTCCCTGCAGGCCTTTCTGCTCAAAGCTAAGTCGATCGTCAAGTCAACCCTTCTTAATTTCCATTGTTTGCTAAGCTTTGCTTTGCTTGCTCCGTTTCCTCTCTGGTTTCCTAACTCGTTTTCATTTCTTGTTGCTCTTCAGTTTGTTTCTTCCTAACTAGCTAGTTGTTTGTTTCTCCCCACCAAAAAAAAAAAAACCCAAAAAAAATGTTTGCTCATCCCCTTTTCTAGTTAGCAGTACTCTGAACTTGTTTTGCTAAACCCAGAAAAAAAAAGGAGAAAAAAAAAAACAGAGAGAGAGACACACATGGCTACTGATTTTCTTTGGAGTCTGGCATCCAAAGTCATCGGGTACACCGTCGGCCCGATCGCTCGTCAAGTCGGATATGCATTGCTGTCCGAGAGCTACGTGAACGACCTGCAAGATAAATGTCACCAGATCGGCGATGCTGGACAAGAGATCCAACATAACATTGAAGAGGCTCTCACGACCGAGGTGGGGAACAGGGTCGAGCCCAAGGTCTTGAGGTGGTCCGAGACAGCAGCCGAGCTCAAGGGGGAGGCAGAGGAGCTGATCGAACGGAAGAAGAAAGCTGCTGGTTGCTGTGGGTGTGTTGCCAATCCGATAACCCGCTACCGGTTGGGTCGGAAGGCGAACCACAACTCGCTTGCCATTCAAAATCATCTTGCACCTCCGCCCCTCACAGCCAGGTACGTGCGTGGTATTACTATATTTTTTTTCTCGGTGGGTGAGAAACGAACTTTCAAGGGTTAGTTGCGCCATATAACTTAACGTTTGAAGGAATTTTTAGTTCTACTCCAAACTTGATTTTTTACCTGAGATATTCCAACGTTGATGTGTTTGTTTCACATCTAGTCCGACGTTAACTTCCCGTCCAAAATTGACGGAATTGCACATGTGGCACGTTAATTTTGTAACATATGTAAGCAACGTTACAAAATTAACGTGTCACGTGTGTAATTCTGTCAATTTTGGACGGAAAGTTAGCGTCGGGCTAGATGTGAAACAAACACGTCAACGTTGGGATATCTCAAGTAAAAAATCAAGTTTAGACTAGGACTAAAAATTCCTTCAAACGTTAGGCTATATGTTGTAATTATCCCAACTTTCAATACATTTAAATAAATTATAGGAATAGTATAGTACAAACTTTATAACAAATGTAACACTTTAGTACATATTTAAAAAATTGTATAACAATCAAATTTTTTTTCAAAATGTAAGCAATCAATTAAATTCCGTCAATTTTATTGATGTAGTTGCTGACATGTAATGTTTTGACAATACAATTCTTACTTGGCAAAGCAATGTGACATTTGTGAATTAAAAATAAATAAATAAATAAATATAATACAAATATAAATGTTTGTAAAATTCGAACAAAAATAACAAAATTAAAATTAAAGTAAAATAAAAATTCTGAAAATCAATTATTTGAACAATTATAATTAAGAAGAATAGCAAATATTGTTTTATAAATAAAAATATATTAAAAAAAGTGAGAGATCTCGACTAAGATCTCCAATCGGGGTGGGGTGGGGAAATCGAAGACGAAGGCGAAAACGAAGGAGAAGAAGAAGTCAATGACTAGAAGAAGAAATAGGAGAAGGAGAAGGAGGAAGGCAGCAAATCGGAGAAGAAGAGAAGCAAATCCTCCACTGAGATTCTTGGAAAGCAGCAAATCCTCAATCCTCTGAAGAGGAGCAATGGAAGACACCTCAAAGAAGGAGAATCTCAACAGGAAGACGCCTCAACCATCAAGATTACCTCAACATTGCTAAATTCACTAAACCTGATAATATTGGATCATCGGTAATTTAAAACAAAGACACAAACCCGTGCATAGCACGGGCTTTCATAATTTCTTTTGGTTAAAAATCCAAACTGCACTAAGTGTGTTTTTATTTTCTTTCTATTAATTTTTTAAAATATAATTATTTTCGTAATTTTTCTATAAATATAAAAAGAAGATTTTTATTAATATTAATATTAAATAATAAAATTAATAAAAAAAATAAAAGTGTAAAATGCACTCTCCACCCTCGAGGTATTCTTAAATGACCAATGAGATCCAAACTTAAACAAAATAGACACACCATCCCATTTGACTAACGAAGAGTTAATAAAAAAGTTAGCGTCAACCACTTTTCATATCATGGTTAAATGATAAAAGAGTTAAAAATAAAAATAGAAATAAAAATGGGCGTCTCCTTCGTCTTTCTATAGAAAAAAAAGAAATAAAATCGGACCGAATCATTCCATAATTGTGGATAAGACTACAGGACGTTTTTTTGGGGTTCTCAGTCGATTATGGGCTTATTTGGTCCATTTTTATTTCTTTTTCTTTTTCTTTTATTTTTTAATTCTTCTATCATTTAACAATGGTATGAAAGGCGATTGATATTAACTTTTTCGTAGCTGTTTGTTAGTCAACTTGGTTTACAGGGGAGAACATCTATTTTCATCAAGTTTGACTCTCACTGTCATTCAAAATTTCGGGGTAGAGAGTGTATTTTATCCTTAAAAAATAAAAATAAAAAGACAACAAAATAAAAATGGACCAAATTAGCCCATAATCAGCTGAGAATCCAAAAAAATATCTTTTAATCTTCTCCACGATGCTAGATCCTTTTAAGTAACTAAATAATATATATATATATATATATATATACACACACACAATCACATACTTTTTTTTTTAAATAGCCACACAGCTTGAAAATGTGAGAGGAGAAGTTTCACTGGAGCAAACGTGGAGAACAATTAGAAAAAGGCGGGTTTGTTTTGCAAGTTACCAGGTCACTGAGGCTATCAATCTTTAACTAAGTGAATTTTCAATTCAAATTACTACTCAAAATTCTTTAGAATTAGAGTAATAACACTGAACTCATTTATCATAAATTTAAGCTAATAAATTACAAAGAAAGTGGCGATAGTCAATAGTCTCCCTTTCCATAAAATAGCCAGTACTTGATATGTAGTCAATGAGAAATTTTTCAGTAAGATCTTGTCGTAGTTGATAGTCTCCACAAACGACTAACACCATATACAGTAGAATGGGAGATGAAGTCTAAAAGGCATGACGAAGGTTATTAATTTTTTTATTTTTTCCTCAATTGAATATGGCCTCATTGGTTCATTTTGGGGTTTTTTTGGGTTCTTAGCCGATTATGGGATGATTCGGTCCATTTTTATTTCTATTTTTTAAATTCTTCTATCATTTAACCATGGTACGAAAGTGGTTAACGTTAACTTTCCATTAAGCAACTAGGTCAACTGGGGGAATGTCTATTTTGATTAAGTTTGGGATTCATAGTCATTCAGTAATACCTTGAGGATGGGGGAAAAAGAGGGAGGGCAACAGAGGAGAGACAGGGATAGGAAAAAAAGAGAAAAAAAAAAGAAAGAGCGAGAAGTTATTTTTTTGTGGTTAAGAAACACATGAATATACTTAATTATCCTCTTAATATCTATATATAGATAGTTGTTCCTTGCAATAAATAGGGTTAGAGAAGTAAATTTTTTATGATATAAGGGCAGAAAGGTCAATAGATATGAAATAAATTGAGTAGATAGGTCCAAATAAAATATTTCTGTCTCTATCAAATTGAAATTTAATTTAATTTAAAATAACAAAATCAGTAAAGAAACTTTACTTGGATTAATTTATGTTGATATCTTCGCCTTCATTTTGAAAAATTTTATTTGTAACAAATTAACTTTTATTTGTTAAGCTAATTGTACAATCTATAAACGAATTAAAATTTATAACTACAAAGTTAAATTTATTATTAGATTATTGCAATACAAATATCCTATTATTTTAAATTTACGTTGGAAAATTAGTTATTACAAATAAAATTTATATTATATATAAAAATTAATTATTTTATGTGTATTAAACTACGATCATCTGTACTTTTGATCATGTATAAACTTGACTTGAATTAATCGGTGTAGGTATTTTTGCCCTCAATTTGAAAAATATTATTTGTAAAAAATTAATTTTCAAATAATTGGTTAACTGTACGATATATATAATTGAACTAAAACTTATAAGTAAAAAGTTCAATATATTATTAATATATTGCAATACAAGCTCTTATCATTGTAAATATGTTGAAATATTGGGTGCGTTTGGAAACAGAGTTTGATTTTGATTTTGATTTTGATTCTGAAAAAGGTTAAATGAGATTGTATTATAAATTTGACTTGGGAAACGTGTGTTTTTGTTGTGTAGTGGGTAGAGTTAAAATCAAAATCATGATTCTAAAATTAAACTCCGTTCCCAAACGGAGCCTTATTATAACAAATAAAATTTATATTGTATATAACAAATTAATTATATATGTGTATAAAATAATAATAAAATTACGTGTACACTATATCCTGTATAGTTTTTGAAAACTACTTTATTTAAAATGAAATTATAATTAAATTTGGCAATATGAACGTTACCCAACCACCATCCTATTTTAATTTGTACTATTGATGTAAATCTGATTTTCGGTAAAATGATTACTGGCTATATATTATCATGGAGCAATGGACGAAATATCCCAAGACAACCCACCACCTCACTGACCGCCAGGACCGATTTTCCCCCTCCCTCCTGCAAAGACGAGTGTCTTCCCTGCTCCCTACACTCGGCTCCAGGGATTCCAGTTTGTGTGGTTTTCCAAACCGATTTTAACTTCAATTTTAATCCTACTCCACTTATTTTTAATTCAACAACATAATTATTATTTTTCCCGTTTTTAACCATTCAATTCAATTTTTAATATTAAATTCTCTCAACTATTCATTACTTTTTTCACAATTTAACAACACAATTATTACTTTATCTCAACTATTCATTATTTTTTCAACAATTCAACAACACAATAATTACTTTCTCTCAACTATTTTTTACTTTTTCACACTTTTTATCATAATTCAATAATACAATTATTTTAAACCAATTAAAATAAAAACTCAACTCAATCAAACTCTAAAACGAAATACAACAATTCCCCATGCTGATCTCGTTTTCATTCAATGCTCGAATGGAACCCTAAGAGACTCACATTCGATAATGTGGCAACCACAACCAGAAGTCGAAAGTATCATAAACTTAAGTATGACAGATGTGAATAAGATGATTTAAAAAATAAATTATAGTTGATTAGAGGAAAAAAAAGCAAAAGTCGATGATTTTAGGATAAATTTATGAACTTAACATGTTTTTCATAATTATAATAAACTTATTTTGCAAAGGATTAATTTAAAGAAAAATATCTATATTTTACTCTCTTTTCTAAATATAGAAAAAAAATGAAGGTTGTTAGAAATTAAGAAAAAAGGTTGTCTTGTCTATAGCCACACTTTTGACTTCCGCTAATTTTCGGAAGGTCGTATTTTTAAATAAAAAAAGGCCATTAGAAGGTCGGATTTTTAAATAATTTTAGAAATAAAAAAATGAGAAAGTTGAAAATAAAAAATAAAAATAAAAATGAAGATCCTTAAAGAGGAGCAAGAGATGGGGGACCCTCATCCATTACCACGTCAGGATTTGGTAACTCGTTCAAAGAGCGGGAGGGAGTATAAAATTTCGACCGGGTCAGGCTTGAAATTGGAATCAGGCCACTACCATTTAAGTAAAATTATGGCGTCCTCAGTGCGGTGCCTTCACTAAAGGTGTGTTTATTTCAATTTAATTAAATAAATACTTAAAAATTAATTACAAATTAGTTATAAGAGAAAATAAATTTAAGAAAGGAAAATATGAGAGATAAGGATTTATACTACTTGATCATTAAGTAAAAAATTACTTAATGAAATAAGTAGAAAATTTTGACTTCATAAAATAAATCATTTTTCACTCATTGGTACTCTTTATCTCTTAGAATTTTTTTTTTCATCCTTATTAATCCCTCCCTTTTTCCTATATATTTCTTCTGTTAACTAATTAAGTGTTTAATTTTTAAGCACTTAATTTATCAAACACCATCTAACTGCTGCATTCTCCCTTCATTATTATGTACTTTTTCCTTTTTATAAATTTATTTTTCTTATATGATTTAATTTTTTAAAGAAATTAATGGAAAAGTAATGAAAAACTGATGGAAAACGATGAACTTAACGAAAAAAAATGAAAAAATTAACAGAAAAATACACAATTAACTATAAACAAAACAATTCTGAAAGAAAGCATTTTAATTTCTGGCAACTTTTATTTTTTTGCTGTACTTAAGAAAGAGAGTAAAACACATATTTTTAAATTAACCCTCTTTTAAAATCATCTCTCTGAATTATGTCTTGGATCAATTATGTTTTACATTATGGGACTAACTGTGCCAATAATAATGAACTTTGTCTATTTTTTCAAATTTAGCATAAACTTTGACATAAAACTACATAAACTTTAGTTGGGTCCCAAATCTACCATCCATTAATTTTTTCTTGTATTTTTGCTGACATTGCAAACTAATTGCTGACATGGCACTACAAATATTTAAAAATAATATAAAATACATAAAAATTCAAGAGAAATGAAAAGCAGAAAAGTTCTAGAAATTAAAATAAAAAACAAATAAACTAAAAATAATAAAAAAATTTGTACAAATTTTCAAAAATTAGGCTTAAAAGTAAGAAATTTATAATAAAATGCATAAAAAGTTGAAAAGTGTAGAAAAATTTGTGAAATATAGAAAAGTTGAAAATAATAGAAAAAATAAAATTATAAAGAAAGCAAACAAAAAAAATAAAGTAAAATATTCAGACCAATGCAAAAATTAAATACTTCAAAGAAATGTAAAGACAATAAAGAAATCATGCCAGATTTGAGGTAATAGATAAAATTCATTATTATTGCTGCAATTATCGTAAATTCTGTAATATTTTTGTCTAATTAATGAGGTGGCATTGCCATCTATTACTTCTAGTCGTTTGCCTGTGCTTTGCATGGGTTGACTAAATAAAATTTGTTTTATAGGAATAAATATTGAAAATTAATTTATATTTTTACAGTTTCGATATAAATGCATGGAGAAATCTGATTATATGTCCTTCATAATAGATATATCTAGCTAAAGATAGTTAAAAGTCAAGTATTATATAACATTTCCTAAATTTTACTACTCGGCTTATCTTTATTATATTATAATGTTGCTACATGACATACATTGGAGGGTTATGTGTATTTATATATTTAAGACTCATCTAGAATGCAATTGCATAATTATAAAATAGAAGAAAAGATAGATATACCGTGATTCTTCTTATTTTATAAAGATGGGTAATCGATATAGTGAAATTACGTCCCAGAAGGATAGTACATGCTCCAATATGAGAAAGTCTTCATTCTTCTTGTTTCTTAGTTGACTCCGCACCCAACTAGCACCAAGGTAAAAGTAAAAAGAAAAAAAAATCCGGAAATGATAAAGTAATACATGCGATTATAGTGGAAAGAAAGTATGAGAAAATATGATATTTTGGTAACTTAAAATGTTGAATAAATAAAAAATTATAGAACTTTTATATATCTATTATTATAAATAAATATGCAATATTTCTTTGCTAAAAATGACTAAAAATAATTAATAAATAATTTTTCATTGTTTTATTATTTAATGCATTCAATGCAAGAATTTTACTTATTTGTTCTATAAATGATATTTCAACCCTATATCTCATTTAGATATTTACATTTGTAACCCGATAAAATTTTGACGTTTACCTTTAACCCTATTTATTGTGGGGGATACAACTTTATATATACTAGTATTCTATCCCGTGCTTTGTACGGATTCATTATCGTATACCTATTCATATTTTTTATGAGAACTATTCACATTTCTAACAACAACTTTTTTATTAGCAACAATAAATGATTAATTTGAAACACAAAATAATAATCTTCAATAATATTAGACCATATATAAATGATTAAATAACAATTTTTTAACTAATTTTCTTATACAATATGCATTATATATCGATTAATGATTAATATATATTGATTATCATGGATATATATTTTTACTAAGTCACAGATTTATTTTCACTCTGAAAGAAATTGTTTTGTGAGATTCTAATTTTCAAATTTTAGTTTTTTTAATGAATCATAAGCTTATAGAGTTTGTGATAAATTTTAATTTTTCAAATAACTTTAATTCCATTAAATTAGTGCCTTGTGATACTCTTTATCTTTTTTGAAAATTACATAAATAAAAATTAATTGTTCTTTTAGTGTCCTACCTTTATTATCATAAAGTTACATGATTTATTTAATTTTAAAATAAAAAACTTACTTTTAAGTCATTAATTAATTAATTATCCCATTGAAAATTTGAACAATTTATATTTGATTTTTTCTATATTAATGAAATTATGCATTTGTCATTTATATAGACCAACTTCTAATAAATAAATAAATATATATATATATATATATAATCTATGTAAATAGATAATTTTCTAAATTATATTAGTCCAAGGAGCTTTCTCATATGTATTTTACTATATATAAAGATAAATAGATATATGAATACTATAATTAAAGTATATTTTATAGTTATGTAAATAATCTCAAATTATTATGATATCTTCAGTCTTAATTGAAAAAAAAATAAGTGCAGTGACTAAAGCAATGCATATAGTTTTTTATTTATTTTTCAAATTTAATAAGAATAAGAAAATTTTATGAAAATTAATTGATAAATAAAGCAAATTGATATTTCTAACCCCATTAAATATAGGCTATTAATTGCTTGTAGGAGTCAATTTTACTGTATATATGGATATGGATTTATATTTTATAAAGTGAAAGACCTCCCTTTGCTCTCACTTTTTATTTCCAAAAAACATTTTGACGAAAAAATCCAATTAATTTGGCCACAAAAGGAATGTTAAAATTTTCAAATTGTCAAAATGTTTTTAATTTTGGCTCCTCAATATCGTGTAATAGGAGGCCTTAGTTCGTGTAATAGTATTCTGCTATATCAACAATTTCACAATTTTAGGAGCCTTTCTAGATTCTTCATATTCCTGCATTTAGTTTTTAGGTCCCAAAAGAATTTAAAAAATATAAAGAAAGTGTGAGATGAGTATAAGATTGTTGGTGTTGTATTGGTAGATATATGGCCAATTGTGCCCATTGTCCCGTGTTTGAAACTCTTCATTCAACTTCTCATGTTTTTATTATACTTTTCCCTTTATATATTTTATTATTTGGATTTTTTCCTTTTTCCTTTTATTTGTTGCATGTTAGACTAATCTTTTCTTCCCCTTTCGTACTTTTTGTTATTAATACCTTCTCTCTTCTTTTGTTTTTATTTTCACATATGCCCTCATTATAAATAATACTACCAAACTAAATATTATTTTTAGATAATTATTGAAACTTAGACAGCTTTTATAGTAGGGATATATAGAATTATATATAACTTGGTAAACATCTATTCTCTTATTCAACATATTTTATATTCTTCTTCTTTTTAGTAAAGTTTTTAATTTAAATATTAATATCACTTTTTCCTATATAATGAGTACTTCAATTTTTCATATCTAAATCGATAAATGACTTTATATACAATTTTCTTCATCCTTTTTTTATAATAAAATTCCTATGGTATGACAAAGTTTGTCTTAAGTCATTCTATGAGAAAACCACATGATACTATCATGACTTACTTTTTTTTTTCCTTGTATATATAATTAAAGTAGGCTTATGTGAACGAGAGCCCTTCATTTGATTTACTAGAGCTTTCCACATAGACTTTTCGAACAATTTCATTGAACAACTTTTCGAGTATCTATTATTTAATATGGATTTGAATTTTCACAATTAGTGATTAATTTTAACGGTTTAAAAGTGAACTTTATGATATGTTTGTAAATAACTTACGGCTCCATTTGGATAGAGGGAAATGGAAGGGAAGGGAGGAGAGGAGACTGTACGTAAGTTTTTGAAAATTTCCCACTACTTTTCCTTCTCCCCCCTCCCCTCCCCTTCCCTCCATATCCCTCACGCCTAAACAAAACACCAAAGTTCGTGATTTTTTTTTTCCGTATAATTTACCCATGAACTATATTTTAATTGAATTGAATCAGAAAATAACTTATCTAGTTTCTACTTTCCAGAAGGCATTGCCACCGCATCGTCCTCTCAAAGCATCTGTCCTCTCCAGTCAAGGGATTCAATGTTCGAGGACATCGTGAAAGCTTTGGCGGATGATTCTGTGAACAGGATTGGAGTGTATGGTGTGGGTGGGGTCGGCAAGACCACCCTGTTGTCTCAAGTTGAAAAACAAGCCAGGGCATCGAAGGAATACGTCGAAGTTGTGGCAGCACTTGTGTCGCAAAACCCGGAACTGAAGAAAATCCAACAGAAGATCCGTGAGACAATTGATAGGGTCAAGATAAAAGCGCAGCAGCAGCAGAAGAATGATAAGAAAAATGACAAAGAGCAAGAGCCCATGACGAAGAGGGCGGTCCTCATAATTTTAGACGATCTCTGGAAGAAACTTGACTTGGAGGAGATAGGACTTAGGGAGATGGAAGGTGACATTAAGTTCAAGTTAGTAATGACTTCTAGATATTGTCGCGTGCTAGCTGATGAAATGCACTGTCGGCAAGTTTTCCATCTTGAGAAACTGAAGAATGATGAAGCCCTGAAATTGTTCGCAAACACAGTGGGCAACAAACTTAGTGACCCCCTCCTCAAGCAGACTGCAGAGGAGCTAGCCAAGAAATGCCAAGGCTTGCCTCTTCTGATCGATGCGCTGGCAAAAGTGTTGCAGAATAGTGATTCGCCAAAAGACTGGGAGAATGCATTAGAACAGCTCGAAAAATCTGACAGCGTACACAAGGCCCTGGAGGTGAGTTTCAGGCAATTAGTGGACAGCCAGGTCAAGCTGCTATCCATAATCTCAGGGGTTGATGGAAGAGAAGGCATTTCGGATGAAGCTTTGCTGAGGTATGGTATCGGCTTGGGCCTATTGGCAGGCAGCATCCACACTATGGAAGCAGCTAGAGGTAGAATGCGAGCGTTGCTCGATGGTCTTCGGGCTACTTCATTGCTGCTTGATTGTGATGACAACTGTGTCAAGGTTCATGATATGGTTCGGGAAGCCGTCGGATGTCAAGCTATGTGAAAGCAAGGAGATCTTCTTGCCTTATCCTGATATCCAGGAGTTGCCCTGTATATGGGAATGTTCAGAATTGGAGATACTTGTCCTGTTTGCACGAGAAGACCGTCTCCTGCCAGTTCCATATTTATTCTTCACAATAATGCCAAAACTTAAGGTCTTGCATTTCGCCCGTGCATGTTTGAAGCCCTTACCATCATCAATCCGACACCTGAAAAACTTGCAAACGTTATGTCTTGAATACTGTGATCTGGAGGATGTCCGATTTGTCAGGGAGCTTAAGAACCTGCAAGTGCTCAGCTTCATGGGGTCTAAGATCACTCTACTGCCAAAAGAAGTTGGGGAGCTCACAGGTCTGAGATCGTTAGACTTGAGCCACTGCTCGAGACTTGAAGTGATTGAACCGGGCTCATTGGAGGGGCTGGCTCAACTGGAAGAACTATATCTGGAAAAATCCTTTGTCCAGTGGCATCTAAAGGGAGATGAACGGCAAAGTAATGTCAGCATTTCTGAGTTGAACAAGATGTATCGTCTGAGCAACCTAGAGGTACTTGTTCCTGACGTTGACATGCTCTGTGAAGACCTGCAATTTTTCTGGAAACTAGATAAATACAGAGTGCTCGTTGGCAATAAGTTCATTGGCGATAAGCGGAAGTGGTCTGAGATATGTAAAGGGCAGCGGACGCTAAAGGTCACGTTGAAAGGCAATGGTATCCTCTCTGAAGAGTGGTTCCAGCTGACTTTGCAGAGGACTGAAGATCTTCATCTGCATGGTTCAGATGGAATCAAGAGAAGCATCCATGGGTTGTGTAGAGAAGGCTTCAAGGAATTGAAGCATCTTCATGTGGAGCGCAGTCCCTCCACTCAATACCTTGTCCGCTCAACCGAATGTGCTGCTGAGAGTGCATTTATGGTTCTGGAGTCAATCTTTCTGGAGAATTTGTCCAATTTGGAGAAGGTATGCCATGGCCTGCCCGGAAAAGGTTCTCTTGAGAGACTAAAAATTGTGAGAGTCCATGGCTGTCGAAAGCTGAAGAATCTTTTCAGTCTTGCCTTGCTGAGAGACCTTAGAAACCTTGAGGAGATCGAAGTGATTGGCTGTGGCATGATGCAGGAAATTGTTGTATCTGAAAGGACGCTAGAGTATGATAGGAAAGACAAAGGCCCCAAGGGTTATCCAGCAAAAAAGGAAAAATCAACCAAGGATGATAAAATAAAGTTGCATGGTTTACGCCGTATAAAATTGGAGAACTTGCGGAACCTCAGGATTTTCTTGACCAACGCAGAGCCAATACCATCAGATTCACAGACGAAGGCAGGAGGGGGCAACTTAGCTAAGGATGAATCTCGAAATACAGTTGCTTTCTTCAACAGCCAGCAGGTAAGTAGTCTGCAATTTGGTTCACCTTCTCTTGCTTTAATATCACTTGTTTTTCGCCATCGATGATGTCAGCACAATCTATTTTTGTCAAGTTAAGATTGCAGTAGACTTTGAAACTGATATGTAAACACCACTAAATATATAATGGTGCTGGAAAATCACAAATTAGAAATTCTTTCACGAGAGAGAATAGAGGTGGATTCTCAATGACTTATTTAGTTGTCTGATTGTCAGGTTTTGCTTCCCTGCTTGGAGTCCCTGGAATTACTTCAGCTTCCCAAATTGACAGATATATGGAAATGCCAGCATTCCCTGGAGTGGAGCAAGCTTAAGTCGCTAAGAATAGAGAAATGCCACAACCTCTTGAAGGTTGTTGACTCGAGTAATTTAAAGCTTGAGAGCTTGGAATCGTTATCAATAAAAGATTGCAAGTCAATGGAAGAAGTCTTTGATTTACGAGGCGTTGCAATTGGAACAGTCAACAAGATTCTGCCCCGTTTACATGCACTAGAGTTGGAGGATTTGCCAAGTTTGAGGTGTCTGTGGAACATGACGAGTCCCAAAGGAATTTCAGGATTTCGAAAATTAGGGTCGTTGAAGGTGGATAGTTGTTCAGGTTTGAGATGTCTATTCCCTTCATCCATGGTTAAAGCTATGGTAGCTCTGAAGGAATTAGAAGTTTCATATTGTCGCAACATGGAAGCGATTGTTATGGAGGACGGTGAAGATGCATCAGAACGAAGTTGGTTGTCATCATCAAAGGTACTGAGTGCAGCATTCGAATGTCCAGGCAGCCTCTCAAGTTTTTCCAGCAAGCATTTACACGGTGACAGTGTGGAGGGAACAACCGAAAAAGCTAAAGACATGGCAAAGAACATCATAGCGTTCCCATCCTTAAGGGTGTTAACTATTTATGAATGCAGCAACATAAAGAGTTTCGTCTTATCATGTAAGAGGGAGCAAGAAGCCGTCATGATGGCTGGTGATGATAGCTCAGACTTGGAGTCTAAGGACGACGGCCATGCCGCCTTCTTCAATGCAAAGGTACGTGTATAGTGCATGCAGTCTTTAATATTAGATTTGTATCTAGAGTGATAATTAACAATGAACATGTGGTATCATATGTAACGGGTATATCATGTGCCATTATATCACAAGACACATAAAAAATACTGGAGATTAACTGTCAAAAAGAGTTGAAGACCACCTTAACTACATTAGACAAAAATGTGAAAACAAAGAAATAAAATTTGGAAGGAATACAAAAATAATTTATAATCTATATGTAATATCTATAATACATGATATAAAGTAGAATTGGTAGATTTCTTATGCACTAAATATATTACTATAAATTTCATCCAAAAATATATCAATATAAGTAACTAACTAGACAATGACCTGCATGTTGCGTAGACAATTAAAAAGAAATTTTAATATACAAATCTTGAAGCATCAAAACATATTCGTATTGTTAAATAATGTAAAATTTGATTTTGATATATATATATATATATCTATTATAAATGATTGAATTCTTTTTTAAAAATGGGAATTGAGAAAAAGAATCTAAGACTATAGAGATTAACATAGTATTATCTTTTTGGTTTAATTATAATTATAACTAGATGAAAACGCACGTGTTGTGCGGGAAATATTTCTAATTTTCTCAATTAAAATAATTATGCTATAATATTATATTGATAGTAATCATATTATATTGTCATAATTTAGTTTGTGTTGGGGAGTATTGCTTTTATTCCGCCAAAGTGACAACAAATAAGTTTACTATAGGCTGTTTGCCACTCCACGACCTTGTTGGTTGAAGTTGGGATCACATAATCTAAAATATTATTTTGGAAAATTAAAACAATTGGAAAGTATATATTTGAATTGGAAAAAAGAAGAAACAAAATTTAACAAATTAGCTTAAAAAAAGACCTATTCATAATATTTTATAACTTGAAGTTGGATATATACATGATTATTATAGATTAAAAATAAAATAATAAGAAATAATATCTGTTTCGATTCCATATTTAATGGATAGTTTATATTCATAATTGTATATATTTTTAACTTCATACTTATCAAATCTAGATTTCTTGGATATGATGTTTAGTGCAAAATAAAATTTTCCAAAACTATATAATGTCCAATAAGATAAAATAATCATCAACTCAAAATATCTGACGTCAATATTTCAATATATTTATGTATACCTCGTTGTTGTCAGAAAATTATTTGCGAAACAATAAAATATTAAAATAAGGAATTTTTGGATTCTTAGTAAATGAAAATGTAATAATTCTATAAAAATAATTATTTTGGAAAAAATAATAAAAATAATAAATATGTAAATGTTCATACTATATTTTCTCCATGTCATATAGTTATCGATATCGTAACAAAAATCCTAATGAAAATTGAAGTTGTTGACCAAAACTCCAAAAAAATATATATAATAAATCATCTCTTGTGTAAATTATTCTTATGGATGTAAGATATCATCTTATTATAGGGTAGCATCTATAGGGCCCACCTAATTCCTCACCGCTTGAATTTGAAGCGCGACTTGGGGAGCTTCAAGCACAATGAAGAAAATTCGCATGTAAAAATTCATCAAAAATAAACAAAGGAAAAACTACCTTCATTGGAAAACCTACCATTTATTCTTGTCAAACATAGTGGAAAAAATCCGCATGTAACAAAATTCATCACAAAAAACAAGGCAAAATGACATTCATTTGGGAACCAACTGTTTATTGAATTTATAGGGTCCATGGAATCCCTTTCCATTTGAACCTGGATTGAGACTAGGGGAGCTTCAATCCTAGAGGAGAAAATTTGCATGTGACAATATATATATATAAAAAAGGAATGGAGAGAAAAAGAAAAGAGGAGAAATGACATTCATTCGAGAAACTACCGTTTGTTACTTGTCAAAGAACTTAAGGGGTATAGAACACATATTTATAGTTAATTAAAGAGATGCCAAAATTTAATAAAATAAAATATAATTTTTAAAATACCGTAATAATAATTATATACTATATAATTTATATCGTAAATTATTGTGATGCCCCTTATTAGATTATATTTCATTGTAAATAATTTATAAGAGTTTTAATGCTATATATCTTATGGTTCTACTCTTTTTTCAAATCTATCACATGGTTTAAAAATTATCTAAAAAGACCCATGTTTTACATGTTGTTTCAGATCTATTGCGGTGTCAATTTGTCCGTTAATTTTTAACGATGTTGTTGATTTGGAACGTAAGTGAACCCATCTTTGCTACTGTGGCCTTTGCCTGGGGTAAATTTGAGAAAAAATTAAAACGTGTGATAGATTTGAGAAAAATTAAAATCATGGGAAAGGTTAGGGGCCCACTTACGTTTTATTAATGGACAAATTAATGGAACAATATGTAAACCATAGGCCTTTTTGAATAATTTTTAAAATATGGAATATATTTGAGAAAATGGTAAAATCATGAGATATGTAGCGTAAAAACTCCTAATCTATATATTGGCCTATGAATATACAATATATATATATATTCTATAGTATATTTTCTTCCCTTGTATATATTTTGTTGAGTTATATACATATAATATATATACTCTATTATTACATAATTAATAATCAAATTTTAAACAATTTATATGAGAATATTTCCTTTCTTTGTAAGAATATAATAATTTCCTTAATGTAAATTGATGACATGACAACGTGAGAGAGTTTCGTTTTTTTTTTATTTTTGATGATATGGCAGCGTGAGAATTCAGCTCGGGCTTTCTTTTCATAGATATATAGAAATGTAAAACTTGCATGAAAAACAATAAGCATCAAAACCATCAACTTCTAATTCCCATCAAAAAGTTCATCCACCAAATCAAAACTCAACCATGAAAAGGAAAATTTTAGAGAAGACTGATAAAACAATCATTATTGAAGTAATTAATTCGAAATTTGCATTAAAAAATTTATACAATTAAAATTAAACCAAAGAATTAAGAATAAATACATAAAGCTTATGAACTTGAAGTTTATGGAGAAAAGTTTTCCGTTATATTATGATATGATGAAATAAGAGTACAACATAAATATTCTTGGCATAGAAGTCAGAAAGGTCTGTCCATTACTGAAACAACATCCATAATGAAATTGCAATATAGAAGATTATTAAAGTTGAACAATCAATATCAAAGAAATTGGTTTGAAATTGCATTAAAAGAGTTATTCTACCTATTAAATTTCAACCAAAGAATTAAGAATAAATAATTAAAACTCATGACCTCGAAGTTCATGGAGAAAAGATTTCCATCAAATTATAAAATTAAAAATTAAAAAGAAATATTTAGAGAATAAAAATTCAAAAAAATTTATAAGCACTGAAGTGATACTCATAATGGAACTACAACATAGATCCTTTCAACGCAATCAATATCAAAGCAATCAATTTCACATTTGCATTAAAAAGTTTAATTAGGGAATCAAAGTTCAACCAAGAAAATTAAAATTTAAACAAAAAAAGAAAAAAGAGGTCTAAGATCATGCATAGAAAATAGAATTATATATGTCTGTTTTATGCCTTCCCCTTTTTTCGGTGGAATTGTTCTGGCTTCTCTTTTTGTTTCCCCTTATATATACATGTACATATATATATATATATTCATAAAGGAAATATTATCTGATATATACATACATATATATATTTTGTGGTTTGCACTTACGTTATTTTCTTTTTTGATAATCTTATGTCTATAATTGAATATATATACATATATTCCGTTAATTTGAAATTCATCGAATATATCAATATTGGCTGGATCTTCCTTTCTATTTATATCTATGCAAAAGAATCGATATATATATATATATATATATTGGTTTTGAATATCCTTTCTACTTATATGTCCATGCAATATATATTTGTAAGAATTTGTATATATTGTGCTCTATATTCTCAAAAAAATTCCTTAATACACAAGGGATGACGTGATAAAATGAGAGAACTTCGGTTTTTGATAATGAAGCAATGTGATAATTCGGCTCATGCTTTGTTTTAATATATATATATATATGTATATATATATATAGATTATAGGGTAAATTACAAAAAAAAACCCAAGTTCTGTAAAATGTCTCAATTTTGTCCTAAATTTTGTTTTGTAACAAAAAAAACCATAAGTTTTCTAAAATGTCTAAAAAATGACCTCCGTTATAACTTCCGTCAATTTTTGCTGCTGATGGTGGGTCCCTTTAACAGTCCACGTAGGTCACACGTAGGCAAAAATTGACGGAAGTTATAACGGAGATCATTTTTGAGACATTTTAGAAAACTTATGGTTTTTTTTGTTACAAAACAAAATTTAGGACAAAACTGAGACATTTTACAAAATTTGGGTTTTTTTTGTAATTTGCCCAAGATTATAAGAAGCTAATTGATTTTAATTTTGTTCTCTAAGAAATAATGCATAATAAAAAAACCCTAAATTTATTTATATATTGAATAAACATGAGCTTTTATTTATAAAAAATCACCCTCTAAAATATTTTAAAGAGATAGCCAAAAAGGAAATTATTTAAAGAGATGGCCAAAAAGAAAATTATTTAAAGAGATGTGTATATTTTTTTGGATCTTATCATTATTACAATAATTTAAGTGTGTATATATATATATATTTATCTTAAATCGATAATGTAATAATGAAGAGATTCGTACGTATTATAATTTGTTTGATTCTGTCTTTATAGTAATAATAGAAAATTTAAAACATAAATATTTTTTATTAAAAATTTACATATGCAAGATTATTTGCCTGTAACTTTTCTTATAATTTTTAGTAAGCATCTCTAGACTTATGAAATTTACATATATAATAGTATTATTGTAATGTAAACATTGATTGCAAGATGTCAATTTCAGAATAATATGTCAAGTTTATTTATTTATTTATTTATCAGGATATTTAGTTCAAAATTCACTTGAATAATTTATATAAGAATTAGTTTATTTAGGCAAACATGTCTGATTTTTAATCGAAATCCTATTTGCTTATTACAAAAATCACATCATAAAAAATTAAAAGTAATTTCCCCATAATTTTATAAAATTATGCAAACATTTTTTTAAATTTTTTTACAAAAAACTACTATGAACTTATAAAAAATTAAATGCTTGGATAATATTCATCTTATAAAGTTCTTTTATTAGAAATGCAAATAAATAAATATATCAAAAACCTGTGCATCGAACGGGTAGTTGACTAGTATACAGTAAAGAAGAATTCGCCCCTTTTTGATGCATTAATTACTCCATATTTTAGGTACAATGATAAAGATGAACAAAGCGTGTAATATGTAGATTTGGCTAAGTGTATTAAGTAACTACACTCGATAAATCGTAGAAAAATAAAAGTTAAAATCTGTGGCACAAGAGTATAGTTTTCATAATTTAATTAATTAGAATAGCAATTGAAAATTGAAATACTCAATACTTGATTCTGAAAAATATTTTTAATATGTTAATTGATCCAAAGAATCATATTGTATATTATCATTTGTACATATGAATTATTGCCCCTATCGCCCTTCTCCCTCTCCGAGGATCTCTATTTTTTTTTTCAAAAAATTAGTTTCAATGTTCAAAACTTCGAAAATTTAAAACATTAAAAGACTCAAGTAACACTTTGAAGTACTAATAGCAATTGGTGAATAGAACTATTTAATGGCTTGTGTTTATGTACTACCGCAATATATTTTTCTTACTGTACTGTTATAAAATCACTCACCCGGAGAGATTAAATCAAATTATTTTTAACTCTGGTAGCTACTTAATTTTAAAGGCATTGGAGGAATGGTAATTTTGGAAAAGGAAAGTAACATCAAGCATTTTTCTTTCTAGTTTGCAATATAAGATTAAGGCCGGGGCTATTTCTGCAACAATTACTAGTTGCATGACTATACTGTGCCCTCATTTCCCCTTAAAGCAAGTCTATGAATATATCCTTGTAGCATGTTTTTCTCGACCATCCAATCTCCTTTTCTATTTTACTTCACAAATCATGTACTCTCTTATATTAGCAATCTTTAAGTTCTATATCGCCTGTCCCGTCTGCTCCCTCCTTCCTTCAATCCATTCATATCTTTCCACTGTTAACGAACATGTGGGTAACACCTTAATTATTTCACTTAACATACCAACTCATTCAATTGGTAACATCTTTAAGTTACAAGGTATTCGCTTTGGAAATATTTATTTTAGATTGTAGAATAGAACTTTATTCAATTTTTCCATGTAATCTTCTTTATATGTTGTTAACGATTTCTATTAATTTAGCAAGTCTCCAACATGTTCCATTGTTTCCTATGTGAATCTTATGACTTAAATTTAAGTTGGACTATATTATGATGCCAATCTCCACATATACATTATTTATGATATACAACTCTCGCAAGAAATATATTTATGTTTAACTTTAATCATGTCTTTCCTTTTCTCATACAATATCATTATAATATATAATGACCTTTTAATTTCATGTATGCAAATTCTAAAATCTCAACTCCATGTAAATTGATCTTTTAATTTACTTAAAACCCTCAGCTCCACGTGCATTGACTTTCAATTTTAGTTAAATAAGCCTTTACTATATTATATTTTATTAGTGCTATATTCAATGAATGTTAAATGTTACTCCACTATGTAATATATAGATCCGCCCCTGTACATCTCTATCTATACTACTATGTAAAAGGAAATCCTTGGTAGCCTCTTGTAATTAGTTTAGCTTTGGGATAATTTTACAAAATTATGCCCATTATCTTTATTCTATTACAGAAAAAGTTGAATGGAAAATGTAAAAAAAATAAATAAATTGTAAGGCTACTCAAATTTTAAACCAACATCTCCTCCCTCCACGTGGCTATCGCCCACTCTCCCTTTTGCTTTTTTCTCCGGTAATCCCCTCTCTCTCAACCTAAAGTTTATTTTTTTTCAACTTAATGATGGTATGTAATGATTAAATATATAGGCGAAGTTTTAAGTCATGTTCTTTTAATATGTATGGCACACGTAGTAAGGGTAAAAAACATGGGATAAAACATGATCATTTATTTTTTCACTAATATTATTATATAACTTGTGTTATAAATTGTTGAATATAGTAATTTATAATAATAACACTGTGCCTTTAGATATATAAGAATGATGCTAATTTAATTTCACAAATAAGATAAAGAAAAAGTTACTTAAAAGGAGATAAGTAAATCTAATATAAGTCTTAAAAAATCTCCCTATAGAAAATGTTTCTATTGAGATATAAATTAATACATCAGGATATAAGTTACAAAAGAGGCAGAAAATTAAAAAAACTAATGTTTAAAAAATTGAAGAACTCACGTTCACCATGGCAAATAAAAAAGTCGTGTCCACTAGTTTAAAAGTGATTGTGCATAAAAAATAAAAACGAAAAATTTCAACCTGGGAGGATGATTTTTTGTCCTCAACATTATCAATATTCATATAGCGTTATATTGTATCTTATTCAATGACATATATAAAATACCCAAAAAATTCTACAAAAATTTATATAAGATAAAAAGCAAAAAGTTGATTGTGCATTTGGTTTCAGAGTTAAAGTAATTTTGATTTTGATTGTGGAAAATGACAAATGATTGTGTAGTATGTTGAGTTAAAGTTAAAGTTAAAATTTTTGACTTGGGAAATGAGTATTTTTGTTCTGCAATGTGTTGAGTTAAAGTTAAAATTAAAATTTTTGTGATTTTAACTGCGAAACCAAACGGAGCATGAAAAAATCACCTTCACGTCTCTAATAGTATACGTACTAAAATAAAATTGCGTGCATGTGAAAAATTGAAGAACTTGTGCCTAGTGGCTGCAATATTTTTCAGAGCTGGATCAGTGATAGTTTATATGTAGTAATTTTGCTTAATGTATTATACATAATATAATATAAATAATATACCAATACATCTATAAAAATTAAGATTTGATTTGCTTTTAGAAAAGCAAATATGTAATGCATCATATCTATGAAAAATATGATCTAATTTATCTTTTGGAAAAGCAAATATGATCTTATGTGATTTGTTGTATCTGGATATTTTCATAAAATATGTATATATAGAAAAAAATTAAAATCGAGAAAAATAATGAAGGGTTGCTTAAATCTATATCTATATACTTTTAAAAATTATAAATTCGTCTCCTAAAGAGCTTGAAAAAACCAATTAAATAACGAACGCTCTCACAAATCTATACTTATATATTTTAAAAATTAGAAATAAAAAATAAAAATTTGTTCTCTAAAAAAAACTCGAAAAACTGAGAAAATAATGTCCAATCTCACAAATCTATATTTATACAAAATTTTAACATTCATTTAAAAAATATAAAATTGAGAAAATAATGTCCTATCCCACAAATATATATATATATATATATTTTTTAAAAAGTTAAAATATTATTTTAAAAAATAAAGCTAAAAAAGTCGAGAAAATTATATTCAGCATTCCGCGGATTCGCGGATTCTAAGACTATCTATTCAACACACCATAACTTCGCTTATTTATATATATATATATATAGATAGATAGATAGATAGATAGATAGATATAGATAGATGTGTGTGGGGGCAAGCATGTGTTTGTGTGTTGACAAATGTTTAGAAGTGTCCAAAACCCACTAAACAGAGAGTATGAAATTAACCTGCAAACATCAAAATGGAAAAATGAATATAGATATGTAAAAAGTAAATTGAAATTAAAGCGGTCTTTGTTTCAACTTAATTAATTAAGTTCTTAAAAGTTAGTTATAAATTAATTATAAGAGAAAATGAAAGTAAGAAAGGGGAAAAATAAGAGATAAAGATCTAAACTACTTAATCATTACGTAAAAAATCACATAATTCATTAAGTAGAAAATTTTGACTTAATAAAATAAGTCATTCTTTACTTATTAGTACTCTTTATCTTTCGCAAAACTTTTCTTATCTTTATTCATTTCTCCCTTCTTCCTATACATTTCTTCCCTTAACTAATTAAGTGCTTAATTTTTAAGCACTTAATTTATCAAACACCACCTAAGTCAATATGGTTGGTTTTTTGGTTAAGGGGCCGGACTCCTGTAGTGAATATCTAAAATTGAATCACCAAAAAATCATATAGGATAATTGACTGTAGGATTTCATAAATCATAGGCATGTGATATATGGCTTATAAAATATGGTCAATAGCTCAAAAAGATAATTCAACAGTACAGCATAACTTACTAATACTAAACATATATATATATATATATATATAAATTTTCTGCAGATATATATAAATAAATAACTTTAGTCATATAATTAAACAAATTGTAATAACTTTAGTCATATAATTAAACAACTTACAATTGATTTGACTAATACTTAAGTCGTTATCGTGTAAACTCGGCTCATAAATGTGCAATTCATCAAAAGTTATTCCAGGGCATGAGGAGGCAATTTGGCGTTTTGGTGTTTCGGGGGACGGGGCTATATAAGGAATTTCTTCCAAATTTGAAGAATTATAAGTAAAATTTCTTATAGCGTTAAAATTTTAGGGAGCCGACCGTTCCTCAACCCCTCAGTCCATCCCTTCGAGCGCAGGTTTTTTGGTATTAGTTTAAAATGTAAAAATGATCTAAATTCAATGGCAAGCGTGAGGTTGGAATTTATTAACATTCGGTTCCCTTGAAACTGTCCATACTAAAATAACATAAGTAATTAAAAGAGGGTGTAGCACAGTAGCGCACGCCATCGCCTGGTAATTAAGAGGTTTAAGGTTTGATATTCAGTTAGATTACCAATGTCCATTTATTATTAGGATTTCTATTTCATTGTATTAGATCCATGAGCCTTCTTTGTAAGTTGTAACCGAAAAAAATAACATAAGTAATGACCAACCACTAGCTAGATTAAGAAGCAGTTAAGGAAACTTTTTTTTCGCTGCGAACCCGGTATCTGGAAAAGCAATTAAGAATACTTTCAATGATCAAAACGCAACCACTTCCAGAATTCTGTCCTCTCTCTCCTCTTTCCACTTTCTCTCTCTTTTCCAGCGCTTTCGAATTATTTCCCTTCTTCTAGGAAGGTCCAAGAAAAGTTCCCTTCTTTTTCTTTTTTTATTAAATTTTATTTTATTGCAACACATTTTTTTGTTAATTTTATTGCATCCCAGTTTTAATTGAAACAGAAATTTGATTTAATTTCGCACGTAGCACATGTCTCTTTCTAGTATAGATATACCAAAAAGGATCAAAATGAAATTACAAAAAGTCACGAAACATTTTTGTGATGATTGATAAATTATAGTCGATAGGCTTATGTGACGATGTTGTGCTTCCCAGGTTCATCTTCCGAGCTTGGAGGAGCTAGCACTCGGTGACTTATCTTGTAAGAAGATATGGCACGATAAGCTCCCTGAGGGATCCTTTTGCAAGCTAGGAGATCTCCGTATTGGCTGGCTGGTGTGACCACCTATCGGTTGTCTTTCCTTCAACTTTAATAGAAAGATTGAAGAATCTGAAAGGTGTCTTTGTTGGATGTTGCCCATCTCTAAGAAGACTATTTTGTTGCCATCTATCATCAGTTGTCTTTCCTTCAACTTTCATAGAAAGGTTGAAAATTCTGGCAAGTGTTTGCGTGGAAGATTGCTCAATTCTAAGAAGACTATTCGCACCTGTTTCGCGGGAATCTAACGAAAAGCTCAAATGGATGAGTCTACCTGAACTGAAAGAAGTGGAGTTATATGATCTGCCACGACTGATGCATGTTGTGGAGGGTGGCTTCGGCTCCCATAGGGTACTACTGGGATTTCCAAGTCTAACGAAAGTTGAAGTGGATGAATGCAAAAGTTTAATGGACATGTTCCCTACTGCCACAGCCACAACACTCTCAAAGCTAGAGGAAGTTTCAATTCAAGATTGCGACAACATGCAGGAAGTGATAGCGAAAGAAGAAGAAGGGGAAGGGATTGACGAACTGGCGTTCCCTCGATTGAGTTCACTGAAACTTCATGATCTCAAGAATTTGATCTGTTTCTCTTCTGCGAGTTGTTCATTTTACTTTCCATCCTTAGAAGACCTAAGTTTAAAGGACTGCCATAAGATGGAGGCATTCATCTCGCCCAAAGCACATACTGAAACTGCAGCATTATTCTTCAACGAGAAGGTTTACATTACACCCCTCCCTCCCCCCCCAATTTCGTTGTGTATTTCAGTCTTCAGTTGCTGATGTTTGCTTTAGTTGGATCGCATGTCAAGTGGATTGACGAATGCAAGCAAGCAAAGCTGGTGTTTTTTTGCCTCATTCATTAATTTACTGTAGTCTGCATGACATTTTTTTGTTGCTCCACATGCAGGCCGAGCTTCCGAAATTGGTGAAAGTAGAGATTGCTCGAATAGGATTGGAAGAGTTATCATCGCACACACAGATCCCTACTGGGTCTTTGCGAAGCTTGAGGCAACCTGTTATGTTCAGCTGGCCTGAGTTTCACGGTGTTCCATTCTTTGCAATGAAGAGGTTGCAGCGACTGGAGAGCCTGTGCTTACAGGGGAAAGGGAGTGAGTCGCTGTTGTTGAGTATGCTTACCCAGAGCCTGACTTCCTTAGAGATCTACGGTTGCCAGCAAAGAAATCTTTTCACAACTTCACAAGAGTGAAATGCTTGCAACATCTCCAGTGTCTCAAGATAGAATCGTGTGATATTCTGGAGCATGTTGTTACAGACGGAGAGGCACCAGCAACTAGGGGCATTGTCTTTCCTTGCTTAACTAACTTAAAACTTCGTGATCTGCCAGAACTCTGCAGCTTCTACCACAAGCGCCACACATCAGGCAAAGAAAGCCATGAAGAATCAAGCCAGAAGGATGAGGATGGTCTCCACCATCAAATTCAGCCATCACTATTTTGGGTTGAGCAGGTAAATAGGTTCCTACGTTTCATTTACTGTCTTAATTGCTTCACGGTTACTCCTATATGTGTCCAGTGTACTTGAGAACCATAAATAAAATTAGAATGTACAATTACGTACACAAACATGACACTTACCATATAGCAGAGCTTTCGTCCTGCCCGTTGTCCTACACTGCCACATCCCCTAAATTTATACTGATATAAAACTTTTCTCAATTTTTACACCAAAAGGAAAAGCCCTTATCAGTTTTTTGTGATCTCTCCCATTTTCCTTGAAGTTTCAATCATATAATATCAGATTGATCTTACAATGATGCTGACATGCAGTGTAACTAATGTACAGTTTCCAATTTTTTATAATCTTAGAGTAATAATTCTCCGACAGACAGTAGAAGTTTAGAAATTCATAGAACATCAAGGATAAACCATCAAAAGCACTAGGAAGTTAATCTTGTGATTTGAAATCCAGTAGGCCACAGCCATCCATTCACACAAAATGTAATTTGTTCTTCATATTTAACAGCAGCATGGACACGCACCTCATCTGTTTCTTGCCTTATCATCACCAAAATAAGGAATTAACCAAAGACTCTGTGCCGCACTGCAGGTTTCATTCCCCTCCTTGGAGAAATTGGCGATTTCAAGGATAGGCAAATTAAAGATGATATGGTATGGTCTAGTTGCTCCAGACGCTTTCAAGAAATTGACAAAGATTAAAGTGGAAAGCTGTAATAAGCTGGAGCATGTGTTCAAATCCGATATGGCACAATCTTCTGTGAACCTTGAAAAGCTGAGCATTACAGACTGCTCTTCATTATCGGTCATATACGATCTGCAAGGGCTCATAGTGAACCCAGGAGTGGAAAATGCTGCCACCACTGCCCATCTGAAAGAATTGAATCTGCATGGGTTGAGCGAGTTAAAGCATATATGGAACGGGGACCCCACAGGAATCGTCAGCTTTCAGAACTTGTCCACTGTTGATGTTACTAGATGTGGAAGTCTCACGTATCTTTTCCCTGCCTCTCTGGCAGAAAGCCTTCTGAAGCTCGAGAAGCTGACGATTAGGACATCTGGCCAGCTAGAGGTGGTTGTTGCTGACAATGAAGTGGACAAAGTATCCGATGACCGCAAACTTCTTTTTCCAGAACTGGAAGACCTCACACTTGAGAAATTACAGGAACTCAAGAGCTTCCATTCAGGCAGGTGTATTTCGCAGTTCCCTTTCTTGAAAAAATTGACAGTTGAAGGGGCGGGCGACCTAGTGGAGCTCCTTGCTTCTGACTTTGGGAGTTTCTCAGCGCCATCTAAAAAAAGTTCTCCAGTCCAACAACCTTTCTTCTTAGTTGATAAGGTGTGTGACATACCTACTCTCCCACAGCTTATGTTCCTGGTTTAGTTTTAGTTTTTGCACAAACTGACTAATTAGGTTAAGTGTGCCAGAGCGCTCACTGCCAACCTGTCTCAATTGGGCAAAACAATTCTCAGAAAATAAATAAAAGAAATTGTAATGTCGCAGGTTTCATTCCCTCGGTTGGAGGAATTAAGTATTAGAGGCATGAAGAATTTAGGAACGGTATGGCGCGGTCAAATAACTGGAGAATATTGTTTCAGCAAACTTAAAGAGATCACTGTAGAAAGCTGTGCTGCACTGGTTACCATATTCCCTCCCAACACGGTGCGTGCATTACGGAAACTCGAGAAGCTACATGTAGAATTTTGTCCTTCATTGAGGGTCATCTATGACATGCAAGGACTCACTCAGGACAGAGTGGAATATTCTGATCACGTTGTTGTTGGGGCCCAGCTGAAAGAATTGCATCTTTGGAATTTACCAAAATTAGAGCACATCTGGAACATTGCACATCCAGGAAGGATTCTCAGCTTTCACAACCTGGGCTCGGTCAAAGTTAGGAAATGCGAGAGTCTCAAGTATGTCTTCCCTCCCTCTGTGGCGAAGGTTCTTTACAACCTTGACGTGCTGTGGATAGAGAATAATAGAGGGCTAGAGGAGATTGTTGCAGCGGCAGTTGAGAAAGCCGAAATAGCTGCGGGTACCTCGGAATTTGTATTTCCTCGGGCTACAAGTCTGAAGCTCTCTGGACTCCTGGGGCTCAACAGTTTCTGCCAAAGGCGGCATATCTCCAAATGGCCCTCGTTGGAAGAATTGGAGATCGACGGCTGCGATCGCATCCAAACATTGTTCTGTCATATCGATTTTTTCCAAGATGCACCGGGTAACAGGAATGATGTGGAATCTCCTCCTCAGCAAACCCTCTTCTTGGTAGATAAGGTATGAACATTTATTTTTTTCTCTTACTTTTTAGTTGGTCAGCTAGCTATGACAAATTTAATGAGAAAATATTAGGTGAGATCACTAACACATCTCAAAACAGTTATATAACAGTTATTAGCTATAACACATATGTAATCAATTCAAGCACAATCCAAGGGAAAGGAAACTATAGTCTTCCCCTTAGACCAGGGACGGACGCAGGAATTCGTGTTAGGGGGAGCGAACTTCGAAACTTATGGTAAGGGAAAAAAAAAAATAAAGAAACGACCATTGAAAAAAATATCAAAAAATAAAAGGTAGATACATTAAACAGGAATAGTAACAATCAAATATAAATTATCCTATTGTGCTATTCTCCAAAAAGTAGATACATTAAGCTCCAAATTTCCAAGTTTAACATCGCAACCCCAAACATAAATAGTTACAAATTTCATAAGAATATAAATTTATGATCTTCCTTCGTCGCTTTAAGAGAATTTCTCGCTCAAAAGCTTAAGAACTATAAGTCAGCTTATCACCAGAACTCGAGGGACCCAGATGACATATACACTTCGCATTCACGATATTAAAAGAGAAAGAATACAAATTGCAACATAAAGGAGGATATGTTCTGCTGTACGAAACAATCGTTCAGTAAAGAGAATTGCCAAAGCTGAAACTTCCAGTTCATGTTCAAAAACTAGTTATTGGGAATCAATATTCTCAAAATCGCGAGTGCCCGTAGAATCGGACGATTTTACGAGTCCAGGTTCTCCAGCGAGTCAACTCGCAGCAAAATCGTTCCTTGGCTTAAAATTGCACTGAAACGCGAGTTGAAAAGGTAAAATCGGTAGACTCGCGTGTCTACAATCGATTCCACAAGTCTCTGTTGCTTCCCTCTTTTCTTCTTCCTCAAATCTATTGGGGTTTTCTCGTCGACCAGCAAGGTAGTAGCAGAGAGGCGGGGCAAACAAAACCCTCAATGGTTTGTTGGGGGGGGGGGGGGGGGGGGGGGGTTGGTGTTGGGGTGGAAGAAGGAAAGGGACCAGCGGCCCCAGTGATTTGAATTTAAAGGCCTCTTCTAAACTTTTATAACAAAATAAATAGAAAGAAACACAAATATATGGAATTAAAAGTGGGGCCCTATGTAATTTTCTCCATTCTCAGTTTCTTACTCAGAAAATATATATGTACTGCATAAGGCATATATATCAACTCTCATTTAAAAGTGATATATATATTTTGAATGATAATAATTAAAAAAATAATTGGGGGGGGGGGGGGTGGATTCATAAAGTTCTAGGGGGGAGAGGCGGAATTTAGATAATCATAGAATATATAAAGAAATTTACCTAATCTTAAATTTGGAAGGGGGAGATTGCCCCCCAGTCCCCTCGGTCCACCTTATCTTAGACTTCACAAATCATTGCCCTTTAATTAATAGTATTATAGTTATAATTACTATAAATACTAGTTTTCTCTCCCGTGTTGCACGGATTTTAAAAGAATAAATGGTATAAATTTGTAGCTCCTATTAACTTGTAAAAAATTTAATTTTTATATTATATAAATTTAAATGCGATAAATTCTGACTTGTTATAGAGGAGAATATATATATAGAAATATATCAAAATTTCTCAAGTAAGGAATTCATATATATATATATATATATATTATTGCATGCATAATAACTAAGATCCTAAATATTAATTTTCCTAACGGTAACTTATAAGATCTCACATTTTTTTTTCGATAAATTCCATAAAAGGTGTTGGATAAAAACATTATAAATTCTTCTTTGATAAATACAAACTCTGCCAAATATGCAAAAATCTCAATAAAATCTCATTTCACCGCCACTCTTGACCTGTTAAAATCTCAAGTTTTACCAAAAAAGGTGTAGCGTAATAGCGCACGCCCTCGCCTGTTGATCTAGAGGTTGCAGGTTCGATACCGAAAAGGACTACCCGTGCTCCTCTATTAGTTATTTAAAATTTCTCTTTCATTGTAATAGGTCTTATGCCTCCTTTGTAACAAAAAAAAAGTCTCACGCTTCATCGCTTTGACCAATAAAAACAATTGAGTACATGTATTTTGGGGATTAGCTTAAGTCCAGTGAATAAGTACAGTTTAAGTTAATCAGATCATAATACGAGACCTCCAGAATTAATATCATCCTTGAGCATTTTCCCAACCCCCAACCGCCATGGCAACTTCACATTGGTAGCATTTCTACTCCATATAGCCATTTCCTATTGCTCGGCACATAACTGGCTCAAGACGCCATGAGACTCACTGACTCTCACTCACATAGCTCAAAAACCTCGCCATTTCATTTCTAAATATCACCATTGATCGTATAAAAATACTTACACCACAATCCATGATATTGACAATCTGATGTAATATCGACAATACAGTTCATAAGATACAATTATAATCAAAATAAAAATACCAGTTTAAGAGTAGAATACTCATCTTACTTTTTTCTAGAATAATTTTTACTCAAAACACTCCCCGGTTCTTCCAACTCCCTCCCCGAGTGTTTTGACCGAAAGAATGAATTGGCCGGAGGAATAGAAATAAACAAATTTAAAAGGATAAAACTTAAAAGTAAGGCGGTGGTCCCACCGGAAAATAATAATAATAATAATAATAATAATAATAAGGCGGTGGCCAAAAGCAAACAATAGGCAAATGAGTGAAGGATTGACACATGGAAGGCGCCGGCTCTAGTTTCGGATTAAAAATTTCGATTGATTTTGAGGGATTGCTTGAATTTACTTTTTCCCGTGCTCTCTGTTGAGGGCAATAAAGATGGTGGCAACAAAATTGTTTGTTTTATTGTTTTATTATTATTTTTCTTTTATGTTTTTTAAACTTATAAAATAAAATTGCTATTTATTTAATTAAACGGGTAGATTTTCGGTTTGGTTTCATATCGAACCGAATACAACTTGTTCACAGGTGTGACTGAATATTGTCGAGAAAATGCATGATTGAAAATATCAATAGTCAAATTATGAGGCATTATTCTTAAGATAAAAAGATCCCGGACATGTGCACAGTCCGAATCTTACGTAGTGGGATCTAACGGCTAGAAAAAACTTCCTTGATTATTGTTTTTTCAGCTAACCTTGGTAGATTCTGTAATTAATTATTTGCATAAATCACAGAAAAATTCATGAACTTTTACTATTGTCAGATCACGAACTTTTAATTTTTACTGTGAAATCACAAACTTTCAATTTTGTGTCATATCTATCATTTCGTCAATTGCTTTTAAATTTTCCTTTCATTTGTTGCATGTATCGTTGCGTCAAAACAAATTTGAAACAAAACACAATAATAACAATAATATTTACAATAATAATAATAATAATAATAATAATAATAATAAGAAAAAAGGTAATTTTGATCCTCAATTTTTTATTTTTTTGTCATTTTCATCCTAAATCTTTATTTTTTGCTATTCTCATACTTAACCTTTTAATTTTTTGTCGTTTCAGTCCTACCATCCATTTTTCCGTTAAAAACCTCATTTTCCGTCCAAAAAATATTTTAAAATGATTATTATAAAATAGATAAAAATAATAAAATATAAAAAAAAAGGAAAAAAAGAAGGGGATGCGGCAGCTGTGGGTGCCCCCGCCACCATCCCCCGATGGAGGTTGCCGGGAGGGTTGGACCATGCCGGCGATCTCCGTGGTGGTGGTTAGTGTGGGTCGGTGGTGCCTAGACCCCTCGATTTTGACCGATTTCAGAGATCAGGGGAAATCTCGATCTTTGAAATCGGGGAGAAATCGTCACCAGCCCCCCGATGAAGTCGTCGGCGAGGTCCAATCCTCTTGGTGACCTCTGTTGGAGGCACGGCGAGGGGGTGATGGTGGGGGAGGTGTGGGTGTTGGCCGGCGGGGATGCCCCATGCCCTTTGATTTCAGATATCGGGATTCCCCCAATCTCTAAAAAATCAGGGCAAATCGAGGGGGCTTGGGCACCCCTTTTTCTCTTTTTATTATTTTTTAATTTTCAATTGTTTTATAACTTTCTATTTTTCAAAAATCATAATTATTTTTAAATTATTTTTTTGACAGAAAATGAGTTTTTAAAGGCAAAATAGACACTAGGACTAGAACGGTAAAAAGCAAAAGGTTTAGGATGAGAATGGAGAAATTAAAGGCTTATAATCAATATGACAAAAGCTCCAAATATTGAGAACTAAAATTGCCTTTTTCTCAAAATAACAATAACAATACGAATAATGATAAAAAAATCATAAACTTTTACTATTGTCTCAAATCTATATCAAACTTTTATTTTTGTCATAAGATGACGAATTTTCAATTCCCTCCCATATCCATCATGTCATCAACTGCCGTTAGCTTTTCCTTCCTTGATTCCACTTTTTAGAAGAGTTCATAGTAAAAGACAGTAATAATAAAATTATAAGAGTTTTCATTGATTGACCGAGAAAAAAAAAAGACAGTAATATATTTATTTTAGTAATAGAACTATAATTATGGTTTATATTTTATAATTCACATGTATACATGACATTGAATCGAAATTCATGATCGCTAGGACTTAATGAAATAAATACCAATGACTACACAATTATAGATAATTATCTTAGATATTACCTTTTCAATCGTTTTGATTCTGCGAGGGAATTACGTATTATTACTTTAGTTAGTTGCCACCACATCATTGTATCAAATTTCTCAATACATCTTAATTATGGTAATTATCAATAAGGAAATATTTATTCGCTTATGATAAGTATTTTAGATAATTATTCGTCTAAATAATTTTGCTAACCTGAAATAATTATTTTCTATTGTTTGTTATCTTCTTGTTACTTAAAGAAATTAAAAATTTTTGTCGCACAACACGTAGATTCTCCCATAGTTTTACATGGTATTACTGTAATCGTGTATCCGTCCCCTAAGAGCATTTGCAATGGGTGGCCCATTTTAGTGACCCTTCCCATTTTGGGGGCCTCACGTGGTGCCACGTCACCTCCAATGGATTGAAGAAAAAATTGTCTATCTGTTCCACAGTGGGACGGTGCATTTTGGGGGGCAATTTGTGACTCCACATGTTTTTTATTTTAAAAATTTTGCTTACACATTTTTTAACTGGGAAAGAGTGAAACGTGGTGCGCTTTGAGTGGAATGCGTCAATTGTCTCCTGGCCCTCTAATCCGGGCCTGGGGACAGTTTCTTGTGGGGGGAAGAAAAGTGTCCGAGCGTGGGGGCAATTGGGCCATTTTTTTAAAGCATTGCAGATGCTCAACATTAACTTAAAATTATCAAAATTAAAATTATTACTTAAAATAAAGAATAAAAAGTAATTTTCATAAGTACATGTTAGCCTGCGGCATAATTTTTCAATTGTCAAAATTAGCCAAAATCATATTTTTGAAAATATTTACCAAACATTACTTTTACGTTAAAAACAATTGAAAAAGCGCTTTTCAACCTCCAACTGCACTTTCAACGAACTGTAAGTGTAGAAACGTTATTAGGTGATCTTATATCGCCACGTGGCGTAAGAAAGCACCAATTAAATTGCATGAAACTAGGGATTTTGTGCTAATTACTCTGATAATTGTCATAATTATTTTTCATTAAAGAATTTTTATTGATTCTCCCACATCACGTCATTTGAGGTAAGATTATCTAAAATTTTATTATAAGTGCATATTGTAAATGTACACTTCCTCTCTGTCTAATCATTTCCAAAAGAAGATCCAATTTGTGAGCTGCATGCTACAGGTTTCCTTCCGTTGCTTGGAGAGATTGGAGATTTCATCCATGAACAGCCTGACAACAATATGGCACTCTCAAGTCGCTGCGGATTCTCTCAGCGAACTTATAGAAATCACGGTAGAAGGATGTGACAAACTGGTGACCTTGTTCCCCCCCGGCACAGTGCGTTCATTTCAAAACCTTGAGGTTCTAAAAATAAGAAGATGCAGTGCATTGAAAGTGGTGTATGAAATAGAGGAGAATGCTGGTTCTGATCTTCCTGGCTTGGTAGCGATCACCAAACTGAAAGAGCTGTCTCTTGCTGATTTGGCGAATTTGCAGCACATATGGAGAACGGACCCAAAAGGGATCCTTAGCTTTCAGAATTTAAGCTCAGCCTCAGTTATGGGATGCAGCAGCCTCAGGTATCTCTTCCATGCCTCTGTGGCACAAGCCCTCGTTCAGCTTGTTGAGCTGAAGGTAACAAAGTCCAGCCTAGAGGTAATTGTTGCGAAAGATGAAGGCATGCAACCGGCCAGTACCCTGGAATTTGTTTTCCCTCGAGCTACCAAGCTGGAGCTCTCAGACCTCTCGCAGCTCAAAAGCTTCTACCCAGGCAAATATATTTCTCGATGGCCCTCGCTGAGAGAGTTGATGATCTCTAAGAGCAACAAGGTTGAGATATTTGCTTTCGACTCGAAGAAATCCCAAGCAATAATCAGGAATGGCAATCAAGCTGAACAACCCCTGTTCTTGGTTGACAAGGTACATGCTTCCTATGCCACTCTCTCTCGTCTCCCCACTAGATTATGAAAATTATCGACACGCATTAGATGAGCAGAACAGGAATAACGAGATATTTCTAGCTATGTACTTTGAGTGCGAAATGGGGATTATGAATGATGAAGCATCCGCAGGGTAAGCTTCCAATTTTCATATCAGATAACAGATAAATTTCGGATGATCTTGGCAGGGAACATTTTCCAATGTGGAAACACTGCATATGCAACACAATGATAACATGAAACAGATCATATGGAGTGGGCGCAACCGTCCCAAGCTGACATGCTTCTCATCAGGGGTCCACTTCCATTTCGCGAACCTCACAACTCTGAAAGTTGAGAATTGCTGCTCTTTGAAGAACATACTCACCCCAAACATGGTGTCGGAACTCCCTTGGCTTGCAACACTAGAAATTAGGGACTGTGCAATGCTGGAGGCAGTGATTGTAAGAGAAAAGAAAGCTAGAAAACGTAACATCAGGCTTGCAAAGTTGAGATATATAACTCTAGAGTCCTTGCCCATGTTGGTTAGCTTCTGCCCTCATGGTTGCTTAATTCAATGTCCATCTTTGACGGAAATGGCCATAAAAAACTGTCCTGAAATGAGGAGATTCACTTCTCCACACCTGAAAGAGAAAGTGTCGAATGCGATGGATGAAAACAGCAAAGAATCATACTCAAATAGTGGTGATATTGACATACCTCAAGAAGCCTTCTTCAATGAAAAGGTCAGCTTCAATGCCCAGTTTCCTTGCATATATATAGTACATGTTCTTATTTGATTATAGATATGTCTTACGCTATGTATCACCATGAAAGGAATTCTCTTTAGGAACTTAAGAAAGAGAAGAACTAATTCAATTTGAGTATATTCATCATTGCTCTCGATACAAATTGCAGAGCCAAGCAAATCCACATCGCGTCACATCTAAGGGTTGATGATTGTATTTGATCTGTTTATGATTGACATTCTGCTGCTCCATGGTGATACTATTTCTATATGTTTTTATTTGATCTATGTGTCTTTATGTATACTGGAGTTTGTGTTGGTGCTACGTGCAGTGATACACGCACTGTTTTATTTAGACTTACTTCTAGAATTTTTATAAATATTTATTTTTTGCCAAAATTAATGATATAAAGAGAAAAAAAATTGCATGAGAAATATTGTTTTGAATAATTAATCGTACTACAGGCGATATTAAGCACATTTCAACTTTTGTAACATGATTTTTAAAATTTTAACTAATCCAACAAAAGGAAAGAAAAGAAAGTGCAAAAGAAATGTAGTAACGTGGAGGAGGGTGAAAAATAAATGGAGAGGAAATAGATGGAGAGAAGGGAAGTAGGAAGGAAGTAGTTGGTGGTTATTGTTTGAATTTACTTTTTCTAATCTTAATCTAATGATCCTTATTAATTGAATAAAAAAAAGGATCATTTTTGGCAAGTAAGAGTGAGACAAACTTACTTCTTCTCCCTTTATAACAGTAGAGATGCTTTCATTTTGTGCTAACAATGGAACTGAAGAATTGTTTAGGATCCTATCTCGTCTGAAAAAGGTTCTCTATTCCAACAACCTCTCCTCTTAGTTGATAAGGTGTGTGATATATATATCTACTCTCCCACGTTTTTTTGGTTCAGTTATAGTTTTTTGCACAAACTGACTAATTACGTTGAGTGTGGCATGAACAACTTTGCCGTATAGTAAACTCTTGTTGACTCTATCCCGTGCCAAAGCACGTCACATTGCCCATCATGTCTCAGAACGATCTAAAACAGCTTTCAAGCAAGATTTAATTGCTTTAGGGTGAATAATATATAGGGAAACCCTCTTTTAGTCTGTGGAAAATAACGAGGTGGTGGCCCCAGAACATAATCCTCATTTTGCTAATATTCCCCTGCAGATTTATGTTTGCAGTCAATTTCAGCAAATAATAAACGATTTCATCTAACATGCTAGAGGATTTCAGTAAATGCCTTGTTGAGAGGGGATCAAGGGTGTCCTCGAGGCATTTAGTGCATAATATAGGAAGAAGGAATATAACGTAAAATTTGTAATGAGCGTGCAGGTTTCATTCCCTCGATTGGAGGAATTAACAATTTCAGTTAGGAATGATATGGGGCGGTCAAGTAACTGAAGATTGTTTCAGCAAACTTAAAGAAATCACCGTACAAGGCTGTGATGCACTGGTTACCATATTCCCACCCTGCATGGTGCGTGCATTATGGAAACTCGAGAAGCTGATGGTAGAATCTTGTTCTTCATTGGAAGTCATCTACGATATGCAAGGGCTCACGGAGGGCAGCATGGAATATTCTGATCACGTTGTTGTTGGGACCCAGCTGAAAGAATTGAGACTTAGTGATTTACTAAAATTGGAGCACATCTGGAATACTGGAAATCCGGGAAGGATTCTCAGCTTTCACAACCTGGACTCGGTTGAAGTTGAGAAATGCGAGAGTCTCAAGTATCTCTTCCCTCCCTCTGTGGCAAAGGTTCTTTACAACCTCAGTGAGCTGGTGATAGAGGATAATAGAGGGCTAGAGGAGATAGTCACAGCTGCTGTTGATGAGGAAGTGGAAACAACTGCAGGTACCTCGGAATTTGTATTTCCTCGAGCTACACGTCTGAAGCTCTGTGGACTCCCGGGGCTCAAGAGTTTCTGCCAAAGGCGGCATATCTCCAAATGGCCCTCGTTGAAAACATTGCAGATCAATCGCTGCGACAGCATCCAGAACTTGTTCTGTGGAATCGACTTGTTCCAAGATGCACCTGGTAATGGTGTGGGTTCTCCTAATTCTCAACAAACCGGCCTCTTCTTGTTAGATAAGGTATGAACATTTATTATTTCTTTTCCTTTTTAATTGGTGATCAGCGAGCTAGCACAAATATCAAGAGAAAATATTATGTGAGGTAACACATCTCAAAGCAGTTATTAGCTATAACACATATGTAATCAATTCAATGCCGACCCAAGGGCAAGGTAACTAAGGCCTTTTCCGTAGGCCCATAAATTATTGCCCTCATATTAATAATAATAATATTATAATCATATTTACTACAATTATTATACTACTACATAATAAACTAAGATTCAAAATATTAATTTTACTAGCTATATGATCCTGCATTTTTCCCGATATAATCCATATATACATCAATAATAGATTAATTTTCTGTACAAATTCTGAAAATTTGGTAAGTACAAATTCCATTGAATACGCAGAGATCTCGATAAACTCTCACACTGGCCACTCTGACATATAAAAACAACTAAGAGGATATATTTTTAGGCTCGGCTTGAAGTCCACTGAATAACCCTAACCTAAAGTATATATCATAAAAATATGGCCCAGTCCTCTAGAACTCGGATCACCCTTAGCCCCATTCCAGTGAATTCCCCTGCAGATTTGTGTTTGCAATCAAATTCAGCAATAATAAACGATTTCATCTAACATGCTCGGAGATTTCAGCGGATGTATTTTTGAGAGAGGTGTCCTACAGGCATTTAGCGTATGATATAGGGAGAAAGAATATAATAAAAAATTTTGTAATATGCAGGTTTCATTCCCTCGATTGGAGGAATTAACAATTTCAGGCATGGAGAAGTTGGGAACGATATGGTGCACTCAGATAACTGGAGATTATTTCAGCAAACTTACGGAAATCACAGTAGAAAGTTGTGATGCACTGGTTACCATATTCCCACCCTGCATGGTGCGTGCATTATGGAAACTCGAGAAGCTGATGGTAGAATCTTGTTCTTCATTGGAAGTCATCTACGATATGCAAGGGCTCACGGAGGGCAGCATGGAATATTCTGATCACGTTGTTGTTGGGACCCAGCTGAAAGAATTGAGCCTTAGTGATTTACTAAAATTGGAGCACATCTGGAATACTGGAAATCCGGGAAGGATTCTCAGCTTTCACAACCTGGACTCGGTTGAAGTTGAGAAATGCGAGAGTCTCAAGTATCTCTTCCCTCCCTCTGTGGCAAAGGTTCTTTACAACCTCAGTGAGCTGGTGATAGAGGATAATAGAGGGCTAGAGGAGATAGTCACAGCTGCTGTTGATGAGGAAGTGGAAACAACTGCAGGTACCTCGGAATTTGTATTTCCTCGAGCTACACGTCTGAAGCTCTGTGGACTCCCGGGGCTCAAGAGTTTCTGCCAAAGGCGGCATATCTCCAAATGGCCCTCGTTGAAAACATTGCAGATCAATCGCTGCGACAGCATCCAGAACTTGTTCTGTGGAATCGACTTATTCCAAGATGCACTCTGTAACAGTAATGATGTGAATTCTCCTCCTCAACGAACTCTCTTCTTGGTAGATAAGGTATGGATCTTCTTCTAGTTTCTTTTTTCTTTTTAATTTGACAGCTTGCTAGCATATAATTGTCGAGACAATGTTAGGCGAGACTCATACATCTCAAAGCAATTATTACCCATAACACATGTAATCAGTTACAACTTCCAACTAATTCTCAAAGGTACACTTGCTTTCTTGGTAGATAAGGTATGGATGTTCTTCTAGTTTCTGTTTCTTTTTGATTTGACAGCTTGCTAGCATATATTTGTCGAGAAAATATTAGGCGAGGCTGATACATCTCAAAGCAATTATTAGCCGTAACACAAGTAATCAGTTACAACTTCCAACTAATTCTCTAAGGCACACGTTAAAGTAGCATCTGGATCAGCTATATAGAGGAGTCACTTGAAAACATCGGGAGTAATTCCTTGTACCAGGTCTATGGACTTGAGTTTTATTTTTTGTTCTAATGAAATAGAAATCGTACATAACTAATAAAGGGGCACGAATTTCCCTAACACGAGTATCGAACCTGGAACCTCTTGGCTACCAGGCGAGGGCGTATGCCACTGCACTGCACCACCCTCTTTGATCTATGGACCTCATTAGTAACCAAAAAAGTCGGAAATAATTCATCTTTCTTAGTAGTCTCTTAGAGAACAAACTTTCTTTTTCAGCCAAAAAAAGAAAAGGTGGGCTCCTTTCCAGTGAATTCACCTGCAGATTTATGTTTGCAGTCAAATTCAGCAATAATATATAATTTCATCTAACATGCTTGAAGATTTCAGTGAATGCCTTCTTGAGAGGGGTGTCCTTGAGGTATTTAGCGTATACTATATTGAGAAAGAATAAAACGAAAATTTTCTAATATGCAGGTTTCATTCCCTCGATTGGAGGAATTAACAATTTCAGGCCTGAAGAATTTAGGAATGATATGGGGCGGTCAAGTAACTGAAGATTGTTTCAGCAAACTTAAAGAAATCACCGTACAAGGCTGTGATGCACTGGTTACCATATTCCCACCCTGCATGGTGCGTGCATTATGGAAACTCGAGAAGCTGATGGTAGACTCTTGTTCTTCATTGGAAGTCATCTACGATATGCAAGGGCTCACGGAGGGCAGCATAAAATATTCTGATCACGTTCTTGTTGGGACCCAGCTGAAAGAATTGAGCCTTAGTGATTTACTAAAATTGGAGCACATCTGGAATATTGCAAATCCGGGAAGGATTCTCAGCTTTCACAGCCTGGACTCGGTTGAAGTTGAGAAATGCGAGTCTCAAGTATCTCTTCCCTCCCTCTGTGGCAAAGGTTCTTTACAACCTCAGTGAGCTGGTGATAGAGGATAATAGAGGGCTAGAGGAGATAGTCGCAGCATCAGTTGATGAGGAAGTGGAAACAGTTGCAAGTACCTCGGAATTTGTATTTCCTCGAGCTACACGTCTGAGGCTCTGTGGACTCCCGGGGCTCAAGAGTTTCTGCCAAAGGCGGCATATCTCCAAATGGCCCTCGTTGAAAACATTGCAGATCAATCGCTGCGACAGCATCCAGAACTTGTTCTGTGAAATTGACCTGTTCCAAGAAGCACCCGATAACTGTAACGATGTGGGTTCTTCTCCTCAACGGACCCTCTTCTTGGTAGATAAGGTATGGATCTTCTTCTAATTAATTTCTTTTCATTTTTAATTAGTCGGCTTGCTAGCATATATTCGTCGAGAAAATATTAGGCGACTCACTGATACATCTCAAACCAATTATTAGCTGTAACACACGTAATCAGTTACAACTTCCAACTAATTCTTTAGGTTACAGCCAGAGGAGTCGTTTGAAAACATTGGAGGTAATTCCTTGTACTAGGTTTATTAAGAGTTTATAAGAGATTGGGTACCACACGAAAAAATGGAATAAAAAAGCATGCGTTTATAAGAGATTGGGTATCACAATCTATGCTCGAGTTTTGGGTTGGAGATAGACCCAGTCGATTACAAAGTCTATGGATCTCATTTCTAATAAAAAAAAACGTAGGAAATAATTCAACTTTCCTAGTCTAGTCTCTCAGAGAATAAACTATCTTTTTCAAAAGAAAAGCTCTTTTATCTCCACGTGGGTTTGCAGTTTTATTTTTTCAATCTCTCTTGGGGGCTTACTCGGCCAATCTTCGAACGCCACATGACACCATTAAGTGCCACGTCGGCAATTCTGTTAAACTTAATGGAGAAATCAACGTCGTACCAAACGTGGTAATAAATCAAAAGTTAGCTTATTACCATGCAAAGAAAAATTATTTTGTGCTAAATATTGGAAAAGGTACACGTACGGTTTGTGTTTTTTCTTTTTGTTATTTATCCTTTTTCTTATTTATGCTTAAGGGTAATATGCAGTGTATAGTTTGAATATCAAGAATTTGTATAGAATCATAATCATTTATTTTATTTATATTTTGCAGTAATATCTAATATTTTATTGAGAAATCAATAAATATTCAACTTGTTATTGCACTTTTCTCCAAAAATTTTCTCCCTAGCTGGCATTTGATATTATGCCTACTTATTTTTTCTAATCTGATAATTATTTCATTGATGTAGGTTTTCTAGATATAATGTTTCCTTGGGAAAAAAATAATTCTTTTGATAACATAATAGTGGTAGTAGTTCTACATATGCTAAGAAATTAAGGTTGGATGTATACAGTGTCAATGATGTGTTGATATTCAATATATACTGTATTCAATAAAATTGTGGTAATAAACATCATTCATAGAACTATGTGTTTTACACATTATGAAATTTCACATATATATATATATATACATGTCATTAAATCAAAATTGATAATCTTTCTCAATAGGTCTTAATCTATTAATAATCAGAGTCTAGACAATTATCTTTCAATGATAATTATCTTAAATAGTTATTTTAGCAATTGTTTTATTTTTTCTAAGATAAATATTTTTATTACTAATTTAGTTGCCACCACATCATCGAATCGAAATTGTCAATTTTCTTGATACATATCAAAGAGGACATAATTATTTTCTTACTATAGGATTCTTAGGTTCTAACTATTTTTCATGCGCAACGATTGGGTACTTGCCAAGTTATAGATGATATTAGTTGTCTACCCTTCCCCTAAGCTGGCTCTAGCGGTTGCTTGACCTAGCTAGGAACAGTCATACGTGCATAAGCGCATACAATAAATTTACACTTCCTCTGTGTCCAATCATTTCCAGAAGAAGATCCAATCTGTGTGCTGCATGCTGCAGGTTTCCTTCATTTACTTGGAGAGATTGGAGATTTCAGAAATGAACAGACTGGTGACCTTGTTCCCCCCCGGCACAGTACGCTCATTTCAAAACCTTGAGGTTCTGAGCATAGAAAGTTGCGGTGCACTGGAAATGGTCTATAACATAGAGGAGAATGCCGATTCTGATCTTCCCAGCCCGGCAACAGTCACCAAACTGGAAAAGCTGTCTCTTACTGATTTGGCAAAACTGCAGCACATATGGAGAACGGACCCGAGAGGGATCCTCAGCTTTCAGAATTTAAGCTCAGTCTCAGTTATGGGATGCAGCAGCCTTGGGTATCTCTTCCATGCCTCTGTGGCAAAAGCCCTCGTCCTGCTTGTTGAGCTGGAGGTAAGAGAGTCCAGCCTAGAGGTAATTGTTGCGAAAGATGAAGGCATGCAACCGGCCAGTACCCTGGAATTTGTTTTCCCTCGAGCTACCAAGCTGGAGCTCTCAGACCTCTCGCAGCTCAAAAGCTTCTACCCAGGCAAATATATTTCTCGATGGCCCTCGCTGAGAGAGTTGATGATCTCTAAGAGCAACAAGGTTGAGATATTTGCTTTCGACTCAAAGAAATCCCAAGCAATAACCAGGAATGGCAATCAAGCTGAACAACCCCTGTTCTTGGTTGACAAGGTACATGCTTCCTATGCCACTCTCTCTCTTCTCTCCACTAGATTATGAAAATTATCGACACGCATTAGATGAGCAGAACAGGAATAACGAGATATTTCTAGCTATATACTTTGAGTGCGAAATGGGGATTATGAATGATGAAGCATCCGCAGGGTAAGCTTCCAATTTTCATATCAGATAACAGATAAATTTCGGATGATCTTGGCAGGGAACATTTTCCAATGTGGAAACACTGCATATGCAACACAATGATAACATGAAACAGATCATATGGAGTGGGCGCAACCGTCCCAAGCTGACATGCTTCTCATCAGGGGTACACTTCCATTTCGTGAACCTCACGACTCTGAAAGTTGAGAATTGCCGCTCTTTTGAGAACATACTCACCCCAAATATGGTGTCGGAAATCCCTTGCCTTGCAACACTAGAAATTAGAGACTGTGCGATGCTGAAGGCAGTGATTGTAGGGGAGAAGAAAGCGAGAAAACGTAACTTCAGGCTTGGAAAGTTGAGATGTATAACTCTAGAGTCCTTGCCCGAGTTGGTTAGCTTCTGCCCACATAGTTGCTTATTTGAATGTCCATCTTTGATGAACATGACCATAAAAAACTGTCCTAAAATGAGGACATTCCTCACTTCTCCACACCTGAAAGAGAAATTGTCCAATCCGGTGGGTGAAAGAAGCAAAGAAGCATGCATGGATAGTGGTGACATTAACATCCCTCAAGAACCCTTCTTCAGTAAAAAGGTTGGTTTAAATCCCCAGATTTCTTGTTCTTTCTTACCTTGTTTTAAGTGCTTTACTATCCATCACCGTGAAGGAATTCTTCTTGGGAACTTCACTGGAAAGGGAAACAAATTTAAATTGAGTATATTCATGGTTGCTCTTGATGCAAATTGCAACGCCACATCACCTCACTTATAGCATTTGGTGACTGTATTTGATTTGTTGATGATTGACATTTACTTCTGTTCCATGGTGATATTTACTGGAAAAGTACATGCATTTCCATGTGTTTGGGTTTCATTTCGTGCAAAGAATGAAGGAAGAATTGTTTAGGATTGAATCATGTCCCCGTACTAATAATACAGTTGAATTAATGCAAACTCCAGGTTCAGTTCCCTAGCTTGCAAATACTGGTGCTTTCCCATATGGAGAGCTTGAGCATGATATGGCATGACGTACTTGCAGAGAAGTCATTTGATAAACTGAGGGATGTCAAGATCTATCATTGCAGAAAGCTGATGAGAATATTTCCGCCCAAAACTGCTCTTGAAAGATTCAGGAATCTGGAGAAGCTGCGTATAGCTTATTGTGATTCATTGGAAGTAGTGTTCGACATTGCCGGCCAGTGCCATGATCCTGTAATAAAGATGTCGTTGAGAAAACTGTGTCTGTCTAATCTGCCAAAGCTGCGGAGCGTGTGCAATGCAGATATTGGCGGAACCATCAGCTTTGACAGCCTAAAGCCTGTGCGAGATATTGCATGTCCGAAGCTTGAAAATTCCTCGGGGATTGCCTTTACAGGAGAAGAAAGTCAGGATCTAGAAGAAAGTTCGGAGGCAGACTTGTATAGTGACTGAAAGTCAGGATATTGACGGCACCGTCAGCTTTGAAGACCTGAACCCAGTGCGAGTTATTGAATGCCCAAATCTCAAAAATTACGGGGGACTGGCTTTGTTACTGAATAATGCAAAAGAAGGAGATAAAGTGTAATTGTCTCCGTGGGAGTCGCTCGTACTTCTACATTCTTGCAGCTTTAGGAGAAAAGATGTCTATTTATAGATGGCTGCGATGAAGGAACAATTTGCTCTAGTCAACAGATACATCATTTTGTTCAATTTCTTTGTTGCTATTGGACTAATTGTGGCGAGACCTCGCTCGCAAGTACACTTAACTAGCATTACCTCCTGCAGTGTCAATTTCTTGCATACTGAATATGTATCTATATGTTATATACAATGGCATATGGATACTTTTGTTAGTCTTATATTGCTCGCAGTCCGAAACAATGAAAAGCTTGGTAAGCTTTCCTAGGATCAAAATTTTACTTAAAAAAAAAAAGTCGAAAAAGTGGTATATATCGATCCTATTAATTATCTACCATGAAAAAGAATGTTTTAGTAAATAGGGTGAGGCTGAGAGCAGAGCCCTTTCATCCTCTGCTTCCTAATTCATTTCGCTCTTTCAACTATCCAATGTACCTCACGGGGCATTAAAAATGATACGGCTTTTTCCACCCGAAAAGAAAAATGATACGACTTCGATAATCTTGACTACTCATGTCCAAATTATATTCTTCACATCATCGTGTTTTTCAGGAAGAGGTATAAATAAATGTCCGTATGTCCCCTGCTTCATAGATTTTGTTGTCTACAAGAAACAAGATCTTGTCGTGCTGGATACCTTTTTATAGCATGAATGAATGTGAATCCCACCGGAAGAATCTGGCACGTGAGAGATTCTCCAACCCCACCATGTTCATGTTCGATCACACTGCTCAGAATTTCCATTTCTGTGGCATCCAATTGTATTCCCGTATAAAGTGGACTTTCCACCAGCACGTGGGATGCTTTTTGGGTGGACTTATAAATTATACAGACCATAAGAATCTAGGAATAAATCCAGATATACCAACACCTTGCATGGAAATATAATGCAGTGCCAATGAATATTAGGATAATATCCATATATATCCCATGTCGTCTTGCTAGAGGACAGTAATACCCTCTCAGCGTTCTTAAACCGCGGTGACATGTGATGTTATTGTTCTATAATGAAACTGTTGTATTCCAAACTAGTCATAAAATCCGTGCGTCGCACGGCATAATTCCACCAATTTGAAAAAATATATAATTACAAATTAAAAAGAAAAATTACTTGGAGAATCAAAAGTGAAACAAAAATAATAAAATAAACAAACAATCATCGCGTTTAGTGGTAGAATAACTTACTTCTTGAGAGCATATATATAGGTAGCAATACATTTCTGGAGATGAAACTCACATCACTAATCTTGAAAAAAAATATTAAAAAAACAAAAAAATAAGAGAAAAATGAGAGAATGATAATTTTCGATAAAAATGAGAGAAAAACAAAGTATAAATTTAATCAACTCACTTGCATCTAGATATATATATAGTTTCGAGAGCTCGCGTCTAATTGTAGATGTATTCTTTGAGCGCTAAATATGTTCATATTTATGTGTGTGATAATTCACATTTATAACTACCATACAAAGTATAGATAAAATATAATTTGATTTGTCTTTCTTTTTTTCGGTGAACAAATCTGATTTGTTTTTTGAAAAGAAAATATAATATATATATATATATAAATATTATCTAATCTATTTTTAAAAATATATATTTGCAAAAACATATAATTTATATATACTTTTTCTTACTATATACTAAAGAATGTCCACATAACCATATATTAACATATTTTATATTATGCATGAATATATACTAATATATATACTTATTTTGATGTTAATATTTATTTATAAAATGTTAATATTTATTTCAAAAATATTTGAGATTATTGAATAATATCTATACGTATAATAAAATTTTCTCATTTATTTCAAATACATTCTATTATATAGATTATAAAAATTGAAGAAATCAAGAAATTGGATTTTATAATGAGATATCTTTAAAAAAATATTTTTTATAAAAAATAATTCCAAAAATAAAATATTCAAAAAATCTAGAACATTCCATATATATCTATAAGAATATTATCTAATCTATTTTTAAAAAACTAGATATATATATATATATATATATATATAACAATATAATTCATATATACTTTTTCTTATTATATATACTAAAAGTTATCCACATAACCATATATTAATATATCTATATTATGTATGAATATAAAATAATATATACATATATCAATATTTATGTGATGAGATATTATTTTTTATTTTAGAAAATTCAAGATTTTTTAGTAATATATATTATAAAAATTTAAAAAAAATCAAAAAATCGTATTTTATGCTGAGATATCTTTTAAAAATTGTAAAAAGCGCCATTTAGAAAATTCATATTGTATTCAACGAAGATTAAATGGAATATTATTTCAGAAGATTTTGTTACTGATTTTATAATTGAGTATAATTTAAGATTTTGAAAAACTCAAAAAATAAGAAAATTTCATTCAGAAACTGAGCATTCTAAGGCCATCTGGGATGAAATATTAACTTTCATATTAAAATATTCAAGATTATTAAATAATATATAAATTAAAGAAATTAAAGAAATGAAGAAATCTGATTTTATATTGAGATATCTTTAAAAACAAATTTTATTAAAAATGATTTGGAAAATTAAAAAAATTTAAAAACCTAGAAAGTTCATTTAGAATATTCATATTGCCTTCAATTGGAGATAACCGTAGTATCCAAAAGATTTTATGATATTTTCGATTTTTTAAATGGAATACTATTTTAGAAGATTTTGTTGCTAATTTCATAATAAAAGATAATCTAAAATTTTGAAAATTCAAAAAATCAAGAAAATTTCATTCAGAAACGGAGCGTTTTGAGGCCATCTGGTCCACCTCGTATCTTGCTTTCATATATATAGATATAGATATTATAACAGCATACATATATCTATACAATATATAAAGGGTAAATTGCACCGGTAGTCCAAAAGGTTTCATGAATGTTTCAAGCTGGTTCAAAATGTTTTTTTGATAACTAGTTGGTACAAAAAGTTTCAAAACCGTTTCAATATAGTACATTCTATCAAATTCCCCTAACGTCGTTAACATTTTGCTGACGTGGCGAGTCATATGTGTCACTTTTGACACGTGGAACCAATCACAGTGCGCCACGTCATTTAAGAGAAAATAAAATTTGAAAAAGTCTAATAAAAAATAGAGTAAAATTTAGAAAAAAATAAAAAAAAATATTTGAAAATTTTTAAAAAACTTTTAAAATTTAAAATTCAAAAAATTTAAAAATAATTTTAAATTTTAAAAACTTTTAAAAATAATTTTAAACTTTTATTTTTAAATTTAAAATTAAAATTTAAAATAGTTTTTATTATTTTAAATTTTAAATTATTTTTAAAAAAATTTAAAAATAAAAAAAATTATTTTAAAATTTTCAAAAATAATTTTAGTAATAATTTGAATTTTTTTAAAAGTTATTTAAAATTAATTTAAATTTTTTATTTTTAAAAAATTTTAAAATAATGTTTTTTATTTTTTTTCTAAATTTTTACTATTTTTTGTATTTTTTATTATTTCTGTATTTTTATTGGATTTTTTCAAATTTTATTTTCTCTTAAATGACGTGACGCATTGTGATTGGTTCCACGTGTCAAAAGTGACACACATGACGCGTCACGTCAACAAAATGTTAACGACGTTAGGGGAAATTTTCGAAATGAACTATATTGAAATGGTTTTGAAACTCTTTGTATTAACAAATTACTAAAAAAATATTTTAGACCAACTTAAAATATTAATGAAATATTTTGGACTATCGGTGCAATTTACCCATATATAAATGAAGGAAGCTCATTTCACTGCTGGTCCGCATCTCCGTTCCAAAAATGCCCTCCTTTTTATTAGGAAATTACATAAATGTCCTTCCCCTTAATCCTGTCTTTATAAGAAGGCTTCCCTTTTCTTTTTGGCCCATTTCTTCTTCTTCTTCTTCTTTTTGAAAAAAAAAAAAAACGCCCATATTCCACTGACGCTTCAACTATCCCCTTTCGCGCGTTCAGCCCTTTTTCAACAGACGCGCCCAATGTCACCCCACCCTCTCTTGTTTTGCCCCAGTGTCTCATCCCGATGCCTCTAAGCGACTGAGGCCCCCCCGTTTCTCTCAGTGATTGACGGCCCCGATGTCTCGTCCAGTGCTCCACCCAAGGTCCGAGCAACTGAAGCCCCTGATTTTTCTTTGTTCAGCCCGATGCCTCTCTCCACATCGGACCACTGCCACTTCTACAGCTTGGTGGTGAATACGTCCGAACTAGTATATAAATGTAAATATGCTAGTGTTGTTTCCACCCCTCTATGACTAATACACTCCATTTGTTATTCATCTTACAAAAATGCCCCCATACCATATTAATTACTTTATCTAATATGGATAAAACCCTTAAGTCACTCTTCTATCTTTATTTATCGATCTATGCTACAATTTATTTCCATTTGAGTATTTTTCTTCTCTTTATTCTAAATATCCACTACCCAAAAATTATTTTTAACAAAACTATGTTTCTCCTTTGTAAAACAAATGAGAGCAAATATAATGCTAGTCAAGAAACCAAAATTTTATTTGTTTTTGTAGTTAATTACTCATTTAAAAATCTTGATGTCAAAAGAGAAAAGAATCCAAACTCCATATTTAAATAAAATTATTTTCACGAGAAGAATAAAAGCAATATCACCTAAATTAATAAAAGAATTTATTAAAACTTTTCAAAGTTTATATGAATTTTTTCATTGAAGATTGTGTTTATTTTGTAAATGCATACAAGTAATGGACCTGTGTTTTTCAAACTATAGATTTACGCAGTTGTACACATGTAATGTACTTTTCAATTTTTTTTATTTATTTTGAGAATCTTTTAAGTTATAATATATCAATTTTAATAATATTGATGAAGTTTGTAATTCTAAGAATCAACGCACACTAAATTAGATATATTATAGTCAAAATTAATATTACATATACAACCACTTTAGAAAGCAAGTAATGTAATAGATGGTAAAGATAACATCGAATTCATCATCTTCCGCCAAATACCCATTTGAAAAATTATCTTCATTGGATTAATTAGGCAAGGAGCGAGAACATTGCCTCATGAACGGCACACATGTTATAAATATTTATTTTTTGTTTTTACAATAATAACAAATAAATTTGTATATATATATATATATATATATTTTATTGTGTTTTCAATTTTTTTACTCCAAGATTTTTTGCCAAATAGATAGCTATTACATATATAAAAGTCTGGAGCTCATTATTGTGTTTCTCTACATTTTAAAATTTCTATTTTACCCTTCTATGTATGTAGACAGTTTGCTTAATTCTTATTTTATCAATTCAATGTATGCAGATATCTTCCTAGACTCCATTCACTCATTCAATATACGCATACATATTTTCTATTTTCTATTTAAAATACATGACCCTTAGTATTAGTTTCCATTGGAAGAAAAATAGTGCCTTATAGAAATTCTATATATATATAAATATATACCTAACGCACTAAAGTGTTTTCACACTTATGCCTACCGATTATGCCTTCTAAATCACAATTAAAGCATAGTGCCTTCCCAATTCAAAAAGACACGTTACATATATATAGATATGTACCTCTCTCTATCACTATATTTAATAATGAAAATCACTCAATTATATCTAATATAAAATAAACAAAATCACATGTCAAAAAGTGATGTTGCATCTGATTCGTTCAGATTTTCTATTTCTACTCCTTCTTTCACTAGACGATTCTTTTGGCCATCTGCTTAATATCTGCTACACAATTACTTTTCCAAGAGTACTTTTTAAACTTTCAAAAGCATGCATCTATAGTCCTCTTTCCCTCCCTGTGCGCACCCGAATTTCGTCTCGTCGGGGCCCGCATGCGCGTGCCTAAATGCAACGCGGCTTGGGAGTATCCACCTTCCCGGGGACGCGCGACGGACGCACGTGAGAAGGAGTCGCCACTTGCCATTTTATGACCCGAGGGTCGAGGGCCGACAAGTTACCCAGGTCTAGGGGTACGGAGTACACCTAATTGCTAAGGCATATGGTCTGCGAAACCCAAGGTTCCGAATTCGGGGGTTCTGTTACATGCGAGCCTATATCTCGCATGCCCTATCGGTACTCTAACTTGTCTAGGCTTGCCATTTTATTTAATTACCGCTTAATTAAGTTTCGCTCATCTTACGCGTTTTGACACCGTAAATTCGAAGAAACACTCCGACCGTCTGCTCTCCGACCGGGATTCTTACATGAATAAACATACAACATAAATCCTCACATTGTTCTCTCAAATAAATAAAATACAAATTATAACAATTGGATCCCGGTCGGTTCGCATTCGGTTATTATTCCACTCGTGCTCACCGTGTAGTTTGAAAAGACTGAAATTGAAATTAAAGTGCGCACTCGGTGTATAAAGGCATTGGACCCCGTGATCGACGGTTATGAGCGTTGGACCCAGTGTGAATCGAGTCCTAAAGGATCAGACTCGATCCGCATAACAATCAAGTGCAAAAGATGTAACAAGCAAGCTCAAATAAACAATCAATGGGGTTTTGTTATCACCAAATTTACGTGGATTAATTGATTATTAACCGAGGAATCTTGGCATACAAATCCTACCCTAAAACAAGCAAAAGGCAAGAGGGGAATGGCATGTAGCATTCAGCATTATTTACCGGACCTGACAGACTGTATGTGTCAGTGATCAAATCTCGAATGTGTGGGTTGATTTTAAATTGTTATGTATCGTGACACTTTGATTATGATAGGTTATTATAGAATGTGGATTTTGACACGAGAATCCTACAACCTAGTGCCTAGCCCGCTATTCCCATTATGTTTTCTATTAGGCCGAGTATGCGATTAAGTCGAATGTTGGTATCTTAAACTGTTGTTCCCGATCTAACTACCCAAGACCATGCCGAGATAACAATAAATTGTAAATACGCCTTTTTGCCTTTGTATAGAAAATTTATTTTTGAAAAGAGAGAGATTACGCAATGCGGGCCACCTCGGCCTGTGACCGGCGTTGACTGATTCCCTGATTCTTCTAGGGTTATACGAGAACCCCAAAAAAGTCAAAGAAACGGTCAATCTATCCGGAAGTGATCTAAAAAGAACTTCCACACCCCGACTTGAGACCTAAAATTAGGAGGCCTCGAGTCAAAACATGCAAGTTCTTCCCAGACGTCCATGCCACATCGGATCACGAATCTCAGATTTTAGTATGAAATTTGCGAATTTTGAAAAGAAGGCGTCAACACGTATTTGCAATTTATCGACGCGTATTTCCGATTAATTACCAATTCGTGCAAAAATTATTAAGGTCGAGTGAATTAATTAGTCAAATAAACGTCACGTTTACCAGATTGGTGAAATCATTAAGTTTAATTAGAAAAGAGAAAGCTTAGGGGGAACGCGTTGCCCTAGGCTAAAAGGATACACGAGTTCACGCTTGTAGCGAGATGTACCCCTTTTCCTCTGTTCTTCTGTTGTGTAGGCTATATCAAACTGCCTGGATAGCATGCTCGATTTGCCCACTATGCTTGAGGAAGAATCCGCGCTAGACGGTTGAGCTGTGTTGGAAGGCTGATCGAGGATCATGTTGGAGTAGATAGTCTGGCCACTTCCGTTGAGGATCCCTAGTCCGCACGATGTGTGAGAGACTAGGGGGTCAATTTTATCCATCTCTCATTTTGCTCTCCTTTTGCTACGGTCACCCACCTTGGGGCCGTACCTCTCAACCTAAAGGGGATTAGCTCTCCTTCTGCCACGACTGCCCGCCTCGGGATTTTCAGTCGTGCCTCTCTCTTGCCCTAACTTTTGCCTAGGTCGCCCCTAAGGGTTTTCGACCTAACGGGCTCGATTCTTTTGTCTCTCGAGTTTGCAAGGGCGAAGGGTTCGAAGAATTCGACCTTCGAGTGCGTTGTGTTCTGTCTCCATCGAGGAGTTGCATCTGCTGCTCCCCTTTTGTCGGGGTTTGTTGATTTCTTTTTCGAATTGGCGGTGCCGGAGTTTTAAATCTCGGGGGCACCTTGTTTTGTCTATTGGCGGGTTTTTCCCGCTTCTTTTGCTCTGTTTTTTTTTTCTTTGCAGCTTTTTCTCGCTTCTTATGCTCAGTTTTTTTTTCTTGCAGCTAGGGTTTGTTTTGTGCCCCCATGTCTTTGTTTGAAACTCCACGATTTTGCATCGCCGAGGCCGCTTTGGTGTGCTTCGCCTCGTGGAGACTTGTTGCATGTTGCTAGCCCTATTTTGTGAGAGCCGGCTTTATTGGAGGTTTTACTCTCGCGCACTCGGAAGTCGAACTTCGTGTCATTTGCCCTTGCAAGCATTACATGTGAATTTCCCCTGCTATCTAGGAAAAGAAAATGTCAAATTGCCCCATGTGGAATAGGGAACCGAGGTTGTCTCGTCATGAATGTTGAACGGGGATGCCCCGGTCTTTATTTGTTGAAGTGGCCCGTGGTAGGCGCCTGGTGTGATGTCTCCGATCATCTCTTGTTGTTCTTTACAGCGCGTGTCCCTTGGAGAGTGCACGCTGTTGAAGCCACTGGATGTTCAAGGAAGATGGTTGCATCAATGTTGAGTGATTCGCTCGATTGTCATTGTTTTCGACTTCATAGGGGGGTACCTCATCGTCGGACACCTCCCTCGTCAAAGTATAAGGAAAGGGTCCGAGACAAGTTCTCAAGGAAGCGTGAACTCGTGCATCGCTCTTCGCCTGTGGTCAATGTGCCCCTGTGAAGAATGACAAAGAAGACAATGCATTAGGCGATTATGCGGGAATATGTGGTAAGAAATATGAGGTGATCCCATAGGAAAATCCCTTTTTGTCCCGCGCGTGACCCATGGGGTGCCACGTGTAGGTGACATTTGTTTCTGGGAATCTAGTCATCACTACTCTGGAGTGGTTAGACCGTGACTAAAGTCACATGAGCTTATTTTCCCTAGTTGCGAGTAAGCATGCGCAGTCATCCTAGGGAAGGCTCGAGGAGTCGGGTCCCATGAGGACAGGCGAGTCGAATAGGTCCAACAGAACTAATAGGGCGTCACAAAGACTGTCACAATGCTCCATTGAATGATTTGTTCATATCGAGAGCCTATTTGGGGGAATGCATTTAAATTAAAGCAAAAGAGAGTTTAAAGAAGACTGCGCATATTGCCCCCGTATTCAATCGGCGACCACAACAGATGTGGATGAGATCCATTCTTTGATCAGAGGCATGATCTTGCTGGTATCTCCTGCAATCGAGAGTTGGGTCATGCTCTGCTTATGGAGCTGTCACTTCCGGTCTTTGCAGCGAAAGGATTAGACTTGCTACTCGGAGTATCGCTTGGATGAATTTGAATCCAAATCGATTTTGGATTTCAGATGAGCCTGAAAGCAGTAAATGTAAGGTGTCAAAACCTGAATGTAATAAATGCTGGGCTGGTGCCCAAAAGCAGTAAATGTTGGGCCAGGGCCCGAAAGCAGTAAATGCAGAACCGAGGCCCGATACGGGGCCGAAGCTCAAAAGTGGGGCCGAAGCCTAAAAGTGGGGCCGAAGCCCGATGCTGGGCCAAAACCCAAAAGCAGGCCCGAAGCCTGATGCTGTAAATGCGGGGGCCCGAGCCAGATGTGGGGTCGAAGCCCGATGCAGTATATGCGGGGATGGAGCCCGATGCAGGGCCAGAGCCCGATGTAGGGCCGGAACCCAATGCAGTAAATGCGTGCTCGATAAGAAAGTGCAAGAGATGCGAAAGGAAATGTCAATGCTGAGGAACAGTGCAGGGCACTGCAAAGCGGTGACTCTGATTTTTCTTGCAGTCTTACTTTGTGGAGCAAGGATGGGGACTTAGTATTGAAATCCCAAGGAGCTGGATGAGAGACGTTTGTTGTATCAAGTGTGGTCGCTCAATATTCAGGCTGTCTTGTTGTTAAGAATTTCCTACAATGGGAAAAGAAAACAATGAAAGAGGATAAACTGTTCAAGATTTCAATGTAAGAGTGTAGGGAAGCGAACTGGCCTGGTAGGCGTCGTGCGAGCACACCAAGAGACATGCATTGATGCGTTGAGCATGCGTGTATGAGTTGATGTGAACATGCTTGGACACGTGTGAGGCGCGCTTAGCCGTTAGTAGATGCACAGGGTCTTGCGAAGAGATGTGCATCTGATCACGCGATGATACTCTCTGCGAAGAAGGTCTTCACTCACTTATATGGTGAGATGTTAGCTAGTATACAAAACAGTAAATGATTACGATGCATGCGATGCGTGAGTTTTCCAAAACTAATGCCGTCATTCGTATTAACTCCGAATGGTTCAAAGTGCAATACAAATTTTCAAAAGATAGTCCTAAATCGGTCTTCTGACGTGCCCGAGGTGCAAGCGACCGTCGCCATGGAAAGGACCGGTTCCAGGTGAGGGCCTGGTAGAGGTGTCTATCCTAGGATGTGCGTGGACCTCCACGGGCCCTCTTCCTGGACCTTTCCAAAGCAGCGTTCATTTTCGCCAACTCCTGATCACGCCTCTGCGGTTGGGCGCGGGCCTGGGCGAGCTCTCTCTGTAGTTGGCGCTGATCAACAAGTTGCTCGTCCTTCTCTGCGACTTCTTGACGATGACGATCTCTTTCGGCTCTGAGATGAGTGAGCTCGGCTTGGATGGTCATATTCGGAATGGGAGTTGCGCCGGGTGACCCGCCATCTCCGACTCGCGGAGAGTTGACGAGATCCTCGTGTGCTGCTGGACCCCATCGGTAGAAGCGAAGGATGTATTCTTCTGTAGCCTGGAAATCCCGCTCATCAAGGGTCGGATGCTCGGGGAAGTATGGACGCTCGGTAATCACAGTTCGCCACGCATCCAGGATCTGTTTGACGTTACTTTGGCGATCTACGGGTGTCTGATCCTCCCGCCAAGTATGTTCAAATCTAGTTCGCGCCGTATCCTCGGGGATCGTCTGTAAGCCACCGAGCTGCCTCACTACTCGCGCCAGCAAATAAGTGGTGGACCCCGCATGACTCATGAGTGGGACTCCATAAAAATCAGGACACCTAAGGGCCATGGGTCCGGGTGGCATCCACGCGGCGCGCCATTTAAAGCCCTTTGGTGCTATTTCGCGAAAAATTTTGATCCACTCGGAGACTTTGCGTTCCTCCACACGCAACAGAGGTAGTAACTGCGAAATGATAGACTCCGGACGTGTGAAAAACATAACCGGGCGAACAAGGCCAAAGGGGTTTGCATGGCTTTGGAGCCAAATTTGCAAAAGGATTGGGGACTCTCTCAACCTTCGATCGGTCTTTCTTGTAACGCGATCAAAGGACCGTATGGTCTCGGCCAACAAGGCCACCTCGTATTCGCGGCCTCCAACCACTTGGAGGACAACGCTAGCTAAGGCTGCGTCAATGTGACCGGCCGAGCGAGGGAATAATATAGTCCCGAAAATTAATAATAAGATTGCATGACAAAAATTCTTTTGTAAAAGATCCCCTTGAACCTCGCGCGTTCGTATTTCAATAAAACGGAGCAGTTTCGCGGTGACTATCTCTGTGCCACCGGAATATGCAAGTTCGGCTTGTAGCTGAGACCTATGCACCCCAAGTAGACACGATACCAAAACAAGTCGGGTGGTGTGGAAGTTAGGTTCCACAATGCTGCGGGTGGCTGCAATTCTTCCAACGAGAGTGCGATATTCCTCGATGGTAGGTGTGAGCTCGGTACCTTGGATGTTGAAAACGGCGTGGACTGGGTCCCAAAATGTCACCGCTGCTCCCAAGAAGTTCCAATCCACTCGGCACATAGATAGCATTGGTATATCCCCAACAAAGGTATTGATGTAATCGCGGTTGACCTGATGTAGATGAGCCAAGATGTGACTGATTTCCTCAAGTGGTGGCGTGACCCCGTCGAGGTGTGGAAAGGAGACCGAGCGCGCCATCTCTTACCAAGATGAAAGGAAAACCGATTTAGGACTAGTTAATATAAATGACTCCTAATTTTGAAATTAGATGATGCATGAGTACAGAAAATAAATGCCAACGGCTTAATGTATACAACGTACATCTCTCTCAAAAACAGAAAAGGAATCAAATGGCGCGCAGGCCGACTCGATGGACTGTTACTGAAGTCGGAATATGGCGTGGAGCTCCTGCAGTACGCATGGTTTTGGCACTACAAGGACCGTGCTACCTAGGGATGGGGGCCCCCGACTCAAGGGTGTCAATTCCTTGAAATCGAGCGGGATTCTTTTCAAGGCCTAAGCGACAGTCGAACTGCGCGCCGTACCCCTACTTCGAACCCCTATCTAACCTATGCTCCTATTACCGGTCGTGGGACGCGACCCATAGGTACCTAGAAGCTAGTATGATATGCAATGCGTGTGCGAGAAATAAAAATGCATAAAGTAGATAAGCGAAAAATTGCGGAAAGCGATAAATAAACAAGCAAACAAAGCAAGCGGAAACGAGCCCGAACCCTCTAAGTGTCCCCAGTGGAGTCGCCAAGCTGTGCGCACCCGAATTTCGTCTCGTCGGGGCCCGCATGCGCGTGCCTAAATGCAACGCGGCTTGGGAGTATCTACCTTCCCGGGCACGCGCGACGGACGCACGTGAGAAGGAGTCGCCACTTGCCATTTTATGACCCGAGGGTCGAGGGCCGACAAGTTACCCAGGTCTAGGGGTACGGAGTACACCTAATTGCTAAGGCATATGGTCTGCGAAACCCAAGGTTCCGAATTCGGGGGTTCTGTTACATGCGAGCCTATATCTCGCATGCCCTATCGGTACTCTAACTTGTCTAGGCTTGCCATTTTATTTAATTACCGCTTAATTAAGTTCCGCTCATCTTACGCGTTTTGATACCGTAAATTCGAAGAAACACTCCGACCGTCTGCTCTCCGACCGGGATTCTTACATGAATAAACATACAACATAAATCCTCACATTGTTCTCTCAAATAAATAAAATACAAATTATAACAATTGGATCCCGGTCGGTTCGCATTCGGTTATTATTCTACTCGTGCTCACCGTGTAGTTTGAAAAGACTGAAATTGAAATTAAAGTGCGCACTCGATGTATAAGGGCATTGGACCCCGTGATCGACGGTTATGGGCGTTGGACCCAGTGTGAATCGAGTCCTAAAGGATCGGGCTCGACCCGCATAACAATCAAGTGCAAAAGATGTAACAAGCAAGCTCAAATAAAGAATCGATGGGGTTTTGTTATCACCAAATTTACGTGGATTAATTGATTATTAACCGAGGAATCTTGGCATACAAATCCTACCCTAAAACAAGCAAAAGGCAAGAGGGGAATGGCATGTAGCATTCAGCATCATTTACCGGACCTGACAGACTGTATGTGTCCGTGATCAAATCTCGAATGTGTGGGTTGATTTTAAATTGTTATGTATCGTGACACTTTGATTATGATAGGTTATTATAGAATGTGGATTTTGACACGAGAATCCTACAATCTAGTGCCTAGCCCGCTATTCCCATTATGTTTTCTATTAGGCCGAGTATGCGATTAAGTCGAACGTTGGTATCTTAAACTGTTGTTCCCGATCTAACTACCCAAGATCATGCCGAGATAACAATAAATTGTAAATACGCCTTTTTGCCTTTGTATAGAAAATTTATTTTTGAAAAGCGAGAGATTACGCAATGCGGGCCACCTCGGCCTGTGACCGGCGTTGACTGATTCCCTGATTCTTCTAGGGTTATACGAGAACCCCGAAAAAGTCAAAGAAACGGTCAATCTATCCGGAAGTGATCTAAAAAGAACTTCCACACCCCGACTTGAGTTACCTAAAATTAGGAGGCCTCGAGTCAAAACATGCAAGTTCTTCCCAGACGTTCATGCCACATCGGATCACGAATCTCAGATTTTAGTATGAAATTTGCGAATTTTGAAAAGAAGGCGTCAACACGTATTTGCAATTTATCGACGTGTATTTCCGATTAATTACCAATTCGTGCAAAAATTATTAAGGTCGAGTGAATTAATTAGTCAAATAAACGTCACGTTTACCCGATTGGTGAAATCATTAAGTTTAATTAAAATCTGCTGAATGCTTTATTTTATTTTTTTGGGTTTCGAGCCGTCGAAACGATCAATAATAGATCGCCCGATGAACTCTAATTTCCAGTCATCTCGAAAAATTTGCATAAAGATTGAACAACATAATGTAGAATAATAAGGACTAATAAAGTAACGAAAAAGGTTTCAAGGACTAAACTGAAACAAATCAAAAAATTTGGAGAATGTCCGGGAAAGTATAAAATGGGCTAGGGTTTATTTGAAATTAATTTTTGAAATTCAGGGCTGGTTTTAAAATGTTGCAGGGACTAAATTGAATCAAATTGAAAAGTTTACTGGAGCGATTTTAAATTCTAAAAAAATCAGGGAACGTTCTGGAAAGAATGAAATAGCCCGGGACGCGTTTGAAAAGAATTTTGAAACTCTGGAGTGATTTTTAAAAGGGATATATGTCACAGGGACTGAATTGAAACAAATGGAAACGTTTTTCTGAGGTGGTTTAAAATCCTGAGAAAATTTGCAGGATGTGCTAAAAATAATGAAATAGCCCAGGGTATGTTTGAAATGAATTTTGAAATTTAGGGCTGATTTTAAAAATTAATAAATTCTCCAGGGACTAAATTGAAATAATTAAAAAAAAGTTTACTGTAGCAGTAAAAAATTCTAGAAAAAATTAGGGACGTGATAACAATGTTAAAAATGTCCTGGGACTGATTTAAAATGGATTTCGGAATTTGTGATAATTTGAAAAATAAGAATAATTGCGGCAGGACTAAAATGAAACAAATCAAAAAGATAAAATAATCGAATTAGACATAATTTCGATAACCTATGCAAGCAACAAGCAATTATTTCATGTCATCATCATCCAAGCAATCACGATATTTAATATGAAGCCCTAAACATGCCGCTAAGTTGAGATTTTACCTAGTCCGAAAGTTTGGGGACGTTTCTGTAATATAAGAAAACTGCCGAACGGACGGGTCGGGTCGGATCGGATCGGTCAGCCTATCCGAAGGAGGGAACCGCCCGAAGGGGCGTTGGGCTGGACTGGATTTTGGGCCGGACTGGGACTTGGGCCGCGAAAGGCGTTCGGCCGCGGCTGACGGGCTGGGCTGGCTGGGCTGGACCTGCAATGGAAACGCAATGGGCCGAAGCCCGTTAGTGACAGATTCGTCGGACGGTAACGCGGGCGGCGCCGAGCGGCTGAGAGCGGCTGTTCTGGCCGTTGGGCGCCGCAACGACGGCGCGAAGAGGAGCCAGAACGGTCGGGATTGCGGAGATTTCACGGTTTTCCGACGCGGTTCCAATCGGGCTCCGATTTGCAAAATTCTCCCAATCCGAGAGGAATTTCGCGATTTCTTTCGCTAGGTTCCGTTCCCCCCATGCCGAATTCGATTTCCCCCCCTTTAATTGCAATTTTTGGTTGAGATTTCGACCAATTTGGGGAGGAAATCGCGGAAATCCGCGATTTCCTGTTCTGGGCAGGTCGAGGATCGCGGGCAGCCGGCGAGCGCTGCCCGGCCCCTGCCCGGCCTGCCCGAATCTTTTTTTTTTTTAAATTAGGGCCGGCGGGTCACGGGCAGCCGGTCAACGCTGCCCGGCCTGCCCGGCCCTGCCCGACTCTTTTCTTTTCTTTTCTTTTCTTTTTTTTTTAAGAAAAGGTGATAAATTGGGAAATGACAATTTTGCCCCCCTCGGAGCCGATGGACCGAAATTAGGTGCTGACACTCCCAATTGTATTCCTCTAAAATATAAGCGCATGTACATCTTCACTTATATTAAGCCATTTACACTAATCGACTCTTTCCAAATACATATTTTCATCAATAAATCCTCTATCAAGTATAATAATAAACTAAAAGCTATAATAATTTATAACATCCATAAAAGTACAAATATTTTAAAGTATTTCTCGATTTTTACTTTCTAAAAATACCCTTTCAACTTTGAAAATTATGTATTTATATCCCTTTATATGTCTAACACTACAACACAAATGAGCTATTGAAATGACATTATATGTCTCTATAGGCCATTTATTTACCTTTGTAATTTTTAGAGACAAATAAATTAATTGACCTTGTCGGTGCTATTTCTATAGACCTTTAGAGACAAATTTTTTTAAAAAAGTATTTGTTTCTAATTAGATTAATTAGAAACAAATGATTTGCCTTTGAAAATAAGTAAAAATATCCCATAAAATTGTCTCTATATACTTTTTAGAAGTAAATATAGTTTCCTCAATATGTTTTTTTATTCATATATATAAAGCTCTACAAAAAAAAGTAAATATTTTTTACGGAACCAAGTGGCAAGTCCCCAATTCAAACAAACCAACTCAATCCACCAACGTAATTAATTTTACAACAAAGAGAATCAAACCCTCGACCTCCTTTTAGTATAACATCGCCCTATCCAATTGTAAAATCTGAAAATTTTACACAATAAAATAAATAAATACAGATGAATTTTCATACAAATTAAGAAGACTCAAAAAATTACAAATTCTATCGAAGGAGTAAAAATCCCGATAAAATGTCACGATCCACCACCATTTTTAACCTGTAAAACAACTGACATTGTATTTTGGGGGTGAGCTTGACGCCCAGTGAATAACTACAACTTAAACTAGCCGGATCATAGTACAGGGTTTAGTAATATAACAAAAATATCGTCGAGACCTCCAAAACTCAGGTCGTCCCTGTGCCCCTTCCCAGTTCCCGATCACAGTGGTGGCTCTACACGGGTAACCTCTCTGCCCCAAGCATCCCTTTTCTATTGTTCGACTTACGACTAGCTCAGGGTGCCACAAGACTCGCCAACTTCCATCAATCTTAGTTACAAAACTCAAAACCTCACTATTCATTTTCAAATATCATAATCGATCGCATAAAATACATGCATGATCTGTAACGCTGACATGACCATGACAATGTAGTTCTAAAAATACCATTATAACGATAATAAAAATACTAATTTAAGAATAGGTTGCTTACCTTGACAAGTCCTAATACTCTGAAACATTGAAGAACAATCGAATTGCTAATTTTCTATAATAATATTTTTTTTTCCACTCAAAGCTTTGCTCCTCTCCATCTCTCGACCTCTCTCTCAATCTCAATTTTTAAGAATGGTTTGAAATGAAAGAAACAAATGAATGAGGTCAATTTAAAGAGCACAAAAGTATGGAGGTGAAATATGTTGATGAGGTGATGATTTTAAAAGCAATTCGACACCTGTAAAGTTAAACATCAAGTCTATCTCATTAATCTTAATGATAATTACAAACTAATTCTTTTAAATTGAAATATGTAATAAATTCATATGTGTTCAAATAATATTTTTCATGAAACAATATCTTTACAAAGTCATATGATATAAGGAAATTTGGGATGTTACAAACTCCCCACCTTTGAAGAATTTCGTCCTCGAAATTCAAGTAATCGAAAATAAGTTTATATTCCACAAGCTCAGGAGATCGAAAAACCTAAGCTCTGATACCATTTGTAAAATCCGAAAATTTTACACGATAAAATAAATAAATACATTTGAATTTTCATACAAATTAAGACGACTCAAAAAAATACAAATTCTATTGGAGGAGTAAAAATCCCGATAAAATGCCATGATCCACAGCCATTTTTAACATGTAAAACAACTGAAAATATATTTTGATGGGGTGAGCTTGACGCCCAGTGAATAACCACAACCTAAACTAGTCGGATCATAGCATGGGTTCAGTAATATAACAAAAATATCGTCGAGACCTCCAGAACTCAGATCATCTCTGTGCCCCTTCCCAGCTCCCGACCACGGTGGTTGCTCCACACTGGTGGCATCTCTGCTCCAGGCAGCCCTTTCCTACTGTTCGGCTTACGACTGGCTCAGGGTGCCACATGACTGACCAACTTCCATCACTCCCAGTTATACAACTCAAAACTTCACTACTCATTTTCAAATATCATAATCGATCGCATAAAATACATGAATGATTTGTAACGCTGACATGGCCATGACAATGCAGTTCTAAAAATATCATTATAATGACAATAAAAATACTAGTTTAAGAATAGGTTACTCACCTTGACAAGCCCTAATACTCTGAAACATCAAAGAAAATCGAATTGCAAATTTTCTATAATAATAAAAAAAATTTCCACTCAAAGCTCTGCTCCTCTCCATCTCTCGACCTCTCTCTCAATCTCAATTTTTAAGAATGGCTTGAAATGAAAGAAACGAATGAATGAGGTCAATTTAAAGAGCACGAAAGTATGGCGGTGAAATATGCTAATGAGATGATGATTTTAAAAGCAATTCGACACCTGTAAAGTTAAACATCAAGTCTATCTCATTAATCTTAATGATAATTACAAACTAATACTTTTAAATTGAAATATGTAATAAATTCATATGTGTTCAAATAATATTTTTCATGAAACAATATCTTTACAAAGTCATATGATATAAGGAAATTTGGGATGTTACAAACTCCCCACCTTTGAAGAATTTCGTCCTCGAAATTCAAGTAATCGAAAATAAGTTTATATTCCACAAGCTGAGGTGATCGAAAAACCTAAGCTCTGATACCATTTGTAAAATCCGAAAATTTTACACGATAAAATAAATAAATACATTTGAATTTTCATACAAATTAAGACGACTCAAAAAAATACAAATTCTATTGGAGGAGTAAAAATCCCGATAAAATGCCATGATCCACAGCCATTTTTAACATGTAAAACAACTGAGCTTGACGCCCAGTGAATAACCACAACCTAAACTAGTCGGATCATAGCATGGGTTCAGTAATATAACAAAAATATCGTCGAGACCTCCAGAACTCAGATCATCTCTGTGCCCCTTCCCAGCTCCCGACCACGGTGGTTGCTCCACACTGGTGGCATCTCTGCTCCAGGCAGCCCTTTCCTACTGTTCGGCTTACGACTGGCTCAGGATGCCACATGACTGACCAACTTCCATCACTCCCAGTTATACAACTCAAAACTTCACTACTCATTTTCAAATATCATAATCGATCGCATAAAATACATGAATGATTTGTAACGCTGACATGGCCATGACAATGCAGTTCTAAAAATATCATTATAATGACAATAAAAATACTAGTTTAAGAATAGGTTACTCACCTTGACAAGCCCTAATACTCTGAAACATCAAAGAACAATCGAATTGCAAATTTTCTATAATAATAAAAAAAAAATTCCACTCAAAGCTCTGCTCCTCTCCATCTCTCGACCTCTCTCTCAATCTCAATTTTTAAGAATGGCTTGAAATGAAAGAAACGAATGAATGAGGTCAATTTAAAGAGCACGAAAGTATGGCGGTGAAATATGCTAATGAGATGATGATTTTAAAAGCAATTCGACACCTGTAAAGTTAAACATCAAGTCTATCTCATTAATCTTAATGATAATTACAAACTAATACTTTTAAATTGAAATATGTAATAAAATCATATGTGTTCAAATAATATTTTTCATGAAACAATATCTTTACAAAGTCATATGATATAAGGAAATTTGGGATGTTACAAACTCCCCACCTTTGAAGAATTTCGTCCTCGAAATTCAAGTAATCGAAAATAAGTTTATATTCCACAAGCTGAGGAGATCGAAAAACCTAAGCTCTGATACCATTTGTAAAATCCGAAAATTTTACACGATAAAATAAATAAATACATTTGAATTTTCATACAAATTAAGACGACTCAAAAAAATACAAATTCTATTGGAGGAGTAAAAATCCCGATAAAATGCCATGATCCACAGCCATTTTTAACATGTAAAACAACTGAAAATATATTTTGATGGGTGAGCTTGACGCCCAGTGAATAACCACAACCTAAACTAGTCGGATCATAGCATGGGTTCAGTAATATAACAAAAATATCGTCGAGACCTCCAGAACTCAGATCATCTCTGTGCCCCTTCCCAGCTCCCGACCACGGTGGTTGCTCCACACTGGTGGCATCTCTGCTCCAGGCAGCCCTTTCCTACTGTTCGGCTTACGACTGGCTCAGGGTGCCACATGACTGACCAACTTCCATCACTCCCAGTTATACAACTCAAAACTTCACTACTCATTTTCAAATATCATAATCGATCGCATAAAATACATGAATGATTTGTAACGCTGACATGGCCATGACAATGCAGTTCTAAAAATATCATTATAATGACAATAAAAATACTAGTTTAAGAATAGGTTACTCACCTTGACAAGCCCTAATACTCTGAAACATCAAAGAACAATCGAATTGCTAATTTTCTATAATAATAAAAAAAAATTTCCACTCAAAGCTCTGCTCCTCTCCATCTCTCGACCTCTCTCTCAATCTCAATTTTTAAGAATGGCTTGAAATGAAAGAAACGAATGAATGAGGTCAATTTAAAGAGCACGAAAGTATGGCGGTGAAATATGCTAATGAGATGATGATTTTAAAAGCAATTCGACACCTGTAAAGTTAAACATCAAGTCTATCTCATTAATCTTAATGATAATTACAAACTAATTCTTTTAAATTGAAATATGTAATAAATTCATATGTGTTCAAATAATATTTTTCATGAAACAATATCTTTACAAAGTCATATGATATAAGGAAATTTGGGATGTTACAAACTCCCCACCTTTGAAGAATTTCGTCCTCGAAATTCAAGTAATCGAAAATAAGTTTATATTCCACAAGCTCAGGAGATCGAAAAACCTAAGCTCTGATACCATTTGTAAAATCCGAAAATTTTACACGATAAAATAAATAAATACATTTGAATTTTCATACAAATTAAGACGACTCAAAAAAATACAAATTCTATTGGAGGAGTAAAAATCCCGATAAAATGCCATGATCCACAGCCATTTTTAACATGTAAAACAACTGAAAATATATTTTGATGGGGTGAGCTTGACGCCCAGTGAATAACCACAACCTAAACTAGTCGGATCATAGCATGGGTTCAGTAATATAACAAAAATATCGTCGAGACCTCCAGAACTCAGATCATCTCTGTGCCCCTTCCCAGCTCCCGACCACGGTGGTTGCTCCACACTGGTGGCATCTCTGCTCCAGGCAGCCCTTTCCTACTGTTCGGCTTACGACTGGCTCAGGGTGCCACATGACTGACCAACTTCCATCACTCCCAGTTATACAACTCAAAACTTCACTACTCATTTTCAAATATCATAATCGATCGCATAAAATACATGAATGATTTGTAACGCTGACATGGCCATGACAATGCAGTTCTAAAAATATCATTATAATGACAATAAAAATACTAGTTTAAGAATAGGTTACTCACCTTGACAAGCCCTAATACTCTGAAACATCAAAGAACAATCGAATTGCTAATTTTCTATAATAATAAAAAAAAATTTCCACTCAAAGCTCTGCTCCTCTCCATCTCTCGACCTCTCTCTCAATCTCAATTTTTAAGAATGGCTTGAAATGAAAGAAACGAATGAATGAGGTCAATTTAAAGAGCACGAAAGTATGGCGGTGAAATATGCTAATGAGATGATGATTTTAAAAGCAATTCGACACCTGTAAAGTTAAACATCAAGTCTATCTCATTAATCTTAATGATAATTACAAACTAATTCTTTTAAATTGAAATATGTAATAAATTCATATGTGTTCAAATAATATTTTTCATGAAACAATATCTTTACAAAGTCATATGATATAAGGAAATTTGGGATGTTACAAACTCCCCACCTTTGAAGAATTTCGTCCTCGAAATTCAAGTAATCGAAAATAAGTTTATATTCCACAAGCTCAGGAGATCGAAAAACCTAAGCTCTGATACCATTTGTAAAATCCGAAAATTTTACACGATAAAATAAATAAATACATTTGAATTTTCATACAAATTAAGACGACTCAAAAAAATACAAATTCTATTGGAGGAGTAAAAATCCCGATAAAATGCCATGATCCACAGCCATTTTTAACATGTAAAACAACTGAAAATATATTTTGATGGGGTGAGCTTGACGCCCAGTGAATAACCACAACCTAAACTAGTCGGATCATAGCATGGGTTCAGTAATATAACAAAAATATCGTCGAGACCTCCAGAACTCAGATCATCTCTGTGCCCCTTCCCAGCTCCCGACCACGGTGGTTGCTCCACACTGGTGGCATCTCTGCTCCAGGCAGCCCTTTCCTACTGTTCGGCTTACGACTGGCTCAGGGTGCCACATGACTGACCAACTTCCATCACTCCCAGTTATACAACTCAAAACTTCACTACTCATTTTCAAATATCATAATCGATCGCATAAAATACATGAATGATTTGTAACGCTGACATGGCCATGACAATGCAGTTCTAAAAATATCATTATAATGACAATAAAAATACTAGTTTAAGAATAGGTTACTCACCTTGACAAGCCCTAATACTCTGAAACATCAAAGAACAATCGAATTGCTAATTTTCTATAATAATAAAAAAAAATTTCCACTCAAAGCTCTGCTCCTCTCCATCTCTCGACCTCTCTCTCAATCTCAATTTTTAAGAATGGCTTGAAATGAAAGAAACGAATGAATGAGGTCAATTTAAAGAGCACGAAAGTATGGCGGTGAAATATGCTAATGAGATGATGATTTTAAAAGCAATTCGACACCTGTAAAGTTAAACATCAAGTCTATCTCATTAATCTTAATGATAATTACAAACTAATTCTTTTAAATTGAAATATGTAATAAATTCATATGTGTTCAAATAATATTTTTCATGAAACAATATCTTTACAAAGTCATATGATATAAGGAAATTTGGGATGTTACAAACTCCCCACCTTTGAAGAATTTCGTCCTCGAAATTCAAGTAATCGAAAATAAGTTTATATTCCACAAGCTCAGGAGATCGAAAAACCTAAGCTCTGATACCATTTGTAAAATCCGAAAATTTTACACGATAAAATAAATAAATACATTTGAATTTTCATACAAATTAAGACGACTCAAAAAAATACAAATTCTATTGGAGGAGTAAAAATCCCGATAAAATGCCATGATCCACAGCCATTTTTAACATGTAAAACAACTGAAAATATATTTTGATGGGGTGAGCTTGACGCCCAGTGAATAACCACAACCTAAACTAGTCGGATCATAGCATGGGTTCAGTAATATAACAAAAATATCGTCGAGACCTCCAGAACTCAGATCATCTCTGTGCCCCTTCCCAGCTCCCGACCACGGTGGTTGCTCCACACTGGTGGCATCTCTGCTCCAGGCAGCCCTTTCCTACTGTTCGGCTTACGACTGGCTCAGGGTGCCACATGACTGACCAACTTCCATCACTCCCAGTTATACAACTCAAAACTTCACTACTCATTTTCAAATATCATAATCGATCGCATAAAATACATGAATGATTTGTAACGCTGACATGGCCATGACAATGCAGTTCTAAAAATATCATTATAATGACAATAAAAATACTAGTTTAAGAATAGGTTACTCACCTTGACAAGCCCTAATACTCTGAAACATCAAAGAACAATCGAATTGCTAATTTTCTATAATAATAAAAAAAAATTTCCACTCAAAGCTCTGCTCCTCTCCATCTCTCGACCTCTCTCTCAATCTCAATTTTTAAGAATGGCTTGAAATGAAAGAAACGAATGAATGAGGTCAATTTAAAGAGCACGAAAGTATGGCGGTGAAATATGCTAATGAGATGATGATTTTAAAAGCAATTCGACACCTGTAAAGTTAAACATCAAGTCTATCTCATTAATCTTAATGATAATTACAAACTAATTCTTTTAAATTGAAATATGTAATAAATTCATATGTGTTCAAATAATATTTTTCATGAAACAATATCTTTACAAAGTCATATGATATAAGGAAATTTGGGATGTTACAAACTCCCCACCTTTGAAGAATTTCGTCCTCGAAATTCAAGTAATCGAAAATAAGTTTATATTCCACAAGCTCAGGAGATCGAAAAACCTAAGCTCTGATACCATTTGTAAAATCCGAAAATTTTACACGATAAAATAAATAAATACATTTGAATTTTCATACAAATTAAGACGACTCAAAAAAATACAAATTCTATTGGAGGAGTAAAAATCCCGATAAAATGCCATGATCCACAGCCATTTTTAACATGTAAAACAACTGAAAATATATTTTGATGGGGTGAGCTTGACGCCCAGTGAATAACCACAACCTAAACTAGTCGGATCATAGCATGGGTTCAGTAATATAACAAAAATATCGTCGAGACCTCCAGAACTCAGATCATCTCTGTGCCCCTTCCCAGCTCCCGACCACGGTGGTTGCTCCACACTGGTGGCATCTCTGCTCCAGGCAGCCCTTTCCTACTGTTCGGCTTACGACTGGCTCAGGGTGCCACATGACTGACCAACTTCCATCACTCCCAGTTATACAACTCAAAACTTCACTACTCATTTTCAAATATCATAATCGATCGCATAAAATACATGAATGATTTGTAACGCTGACATGGCCATGACAATGCAGTTCTAAAAATATCATTATAATGACAATAAAAATACTAGTTTAAGAATAGGTTACTCACCTTGACAAGCCCTAATACTCTGAAACATCAAAGAACAATCGAATTGCTAATTTTCTATAATAATAAAAAAAAATTTCCACTCAAAGCTCTGCTCCTCTCCATCTCTCGACCTCTCTCTCAATCTCAATTTTTAAGAATGGCTTGAAATGAAAGAAACGAATGAATGAGGTCAATTTAAAGAGCACGAAAGTATGGCGGTGAAATATGCTAATGAGATGATGATTTTAAAAGCAATTCGACACCTGTAAAGTTAAACATCAAGTCTATCTCATTAATCTTAATGATAATTACAAACTAATTCTTTTAAATTGAAATATGTAATAAATTCATATGTGTTCAAATAATATTTTTCATGAAACAATATCTTTACAAAGTCATATGATATAAGGAAATTTGGGATGTTACAAACTCCCCACCTTTGAAGAATTTCGTCCTCGAAATTCAAGTAATCGAAAATAAGTTTATATTCCACAAGCTCAGGAGATCGAAAAACCTAAGCTCTGATACCATTTGTAAAATCCGAAAATTTTACACGATAAAATAAATAAATACATTTGAATTTTCATACAAATTAAGACGACTCAAAAAAATACAAATTCTATTGGAGGAGTAAAAATCCCGATAAAATGCCATGATCCACAGCCATTTTTAACATGTAAAACAACTGAAAATATATTTTGATGGGGTGAGCTTGACGCCCAGTGAATAACCACAACCTAAACTAGTCGGATCATAGCATGGGTTCAGTAATATAACAAAAATATCGTCGAGACCTCCAGAACTCAGATCATCTCTGTGCCCCTTCCCAGCTCCCGACCACGGTGGTTGCTCCACACTGGTGGCATCTCTGCTCCAGGCAGCCCTTTCCTACTGTTCGGCTTACGACTGGCTCAGGGTGCCACATGACTGACCAACTTCCATCACTCCCAGTTATACAACTCAAAACTTCACTACTCATTTTCAAATATCATAATCGATCGCATAAAATACATGAATGATTTGTAACGCTGACATGGCCATGACAATGCAGTTCTAAAAATATCATTATAATGACAATAAAAATACTAGTTTAAGAATAGGTTACTCACCTTGACAAGCCCTAATACTCTGAAACATCAAAGAACAATCGAATTGCTAATTTTCTATAATAATAAAAAAAAATTTCCACTCAAAGCTCTGCTCCTCTCCATCTCTCGACCTCTCTCTCAATCTCAATTTTTAAGAATGGCTTGAAATGAAAGAAACGAATGAATGAGGTCAATTTAAAGAGCACGAAAGTATGGCGGTGAAATATGCTAATGAGATGATGATTTTAAAAGCAATTCGACACCTGTAAAGTTAAACATCAAGTCTATCTCATTAATCTTAATGATAATTACAAACTAATTCTTTTAAATTGAAATATGTAATAAATTCATATGTGTTCAAATAATATTTTTCATGAAACAATATCTTTACAAAGTCATATGATATAAGGAAATTTGGGATGTTACAAACTCCCCACCTTTGAAGAATTTCGTCCTCGAAATTCAAGTAATCGAAAATAAGTTTATATTCCACAAGCTCAGGAGATCGAAAAACCTAAGCTCTGATACCATTTGTAAAATCCGAAAATTTTACACGATAAAATAAATAAATACATTTGAATTTTCATACAAATTAAGACGACTCAAAAAAATACAAATTCTATTGGAGGAGTAAAAATCCCGATAAAATGCCATGATCCACAGCCATTTTTAACATGTAAAACAACTGAAAATATATTTTGATGGGGTGAGCTTGACGCCCAGTGAATAACCACAACCTAAACTAGTCGGATCATAGCATGGGTTCAGTAATATAACAAAAATATCGTCGAGACCTCCAGAACTCAGATCATCTCTGTGCCCCTTCCCAGCTCCCGACCACGGTGGTTGCTCCACACTGGTGGCATCTCTGCTCCAGGCAGCCCTTTCCTACTGTTCGGCTTACGACTGGCTCAGGGTGCCACATGACTGACCAACTTCCATCACTCCCAGTTATACAACTCAAAACTTCACTACTCATTTTCAAATATCATAATCGATCGCATAAAATACATGAATGATTTGTAACGCTGACATGGCCATGACAATGCAGTTCTAAAAATATCATTATAATGACAATAAAAATACTAGTTTAAGAATAGGTTACTCACCTTGACAAGCCCTAATACTCTGAAACATCAAAGAACAATCGAATTGCTAATTTTCTATAATAATAAAAAAAAAATTTCCACTCAAAGCTCTGCTCCTCTCCATCTCTCGACCTCTCTCTCAATCTCAATTTTTAAGAATGGCTTGAAATGAAAGAAACGAATGAATGAGGTCAATTTAAAGAGCACGAAAGTATGGCGGTGAAATATGCTAATGAGATGATGATTTTAAAAGCAATTCGACACCTGTAAAGTTAAACATCAAGTCTATCTCATTAATCTTAATGATAATTACAAACTAATTCTTTTAAATTGAAATATGTAATAAATTCATATGTGTTCAAATAATATTTTTCATGAAACAATATCTTTACAAAGTCATATGATATAAGGAAATTTGGGATGTTACAAACTCCCCACCTTTGAAGAATTTCGTCCTCGAAATTCAAGTAATCGAAAATAAGTTTATATTCCACAAGCTCAGGAGATCGAAAAACCTAAGCTCTGATACCATTTGTAAAATCCGAAAATTTTACACGATAAAATAAATAAATACATTTGAATTTTCATACAAATTAAGACGACTCAAAAAAATACAAATTCTATTGGAGGAGTAAAAATCCCGATAAAATGCCATGATCCACAGCCATTTTTAACATGTAAAACAACTGAAAATATATTTTGATGGGGTGAGCTTGACGCCCAGTGAATAACCACAACCTAAACTAGTCGGATCATAGCATGGGTTCAGTAATATAACAAAAATATCGTCGAGACCTCCAGAACTCAGATCATCTCTGTGCCCCTTCCCAGCTCCCGACCACGGTGGTTGCTCCACACTGGTGGCATCTCTGCTCCAGGCAGCCCTTTCCTACTGTTCGGCTTACGACTGGCTCAGGGTGCCACATGACTGACCAACTTCCATCACTCCCAGTTATACAACTCAAAACTTCACTACTCATTTTCAAATATCATAATCGATCGCATAAAATACATGAATGATTTGTAACGCTGACATGGCCATGACAATGCAGTTCTAAAAATATCATTATAATGACAATAAAAATACTAGTTTAAGAATAGGTTACTCACCTTGACAAGCCCTAATACTCTGAAACATCAAAGAACAATCGAATTGCTAATTTTCTATAATAATAAAAAAAAATTTCCACTCAAAGCTCTGCTCCTCTCCATCTCTCGACCTCTCTCTCAATCTCAATTTTTAAGAATGGCTTGAAATGAAAGAAACGAATGAATGAGGTCAATTTAAAGAGCACGAAAGTATGGCGGTGAAATATGCTAATGAGATGATGATTTTAAAAGCAATTCGACACCTGTAAAGTTAAACATCAAGTCTATCTCATTAATCTTAATGATAATTACAAACTAATTCTTTTAAATTGAAATATGTAATAAATTCATATGTGTTCAAATAATATTTTTCATGAAACAATATCTTTACAAAGTCATATGATATAAGGAAATTTGGGATGTTACAAACTCCCCACCTTTGAAGAATTTCGTCCTCGAAATTCAAGTAATCGAAAATAAGTTTATATTCCACAAGCTCAGGAGATCGAAAAACCTAAGCTCTGATACCATTTGTAAAATCCGAAAATTTTACACGATAAAATAAATAAATACATTTGAATTTTCATACAAATTAAGACGACTCAAAAAAATACAAATTCTATTGGAGGAGTAAAAATCCCGATAAAATGCCATGATCCACAGCCATTTTTAACATGTATAACAACTGAAAATATATTTTGATGGGGTGAGCTTGACGCCCAGTGAATAACCACAACCTAAACTAGTCGGATCATAGCATGGGTTCAGTAATATAACAAAAATATCGTCGAGACCTCCAGAACTCAGATCATCTCTGTGCCCCTTCCCAGCTCCCGACCACGGTGGTTGCTCCACACTGGTGGCATCTCTGCTCCAGGCAGCCCTTTCCTACTGTTCGGCTTACGACTGGCTCAGGGTGCCACATGACTGACCAACTTCCATCACTCCCAGTTATACAACTCAAAACTTCACTACTCATTTTCAAATATCATAATCGATCGCATAAAATACATGAATGATTTGTAACGCTGACATGGCCATGACAATGCAGTTCTAAAAATATCATTATAATGACAATAAAAATACTAGTTTAAGAATAGGTTACTCACCTTGACAAGCCCTAATACTCTGAAACATCAAAGAACAATCGAATTGCTAATTTTCTATAATAATAAAAAAAAATTTCCACTCAAAGCTCTGCTCCTCTCCATCTCTCGACCTCTCTCTCAATCTCAATTTTTAAGAATGGCTTGAAATGAAAGAAACGAATGAATGAGGTCAATTTAAAGAGCACGAAAGTATGGCGGTGAAATATGCTAATGAGATGATGATTTTAAAAGCAATTCGACACCTGTAAAGTTAAACATCAAGTCTATCTCATTAATCTTAATGATAATTACAAACTAATTCTTTTAAATTGAAATATGTAATAAATTCATATGTGTTCAAATAATATTTTTCATGAAACAATATCTTTACAAAGTCATATGATATAAGGAAATTTGGGATGTTACAAACTCCCCACCTTTGAAGAATTTCGTCCTCGAAATTCAAGTAATCGAAAATAAGTTTATATTCCACAAGCTCAGGAGATCGAAAAACCTAAGCTCTGATACCATTTGTAAAATCCGAAAATTTTACACGATAAAATAAATAAATACATTTGAATTTTCATACAAATTAAGACGACTCAAAAAAATACAAATTCTATTGGAGGAGTAAAAATCCCGATAAAATGCCATGATCCACAGCCATTTTTAACATGTAAACAACTGAAAATATATTTTGATGGGGTGAGCTTGACGCCCAGTGAATAACCACAACCTAAACTAGTCGGATCATAGCATGGGTTCAGTAATATAACAAAAATATCGTCGAGACCTCCAGAACTCAGATCATCTCTGTGCCCCTTCCCAGCTCCCGACCACGGTGGTTGCTCCACACTGGTGGCATCTCTGCTCCAGGCAGCCCTTTCCTACTGTTCGGCTTACGACTGGCTCAGGGTGCCACATGACTGACCAACTTCCATCACTCCCAGTTATACAACTCAAAACTTCACTACTCATTTTCAAATATCATAATCGATCGCATAAAATACATGAATGATTTGTAACGCTGACATGGCCATGACAATGCAGTTCTAAAAATATCATTATAATGACAATAAAAATACTAGTTTAAGAATAGGTTACTCACCTTGACAAGCCCTAATACTCTGAAACATCAAAGAACAATCGAATTGCTAATTTTCTATAATAATAAAAAAAAATTTCCACTCAAAGCTCTGCTCCTCTCCATCTCTCGACCTCTCTCTCAATCTCAATTTTTAAGAATGGCTTGAAATGAAAGAAACGAATGAATGAGGTCAATTTAAAGAGCACGAAAGTATGGCGGTGAAATATGCTAATGAGATGATGATTTTAAAAGCAATTCGACACCTGTAAAGTTAAACATCAAGTCTATCTCATTAATCTTAATGATAATTACAAACTAATTCTTTTAAATTGAAATATGTAATAAATTCATATGTGTTCAAATAATATTTTTCATGAAACAATATCTTTACAAAGTCATATGATATAAGGAAATTTGGGATGTTACAAACTCCCCACCTTTGAAGAATTTCGTCCTCGAAATTCAAGTAATCGAAAATAAGTTTATATTCCACAAGCTCAGGAGATCGAAAAACCTAAGCTCTGATACCATTTGTAAAATCCGAAAATTTTACACGATAAAATAAATAAATACATTTGAATTTTCATACAAATTAAGACGACTCAAAAAAATACAAATTCTATTGGAGGAGTAAAAATCCCGATAAAATGCCATGATCCACAGCCATTTTTAACATGTATAACAACTGAAAATATATTTTGATGGGGTGAGCTTGACGCCCAGTGAATAACCACAACCTAAACTAGTCGGATCATAGCATGGGTTCAGTAATATAACAAAAATATCGTCGAGACCTCCAGAACTCAGATCATCTCTGTGCCCCTTCCCAGCTCCCGACCACGGTGGTTGCTCCACACTGGTGGCATCTCTGCTCCAGGCAGCCCTTTCCTACTGTTCGGCTTACGACTGGCTCAGGGTGCCACATGACTGACCAACTTCCATCACTCCCAGTTATACAACTCAAAACTTCACTACTCATTTTCAAATATCATAATCGATCGCATAAAATACATGAATGATTTGTAACGCTGACATGGCCATGACAATGCAGTTCTAAAAATATCATTATAATGACAATAAAAATACTAGTTTAAGAATAGGTTACTCACCTTGACAAGCCCTAATACTCTGAAACATCAAAGAACAATCGAATTGCTAATTTTCTATAATAATAATAAAAAATTTCCACTCAAAGCTCTGCTCCTCTCCATCTCTCGACCTCTCTCTCAATCTCAATTTTTAAGAATGGCTTGAAATGAATGAAACGAATGAATGAGGTCAATTTAAAGAGCACGAAAGTATGGCGGTGAAATATGCTAATGAGATGATGATTTTAAAAGCAATTCGACACCTGTAAAGTTAAACATCAAGTCTATCTCATTAATCTTAATGATAATTACAAACTAATTCTTTTAAATTGAAATATGTAATAAATTCATATGTGTTCAAATAATATTTTTCATGAAACAATATCTTTACAAAGTCATATGATATAAGGAAATTTGGGATGTTACAAACTCCCCACCTTTGAAGAATTTCGTCCTCGAAATTCAAGTAATCGAAAATAAGTTTATATTCCACAAGCTCAGGAGATCGAAAAACCTAAGCTCTGATACCATTTGTAAAATCCGAAAATTTTACACGATAAAATAAATAAATACATTTGAATTTTCATACAAATTAAGACGACTCAAAAAAATACAAATTCTATTGGAGGAGTAAAAATCCCGATAAAATGCCATGATCCACAGCCATTTTTAACATGTAAAACAACTGAAAATATATTTTGATGGGGTGAGCTTGACGCCCAGTGAATAACCACAACCTAAACTAGTCGGATCATAGCATGGGTTCAGTAATATAACAAAAATATCGTCGAGACCTCCAGAACTCAGATCATCTCTGTGCCCCTTCCCATCTCCCGACCACGGTGGTTGCTCCACACTGGTGGCATCTCTGCTCCAGGCAGCCCTTTCCTACTGTTCGGCTTACGACTGGCTCAGGGTGCCACATGACTGACCAACTTCCATCACTCCCAGTTATACAACTCAAAACTTCACTACTCATTTTCAAATATCATAATCGATCGCATAAAATACATGAATGATTTGTAACGCTGACATGGCCATGACAATGCAGTTCTAAAAATATCATTATAATGACAATAAAAATACTAGTTTAAGAATAGGTTACTCACCTTGACAAGCCCTAATACTCTGAAACATCAAAGAACAATCGAATTGCTAATTTTCTATAATAATAAAAAAAATTTCCACTCAAAGCTCTGCTCCTCTCCATCTCTCGACCTCTCTCTCAATCTCAATTTTTAAGAATGGCTTGAAATGAAAGAAACGAATGAATGAGGTCAATTTAAAGAGCACGAAAGTATGGCGGTGAAATATGCTAATGAGATGATGATTTTAAAAGCAATTCGACACCTGTAAAGTTAAACATCAAGTCTATCTCATTAATCTTAATGATAATTACAAACTAATTCTTTTAAATTGAAATATGTAATAAATTCATATGTGTTCAAATAATATTTTTCATGAAACAATATCTTTACAAAGTCATATGATATAAGGAAATTTGGGATGTTACAAACTCCCCACCTTTGAAGAATTTCGTCCTCGAAATTCAAGTAATCGAAAATAAGTTTATATTCCACAAGCTCAGGAGATCGAAAAACCTAAGCTCTGATACCATTTGTAAAATCCGAAAATTTTACACGATAAAATAAATAAATACATTTGAATTTTCATACAAATTAAGACGACTCAAAAAAATACAAATTCTATTGGAGGAGTAAAAATCCCGATAAAATGCCATGATCCACAGCCATTTTTAACATGTAAACAACTGAAAATATATTTTGATGGGGTGAGCTTGACGCCCAGTGAATAACCACAACCTAAACTAGTCGGATCATAGCATGGGTTCAGTAATATAACAAAAATATCGTCGAGACCTCCAGAACTCAGATCATCTCTGTGCCCCTTCCCAGCTCCCGACCACGGTGGTTGCTCCACACTGGTGGCATCTCTGCTCCAGGCAGCCCTTTCCTACTGTTCGGCTTACGACTGGCTCAGGGTGCCACATGACTGACCAACTTCCATCACTCCCAGTTATACAACTCAAAACTTCACTACTCATTTTCAAATATCATAATCGATCGCATAAAATACATGAATGATTTGTAACGCTGACATGGCCATGACAATGCAGTTCTAAAAATATCATTATAATGACAATAAAAATACTAGTTTAAGAATAGGTTACTCACCTTGACAAGCCCTAATACTCTGAAACATCAAAGAACAATCGAATTGCTAATTTTCTATAATAATAAAAAAAATTTCCACTCAAAGCTCTGCTCCTCTCCATCTCTCGACCTCTCTCTCAATCTCAATTTTTAAGAATGGCTTGAAATGAAAGAAACGAATGAATGAGGTCAATTTAAAGAGCACGAAAGTATGGCGGTGAAATATGCTAATGAGATGATGATTTTAAAAGCAATTCGACACCTGTAAAGTTAAACATCAAGTCTATCTCATTAATCTTAATGATAATTACAAACTAATTCTTTTAAATTGAAATATGTAATAAATTCATATGTGTTCAAATAATATTTTTCATGAAACAATATCTTTACAAAGTCATATGATATAAGGAAATTTGGGATGTTACAAACTCCCCACCTTTGAAGAATTTCGTCCTCGAAATTCAAGTAATCGAAAATAAGTTTATATTCCACAAGCTCAGGAGATCGAAAAACCTAAGCTCTGATACCATTTGTAAAATCCGAAAATTTTACACGATAAAATAAATAAATACATTTGAATTTTCATACAAATTAAGACGACTCAAAAAAATACAAATTCTATTGGAGGAGTAAAAATCCCGATAAAATGCCATGATCCACAGCCATTTTTAACATGTAAAACAACTGAAAATATATTTTGATGGGGTGAGCTTGACGCCCAGTGAATAACCACAACCTAAACTAGTCGGATCATAGCATGGGTTCAGTAATATAACAAAAATATCGTCGAGACCTCCAGAACTCAGATCATCTCTGTGCCCCTTCCCATCTCCCGACCACGGTGGTTGCTCCACACTGGTGGCATCTCTGCTCCAGGCAGCCCTTTCCTACTGTTCGGCTTACGACTGGCTCAGGGTGCCACATGACTGACCAACTTCCATCACTCCCAGTTATACAACTCAAAACTTCACTACTCATTTTCAAATATCATAATCGATCGCATAAAATACATGAATGATTTGTAACGCTGACATGGCCATGACAATGCAGTTCTAAAAATATCATTATAATGACAATAAAAATACTAGTTTAAGAATAGGTTACTCACCTTGACAAGCCCTAATACTCTGAAACATCAAAGAACAATCGAATTGCTAATTTTCTATAATAATAAAAAAAAATTTCCACTCAAAGCTCTGCTCCTCTCCATCTCTCGACCTCTCTCTCAATCTCAATTTTTAAGAATGGCTTGAAATGAAAGAAACGAATGAATGAGGTCAATTTAAAGAGCACGAAAGTATGGCGGTGAAATATGCTAATGAGATGATGATTTTAAAAGCAATTCGACACCTGTAAAGTTAAACATCAAGTCTATCTCATTAATCTTAATGATAATTACAAACTAATTCTTTTAAATTGAAATATGTAATAAATTCATATGTGTTCAAATAATATTTTTCATGAAACAATATCTTTACAAAGTCATATGATATAAGGAAATTTGGGATGTTACAAACTCCCCACCTTTGAAGAATTTCGTCCTCGAAATTCAAGTAATCGAAAATAAGTTTATATTCCACAAGCTCAGGAGATCGAAAAACCTAAGCTCTGATACCATTTGTAAAATCCGAAAATTTTACACGATAAAATAAATAAATACATTTGAATTTTCATACAAATTAAGACGACTCAAAAAAATACAAATTCTATTGGAGGAGTAAAAATCCCGATAAAATGCCATGATCCACAGCCATTTTTAACATGTATAACAACTGAAAATATATTTTGATGGGGTGAGCTTGACGCCCAGTGAATAACCACAACCTAAACTAGTCGGATCATAGCATGGGTTCAGTAATATAACAAAAATATCGTCGAGACCTCCAGAACTCAGATCATCTCTGTGCCCCTTCCCAGCTCCCGACCACGGTGGTTGCTCCACACTGGTGGCATCTCTGCTCCAGGCAGCCCTTTCCTACTGTTCGGCTTACGACTGGCTCAGGGTGCCACATGACTGACCAACTTCCATCACTCCCAGTTATACAACTCAAAACTTCACTACTCATTTTCAAATATCATAATCGATCGCATAAAATACATGAATGATTTGTAACGCTGACATGGCCATGACAATGCAGTTCTAAAAATATCATTATAATGACAATAAAAATACTAGTTTAAGAATAGGTTACTCACCTTGACAAGCCCTAATACTCTGAAACATCAAAGAACAATCGAATTGCTAATTTTCTATAATAATAATAAAAAATTTCCACTCAAAGCTCTGCTCCTCTCCATCTCTCGACCTCTCTCTCAATCTCAATTTTTAAGAATGGCTTGAAATGAAAGAAACGAATGAATGAGGTCAATTTAAAGAGCACGAAAGTATGGCGGTGAAATATGCTAATGAGATGATGATTTTAAAAGCAATTCGACACCTGTAAAGTTAAACATCAAGTCTATCTCATTAATCTTAATGATAATTACAAACTAATTCTTTTAAATTGAAATATGTAATAAATTCATATGTGTTCAAATAATATTTTTCATGAAACAATATCTTTACAAAGTCATATGATATAAGGAAATTTGGGATGTTACAAACTCCCCACCTTTGAAGAATTTCGTCCTCGAAATTCAAGTAATCGAAAATAAGTTTATATTCCACAAGCTCAGGAGATCGAAAAACCTAAGCTCTGATACCATTTGTAAAATCCGAAAATTTTACACGATAAAATAAATAAATACATTTGAATTTTCATACAAATTAAGACGACTCAAAAAAATACAAATTCTATTGGAGGAGTAAAAATCCCGATAAAATGCCATGATCCACAGCCATTTTTAACATGTATAACAACTGAAAATATATTTTGATGGGGTGAGCTTGACGCCCAGTGAATAACCACAACCTAAACTAGTCGGATCATAGCATGGGTTCAGTAATATAACAAAAATATCGTCGAGACCTCCAGAACTCAGATCATCTCTGTGCCCCTTCCCAGCTCCCGACCACGGTGGTTGCTCCACACTGGTGGCATCTCTGCTCCAGGCAGCCCTTTCCTACTGTTCGGCTTACGACTGGCTCAGGGTGCCACATGACTGACCAACTTCCATCACTCCCAGTTATACAACTCAAAACTTCACTACTCATTTTCAAATATCATAATCGATCGCATAAAATACATGAATGATTTGTAACGCTGACATGGCCATGACAATGCAGTTCTAAAAATATCATTATAATGACAATAAAAATACTAGTTTAAGAATAGGTTACTCACCTTGACAAGCCCTAATACTCTGAAACATCAAAGAACAATCGAATTGCTAATTTTCTATAATAATAATAAAAAAATTTCCACTCAAAGCTCTGCTCCTCTCCATCTCTCGACCTCTCTCTCAATCTCAATTTTTAAGAATGGCTTGAAATGAATGAAACGAATGAATGAGGTCAATTTAAAGAGCACGAAAGTATGGCGGTGAAATATGCTAATGAGATGATGATTTTAAAAGCAATTCGACACCTGTAAAGTTAAACATCAAGTCTATCTCATTAATCTTAATGATAATTACAAACTAATTCTTTTAAATTGAAATATGTAATAAATTCATATGTGTTCAAATAATATTTTTCATGAAACAATATCTTTACAAAGTCATATGATATAAGGAAATTTGGGATGTTACAAACTCCCCACCTTTGAAGAATTTCGTCCTCGAAATTCAAGTAATCGAAAATAAGTTTATATTCCACAAGCTCAGGAGATCGAAAAACCTAAGCTCTGATACCATTTGTAAAATCCGAAAATTTTACACGATAAAATAAATAAATACATTTGAATTTTCATACAAATTAAGACGACTCAAAAAAATACAAATTCTATTGGAGGAGTAAAAATCCCGATAAAATGCCATGATCCACAGCCATTTTTAACATGTAAAACAACTGAAAATATATTTTGATGGGGTGAGCTTGACGCCCAGTGAATAACCACAACCTAAACTAGTCGGATCATAGCATGGGTTCAGTAATATAACAAAAATATCGTCGAGACCTCCAGAACTCAGATCATCTCTGTGCCCCTTCCCATCTCCCGACCACGGTGGTTGCTCCACACTGGTGGCATCTCTGCTCCAGGCAGCCCTTTCCTACTGTTCGGCTTACGACTGGCTCAGGGTGCCACATGACTGACCAACTTCCATCACTCCCAGTTATACAACTCAAAACTTCACTACTCATTTTCAAATATCATAATCGATCGCATAAAATACATGAATGATTTGTAACGCTGACATGGCCATGACAATGCAGTTCTAAAAATATCATTATAATGACAATAAAAATACTAGTTTAAGAATAGGTTACTCACCTTGACAAGCCCTAATACTCTGAAACATCAAAGAACAATCGAATTGCTAATTTTCTATAATAATAAAAAAAATTTCCACTCAAAGCTCTGCTCCTCTCCATCTCTCGACCTCTCTCTCAATCTCAATTTTTAAGAATGGCTTGAAATGAAAGAAACGAATGAATGAGGTCAATTTAAAGAGCACGAAAGTATGGCGGTGAAATATGCTAATGAGATGATGATTTTAAAAGCAATTCGACACCTGTAAAGTTAAACATCAAGTCTATCTCATTAATCTTAATGATAATTACAAACTAATTCTTTTAAATTGAAATATGTAATAAATTCATATGTGTTCAAATAATATTTTTCATGAAACAATATCTTTACAAAGTCATATGATATAAGGAAATTTGGGATGTTACAAACTCCCCACCTTTGAAGAATTTCGTCCTCGAAATTCAAGTAATCGAAAATAAGTTTATATTCCACAAGCTCAGGAGATCGAAAAACCTAAGCTCTGATACCATTTGTAAAATCCGAAAATTTTACACGATAAAATAAATAAATACATTTGAATTTTCATACAAATTAAGACGACTCAAAAAAATACAAATTCTATTGGAGGAGTAAAAATCCCGATAAAATGCCATGATCCACAGCCATTTTTAACATGTAAAACAACTGAAAATATATTTTGATGGGGTGAGCTTGACGCCCAGTGAATAACCACAACCTAAACTAGTCGGATCATAGCATGGGTTCAGTAATATAACAAAAATATCGTCGAGACCTCCAGAACTCAGATCATCTCTGTGCCCCTTCCCATCTCCCGACCACGGTGGTTGCTCCACACTGGTGGCATCTCTGCTCCAGGCAGCCCTTTCCTACTGTTCGGCTTACGACTGGCTCAGGGTGCCACATGACTGACCAACTTCCATCACTCCCAGTTATACAACTCAAAACTTCACTACTCATTTTCAAATATCATAATCGATCGCATAAAATACATGAATGATTTGTAACGCTGACATGGCCATGACAATGCAGTTCTAAAAATATCATTATAATGACAATAAAAATACTAGTTTAAGAATAGGTTACTCACCTTGACAAGCCCTAATACTCTGAAACATCAAAGAACAATCGAATTGCTAATTTTCTATAATAATAATAAAAAAATTTCCACTCAAAGCTCTGCTCCTCTCCATCTCTCGACCTCTCTCTCAATCTCAATTTTTAAGAATGGCTTGAAATGAATGAAACGAATGAATGAGGTCAATTTAAAGAGCACGAAAGTATGGCGGTGAAATATGCTAATGAGATGATGATTTTAAAAGCAATTCGACACCTGTAAAGTTAAACATCAAGTCTATCTCATTAATCTTAATGATAATTACAAACTAATTCTTTTAAATTGAAATATGTAATAAATTCATATGTGTTCAAATAATATTTTTCATGAAACAATATCTTTACAAAGTCATATGATATAAGGAAATTTGGGATGTTACAAACTCCCCACCTTTGAAGAATTTCGTCCTCGAAATTCAAGTAATCGAAAATAAGTTTATATTCCACAAGCTCAGGAGATCGAAAAACCTAAGCTCTGATACCATTTGTAAAATCCGAAAATTTTACACGATAAAATAAATAAATACATTTGAATTTTCATACAAATTAAGACGACTCAAAAAAATACAAATTCTATTGGAGGAGTAAAAATCCCGATAAAATGCCATGATCCACAGCCATTTTTAACATGTAAAACAACTGAAAATATATTTTGATGGGGTGAGCTTGACGCCCAGTGAATAACCACAACCTAAACTAGTCGGATCATAGCATGGGTTCAGTAATATAACAAAAATATCGTCGAGACCTCCAGAACTCAGATCATCTCTGTGCCCCTTCCCATCTCCCGACCACGGTGGTTGCTCCACACTGGTGGCATCTCTGCTCCAGGCAGCCCTTTCCTACTGTTCGGCTTACGACTGGCTCAGGGTGCCACATGACTGACCAACTTCCATCACTCCCAGTTATACAACTCAAAACTTCACTACTCATTTTCAAATATCATAATCGATCGCATAAAATACATGAATGATTTGTAACGCTGACATGGCCATGACAATGCAGTTCTAAAAATATCATTATAATGACAATAAAAATACTAGTTTAAGAATAGGTTACTCACCTTGACAAGCCCTAATACTCTGAAACATCAAAGAACAATCGAATTGCTAATTTTCTATAATAATAAAAAAAATTTCCACTCAAAGCTCTGCTCCTCTCCATCTCTCGACCTCTCTCTCAATCTCAATTTTTAAGAATGGCTTGAAATGAAAGAAACGAATGAATGAGGTCAATTTAAAGAGCACGAAAGTATGGCGGTGAAATATGCTAATGAGATGATGATTTTAAAAGCAATTCGACACCTGTAAAGTTAAACATCAAGTCTATCTCATTAATCTTAATGATAATTACAAACTAATTCTTTTAAATTGAAATATGTAATAAATTCATATGTGTTCAAATAATATTTTTCATGAAACAATATCTTTACAAAGTCATATGATATAAGGAAATTTGGGATGTTACAAACTCCCCACCTTTGAAGAATTTCGTCCTCGAAATTCAAGTAATCGAAAATAAGTTTATATTCCACAAGCTCAGGAGATCGAAAAACCTAAGCTCTGATACCATTTGTAAAATCCGAAAATTTTACACGATAAAATAAATAAATACATTTGAATTTTCATACAAATTAAGACGACTCAAAAAAATACAAATTCTATTGGAGTAAAAATCCCGATAAAATGCCATGATCCACAGCCATTTTTAACATGTAAAACAACTGAAAATATATTTTGATGGGGTGAGCTTGACGCCCAGTGAATAACCACAACCTAAACTAGTCGGATCATAGCATGGGTTCAGTAATATAACAAAAATATCGTCGAGACCTCCAGAACTCAGATCATCTCTGTGCCCCTTCCCAGCTCCCGACCACGGTGGTTGCTCCACACTGGTGGCATCTCTGCTCCAGGCAGCCCTTTCCTACTGTTCGGCTTACGACTGGCTCAGGGTGCCACATGACTGACCAACTTCCATCACTCCCAGTTATACAACTCAAAACTTCACTACTCATTTTCAAATATCATAATCGATCGCATAAAATACATGAATGATTTGTAACGCTGACATGGCCATGACAATGCAGTTCTAAAAATATCATTATAACGACAATAAAAATACTAGTTTAAGAATAGGTTACTCACCTTGACAAGCCCTAATACTCTGAAACATCAAAGAACAATCGAATTGCTAATTTTCTATAATAATAAAAAAAAATTTCCACTCAAAGCTCTGCTCCTCTCCATCTCTCGACCTCTCTCTCAATCTCAATTTTTAAGAATGGCTTGAAATGAAAGAAACGAATGAATGAGGTCAATTTAAAGAGCACGAAAGTATGGCGGTGAAATATGCTAATGAGATGATGATTTTAAAAGCAATTCGACACCTGTAAAGTTAAACATCAAGTCTATCTCATTAATCTTAATGATAATTACAAACTAATTCTTTTAAATTGAAATATGTAATAAATTCATATGTGTTCAAATAATATTTTTCATGAAACAATATCTTTACAAAGTGATATGATATAAGGAAATTTGGGATGTTACACCTATGCACCAATGTTCCTTACTTGTCTAAATTTTGCGACTTTTATTATTTCTTATACTTTAGTGATAATATTTATATTCTAAATAAATCGTTGATATTTTGTATTTATAACTTTTATTTAAGTAACCTAGAAAATAATAATATTTATTCCAATAAAATATTTTGTGGGAAATATGCTAATGAGGTGATGATTTTAAAAGCAATTCGACACCTCTAAAGTTAAACATCAAGTCTATCTCATTAATCTTAATGATAATTACAAACTAATTCTTTTAAATTGAAATATGTAATAAATTCATATGTGTTCAAATAATATTTTTCATGAAACAATATCTTTACAAAGTCATATGATATAAGGAAATTTGGGATGTTACACCTATGCACCAATGTTCCTTACTTGTCTAAATTTTGCGACTTTTATTATTTCTTATACTTTAGTGATAATATTTATATTCTAAATAAATCGTTGATATTTTGTATTTATAACTTTTATTTAAGTAACCTACAAAATAATAATATTTATTCCAATAAAATATTTTGTGGGAGTTTATCTTTTTAGAAAATTTTTGATAGACTTATGTTTGAAATTATATCGGATAATTCAAATATAATTTTTGTAAATAGTTTGTTTGTCGAGCGGAAAGGCTAGAAATTCTTGTGATCACCGAGTTTTTATTGGATAATTTGTCGTTGAATTTAATTAGAGAATGAGAAGAGAGATATGGTGATGAGCAGAAAGAACCGAGAAGAAAATGTAAAGCATAACAAGATAAAATACTTGCATTAAAGAAAATATTGAATGAAGAATATATATATATATATATGAGAAATGGTTTTCAGAAAAAAAAAGTTTGAAAGAGTGTAATATTGAAATGAATAAAGTAAAATTAACTAAGTACACGATTCTTTGTTCTTAACTTGCAAAATTTTTATATTCGAAAAATAAAAGTTTCAAATTCAATTTAAAAACTCTATATTAGTCTCTATACATTGATACACTTTAAAATCGTATAAATAGGCCTCTATTGCTCATACCTAAGTGAACAATTTTTTTAATTAATTGTATTAGAGACAAATAATATATCATATGGAGACGCAATTTGATTTGTCCATGAAAGTAAAGATTTAAAGACAAATAACATCTTATACAGAGACATATATCTTATTTATTTTTAAAGTATATATTTAAAAATAAAACAGTTAAATGTTTCTAATTTTTGTTTTCATAGATCATTTGCTTTGCAGTGTATTCAATTATAATTTATAACATATAACCACACGTACATATAGGTACTTCTATCTATCTACCTACCGTATAATAAAAATTGTGGTGTTAATCCCATATTTTTGGAATTCCAAAATTACCCCTGCTCTGGCTTTTATTTATTTATTTTTCTTTTTTTGGGTTTTTCTGGCCAAGCCCCTGCCCCTTTATTGCCACCGTTTCGCTCCTCTCCGTTCTTTTTCTTCAAACGCCGTTCCTCCCACACGCTCTCCTGCCATCGCCCGTTCTCCATCTGCCATTACCCGGCTTCCTCCTTCCCCACCCGCTCTGCTCCCTTCGTTCACCGCCTACCTCCATCTCACCGGCTGCTTCCCACCTGATCGCCATCAACCGCGCAAGCTCTGTTATCATCTTCAGCACAACTGGCATCCAGATCACACTCCATCTCATTCTGCCGCTTCCGCTAAAGTCGCCCAGTGTACCTCCCTTCCTGTCACGGTGTCACCAGTCAGAATTCCCCTCTAACAGAGATATAGCCTTGCCGCTCCTACCCTTTTGCCCATTGCCGCTTGGTGCCTTTTCCGGAAGAACTTCTTAACGTACACATCAGTCATTTGGAGCATGCACCTCCCATCCTCTCCTACCGTGTGTTGTTTCCTCTTCTCATTATTTGGCAATTGAACCATTCTTGCGCTCGCAAACCGCTCGTGGAAACGCATAGGAAAATTTTCTGTCAGTTACAGACTTCAAGTTATCTGGTGATAAAATTCGCCTTGCTTTCTTGTTCAGCAAATTCGGGGACATTTATGATGAAACCTTTTTTCATTAGTTCGTTGGAGAATGTTGTACAAATTGTCGATAAGATCCTGGATGGATTATATGATGGAAAGGTATGGCGCGCAATAATGTGACCAATCCTTACAAATTTCAGAGTTAAAAGCATGGTTGCCAAAGTCTTATTACAGTATTTCCTCCCAAAGCTACTTGAAGAAAATAAGTAGTATTGCTATTTCCATTTGAAGGAGCAAGGTCTATATATCATGTATAACTCACTCATTATTAGATGTATGGGAGAAGATGATCTCTACTTACAAATCATAGGGAAGGAACCAATTTCTGTAGGTTGGTATATAAAATTATAAATTATGCATTTTTTACTTATTTTCTTCATGTAGAATAATCTGCCCAATTGACCTCACGTAGTGCGGAAGGAGAAAATGTTCTTTTGCTATTTCGTCTCATTATTGATACCTCAATAATCTAACGAAGAGAAAGGTTTTGGATGGCAAAATCAAATTAAGAATGTCTTTTAAGAACAAGAGATGAAAGAGTTTGGTGGTATGGCTTCACGACTTCGGATCTAATTTGTTCCTTTCTAAGAGTTTTGTCCCTAGGTAGTTTATTTACGTGCTATACTAATTAAGATAGTGTTTATCATGTCTTTAATATACGATACTTGTACCTGGACAATCAAATAGGGGTTTTAGGATTTTTTTTTTTTTCAAATCAGTTGTCATTTAATACACCGCCCGGATGTTCAACGGCTTAGATACTTGGCAAATTATAAAGCTTTGAGATTTTCAAATCCTATACTTACTTTGGGGGATTCATTGGTAGCAAAAATGAAGGAGCAGCGTGCAAAATAAAGTGCACAATACATCTCCGCTCATCTCCGTTTTGAGGAGAGGCTTGTTTTTCCCCAGATTTTAGAGGCTCTAGAACTATTTCACGGTGACATATGTACAAAAAAACTCTCGTGAATTTGCAGGATATGGTTGCTTTCTGTCGCTATATATTTGATGTTGGATAGCAAGCAATGATAATCCTACCAGGGAAAATTATTGGCACGTGAAATTCACCAAACCTGGTTGATCAGTCATACATCTAAATCAGTTAGGTTAAATGGGTGAAGTCTTCTCCGTCCTTAGAGTTAATCTTGATTGTTCTTTTGCCACCTCACTGCTTTTTCCTTTTGTTTTTTTGTTATAAAAGAATTAGTTCTGGAAACAGAAGAAATCATATATTATTGTTGGCTTGTAAATTTTTTTGCCCTTTTTTGTTTTGTTTTGTTTTAGTTTTGCTATTAATTGGTTAGCAAATCAAGGACCATGGATCAGCGAAAAGAGTGCACGAAGGACAGAGGCTCTACAGGTTGAGGGCACTTTTGGAATTATAAAACTATCGTAAGGGTATTAGGAATTGAAATGTGAAGAAACAAAATGTGAGCTCCATACTTTTATATATATATATATATATATATATATATAATAGATTTTGTCTAGGGCTGACAATATTTCACACGACACGATAATACGATACGGATATGACAAGGAGTTAAACGGGTTTGGATTGGATATTTGTTATAATCGGTCTAAACAGGTCCAACCCGTTTAAACACGGTTAATAAGCGTGTCTTACCGGGTTGAACCCGTGTAACCCGATTATACACGATTAAACCTGTTTATTTAGACATATTTAATCTTGTTACTATAATCATGTAACTCATTAACCCGTTTATGTATTTGAATTTACCAAAATATCCTTATGTAATCCTAACTTTCTAAGTCCATAACCTAATTTCATTTTCTTTCTTTCACCCAATCCAACACAGCATAACCGCACTTCCACTTCCACTTCTACTTCTCTACTACCCTCCCTCAGATCTCATCTACAATTTGATTTCCTTCTTCTCATCTATCAATGGCTAAGTTCTGTTTCTTCGCTCTCATTACTCTCATCTCCGTGCACCTCGCATTGTTCGCAGGTCCACCTCAGATCTCGCCCTCCCCTTCTCCCAAGCTCACCGCCGACTCCACTCCCAACATCTACCATTCGAAGCCCACCGCTTCGCTAGCTCCCGCTCCAGCCAATGCACCTCATGGCTAGATCTCATCCACGCCATCGCTGCCTCCCTCGGATGTGGCTCCCGCCTCTTCCTCGTCCACATCCCTTTCCCCTCCATCTCAATCTCCGTGTTAACGTGTAAACATGTCGTGTTAACGTGTTCGGGTAAACGAGTTAATCGGATAAATATGTCGTGTTAATGTATCTGGGTAACTGAGTTCATCAGATAAACAAGTTGTGTTAACGTGTCCGGATAATGTTTATAATCGTATACGTGTACCTATTATGACACGTTTCGATAAACGGGTTTAAATGTGTCTAAACGGGTTGACACGGATATAAACGTGTCGTGTATGGGATTCCAAAACCTGACCCGTTTAATAATCGTGTCGTGTACGGGTTATGACTTCGATGACACGAACTCGTTTAGACACGACACGTATAAATACGACACAACACGAATTGCCACCCCTAATTTTGTCCATGCTCTTGTGACGAGGCACCATGTAATATGAATGTAGTTCGAAAAACCAATTAACAAATATCACACAAAACAAAAATATATAATTTATACAATTTATATTTATTTTTTATTATAAAGGGAGGTTCGAACCTATTATACGTAAATAAATATAAAAGTCTAATAAAATGATATAGAGAGTTCTATTGCGAGAGTTGAACTTGGAAACTCTAAGTTATCAAGTAAGGTATAAATCACTGCATTGCGCTCCCTTTCTGGAAAAATAAAATTTAATAATTGCAATCATTATGAAGTAACTTTCTACATTAAGCTTTTCACTGGAAATTTCAAGTGCGACTCTTTTTGCTTGTTTGAATTGCAAGTTATGGGCGTTATGAAGGGATGAGTTATGAAGGATTATTATATCAATTTATATAATAAGTAATAACCCTTCATAATTTACCATTTCAAATCCAGTTATAACCTGCAATTCAAACAAGGTTTTTATGAAAATTCAGGAAAGAAGAACGTGGAGACTAGTAATCAAAATCACAATCACATGTTCTCAATCATTTATAGTCAGAGCTGAAACAAATTAATGATAAGCCCTCAGCTCATTGAAGAATACCTATGGAAATTTAGTCGAGTCACGTAAATCTACTCTATGAGGTAAAAAAAAAATTAAAGAATATTTCGCATAAATGCGGCCCCGGGAAAACAGTAGATATTAGCTGATGAGATATTTAATCAGTCTTTTGTGATCTTGCAGCTAATTTGCTGGATGTCCTTGTAGTCGTGCATCTCGTGGTGAATTTTACATTGATGCATCAGTCATTGGTTGAAACCAATATTATATATACCATAATTTTCCCCTTTAATAAAACTTTAGAATTTTTAATTTAAACAAAATCAATATATATTATATTATATAATAAAGTAATAATACCTTTAAAATATAAAATAATTTTTAACTTTTGACTTTCTGAATATAAGTATATCGTTAAACAATGAATTTGTTTTTTATATTTGAGTAATTTATAATTTTTACTTTGTCAAGACGTTGGCACATGTTTGTCTGCATATTTTGCTTAAGGATATTATTAATATTTTTGTTTTTAATTTTATGAATGAATAAGACTAAAAAAATCACTATCCATGGATTGCACTAATTCTATTAGGATTAAAACTGATAAAAAGGGAGAGAAAAAAAAAGATGGTGTTTTTGAGCTGTTAACGTCCCAATATCTTCGTGGAATGTAGATGTTGAAGAATAATGCAAGTCCACCACCCAGTGGACGTATCACTGGCCTTCTCACTGCATTGGGCCCAAGAGTGTGCATGGGTACCGGATATATTCAGAACCGGTCGGAACCTACCCGTTAGGATAGCATCCGGATAGCTCGTATTGAAAATTGGGTAAATTCCGGGTATTAAAATCAGGAACCGGTAAAAATCGATTCCGGTTCCGGTTCCTGCCTATAGGGTACTCGGAATCGGTTATTTATTTTAAAAAAAGAAAGTAAAGAGTAAAGTTACTGTCTCTTTTAATAAATCAGAACAGAGACACTTTGTTGTATGGGATCGTATTATGGATGTTTAATTTTGTCGATAGATTGATGAGACATTATTTTTTTTTGTTGTGGATTAATCTATATTTTTGTTGATATTCTATTTGGCGTGATTACTGATTATATATATGACATTTTCGATTATATTTAGCCAGAGAAAAAAATTTAAAGGTTTCAACAGGGTATCTGGAACCAGTGGTATAATACAGGTTCCGAGTAGGTTCCGGTTCCAGGATTCAACAGGGTAGGGTCCGGTTTCAAAATCTTGGAACCTGTCCATTACAGGGTAGGATCCGGGTATCGTGAAAAATTCAGGGTACTCGGAACCGATCATCCCTACTCAAGATGCTGTTGAGTAAATATTTCATAGTAGTCTCATTAGACGGTACATCTTTCTTGGTATATCCAGATAATAGGAAGGAATATAAATTGAGACATTCTGATAGAAGAGAATTCGGGCCTAAAGTGATTTTCAATTTTATATCAATTGTACTGAGTTATTTTTTATCTTATAATATAATTCTACACCTGCAAAAATTACATTTATTGACATGTACATATGCAAATTGTATTAATTTGAAATAGCAAATAAATAAACCTGGATAGCATTCTGACAATTTATTGAACAAATCAAATTTCATTTTTTTATACAATATTCTTTCAGATAACGAAAAAGAACAACCAAAATTATGACAATTTATATCAATCGATCTTTTTTTTATTCTTATAAAAGAGGCTCGTGAGCCTAGTATAACATCGCAATGACTAATAAAGGGGCACGGGTAGTCCCACTGGTATCGAACCTGTAACCTCTTAATTGTCAAGCTATCAATGAATCTCTTAAAAAATCGATATTTTTCGCCATCTAATTGCCATTATGAGAAAACAAAGATATTTTGGGATATTTTTTATAAAGTTTCAGGCCCTTTCACTGACTTTTCCTTTAAAAAGTTCGCCAAAATAACAAAAGAAAAAAAACATTGGATCCACCACGAAAGGATAATGAATTGGCTGAATCTAGTCCTCAAACTTCTCCAATTTGTTCACTTTTGATCCTTACTCTTTTTTTTTTTGTATATACCTTAGTATTTAGAAGTCCAACAGGCCCGATTAATCCAGTTTGAGCCGGATCGGTCTACTAAGTAGATAAATCTCTTCCGGCATGAATTTTCTTCATTCACAAGACTCGATCATACTACTTTTTAATTAAATATATGAATTATATAAGATTTCTGAAAGAATTATATGTTGATCTTTGGATTTTTCCGTACGTAACATAAACCGGACCATTTCAATTGTATTTATAGTCTAAATTTTTGCATAGCTTATGACTGATTTTCATCCCGGGACCAATTGGAGCGAGCACGTCTTTATTTTTCTATAAGTTGCACTTCTTATCACTACAATTGGATCGTATGTGAAATTAGGTGCATGGCGAACACACCAGACATATTATATTAACTAGATGAAAACCCACGTGTTACGTGGGAGATGTTTCTAATTTTCTCAATTAAAATGATTATGTTATAATATTATATTGATAGTTGTCATATTATATTATCATAATTTAGATTGTGTTGGGGAGTATTGCTTTTATTCCGCCAAAGTGACAACAAATAAATTTATTATAAGTTATTTGCCCCTCCACAACCTTGTATGGTTTAGGTTAGGATTACATAATTTAAGATATTATTTTAGAAAAGCAAAACAATTGAAAGTATATATTTGAATTGGACAAAAAGAAGAAACAGAATTTAAGAAATTAGCTTAGAAAAATAGGACCTATTCATAATATTTTATAACATGAAGTTGGATATATATATATATATATATATGATTATTACAAATTATAAAAAATAAAATAATATGAAATAATATATGTTTCTATTCAATATTTAATGGATAGTGTATATTCGGAATTGTATATATATTTAACTTCATACATATCAAATCTCGATTTCTTGGATATGATGTCTAGTGCAAAATAAAATTTTCCAAAACTATACAATTTTCAATAAGATAAAATAATCATTAATTCAATATATAAAACATCAATATTTCAATATATTTATGTATATCTCATCATTGTAAGAAAATTATTTGCAAAACAATAAAATATTAAAATAAGAAACTTTAGGATTCTTAATATATAAAAATGCAATAATTCTATAAAAATAATTATTTTGGACAAAATAATAAAAACAATTAATATGTAATTGTTCATGCTATATTTTTTTCCATGTGATATAGTTATCGATATCGTAACAAAAATCCTAATGAAAATTAAAGTTGTTAACCAAAACTCCTAAGAAATATATATAAAAAGTTGGATCATCTCTTGTATAAATTGTTCTTACATAGGTAAGATATCATCTCATTGTAGGGTAGCATCTATAGGGTCCATCTAATTCCTCACCATTTGAATTTGGAGCGCGGCTTGGGGAGGTTCGAACACAATGGAGAAAATTCGCATGTGAAAATTCATAAAAAATAAAAAACAAAAGGAAAATCATCCTTCACCCGAGAACCTACTATTTATTCTTGTCAAATATAGTGGAGAAAAATCCGCATGGAACAATTCATCACAAAAAAAAAAAAGGCAACACGACATTCATTCGAGAACCAACTGCTTGAATCTGGATTGAGACTTAGGGAACTCCAATCGTAGAGGAGAAAATTTGCATGTGACAATTTATAAAAAAATGAGTGGAGAGTTAAAAAAAAAAACAGAGAGAGGAGAAATGACCTTCATTCGAGAAACTACCGTTTGTTATTTGTCGAAAAACTTGAATGGTATAAAAGACATATTTATAGTCAATTAAAGAGAGATGCCTAAATTAATAATAAAAAAGTAATATTTAAAATACCGCAATAATATATATAGACTATATAATTTATATCGTAAATTATTATCATGTCCATATTAGATTATATTTAATCGTAAATAATCTATATATTGGTCTATGAACATACAATATATATATATATATATTCTACTGTATATTTTCTTCCCTTTTATATATTTCGTTGAGCTATATACATATAATTTATATATTCTATTATTACATAATTAATTAATCAAATTTTAAACAATCTATGTGAGAATATTTCCTTTCTTTATAAGAATATAATAATTTTCTTAATGTAAATCGATGACGTGACAACATGAGAGAGTTCTATCTTTTTATTTTTGATGATGTGACGGCGTGAGAATTTAGCTCGGGCTTTGTTTTCATATATATATATATGTGTGTGTGTGTGTGTAAAACTTGCATGAAAAATAATAGGTATCAAAATCATCAACTCCAAATTTGCATCAAAAAGTTTATTCTACAAATCAAAATTTAACCATGAAAAAGAAAATTTTAGAGAAGACTGCTAAAACAACCAATATTGAAGTAATTAATTTAAAATTTACCTTAAAAGATGTATACAATTAAAATTCAACCACAAAATTAAGAATAAATACATAAAGCTTATGACTTGAAGTTCATGGAGAAAAGTTTTCCGTTATATTATGATGTGATGAAATAAGAGTAAAAAAAGAAATATTCTTAGCATAGAAGTAAAAAACAAATATGACCGTTACTGAAGCAACACCTGTAATGGAATTGCAATATAGAAGATTATTAAAATTGAACAATCAATGTCGAAAAAATTAGTTTGAAATTTGAATTGAAGGATTTATTCTACCTATTAAATTTCAACCAAAGAATTAAGAATAAATAACTAAAACTCAAGACCTAGAAGTTCATGGAGAAAAGATTTCCATCAAATTATAAAATAAAAATTACAAAGAAATATTTAGGAAATAGAAATTCAAAAAATCTTATAGGCACTCAAATGATGTTCATAATGGAACTCCAACATAAATCATGTCAACACAATCAATATCAAAACAACCAATTTCAAATTTGCATTAATAAGTTCATTCAGCGAATCAACGTTCAACCAAGAAACATAAAAATTTAAAGGAAAAAAAAAAGAAAAAGAAAAAAGAGGTCTAAGATCATACGTAGAAAATCGAATTATATATGTCTGTTTTATGCCTTCCCTTTTTTCCGGTGGAATTGTTCTGCCTTCTCTTTTTGTTTCCCCATATATATATACATATATATATGTATATATATATTTATAAAGGCAATATTATTTGATATATATATATATATATTTTGTGGTTTGCAATTATGTTATTTTCTTTTTTTATAATCTCATGTATATAATTGAATACATATACATATATTCCGTTAATTTGAAATTCACCGAATATATCGATATTGGGTGGATCTTCCATATATATATATATATATATATATTTGAATGTCCTTCCTACTTATATGGCCATGCGATATATATTTGAAAGAATTCATATATATTATGCTCTATATTCTTAAAAATTTTCTTTCATACATAAGCGATGACGTAGTAAAGTGAGAGAGCTCCATTTTTTATTTTTGATAATATGACGGTGTGAGAATTCGACTTATATTTTATTTTAATATATATATAAATTGCAAAGCTGCAAAATCGTAAGCGAATTAATTAACATATGCAGTTTCTCATTAATTTAATCTAGTATTGTCATCAGTGATTTGTAATACATAGATGTCCCATGTGCTTATTATACCATGACTTAATTTATCGGTTATACCGATATCTTTTCGATCTTGTAACAATATAATTAGTCGATTCATTTCATAATTTAATTAGTTCACACGGACACGGTGTTCACAGGATAGAACCCCATCAATTTGGAACAGAACAAGGTCGTTAAACTAATTATTCAGGGGCTACAGATTTCCATGTGGGATTAAATTTGATTATGGATGAGTGCATCTTAATGCATATATAGGGCATCAATTATTTGCTGAATATAGCAAGTCCACCTCATTAAACAATGAAAGGGGAATGGATTTCTCTCTCTCACTCTGTTTTTTTTGGGAAGAACACGAGGCCAAATCAATTCATGAAATTCAGCATGTAAGAACTATAAACTAATGGTGCATTTGATTTCAAAATAAAATTTTGATTTTAAGAAAGAGTAATATAAATGAAACCCACCATTTATTTTGTATAAATTATTTTATTTTGTTGTAAAAAAAAAGTGACATAAATATGACACACCCTTTGACTTTGTATAAATTATTTTGTTTTATTATGAATAAAATTAATTTAAAGTATGATTTTAAAATCATACTATGAAACTAAACGAGCGATAAGCCTCTTCCGATGGCAATTTATTATATATGGTCCGAGGCCAAAATCCCCTAAGTAATGGCGCCGACTACATATAAGTTTCTTGTGTTTAAGATTATTTCGTGACCATTAAAGGCACGGCGCGGACTGGTTGAGCCTTTTTTAAGGTGAGCCCGAACATCTCCCCCATATCCATGGTTTCCGGAGAAACCCCATCTTCGAGCTCCCAATTGAAGGAGTTAAGGAGTGAACCGAGCATCAGGTGCAACATTCTTATAGCCAACGGTAGACCCGGGCATGTTCTCCGCCCTCCGCCAAAAGGCAAGAGCCCGAAGTTCTGTCCCTTGACGTCAATGTCCAGTCCCAAGAACCTCTCCGGAATAAACTGGTTCGGGTCCTTCCACGTGTCCGGATCTCTGCCTACGGCCCAGACATTGACCAGGATTTGTGTGCCCTCAGGGATGGTGTAGCTGCCGACCTGCACAGTGGCTCCAGCCCTACGGGGGAGGAGCAATGGGACGGCTGGGTGCATCCGGAAGGTCTCCTTCACCGTTGCCTGTAAGTACGTTAGTCGAGCAATGTCAGATTCCTCAACAGGGTTCCCCCGGCCAATCACCTGTTCGAGCTCGGCCTGTGCTTTCAATAGCTTGTCGGGATTGCGAAGCAGCTCAGCCATCGCCCACTCCAACGTGCTTGAAGTGGTATCAGTCCCCGCAGCAAAGAGGTCCTAGACATCAATGAGAAATTAAAAGGAAAACTTACTCGAGGAATCCCGAAAAGACGGCTTCTTGTTACCCATAATTCTATAGGAGCAACAGCCAAACACAGCCATACTAAATAAATCACGTGAATCTTAATGCAATCGTCGAATCTTTTAATTTCATGTTTGAGGTCAAACAATGAGAAGAGAAGTCGATGGAATCAATTCAACCCTTCCCTTTACTGAAAAATGTTTCAGGACGAAGGAAAAGCAGAGGCAGAAACATATGCTTACGAGGAACAGGTGCTTCATGAGAAATAGATCCATGCCCTCCTCTTTATTTTCACTAAGCTCAAGCAGAGTATCCAGCATATCGTTCTTCCTGACCGAGCCAGGGATCTCCCTGACCTGCAGCCTCTCATTGATGATCCTATCGAAAACATCGAACATCCGCCCGAAGTAACCAGTCATCCTCCGCCTCGCACCCTGTGGGTCCAACCTCTTGAGCACTGGGAAGTAGTCCGCCAGGTTTGGCTTCCCCGCCTCCACCATGATCTGCCACACTAACTCCTTGAACTCCTTGGCCGACTCCGAGGTGGGGTCCGCCAGGTCCACTGAGACGGTCGTGTTTCCCAGAAGGTTAAGCGTAGTCGTGAATCCCGCCTCGCCAATGTCCACCGAGCTTCCAGTCTCACTGTACTTCCCGATGTAATCCAGGAGTTCCTGTTGCCAAAAATATATGTATCATTAATTCATATATAAAAGAAAAAGACGGGCAGAACTCCATATGTACCATGAAAATGTTCACGAACCATACGACAAACCACCATATATGACTTCACTGTCGATTGCATGACTTTTATCTTTTGCCCCACAAACCTGGATTTTTCGGCGGCGAATTTGTTGGCTTGAGTCAAGGGTCTTGGGCGCAAAAAGGTGGACGTTGCAAATCCGGCGGAGGTTCCTCCAGAGCGGAGCAACTGGGATCCAAGGTAACCCGAGCTCATCCTGTTGGAGAGCTGTTATAGTATCAGGGATCAGGCGGTTGGAGAAGGAGACGTCATGGGTCTGGAGGATCTCTCGTGCCATTGGGGCCGAGGAGACGACCACAGTGGTGACGCGGCCCAGCTTGAGGCTCATGATGGGACCGTGGGCACTAGCAAGCTTTGTTAGAGACATGTGGGGTAGGGACCCGAGCTCGAGGAGGTTCCCGATCAACGGGAGCGGCCTTGGACCTGGTGGCAGCTTCCCAACTTTGCTCAAATTGCCTCTCTTTGTAACGTAGAGGAGGGCTAGGAGCAACCACCAGGAGAGGCACAGCCCCAAAATCAACAGCAAGAAGTCCATTCTCTCTCTCGATCTCTCTCTCTACATGTTTGCTAGAAAGCTCATCAAGGTGCTCACTTTATATTGCACAAGGAAGCCCAAAGAGGAATCCTCCAATAGTGTTTGCTCAGTGGGAGACAACGAAACCAAATCAAAACAATAAAAAAAATGGGAAACTTATCCCGTCCGGTGTTGGGCTGTCCGTGGAGGAGAGAGAATAAGTCGTGTACTGATTTTACTTGTTATCTTTGGTAATTGATTGTGGTAAGTTGATAAATTACCGTTAAATATAATCATCACATGTTATATTAAGGATCTTACTGTCAGCACCCCATTTTGACTCATCGGTTCCAAAGAGGCAAAATCGTCATCAGCGGGAAGTTTTTTGGTTAATTACTCGGGCATCCACAACTTTTAAAATTGGACATTTTCTTAATTTAATACCAATTTTTACATTTTTTAGAAAAAAAATACTCAACAGGATATTCTCAAACCTTACGCACATCAAATTTGAATTTTAAAATCCGGAATAAAATTCGGAACCAAAATATTTTTGTTATGCATAATATTGATTTTTGAATTTTTCTGAATACAATGGTGGTCTCAAATTATTTTTTGGATGTCCGATTGAGAAGATGATAATTTCAGGTCCACGTGCATTAATTTTGATTTCTTTCAAATTCGAGATGATACTCGCAATTCAAAAATATTTTTCTGTATAATATCGTTCCTTGAATTTTTTAGAACACATCGGTAGTCCATAAATATTTTTCAGATGTCGGATTGAAAAGATAAGAATTTCGAAATTAATCGAACAATTACGATCAACGCGCGTCAGAGGGTCGAAGTCGACTTTTATCGAGATTCGATCCCGTCTAGGGGTGGCAATTCGTGTCGTGTCGTGTTTATACGTGTCGTGTCTAAACGGGTTCGTGTCATCGAAATCATAACCCGTACACGACACGATTATTAAACGGGTCAGGTTTTGGAAACCCATACACGACACGTTTATATCCGTGTTAACCCGTTTAGACACGTTTAAACTCGTTTATCGAAACGTGCCATAATAGGTACACGTATACACGACACGATTATAAACGTTATCCGGACACGTTAACACAACTTGTTTATCCGATCAACTGAATTACCCGGATACATTAACACGACATGTTTATCCGATTAACTCGTTTTCCCGAACACGTTAACACGACATGTTTACACGTTAACATGACATGTGTTGGATTAGGTGAAAGAAAGGAAAGGAAATTAGGTTAGGGATTTCGAAAGTTAGGATTACATAAGTATATTTTGATCAATTCATATACATAAACGGGTTAACGGGTTACATGATTATAGTAACACGATTAAACATGTCTAAATAAACAGGTCCAATCGTGTATAATCGGGTTACATGGGTTCAACCCGATAAGACACGCTTATTAACCGTGTTTAAACAGATTTGACCCATTTAGATCGATTATCAAAAATGTCCAATCCAAACCCGTTTAACTTCGTGTCGTATCCGTGTCGTATTATCGTGTCGTGTGAAATATTGCCAGCCCTAATCCCGTCGACGCAAATTGGAATTTCCATGAATCCGGTTATATTTCGAATTTCTCAGTTTTGAGGTTTTCATTCCGAAAATACTAACGGATCTTGAGAAATCAAATTCCATTCGAAGAACGCTCATACGAAAAAAAAAAAAAAAAGATCACAGTGGGGTCGGCTCAAGTGGACAACTTGGCCGACCCCCCACGACATTTGTTAATCAATTTCCTGATTTCTTCTTTTTCTTACTTCCTTGGATCAGTTGACCAAAGTCTTCATTTCTTGTTCTTTTCTTGCCGTCTTCTTCTTCTTCTTTTTCTGCAGGTGCCTGCAACTGCTGTGGGCCTGACCGCACGCAAAGATCCACCCCCTGCAAACCGAGCCCCTCTGATCTGCAGGCAGCAGTTCAGACCACGGCCATGCCATCTCTCCCCATTTTCTTTCTTTCTCCTTTCCTTTCCATCATTTTTTTTTTCCGGCTCCTGATTCAGTTTTTCTGCTCTTTGGCGGACAGTGGACAGAAGCCTATCCCCTGTGCCTGCAGCCTTCTTCTTCACGCCTCAATCAGTTCATGGACATCTTCTCTCCGACAATTCCAGCAACGAGAGAGGCACAGACCGGCCATGACAGACGCCCATGACTTCAACATCAGTTTTGCTTTCTTGTCTGTCGGTCACCATCCCTTGCTGCGATACACGCCATCAGACTTGATCATCTTTCATATTTTCTTTTCGGCTGCAACAAAAAATAAAATAAAAGTTGGAGAACTTCCCCTCAGCTCAGCCCTACACAGAACGGACCAGAAGCCACCCCTCAGTTCACGGATTTCCCTCAGCTAGACTGTCCCGAACTTCCCTCAACTCACTCTCAAGGTCCCTCTAGCTCACACTTCCCCCAGCTCGACTTTTTCTGGTCTCCCTCACGGACACACACTACCCTCTCTGGACTCCCTTTCCCTCAGTTCAGCCGATTCTCCCTCAACTTTCACGCTCACGCCCTCAGCTTAGAAAAAGAGCCACGCTCTCCCTCTCCTCAGTCACCTTCACACCGTCTTCACCATATCCTGATCATCATCGGTATCACCTCAACTTCTTTCTTTTCTCCTTGGCATCTACCAGCAATCATCATCATCTCTCGTCGATCATCTTCAGCCCATCATCAACACCACACCATCGGCTTCTTCCTGTTCCTCTCGGTCAAAACAGAACAGCAGACAGCTCCAGCCACTACTCACGTTAGCCATGGCTTTACCTGCTCCTTCTGGCTTGGATCATCGACAGAACACTGATCATCACCTTCCTTTCCTCTGCTTCTTCTCGGCTGCAACCACGAGAGGCAATCAGGACCTCACCCCGAGCTAAGTGTCTCGCCGTTCCACTCGCACTCTTTTCGTTCCTTTTTGTTTGCTTGAATTTGCTGTCGTGCCCTCCCTTTCTCTTCCTAGCAGATCAGCTCGAGCATCTCTGCCTGCCTCTTTCACGTTCTGCTGCTGCTGCTTGCTTCTTCTCCGAGCTTATGAGCTGTCACTGTTGCTGTTTGAGCCACTCGAGGCTCCCCGGAACTGCCCCCATCGAAACCCCAAGCTAAGTCCCCGTTTCCTTCCTCACGTTCGTTCTTTTCATCTGCATTTGCTAGCCTTTCCCTTTCCTTTTTTGTCCACTTGCAGGTCCAGTCCATTTCACGGGCTCAAATCCGTTGCAGCCGTCGCCTGGTTGCAGCCACCATGCAGGTTTCCCCCTAGTGTGCTTCGCGGCTTGCAGCCTTACCCTTTGCTGTCGAGGAATCCTTAAATGGTACATCCTAGCCTCCGTTCGTGGGCAGTCCATAGCTTCACATAGTCCCTCGTGACACTAGCTCGGGAGAGGTACAAAACTTGAGCTTAGTATCGTGCATAGAGCTCTCATTTTCGGTGATTCGATGTTTGCATGAATGACGTTTAGGTGAAATGCATGTTTTGATGGAGATTGAGTGAACCGGCTTGTTAATTAAACTCAACACTTCAAAAATCCGAATGTACAATGAGGAACCAACTTCGCCACAAACTTGGATGAACTGATTAAAATGAAAATGAATCTACACGAATTGAATTTCATGCTTACTCGACCTTAAGGAGTAAACCTGACTAAAGGCATTAAGTCGGCTTAATTGATCACTAGAGCTTAAAAATTGCAAATTAAAATTGTTGTGATCATGATTTGTGTGTTCAAGGACGTTTGAATGCATTTTAATTAAAATCCCGCACGAATTGGATTAATCATGAAAACTCAAAAAAAAAAGGTTTAATTTCAAGATGATTGAGAATTAAGGCTTTATTGAACGGTCCATCAATAGTCGGCTCGACGGCCTGAAACCCGCAAATTTAAAGCATTCGACAAGATTTTAATTAAACTCAATAACTCCACGCATGGGGAAGTTGGGATGTTTCACTTGGCTAAACAAATTACTCGACCTTTTAATTAATTGCACGAACCGATCAATAATCTGTAATCATGTCGACAGTTCAAGAGCTGTTGGCCATGCTCCTTTAAAACTCACAATTTTAAAAAGCACCAAGACACATGACACGTGTAGCATAGATATTTAGGGAGTACTCGTGTACTTTGACTTGAGTCTGGGCTCGATTTGAGGCGGCTCAAGTCGGAGTGCACAAGTCTTTCTTAGATCATTTTCGGGCGGAGCGACCAGTTTCTTGGCTCTCTCGGGGTCCTCACAACCTTGGAAGATCCAAAGGATCGGTCGACATCGGCTACTGACCTTCGATAGTTTGTGTCACGTAATCTCGATTTTTCTCGTACACTTACGCATTTTTTTGGTCTAAGGACATGACCACCGGTTCTTGATTTGTCGACACTCAAGGCATTAGGATGACTGAAACATACCGAATAAGAAAAGGGACGGGCGTCTGTCAAGGTGCGATTATCATTCATACACCTTCCCTGTTCTGTCGGCATGTTTCTGTCACCCTAGTGTAGGTCCGGGCACTTAGGGAATTGGATTAGAGGTACGAGCGGGAACGGCCCGTGAAAGGTTATTCGGTCCCTCATGGGATACGTGCTGAGGTCTTGGCACCCTAGTGGTATTTCGTACCCCATTCTCCCTAAGTTTGTGTTTAGAATGGGTCAAAATATGAAGAACATATTAATATCAAACTCGGCTTAACTAAACACAGACAAATAGTCAAGGAAAAGTTTGGGTTTTGGGTTTTTTAGGCGAAAACACTCTCGTAATAATCTGTAAAAGTCGCATTTTCACACTATAGAACAATTTAAAAGTGACAAACACATTTGAGACTTGACTACAAACATTGTATTTGTTGGGCCTTTAAAATACTGTCGAAATGTAACATACCCTCATAGGGCGGTCCATGACCGATCCACACTGAACATCATCCCGTTTATCTGTTTAGGGTAGAAATTTACTTGCTAAGTGACCCTGATTTATAACCTGATTAATCACGTAAACTTGACATTTAAAATACAATTTGTCATTATCCATATGTTGTTATCAGTTTTTTTGGCTGTTTTTGTTTGCCTTTTTTGTCTATTGGCCGAAGGAAAGGTCATTGTACCGTATATTGAAAATTTTGTTCCTTTTCAAAATCTATCTGTACTTAACTAAAGATGATAACATCTCTCAAAACCTATATATATATATATATATTACCCAAAATAATAATGATAATAATAGAACTCTACCGGAAAAGAAAAATAATAACCACATGCTTTCCCAATATCGCATTGAAAGAAATGGGGAGAAGGCGGGACCCTACCCCTTTCGCTCCGCATCGCTTCTACCCAAGTCGGTCTATCCAAATTGGTCTCAACCATATATATTATGGTACACGGAATGATAAGGAAGCCCAAAAAGAAGTCCCTCTCGAGCTGGTAACAAATAGAGCAGGAGTACAGTAAAATGTGCATTTTTTTTTTTGCTCGAGATATAGTAAAATGTGCATGAGATGTTCTATTTGTGAGAATAGAAGTAAAATACAAGAGCAGGGTGTGAAAATGCTTGAAATACGGCTTAGCAACGGAGCGTCTTAAGCCAAATACAAGTTAAATATGAACCATATTTATACCAACCTTATTTCTCGGCTAGGTGAAATTTATTTCCGTAAGGTGGTCAGGTGAAATTTTATTCCATTGAGCATGTTTTTTATTTTATTTTTATTTTCTCTATACTTTTTTACTTTTTGGTGATCTGCCACTGTGCCTTTCGTAAATCAAAGAAAGATGATGACGGATGCGTCACCGCCTGACAATTAAGAGATTACATATTTAATTATGGTGTTATAGTACTAGAAATTTTATTTTCTTGTGCCAAATTAAGGCCTCCACTGTAATGGAAAATATGAAAAAATTACCTCCATTCACGGCACGACATCTGATATTAGGAAAAAAGACAAAAATCTCCCGTCATAGTCATTGGACTCTATTGGCCGAAGGAAAGGTCATTGTACCATATATTGAAAATTTTGTTCCTTTTCAAAATCTATCTATACTTTCTTACCCAAAAATCTATCTGTACTTAACTAAACATATATTTTACCCAAAATAATAATGATAATAATAAAACTCTGCCGAAAAAAAAAGGAATAATAATAACCATATGCTTTCCCAATATCGCATTGAAAAGAAATGGGGAGAAGGCGGGACCCTACCCCTTTCGCTCCGCATCTCTTCTATCCAAGTCGGTCTATCCAAATTGGTCTTCAAGCAGTAGACTTTTTTTTTCTGTCTTTTTTTTTTATATAAGTAAGTATAAATCGATTTATATGATCGGGCATTGAGAATCAACTCATCAATGCCTGAACATATTAATTGTGCGGGCTAATTATATTTACAACCTTTTGTCGAGGTCACTCTTTGAGTTTTACCGCATCTGGACACCATTTCTATTGATCCGAGTTGTCGGTAATGTAACTATGCAACCAGCCTCTTTATCGCATGTAGTGGTGTCACATATTTCAAATTTAAAAGAATTTAGTGAATTCCCCATTATTCTTAAATTTATACGCTCCTCACAGCAATATATTTATGAAAAAGTGTAAAAGTTGTTGAATGATGAGAAGTAACGTGAGATAGAATATATAGCAAAGATTATAGCATGAGTCAAATTTTCTTCATAAAATTTAATAATTGGGATAGATTTTCGGTTCGTCTATGTACTGCATCAACTAAGGATAAAATGAGCCCACATAATCTATAGATTATGTACGTGAGGCACAAACATGCGATCAAAGAAATTGTCAATTCGGTGCTAGAACTCGTTATTTTGGTGAGAGTATTCGTTACTTTGGTGATAGAATTCTTAAAATTATGTTATTTCCTTTTTGTTGAATGTCATCACCTAATACATTTCGATGATATAATTCGTTGTTTTGGACCTTTGGTGCTGAGTTTTATATTGATGCATCGGTCGTTAATATCGGTAAACAAGGGATATTATGTATTATATATATATATATATATCTTGTTTTTTGTTAGATGGCTGTTTCGTATATATAAAGAATTCAGTTCAATCTCTCTGTCCGTGCATCGCACAGATTTACTGACAAAATATATTTGAGAATAGATAAGACTGGAACCAAATCTTTCCCCATTGATAATGGCCGCGCGCTCTTGAGGATCAGGCCCAGACTAGAACGTCAGGGGAACAGGATGGCCTAAGATGAGTGAACTGGTTGTGGTGCTCGTAATACATGATCACGGTGTCTCGCTCAGCTCAGCTTAATCACAACCAAATTTTTTTTGGGACCAGATCCATAAGTCTAACGGTCCCTGACTAATTCAATTTGAGTCGGATTGACTCATTAATGGGTTAAACTCTCCTAATCAAATATTTTCTCCATTCGCAGAGTCGAACCCGAGACCTTAATTAGTTAAGGAGAACAAATGCCGAACCGTTTCAACCAACTCTTATTGGTTCCTTACCGGTAAAATTCCTTACTGGATCAGCTCAAAAAAGCCTTTCAAGTCGAACTCGGAGTATGATAAAAGTTATGTTCTTACCACAGCCTCTCCCGGTATATATATGAACTAAAGATATCAATAAATGCAGCAAACTCACTTAACGTAAGAGCCTACAAAATACTTTTTTCTACCTTTATTTATCATCGTAATCGTCTCACTTCGAATAGCTTTGAAATCCAACTTCCTTGTCTTTCCAAGCAGCTCGACGATGATAATTGAAGGGCCAATATGTTTGCCTTTGGGACCACACCCTATCTTGGAACATCGACATATGAGGAGCCGGGTGAACCATAGTCGCTTGAGTACAAATCATAATTGCGATGACATCAAAGTTTCTTTGATTCATTTTGCCTCCTCTTCCTCTTGCTTTTGCTTATCCTCCTCGTAGGACGGTAGGAGGCTGAAAAGAATTGAAGAAAGCAACAAATATTCTCGCACAGCTTCATTTTAAGCACCAAAACACAAGTATGACTGCTCAGTTGAATTCAATGAACTCACATACTATCACAAGATTAAATTCCTTTTATTAAGTATTTTATTAATGTTTAATTGGGTTTTGATGGTTCACTTTTTCTTGTTATTTTTCTTTTTTATTTTGAAAATTGAAATAATTGCATTTTTGTAAGAATTCTCTATTTCCTATCTTCGTTCAGTACGTTTTCGATCTTTTACCAGCTCGGTAATATTGTCTGTCTTTGTTCAGTTCAATCTCTTTTGGGGCGGGCATTGAAAGCGCTGCAATTATAGCTTTGGTATTTTTCATTTGCAGAAGGTCACCGGAGGTCATGTGACGTACGGTCATCACGGCCATACATCCACAGGACCCATTTTCATTTGAAGCTTTAGCTGCATCGCTTTCCATGCCCGTACTAGCCTTTGTCTTGACACATCCCTCCAAAAAAAAAACAAAACAAAAGAAATATTGATAAATTAGACAATTGCACTGAAACTTCTTCGAAAAATCCAAAGATTGGATTTTGTTTTTCTAAGAATTTTTGTCTTCAGCTTGGATATTTGTTTCTAACACTGAAATTGAACAAATCTGAAGTCAAATATATTTAATAGCATATTAAGTTTTTCTATCCCATGGGCTTTAACCTATTTCTATGTTGGTTTTATTTGGATTTATATAGCTAAATTATTCAGCATGATAATATTGTAAAATCATGTTTAATTTTATTTGGATTTGGTAGTTTTTAAATTCCTCCTCTTCATGACTCTGTACTAAGTAGGATAAAAAAAAAATCAGACCTTTTACTACTTTTTTAAATCTAACTATGGACTAGTGTTTTTATTTACAAAAGCACGAACTTTCATATTTTATTTATTAGATCTACCATGCCCATAAAATTTATTGTATGTTTGATGACATTGCACCGCCACATCCCCTATTTTCGACTACATAATTAAATTATTAAAGATTAATATGACGAAAATCTTAAAAAACAAAGAAAGGAAACAAGTGGACTATGTGATTGTCTTGTATGAGGGCCTTGCCGGCAAGTCCCAACCCCCCAACTGAGGTCACTAATGCTTTCTGTGGTCGCCAATGACCTCAGCCCGGGGGAATGGGTTGTTGGGGCCACTGGTGAGGCTCCACCTTTGGCAATTAAGCCTGATAATGAGATTTGGCTCAATTGCCGGGATTTGGGGGTTGTCAGTGAGGCCCGCATCTTCAATAACCACACAACATGTTGGTTTTCCTTTCCTTTTGATTTCTTTTGATTTTTTTTAAATTACTAGTATTATAGCACGTGCGTTGCACGTGTATTATTTGGTGTTACTTTATTATGGAGATGGTGTATATATTAAATTGATTTATTACGCAGCATTAAGATCAGAGGACCAAACACTATAAATCCAATAAGAGAAAGTGGCAAATAAATTGACCAAAACAAAGTAATATAGAGGGTCTTATAAATTAATTAACTGCATGAAGATACCATGATTTGATTATGTAGATAACGGATCTTTATAAGTCATGTCAACAACAGGATTATTTAGTGAAAATTTAAATCATAAGAGTGCAGAATTCAAAAAACAGAGTCCACAATCTACAGAGGGAAAGACTCAGATAAAGTCGCTCCAAATAAAGAATGTCGCTCTTAAATTAAGCAATATGTGCTGGGCTGTAATAAGCCAATTCCAATTCTTATCACTCTCCAAATATTCAATTCAATGGCCAATCAAGTATTTTGAAAAGCTAAAAAAGCCAAATTTCGTACATTTTTTTTATTATACATTTCATCCACTTTATTGATATCAACCGTAATCCATGTTCACAGTACTGTTTACAAGAAAGCTACTTCCATTCCAAAAATCACTAAGTACACGAAGGAGATGGGGGTACAATCACCTAATTCGATGGACACATCTCCTTTTCACCCTGTCTTACCACGTAATCAGCAATGCTGTTGGCTTCCCGTCGAACAAGGCTGAAAAGAACACCATCCAGACTTGTTTTGATCTCCTCTATGTCTTCTGCTACTGAGCTGACCTTCTAAGGGGTGTTTGTATCCTCTTTTGATGGACAATCAAACAGAACCTTAGAATCTATTCCCACAATAGCATAACACCACCCTTTGTCAGCAACGACCTTAATCCACTTTCATTGCCACTGCCTCAACAATCAGATTAGAACAACCCGAATCTTGTGCCCAGTTCCATCCATTACGGTACCAATCGCAATCACAAACCACCACACCAATACCTGCACAGAAAGTTCCTCTATTTCTTCCCCAATTCAGCTCCTTTTACTTCACCGCTCTTACCTCCTGTCTTCTTTTAAGTTGCATCTAGTACTCTGTCATATTCCCCCAATACATCTTTGGGCCTATGCGTAACATTAAAAGGGAGGGGCCTCTTTTTTCATACATTACTTGGCATCTGCCTTTCCAGTTGTATCAACAAGTATAGGCAATTGCTCTTCTGAATTTCACTAAATCATGCCCCCTCAGCCTATTCGTTTAAAAAAAACCCAGTAGCTATCTATCAATAGATGACACCCCACTTCTATTAATCCTCAGTCCAAGCATGCCACACCAAATACAAACACTCCTTTCACTCAATAGTCACCTTTCTCCTGTGAAGATTCCTCATAGTAGGAACAAATTAGGACAACACCTCCAAAAGAAATTTTTAACCTTCGGAGGGCAATCAATATCCCATATCAGGTTCCAAGTTCTCCCATCCACCTGGTGAGAAGAAGATGGTCTATGTAGAGTTACCCTCTTTTCTTTGTCTCTCAAGAAAGCGTAGACCGACTTAACAGATACCTCCCCATTCTTAGTATGAGGCCATACCAATCTATCTTGTTTTCCGCTTGCTGCAATAGGATTGCTTTGGATTACTTGCTTTTCTTTTTCTGTTATCTTTCCCTACAAACAGACCAAATCCCAGCTCAAACTTGACCTATCAATCAAGTCTTCCACCCTGAGCTCACTATTCCCCTCTATCCCTCCACTTATGCTCACATTTAGTATAATTCAGGGATTTATATTTGGTATCCTTTCAATGGCCACATCGGCTTCCAATCTGTAATGAGGGTTGCCAACAAGATAAAAACAAGGACACGAATAATGATCGTTCAGTATAAACAGAAGCACCTGTCTTGATCTTAACCTCGAGCATACTAAAAGAAACAAGAAGTCACTTCAAGTGCAATACAACTTCTAAACAAGCAGGACTATTGTCACTATTCTCATCTTTCCTATAACGCAACCATCTCTAGGTATGCTAAAAAACAGCTAGTTAAGTTAAAATCACCTTAAGCAGGTTGTTTCCAGTTTCTTTGGCAAACACTTATTAACCTCAGGTTTATGACTTCCATCTATTTACATCATCGATTTTAAAAGTTAGTTTTTCGTTCTACATCAACAAAGAGCATCCTGCCTGCTCCGGAATTTTCGTCCATCTAGAGGTCCAACATAATTTCTCCCTTCAAGCTCTGCATTCTGCTTGGCACATGCAACTTCCACACTTATATATAAATATCAACTTTGGACCCTAAAATAGGAAATAAATTACACCAAAAGCAGCACAAGAAGATCATATGAAACTGCAACAGAAAACACAAACAAATTTGAAACAAAAAAGTTGCAGAACCACGTTAAATCAAATATATGTTAAGGAGAAAATAAAGTACTTCACATTCGTTCTTTACCTTATTAAGAGAATCATTTGATAGTTAAGCAATGACTTGCACTTTCATTAAGAAAGCTGTGTATATTCCTAAGCAAAGAAGCACGAGACAATTCATCCTCAGTGTAGCTACACCAGAGATGGCAAGAGAATGTAAGTGGCTGATATCATTACTCAGGGGCTCAAGATCTGGTATCCTGAAAAACTAAGAATTATATGATCGAACAAGAGGAGCCTCGGGCACATTACATAACAATCAACACATTTCAAAAGTTTAATTTACACAGTTCCACACATAAGGCTTATCCCTATCAAAAAATTGACATGTAAAATGACTCTTGAGAGATAGAAAAGCACTCTAGAATTGTTGGGTATATTTTTGAAACCAGCTAGCAATCTAACATATATCACCAATAATATGAAATAATATCAAACACAGTCCTGTAACTAAAGTCATTATAACATGTAACATAGAGTTACATAAGAGTAACCTGCAAAGAAGCTTGGGACCATATTTCATGAAAATGCCCTTGTAAATGAAACTGAAAGTCAGGGTAACAAAAAGCCCAAATTTCATGCATGTGCTATGATGAGATAAAAGAAAGTGCATAGGAAACAAACCTGCACTCTTAATAATACTGCAGCCCGTACCTTTGGAGAGCCCATGAATTTGATCTTGTCCACACACAGGGCCAACAACGCAAGCCTTTTCTCATTCATACGATTGCTGCACATGCAGAAATGTCAAACAGAATAGAATAAAAATAAATTATACTATTTTGCTCACCAAGATGATTTAGGCATAACATAAAACAAGGCGGGAAAAAAAAAGTTGTCTTAAACTGATTTCAAAGAAAAACTGCGCCATGAGCGTCAATATGTAGATTAGGCCAAAGGAACCGCAGTGATTCATTTCCATCTCTAGTTCGCAAATTTCGAAATAGATAACTTCATTAGCAGGAAGGGAACTGGAAGATTGTGGCTGATTCATGTGTATATTTAAACTTTTAATTCGTTTATTATACATAGTAAGACAAAAATTACTAAGCCATACGTGTAACGTGTGCCTCCAATACCAACTGACAGAGCACCAATTCCCACTCAGTTGCGAGATAGGCTAGAGACTCATCGATTTCCTCATCCGGGAAAAATGGATTCTATGGACTTATCAAAGTAATTTTGGAAAAAAATTAAATCAAGACATGTATACTGTTTGACAATGCATGTGGTTTAACTTCTTCCTCTTCTTTTAGAAAATTTTCTCCTGCAGCCCTACAAGAACTTAATAGAGCAGAGACATACATGTTGTATGGCCTAGATATTCACCACTCTATTATATTTTTCCCATCAGAAAATATCTGCATATCTTCCTCGAGGGAAGAGGAAAAGTCCTAACAATTCACCACTCTTAAGTTCGACAATCACAATTATAGGAAAGAATTACTTTGATCGAGAAAACATTGGGAACATGCAACAGCAGCAATAAAGGCATAACCAAAGGGCTTGTTCCAATCTTACCTAAAAAAAGGGGCTTGTTACAAACCGAGGATCATTTTGGTTGATGCAAAATTTGATTGAATGGCACTGCAAAGCATGAGATGGATGTAAGGGACGTTTCATCAAGCAGTTTGGAGATGGTTACATGGAAGCATAAATGGACCGCAAAGAGAGGCAGTAATGAACGACAGGAGCAAAGGAAGAGTCTGGCGCTCCATATGTGAGGAACAGTACAACAGTATCGATTCGTTACCAATTCAAGAACAGGCGCGCTTGTGAGGCGGCGTAAAGGCTGGATATTAGGACAGACAGCCAACCCTGGCATTGTGGCGATGTATGGTTAGGCGCGGTTTCTGAGGGAAGCAGAGGGCCATGGCAGTGGCAATGTCGGCGGCGAAAGGCGAGGAGGACGGCGGTCAGGTGGCTGATCGGACAAGAAGGCGGAAGCACATGCACTGATGTGTAGGAGCGATTGTGTAGGCGCTGATCTGAGGCAAGTGGACAACCATGCCACTGGCGGGGTGGAACATTGTGGAGGGAAGGCACCGGTTGGTGGGCAGGCCATAGGGATCGGTAGCTCGTGGACGAGCGGCGCCAAGGGGTGTTTACATAATGGTTACTGATGGTCGAGCAGTGGGCTCAAGAAGTCGGGTGAAGGTTGGAGAAGAAGGCGGAGCCGCACGACAGTCCAAAACCAGAGCAGAGACTGGGTGGCACCGGCGGGAGTGGCGATTGGCTTTTTATGGTTCGTTGAACGCAGGCGTCTCTTCCAAACGTGAAAATATACAAATGTGAAAACATACAAATGCGAGTAATAGATTTAAACTGTCTACTTATTAACATAAGTTTATTAATTTAATATAAATTGTTGTTAGTTTTTAGTCAATATAAATAACCAATTATTCATTCACCGACAAATAACCAATTACTAAGTAATTATTTAAATTGAATTTTGTAACAGAACTGGGATCGGAAGTAACGACTATCCTTTGGTTCATGAAATTTGAGAGGGGAATCGAAATCGGAATGGTAACATTCGAATGGTTGATGTTTGTTTAAGGGAAATCGATTTTCGACTCCTCTGTACGGGGGAATCACTTCCCCCATATGGGGGAACCATCCATTCTCTGGGTTCCCTAAGGAATCAAAATTAATTTTGATGCAGGGGAATCAAAATTAATTTTATTTTCTCTTTGTTTTTTGTAATTTTACTATGAAAATTCAATTAATAATTAAAAAATAGAACGATTTCTTAACCGTAAACAAAAGTCAACCATGAACAAGAATGAGTTTACAAAATCGAAACTACTATGAGTTTGTTAAATTTCAAAAATTGTTATTAATCAACTTATAAAATTAAATATCATTAAAATAATAAAAAATAAGATGATGGTGCCGGTGCGTAGCACTGGGTATCATACTAGTGTATCGATATAGATTAACACATAAAACAGAAACAAACGTGCTAGGCTGGGTACAGACGTTGGTCTTTTTTTCTTTTTCTTTTTTAAATTTCTGGAAAAACCTAAAACGAAAATTAATCATAGAAGTGATGTTGATTCTCAGTCTGAAGCAAAGCATTTTATCAAGAATCTATTGGTTGAGGGGTAAATAGTGTCAACAATCTCTTCGGATCTTAGGAAGGGTACTTGTTAGAAGGGAGGGAGAGTAACCATTTACTCTCCATCCCCATAATTGCAAGCACAATGTCTTATCACAATTACTTTTAGAAACAAAAATCTCCCAAAAAAATCTCGAGGTTTTGGATTAATATTTTTTCCTATACTTTTTCCTCCCCATATTGGCGCAATGTCTAATGTATCTCTTTGGTAAGAGTCTTCCACATAAAAGGAAAGATGTAGGGAGGAATCACTCATTCTCTATAATATATACGTACATAGTACGTGAAAGCAGTCTCCCGCAGAAGAACACGAAGAAGAAGAATACTTGCAAGTTTCGGGCACGGCATAGCAATTAGCAGTGTCCACTCTCAATATAAAAACCCTCTAACCGAGACCCTGCAAGGGAAGAAGGAAAAACTGCTGTTGTTTGGTTCCAGCTGATCTGCTTTGCTGCTCTACCGTACAGTCTTATTGGAAAATGGAGTCTCTACTTCAGGGTTCTTTTCCTCGTACACCTTCTCCACATTCCACAGGAATATACAGTGTTATCAGAACCGGACCGGACATCGAATCGGCCGAGACATAAGTTCATGGGTTCATGGGTTCAATCGGGGTTTCGATGGATGAGACCGCTTGTTTATTTTTAAAATAAATAAATAAATATTATTTTAAGAAAATAATATAAAATATATAAAAAATAGTAATATATATTAGATAATAATTAATATGTGTCCAAAAAAATATAAGAAAAAATTATTTGCATCTGATTGTAAATGACTCGTAAAAAAGAACTGATAGTCATTTGACAATACCCAATTAATCAAGAGTTGAAACTTTTCCAATGTCAAAAGAAATTGCCTAAAGAGAGAATGGATTGGAAACAATATACAACACATGAGTTACAACTCATAAGACCACAACAACCTCAGCATACAAGTGTCTGTCTAACCTTCACACAACTCACACGTAAATTAACAATGAAAAAAAAATAAAGATAAGCCATAGTTCACCATTACAAGTTGATAAATCAAACCAAACAAGGACTAACTAATCAGTCAATATCATTAGCAATTCCATGCACTCCAATCTTCACCATAATTTCCACAGATATTGTCTTTAGCTGCAACATCATGTGGTGCTTCAGGAGCTTCAAACAATGGATTATCTTGGACTCGGTCATTGACATTCCCTCCATCAATATTATCTTCGGCCCCATCATCCATATCAAGATCTTCCAAATTCAAATCCAACGAATCTGTACGAGGAATATAACTACTAAAAATGAAATGACAATATACAACCTATCATGAAAATAGTCGCAATGAAATAAGAATATTTAGTACCATCATTTCCATTTTCTTGAATGCACATTTGTAAAGCCCGCCTAAATGTTCGCAATTCTTCATTTGATAGGGCTGGTGGCTCATCCTCTAGTACCCATGTAGAATAAGAAGCAAACTTCTCGAAGCCAATTAGGTCATAATTTCTACCCTTGAAGTAGTTCTTGCAAAACAAACATCTCTTATATATTTATATGTTGCAAGTTACAATAGATCATCAAAACAAAGCAAATTTCTAAATATGAGACAAAATTTCTAGTAAAGTAAGAAAGAAAAAATGGAGAGAAGCAATTGTATGTACCTTTGTTGTAACTTCAAATTATAATGGACATAAACAAGGTCATTCAACCGTTGATGCTCAAGTCGGTTCCTTTTCTTAGAATGAACATGATCGAACAAACTCCAATTTCGCACACAACCCGAGGCACTACAAGTTTGGCTTAAAACATGAATAGCCAACTTTTGTAAATTTGGTGCACTCGAGCCATACCACATCCACCACTCATCTAGACATATATAAAGAAAATAAGAATAAGAAAATGAACAAAATCACAATGACTGAAAAATACCAGTGTTTAGAACATACCCGGGGCTATCACGATGCGATCGGATACTGCGGATACTCGTCCAAAATCACCTTCAGCATTTTTAAAAATTTTCATTTCACTTGTTAGTTTTGTCTGCAATGAGGGCTTCCCATAAGAGTATCTCTCTATGACATCCAGTAAACCGGAAACCGTTCCTCTATTCTTCTCCATCTCGGTCAAGTCATATTGATATTTGGGATTCAACCAATACCCAGCTGCATGCAAATTCTTGTGCAGTTGCTTATCCCATCGAGTATCAAGAATGTTGATATATGACTCAATCTTTTTCTTTCTCTTATTGAATCTTTTCAACATCTCTTCTCTAGCTTTGAAAATTGCTTCAAGCAAAAATCCCATAGCAGGCCTTTCATCGCTATCAACAATACGTAACACGCAAATAAGAGGCTCACTAATTTGCACTATGGCTGCTCATTCAGAGCATAAAGAATCCACAAATAACAGTTTCACAAATTCTTTTGCTTTACTTTCCTTTGCATTGCTTGAACTAGTCCATTCACTAGATGTTAACATAGCCCTTAGAGCATTCTGTTGTGCCAAAATACTCTGCAATGCAATGAAATTAGTAGCAAAACGAGTTGGAGCAGGGTGTAGAATTTCTCGTCCACCAGTGAATTTTCTCATCAAATTCAATGCAAAACAATGATTATAGATATACTCAGTAATCTTTGAAGCATGAGTCACAATATCATTCACCTCGTCCAATTTACCAATATCACTGAGAATTAAATTAATGCAATGAGCCGCACAAGGAGACCAAAATATTGTCCTGAATTCCTGCTCCAACAAGCGACCAACAACCACGTAGTTAGCGGCATTGTCAGTCACAAAGTGAACGACATTCTCTTGACCAACAAATAAGACCACCTCTCTGAATAATTTGTAAAGCATCTCTCCAGTCTTCGAAGCATCTGAAGTATCGACAGACTTCAAGAAAACAATTCCCTTAGGACAATAAAACAAAAAATTAATCAAAGTTCTCCTGCATTGGTCTGTCCATCCGTCCGCCATTATCGTGCAGCACGTCTCTTTCCAAATAGTTCGGTAACTATCAACATACTTTCTCACCTCCTTAACATTTTTTGTCAATAAGTATCCCCGAAGATCATGAAAGCCCAAACCTTTATAACCTGCCCCCATGCTAGCAATGGCATCGATTGCTTGTTGGTAATAAGGAGAATTAACCGTATTAAACGGTATACTTGTAGCCAGCATCCACTTAGAAATGGCAAGATCACACTTCTCGGTGACTTCTTTGCTTTGCAAAACACTCTTGAGTGTCCTTTGAGCTCCCGGTGTTGTTCTCGCTTCAAAGTACAAATTAATTTTCATCTTGTTTGACAGCGCTGCCTTTGATTTGGTATCTTGAGTTGCCTTCCCTTTTGCTTTTGAATGGAGAGGTGTCATTTCTACTATCTCCTCATCATGCTCAAAGAGTGGAGCATATGGATTTTGCTCATATAACATATCACGCTTCCTTTTCTTTTCCATCATGTGCCTCGCCAGATGTTCCTGCATTCTAAATCGAATAGCAACTAGTACCTTCCGACATGCCTCTGCATTCCCTTTTAATCCTGCCAAATGTTGTTTAAACCGATTTATACAGCCATCGGAGAGAACTTTTGAGCAATACAAGTATAGCAGCCCATTCCTTCCACTTGCTGACGGCACTTCCTTGCAATGTGCCCATGCCGGATCAGATTTTCCTCTATTAATGTCTTTTGGTATCGAAGAACTTGGAGTGGATTCTCTATTAGGTGGCGTAGGAGTGGGTGTGTTGCTGCTGCTAGCACCAGTAGAATTCATTGTATAGCTAGCAGCCTATAATGATGGAAAAAAATTCACAACTGTCATCGAAGGGGGCAGTTAGCAACAAAAAATGACCCGGACAAAGGATCTCGAAACTCCTGAAATTTGAAAAACAAAGTAACTATGACAGCTGATTAGCAAGTAGCATTTGCTCGATCATCAGATCAGATGCCCGAACTTTTGTTCACTATAAAGTCGTTTTACGCCACAACATTCCCCATTTTCCTGGTGCTCGATCAAGAACATATGAAGTTATGAACATATGGAACAGATCTAGACTAGCTCAGGCTACTCAGCAAATAAAAACAGGGCAGTAATAGCCCAACCACACAAAAGGGGCGCAAACAAACCAAATCTCACAAGATCAGTAATAAAAAGTTCTCTGTCTCAGTTTAAGAGTAGAAAACCAATACAGAAATTGCAGAAAACCAGGTGGAGTTTCAGCTACACGTGATTGCCTAGGGCAGAGATCGGAGAAAAAGGGCAGAACAGGAGATGAGAATCTAGGGATTCAGAATAGGAAAGCTCGTAATGTTCATACAAGGCCTCCCCGAAGAGAAAGGAACCGCTTTTTCCACTTACCAGATGATTGAAGAACAACGGGAGAGAATTGAGAGATCGAGGCCACTGGTGATTGAGCAAATTGAAGTCACTGAACAGAGAAGAAGAGGAAAGATTCCGCTCGCAATTCGGTCACTGAGTTCGAAGATGAAGAGGAATCCGATGAAGAGGAGCTCGAAGATGAAGATTGACAACAATCACAAGCTGCTCTGGAACCTGGAACGAACTGGAAGACGAAGGTGAAGAATTGAAGTGAAGATGTCGAATGACTCGAATTAGGGTTCCCAATTATCAGATTGATTTTTCGATTCGGGTCAAAGAGAGTCAGGTCGGGTTTCCTTTTAAAAATCCAGAACTCATCCAACCGGCCGGTTCGAATGGGTTTGTAAAAAAACCGGCCGGCTTTTTGGGTCTACCGGTTTTTTATGCATTTTCGATTTTTAAGAGAACCGGACCGGTCATATGCCCGGTTTCCTGTCCGATCGATCTAACCGACCGGTCCGGTCTGGTTCTGATAACACTGGGTATATATGCCACTTCTCCAGGCTCATTTTTTTTTCTTTTTTTCTTTTTTTTTGGTGAAGAAACCCAATGCTGGTTATATTGTTTGTGCGTTCTATGTATAATTTGTGGCTTTTTGGCAGGAGAAAGAATCCGGAGAGGCCATATTGGGGCTAATTACAAAACTAATAACCCATGGAATTCCATTAAAAATGCTGCCGATACCTTTTACCAGTCCATTAATTTAATATAAATTTTTGTTAGTTTTTAGTTAATATAAATAACCAATTATTCATTCACCGAAAAATAACGAATTATTAAATAATTATTTAAATTGAATTTTGTAACGAATATTTATATTAGCTAAACTTTTTTCTATTTGCTTTTCACGTTAAATGCACAAACAAATTGCAATGAACACAATGACAAAATTCTAGAGACAATTGAGCAGAAAAAGCAGCAGATGCATTAAATATGGCTGGCTTGTTCCTAGTATTCTTACCTGTTCGCAGCCTAGCTAGGTCGGCTTAAATATGGTTAGACTCATTTATCTTCACGCACAATAACAAATTACGGGTCTTGTCAAAATAAGCTCGTCTTAATAAGTATATTATGATAAAATAACGTTTGGTCACAATATCTTATAACTTATGGTGATAAACTTATTTTCGCGATGAAAACGATATATAATGTATCTCACAATATCTAAAAATATGTATATACATATATGTTAGTTATTATGAAAATAATTGTTTTGTGGCGCTCACATAATATTGGAGATATGTGTATACATATAAATATATATGTATTTACATATATATTAAGTATTTGCATTATGAAATTTTATTTAGTGTAAATGTAACATTTTTATCATAATATGCATATTAAGTATGTATTCACATGCCTATTAAGTATGTATATACATACATGTTAGTTATTACGGGAATACTTGATTTTCGACGCTCACATAATATTGAAGATATGTGTATACATATAAATATATATGTATCTATATTCATATTAAGTATGTGTATTATGAGACTTTATATAATGTAATATAACATTCTTATGACAATATACTTTTCTTGTGATAAAATTTCTTTCATAGCAATAGAATTTGTCATAACATACAATTTCTCAGTCTTAAGCAGAGCATTTTATCAAGAATCTATTGGTTGAGGGGTAAATAGTGTCAACAATCTCTTCGGATCTTGAGAAGGGTACTTGTTAGAAGGGAGGGAAAGTAACCATATATGCTCCATCCCCATAATTGCAAGCGCAATGTCTTATCACAGTTACCTTTAGAAACAAAAATCTCCCAAAAAAATCTCAAGGTTTTGGATTAATTTTTTTTCCTATACTTTTTCCTCCCCATATTGACGCAATGTCTATCAGAAGTTTCCATTATCTAATGTATCTCTTTGGTAAGAGTGTTGCACTTATAAGGAAAGGTGTAGGGAGGAATCACTCATTCTCCATAATATATACGTACACGTACGTGAAAGCAGTCTCCCGCAGAAGAACAAGAAGAAGAAGAATACTTGCAAGTTTCAGGCACAGCATAGCTATTAGTAGTGTCCACTCTCAATATAAAAACCCTCTAACCAAGACCCTGCAAGGGAAGAAGGGAAAACTGCGGTTGTCTGGTCCCAGCTGATCTGCTCTGCTGCTTTACTTTACGGTCTCATTGGAAAATGGAGTCACTACTTCAGGGTTCTTTTCCTCGTACACCTTCTCCACTTTCCACAGGGTATATATACCATTTCTCCTGGCTCATTTGTTTTCTTTTTTTCTTTTTTTTTGGTGAAGAAACCCAATGCTGGTTATATTGTATGTATAATTTGTGTCTTTTTGGCAGGAGAAAGAATCCGTTGAGGCCATACTTTCAGGAAGGCCAACTTGCCAAGTATGTCTTTCTCCAGCTATAACATAGCATGTAATCTCGGATGGACCACAATTATTCCTCGACGCAAACCTTGTTGCTTGCCTCTCCAAGGATTCCTGTTTCTCGCTCTAAATCTAGTGAATAGTGATAGTGAATCTCATCGGTATAACAGGAATATATTGTTCAATCCAGGGGGGTGGCGCCCCCCTTGGATTCGGGAAAAAATTATGAAATTTCTACTGGAAATTGTAAAGTTCATCAAGTTATCAATGAAATTATCCTCTTTCGCCCCCCTTGATTTTACGATACAAAATATCTTTGGACTTCGCTCTCCTTGGACAAAATTTCTAGATCTGTCCCTGGTTCAACCCATGCCGATACATGTATTTTTTATCGCTTGCGTGCAAGCTGGTGTGAACCGAGCTGTTTTATGGGCAACTCTCAGCAGCTAAATTTGATCCAAGACTATGGTGGGAGTCATTTGGGAAATGGATGTCATTAGGAAAGTGTTTTTCCGAAGCATGAAAAGAAAAAACGAACTTGAATGTTTGCACTCAGGGAATGCTCAGCTGCAATATTCTTTTTTGCTAGTTACAATCGTAAATCGACAGAGGTTGGTGACAGAGCCAGCTAATTAAGAAGATTGGCCGTATCAATTACGCAAATAGTTCATCGTCCAATTTCCTCTGAACACTTTTTTCCTTTTACTTCTTTTGTATAACTTCTTCCCGTGATCAAGAGTTAAATCGTCTTTTCAAATCTTTCATCCTTATTATCTTATGGGTTACAAGTTCGGGGGAGCAGTTCAGTGGACATCCTCAACAAGAACTCTGCAGAATATCATCTTAACCAACCCCAACAGAGACCCAGACTTTACCTCCGGAGCAGCAGAACTTACTTGGTTAATGCGTATTTGCAGCCACCATTGGAATCTCAGCCTGGGGCTAAATACAAAACTAATAACCCATGGAATTCCATTAAAAATGCTGCCGATACCTTTTACCAGTTTTCTCGGCCTCACACTGTCAAAGGCACAGTTAAGTCTCAAACAGTTACAATTTTTCAGGAGTTTTTTCGGAGATTGTTGGAGAACTCACTGAGGCTAATTTATCTGAACAGGTTTTCAGCATCATCTCTGTTTCTCTTCTTGCGGTAGAGAAGATGTCCGATTTAAACCCCTTGTTCTTCACTAAATTATTGCAGGTAATTCCGAAAACATGTACACAACTCTGAACATACGCCTAATTATTGTTACCTACAAATCAGTCTTTTCTTCTTCTTTTTTTGTTTTTCCTTGAACAATCTTGGGCTGCTAATTTTCAGGCGGTTATTGCTGCCCTCCTGATGAATACATATGTCGTTGGTTTGAATCAATTGACCGACATTGACATAGACAAGGTCAGCAAACTTGTGCATTTCTTAAGTTAGTCACACTCGCTTTTGATATTAGTTGGCTCTGTTCGGTTTGGGAGGATGGCCTCTATTCCCATGAAAAATGCATTTAGATTACGTTTCTTAAAGTACAAGGACGAGTTTGTAGTGCAAGGAAAATACGTAACGCACATGGCAATAGCATAATAATTAGTATATATTCAACAATTGGCTATTTTGCTGCTACAATTTGACTCTGTCTCGATTGACTCACAAAACTTGCTCTCCGTGAAATTTACTTGGTTGCGGTGCAGGTCAATAAGCCCTATCTTCCATTGGCATCGGGAGAATACTCTGTTGGAACTGGTGTCATGATCGTTACATCTTCTTTGACTATGGTACGAGGATGCACACTCTGTTTCGAATTATCACTTAGCAAAATACTATTCAGGCAAAGCATCTAATTTAAGCAAGAACAAATTTAATTAATCACCATCTATCTGATTGTAGAGCTTTTGGCTTGGATGGGTTGTTGGTTCATGGCCCTTGTTCGTGGCCCTTTTCGTTCATTTTGTGCTCGGCACAGCTTATTCAATCAATGTGAGTAGGGGCACCTCTGCTGAAATCTCCTCGACTTATGTTCTGAGCAGGCTCCTTCATTGAGTCTCTTTTGATTTTTTATGTTACGTTTTTTTTTGCTGGATAATATCTATGTTATGTGGGGTACAGTACAATAAATAAATAAAAAAATATGATGAAACAATCTTACTTGGCAGTTCTGACATGTTAAGGCGAATGTTTGATTAACAAGGACCGTATATAAGAGCATATAAATAAATAATCAGAAAAGCAGCTTATCGAGGCTCGAAACAAGAACTTGTGCTCCGATTCCATGACCATGTTAAGTGGTTGATTCTTCCAAAGGTGGTGTGGTCTGGTTGACAACAACGTTTGTTGAATATTATTATTAGGGGAAGCACGGTAGTTAAAGGAATTTAACATGAGAAGATAATGTCATATTTCAGTTGCCACTACTGAGATGGAAAAGATCTCCAGTTGCTGCTGCAATGTGCATTCTAATTGTTCGGGCCCTGAGCAACCCAACAACATATTTCCTGAACATGCAGGTTTTTCTAGATTGATCTTCTCTGCTCTTGAAGTGTTGGATTTATTTTCCATTGTATGTCTTTGTATGATTATTAGCTAACTCCATTGGTTGTTAATAAGGATAACGATCTATTTCAGATTCAAGTGTATGAGAGACCAGTTGTCTTTCCGCGCTCGTTGATATTGGCCACTGCAGTCATGACCTTCTTCTCTATTGTTATCGCATTATTTAAGGTAGAAAAATTCGACTTTCTACCATCAAAACTTGAAATTCTTAAGGACTATGCACGTTACGAGATTTTCTGAGGTACAAAACTCTGTGAGGAGCAATCTAGCATATATTTTCCTTATTGTCTCTACTTTGAAGATAACAGGGGAGACTGGAAAACTGGGAATAGTTCTTTGGAAACCAAGTAGCATTCTTAAATGCTTCACACCGTTCCTTAGACTTTGTAATCTATACAAGTTTCAGCTATTGAAGAATAGCTCGAGGTGTTTTACCGTTTAATTGGAACCTTTGCAGGATATCCCCGACATTGATGGAGATAAAATATTCGGGATCCAGTCTTTCACTGTACGTATGGGGCAAAAGTGGGTTCGTATTCTATGCACACAGTAGACTAAATTCAACTCTTCCATTAGCTTATTGCTTTCTAAGTATCGGCTTGTTCTTGGCAGGTGTTTTGGATATGTATATCACTCCTCGAAATGGCTTATGTTGTTGCCATTCTTGTAGGGTCGATATCTCCCTGTCTTTGGAACAAAGTCATCACGGTAATAGACTATTCTGGTCTTAATTTTCCTTTCTTTGTGTCCTTTACGTTAATTAGATCATGCTGTTAATGTGATTTGCTGTCCTTATTGACCTGATTTAGGTTTTGGGTCATTCTGTATTGGCCACCACACTGTGGGCACGGGCAAAGTCTCTTGATCTCAAGAGCAAGGCCGCAATAACTTACCGAACTTGACCAACTGAACTGCGCACTAATTTTGCCTATGACTAGAAGCAGTGCGAGCAATTTCTGGCCGATTACCCAGTTTTGAATACTCTGTCGTGCTCTTGATAGTAAAACAACAATAATTTTTTCTATTGAATTTACCAATTATGCCTTCTCATACTTGTTAAACTGAGATAAACAAGATCTACCAGTTATAGCAAGAGATGACACAGATTGTGTGAGACCCGGCATTTGCGCACACACACACATATATATACACATATGCTTATGTGTATATATATATTATGTAGAAGTTGCTGGATAGAAAAAAAAAAAAAAACGAATGGAGCCATGGGCTCCACGTGGCCCAAGCTATTCCCCTCACCTTCCACCGCCTTATCATTCTTTCATTCATTTATTTATTTTTCTTTCTTTTCTCCTCTGTTCTGTTTCGGGGGGGGGGGGGAAGGGAAGAAAAAGAAGAAACAGAGAGTGAGGAGAGGCAGAGAGGGAGAGAGAGGGATCTGAGCAAACTCGAGGAAGACGACCGAGTCGAACCAATTTTGAAAGGGAAAATGACTAAACTTGGGGTTCTTGATTAGTAAGTTGATTCTCCTAATCCTAGACACTCTTATTCATTGAGTTTAGGTGCGAATTGAGCCATTTTCTTCTTCGTTTCAGTTCGGTTTCGGATTCTAACTATTGATATGGATTTTGCTATAAATTGATGTTTCGTGATTTATGCTTTACTATTAAGCATCTCTAGAGTCGATTGATCTTGTTTTTAAACCGATTAGGTTATGGATGATGAGGGAGCAAAAAGATTAATAAAGTTAATGGGTTATACAGTTAAATAAGAATTGAAATGTTCGGCTTATCTAATTGCTATTGAGCGTATAGACTTGACTGATTGGGTTCATATTTTGATTTTATGAGATTGTTTAAATGAAAGCGTGATAGGGTTCAATGTAGGATTGAGTTCATGTTTTCATCTTATGTATGATGATTCCAATTGACGTAATTGGTTGGGTAAAAGATAGATATGTCTATGGATTTAGCTATGATTAATATGTCTTGAGCTGAAGGAATTAGAATAAATGAGATTATTATGCTTTGTAAGGGTCAATGGAGGAGTTTGAGTAGTATTATTGGTGTTAGTTTATGGCCAAAATATCCAATTGGGTCTTGAACCTTGCTACTGGGTGTAAGAATAAATTTTCTTGAGAATGTACTCTGATGATTCTAATTTATTCTTGTGTTGAGCTTCTTGTGTTTGATTCGATATATCTTCTTGTAAATTAATCGATAATGAATTGCCTAAAGTACTAAATTGGAAAATGAATTGGTTAATTAGCTGGAGTTAGAAGTAATAGTTGAATCAATATTTTCTTTTGAGTGGAAAGCTAGGAAGCAGGGGAAATGCTCGTATGGAGTTATTGTCGATATATCAACTAATTTGCAAATTATTCACGTTCATTTGCTTAGACAAATTTTGGGTAGGAAGCTATATAATTGATAATTTGAGAAAGACCAGAAGCTAGCCACTGATTATCTTTCATTCTTTGATTGTTTTCATTTTTGCTTTTCTTTTAGATATATATGGGTTCATTCCCTTGATGGTATAACTTAATTTAGAGTCAGTACCTTCAAGCTATATTTCCACCTGTTCTCTTTTCAAATAATATTGTTGGTTTTGTTGGATTCCTATGTCTTGGTTACCATTTCAGCTTGGTAAATTTGTAAATTTGAATATAATAGATTATGGAATAGGGCTGGTCAAAAGAGCATTACCCAGAAACCCAACACAGGCCCGTCTTCTGGGCTGTGCTTTAGGTCGTAAAGGATAATGGAGGGCATGAATCATTCACTTATAGAGGGTACACGTGAGAACGATTTTATTATGAGATTGAAAGTTGCGCAAGTTAAGACTATTTAATGTGCTCGCGGCCACCGCTTCACTTTCACATTTACATATTGGTGACAGTACTCCCATCCCGATGACTTAAATGGACTATGATAGAGTACCAATGTAATTCCAAGGGGGCTCTGATGATTGGAAACACACTGAGAGGTTGAAGTTGGGGTCGATGGCCCGATTTAGTTATCGATACCTGATCACCATATGCAATTGATATAACATGATATATTGTCGTCTCATTTAATAGTTTACTAGTTCATACGGTCCCGCGCCTCGAAGCGTCACTGATATTGGAACTTAGCTAGCCAGTCAAAGTAAGGAACTGACAGATTCCATATGAAGTTAAATTTGAATATGTATGAGTGAATCTTAATAATTGTAGAGCATCAACTAAGTCTACCTCATTAAACAATAATGAATCGAATCGAATCGATTCACTTTTTCTAGTGGAAGAACGAGGTTGGATCGGCTCATTGAATTGCGCAAATTTAGCAAACAATACCGTGTAGACTAAGCCTCTTCTGATGTCAAATGGCTATGTATGGTCCGAGACTGTATTCCCTCCCGTGAGCAATGACATGAGTTGCACATATGACTTTTGACCTCAGACTATACATAAGTTTCTCATTCTAGAAATTATTTCTTGATTGGTAATGGCTCGGCTCGGAGAGGTTGCGCTTTTTGTAAGATAATCCCGAATATTTCTCCCATTTCCATGGTCTCAGGTGAATACCCATCTTCGAGCTTCCAATCGAAGGAATTAAGGAGGGAACCAAGCATCAGGTGCAACATTCTCATGGCCAAAGGCAGGCCCGGGCATATTTTGTGGCCGCCACCAAATGGCACGAGCTCTAAATTGTGTCCCTTGACATCGATGTCCAGTCCCAAGAACCTCCCTGGAATAAACTCATCTGGGTTCTTCCACATGGCAGGATCTTTGCCTATGGTCCAGGAAGGTGTAGCCTCCAACCTCCATGCTAGCCCCGGCCTTATGGTGAAAGCAGCAGTGGGACCGGCGGGTGCATCCGGAAGGTCTCCTTCATTGTTGCCGTAAGTATGGCAGTCCAGCAATGTCTGATTCCTGAACAGGGTTCCCTCGGCCAATCACCTGTCCGAGCTCAGTCTGCAATTTTAATAGCTTCTCTGGATTACGAAGTACCTCAGCCATCGCCCACTCCAATGTGCCTGAAGTGGTATCTGTCCCCGCAGTAAACATATCCTTGTCATCCGAAAATAAATTTTTTTTTTTTTATAACGAGCAGTTTTTTCTCTTCGGGCCCATGAATACTCTGCAAGCCCATAAGTCCATGTGCAAGCACATGTGTGAGTGGGCTCACCAGGAACTCACTGGCCTGCAGCCTGTCATTGATGATTCTATCAAAAACATCGAACATTCATGCAAAATAACGAGTCATCCTCTGCCTCGCGCCCTATGGGTCCACCCTCTTGAGCACCGGAAAGTAGTCTACTAGGTTCGGCTTCCCTAACTCCACCATGATCAGCCACACTGTCCTTGAATGAACTCCTTGTCAGTCTCCGAGCTAGGGTCTGCTAGGTCCATGGATAAGATTGTGTTCCCTAGCTGGTTGAGTGATATCATGAATGATGCCTCGCCAATCACTACTACTAAGAAAAGTTGTGTTAAACTGATTTCAAAGAAAAACTGCACCATGAGCGTCAATATGTAGATTAGGCCAAAGGAACCGCAGTGATTCATTTCCATCTCTATTTCGCAAATTTCGAAATAGATAACTTCATTAGCAGCAAGGGAAATGGAAGATTGTGGCTGATTCATGGGTATATTTAAATTTTTAATTCGTTTATTATACCCATTAAGACAAAAATTCCTTAGACATACCTGGAACGTGTGGTTCCAATACCAACTGACAGTAGCACCAATTCCCACTCAGTTGCGAGATAGGCTAGAGACTAATCATTTCCTCATCCGGGAAAAATGGATTCTAAGGACTTATCAAAGTAATTTTGGAAACAAATTAAATCAAGAGATGTATACTGTTTTACAATGCATGTGGTTTAACTTCTTCCTCTTGTTTTAGATAATTTTCTCCTGCAGTCCTACGAGAAGAACTTAATAGAGCATAGACATACATGTGGTATGGCCTAACAATTCACCTGATGTGGCATAAGCGTTCTCAAATCGGTATCTCGAGAAAAATATGTTCTGAGAACCCTGTCTCGAGGAAAACGACATCCAGAGCAAAACTCACCGTTTCGCCGTGATTTTTCGATATTTAAGACAAATTCCATCGTTAAGGGCCTCAAACAGGCAATTTTATATTATTTATGGCATTTTGTGCTATTTTAGGAAATAGTTTATTTTTAAGAATATTTTTTCGTTTTCTCTATTTAAACGATGTAAGTCCTAGGGCTAAGACAGTTTTTCGGATTATCAGTAAAGTCTTGGAGTTACCGTGCTCTTTCACCCAATCTCGGATTTGATTCGAGTTTGATACCTATTTCCTGGTATTCGTAAAATCAACAAGTTGTAGAAGGTTGTTGTCTGGTATTCGTGCGCGAATCAACATATCGCAATTAGTTCCGCTGCGTCATGAAGCAACTCAGCCATTGCCCACTCCAGTGTGCTTAAAGTGGTCTCAGTCCCCGCAGTAAAGAGGTCCTAGAGAAGACATCGTCGTGGAACTAAAAGAAAACAGAGTCATCATTTGCCGTGCAACCGTTGCTTTGCAAACAAAACTGACCTTTCCGTAAGGGAAATCGTTGAATGAGATATGTCTAACTTAGTAGACAAAATCAATCATATGAAGAATAATCCCATGCAACGATCAGAATCGAAGAAGTGAAGAAGAGATTTATACTGACTGCCAGCACCCAATTTCGGCCCACCGGCTTCAGAGGGGTAAAATCGTCATTTTGCCACCCGTAAGGGAAGTATTTTCAATTAATTACTTCAGTATTCACGACTTTTTGGAAATAGCAAATTTTCCTAATTTAACACCAATTTTATGATTTTTTCAAAAATAATACTATTTGAGACGTTTTCGAATTTCGCTTACATCGACGTCAATTTTCAAAATTCGGGACAAAATTCGAGATTGAAAATAATTTTATCGCATGATATCGATCAACGAATTTTTCTGAGCACGATGACGGTTTCGAATTATCTTTCCGATGTCTGATCAAGAATGCAGAATTTTCAATTTGTACGGGCGTCGAAAAAAAAAATTCCGGTAAGAAGTCAGACTGATGACTTCTGACCGCCCCTGTTCTTCTTCCTTTTGCTTTCCTCTTCTTTTCTTTATTTTTTTTTTCTTTTTCTTCTTCTGCTCTTCTTCCTCCCGGCTGCCAACCGAACCCGAGCCTGCTGCGCCTCTGACCCGAAGCCTGCGGCCACCTTCCCCACCTGCCATGCCTGCAAGCCGAGTTCTCTTCTCCCTCTGTCACACGCCACCTCTGCTGCCCCCCAATTTCTCACGCAAACTCTCGGCTCAACCTCCTATTCGGATTAACTTCGTGCACACAACCAGCCCTCTGTCTTCTCCATTTCATCACGACAACGACTCGCTGAAACGCGGCTAGCCTCGAGATCTCTTTGGCTCTCTCTCTCTCTCTCTCTCTCTCTCGGTTTTGCGGAAAAAGCCGCAACACACACAAAAAGGAAGAAAAACACAGCAGACGGACAGGGACGGGAGCTCACGAATTCTCTCGAAAAAAACCGGAGCTCGCTCTCGCGCCGAACCCTCAGCTCGCCCACGGCCCGACCCCCAGCTCTCGCCGAACCTCTAGCTCGTTCACGCATTCCCGGTTGGTCACTTGCCCCCCAGCTCCCCCATTCGCCCTTAGTTCCCACGCTCACAACTCCCGGCACTCTCTCTCACGGCTCGGATTCTCCCATAGCTCAGACGTGGCCCCTTTCTGAGAGTCGGAAGTCGCCGTGACTCGTCGCCAATCGCCCCCAGACCTCCCTTCTCCCTCTGTGTTTCGGGTTTAGCTAACCGGATCGATTTCTTTTTTTGGGTCGCACAGGCGTCACCTGTGAGCGGCCAGAATAGACGCACGGAGGCCTAGCCCGTGCCCAGGAGCCTAGCCCAGCCGCCGCGATCCAGTCCGGCCCACTAGCCGCGGTCCAGTGAGGCCCAACGGCGGCCGATCAGCCCATTCAGCCCAGCCCTAAATCCAGCGGCCCATTCGGCCCAGTCCGGCTTGTCTCAGCCCAGCCCAACTCGCCCAACGTTTTGATTTCTAATTTTTTTTTTATTTTACAGAACCATCCCTCAACTTCTCGAACTAGGTAAATCCTCGACTTAGTGGCATGTTTAGGGCTCTATTTCTGAATATTAATATTTTCTTGAATGGATATGATGTGAAATGAGCGTTATTGGGTTGCATGGGTGGTCGGATTTGTCACGAACTCGATTTTATGAACTTTCTGTTTTGTTTCGCTTCAGTCCTGAGTACGCCTTTTCATTTTTAAAAAAATCAGCCCTTAACTTTCAAATGCGTTTCAGTCAAGTCCCGGTCATTTTAATATTTCCAGATCAGTCCTTGAATTTTCCAGGATTTTCCAACCACTCCAAAGAACTTTTCAAGTTGTTTCAGTTTAGTCCCAGGGCTATTTTCCACCCTTTTCAGATCTGTCCCGAATTTTAAAATTCGTTTCATTCAAGTCCCAGCCATTTTTGCCATTTTCCAATCAGTCCCTGAATTTTTCAGGATTCCTAAACCAGTTCCGGGAACTTTTCATATTGTTTCAGTTCAGTCCTTGGGGCCTTTTTTTCACTTTTCAGATCAGCCCGAACTTTCAAATTCGTTTCAAACAAGTCCTGGGACATTTTCAGTAATTCTTACGCAGTCCCCAATTTTTCCGAATTTTCAAATCAGTCCCCTGAACTTTATCCGAATTTTCAAATCAGTCCCCTGAACTTTATCCGAATTTTCAAATCAGTCCCCTGAACTTTATCCGAATTTTCAAATCAGTCCCTGTTCTTTTAAAATTATTCAAATCAGTCCCTGAACTTTTTTTAAAAGATACCCAACCCTTTCCTACTTGGATCTCCGACCGACAATATGTGTGCCCCGTTTAAATACTTTGTTTCTGCAATTATATGTATACAACATGATAATACGTGCTCTTTGCATGATTTTTTTACTTTCATAAGTCGGTGCCGTTTTATGAATTTCGTTAATGTTATGTTTGTGTATGCTTGTATGTGTTTATCATGATCATGGCGGCACCGATTTTGTAAATTTGTATGTTTGTCGTGCTTGACATGATAATGTGCTCTTGATCCGTGTTTAAACGTTTTATTTTCTCGTTTTAATCGAAACCTCACATGAATCGGCTTAATCATGCAAACTCGACCTAAAATTAACTTTTAAATCCCAAGGTGGTCGGGAATTATGATTCGCATCGGACGGTCCATCAATGATCGGCTCGACGGTCTGAAACCCGCATATTTAGAGCATTTGGCAAAACATTAATTAATTTAATCAATAATTCCACTAACGGGGTAATTGGGACGTTCATGCGATTAATTAACTCACTTGGCCCTAATAATTTTGCACGAATTGGTAATAAACCGGTAACACGCGTCGATAGGTTGCAAACATGCGTTGGTGCCCTTTTCAAAACTTACAAATTTTATAAAACCCGAGACACGTGGCTCGATGTGACATGGATGTGAAGGACTTGCGCGTCTTGACTCGAGGCCTCACCTAATTTCAGGAAACTCAGGTCAGGACGTGGAAGTTCTTCTTAGATCGCTTCCGGATAGATTAACCGATCTTTTGGCTCTTTAGGATTCTTGACAACCCTGGAAGGTCCAAGGGACCAGTTAGCGCCGGTCACAGGTCGAGGTGGCCCGCACCGCGTAGTCACTCTTTTCCGAAAAATAATTTTCACTTCAAGGGCAAAGTCGTCTATTTGTAGTTTAGCGACACCCCTAGGGTTAGAATAACAGAAACACTACGGTGTCAGGATAGGGATGAGCTATCTGTTTAGGCGCAGCTTCATCTGCATAGCCCGCTCTATCCGACCGATGAGTTTTTATTATTCTAGCATAGTCTCGGGTAGTTAGTTCCGGTGAATTGGCTCAAAATACAAATACTAGACTAATTGTGTACTCGTTTAAGACAAAAACGGACAATAGCGGGTTAGGTACTAGGTTATAGGGTTTACGGGTGAAATTCATGTTCTGTAATAACCTGTAACAACCGTAGTGTCACAACATAGAACAATCCTAAAAGCCACCTACAAACACAAGACTTGACAACAGACGTCACGTACGTCAGGTCCTCGGAAAATAATGCCAAATGCGAAATACCTTCCCGAGGCGATCCCTGATTGATTCAAATCTTGCACCCACTTTGTCTGTTTTAGGGTAGGATTTGCATGCCAAGATACCCGGTTAATAATCGGTTAATTCACGTAAATTCGGTAATAACAAAACCCCATTGTTTGTTTATTTGTGCCTATTTTGTTACATTATTGCACTTGTTTGTTATGCGGATCGAGCCTGATCCTTTATGATACGATCCATAGAGGGTCCAACGCCCCAACCGTAGATCACGGGGTCCAATCCCTTAACACTGAGCGCGTATCTTAATTTCAATTCCAGTCTTTTGAAACCACACGGTGAGCACGAGTGGAATAATAACCGAACGCGAACCGACCGGGATTCAGTTGTTGTAATTTGTAGTTTATTTATTTGAGAGGACAATGTAAGGATTTATGTTGTACATTTATTCATGTAAGAATCCCGGTCGGAGAGTGGATGGTTGGAGGGTTTTTTCGAATTTACGGTGTCAAAACGCGTAAAACGAGCGGAACTTAATTAAGCGGTAATTAAATTAAAAATGGCAAGCCTAGACAAGCTAGAGTACCGATAGGGCATGCGAGATATAGACTCGCATGTAACAGAACCCCCGTATTCGGAACCTCGGGTTTCGCAGACCATATGCCTTAGTAATTAGGTGTACCCCGTACCCCTAGACCCGGTTAACTTGCCGGTTCTCGACCTTTGGGTCGTAAAATGGCAAGTGGCGACTCATTCTCACGTGCGTCCTTCGCGTCCCCGGCAAGGTGGACAATCCCAAGCCGCGTTGTATAGGAGCGCGCATGCGTGCCCCGACGAGATGAAATTCGGGTGAGCACACTGACCAAAAAAAGTGCTCGATTTGAACAATATCTAAGCCCTTCTCTTTATGTTCACTAAGGTCTAGAAATGTTTCCAGCATATCATTCTTACTGACAACACCAGACACCTCCCTGTCCTGCTGCCTATTTTTGATGATTGTACCGTAAACATTGAGTATCCGCCTGCCGTTACCATTCATCCTCCGCTTTACGCCCTGCGGATCCAACCTCTTGAGCAGTGGGAAGTAGTCCGCCAGGTTCAGTTTCCCTGCCTCCACCATCATCTGTGAAACTAACTCCTTGAATTCTTTGGATGAATCTGAGGTGTGATCCGCCAGGTCCATGGAGAGAATTGTGCTTCCTAACAGGTTCAGCGAAGTCCTGAATGCTCGCCACCTCGCCAATATTCAACGAGCTTCTGGTCTCACTACACTTCTCAATATAAGCCAGGAGTTCCAGGTGCCAAACATGTCAATTTCATAAGACAAGGTAGGTAATATAGGCTTTTTCGATCGTATATATCCGTTTTCTATTAATTTCACACCTGGATTTTCCGGAGACGGAGGTGTTGGTTTGAGTCAAGGGTCTTGGGTCCAAACAGGTGCACGCTGCCAATCTGCCGGAGTGTAAAACCCGGCATTTGAAAAACATGCATACCTATAGATATACTTACATATGCTTATATACATATATATTTATTATATACTTTTATGTGCTTACATGTGGCAGGAGGAAAAAAAAAGAAAAAAAAAGAACAAGAAAAAGAAAAGGGAATAGAGGCATGGGCTCCACGCGACTGCCCATTCCACCGCCTCATTCTTTCCATTTCTTTTGTTCTCTCTTTTTCTTTCTTTGTCCTGTTTTGCTAGGAAAAATCGAGAGGAAAAGAAACAGAGCAAGGGATAGAGAGACAGAGAGAGAGAGAGGGAGAGAGAGAGGTGTCGAGATGGCAAGGAAGAGCTGGACTTTGCTTTGTGGTTCGATTGTCGACCAATTTCAGGAATGTGGTGTGAATTTCCTATTCGTTTTGTTGGTTGGGGAAGAAAGCTCGGTCGAGGTTCATTAATGGCAGCCTGGTGTGTAGATGTTATTAGTTCGAAAATTTGATATGGTTAGGCTCCTCTGATCATTCGAATGGTGGCGCTTTTTACGGAATTGGATTTCGTTACACGGTTTGAAAGTTATCGCGATTTCAATTTCTGAAAATTATAACGAAACGTCAATTTCTACCTGCATTTTTGACCTGACTTCTTCATGTTTTGACTCGCCGTTTGTTTCTAAAATATAGCCCACACTGTAAGCTTTCCAGAGACTCTAAGATTGTGGTATTCGGAGTTATATAGAGAGAGAGCCGAACTTCTGAAGTTGGGCCATCGCACAGCCCGGGTCTGTTCTGTAACAGCCCGCACCAGCAACTTCGGGAGGCTCGTCAGGCTTGCTCAGACATCGGATTGCAGTATTTTTGTTCGTACAAATTCATGTTTGAATATACTATTTTAGATAAATTTTCGGGATTTTTCTGAAATAGCGATATTAACTGTCATATTTTCCTAATGTGTGGGTTTATCGAATTTTCCTCCCTCGAGTCCAAAACTGACCACTTTCATGTCTCTTTAAGCTCGATTTTCCTTGCTGGTCATATCTGATTTTGGTGTTTGTTAAGTCGATTTCTTTCTTCTCAAGTTAGAGATGTTATTTTTCGAACGTTTGGACTAATATTTTACATTTTTAGTTGATTAAATCTTGCTTAGTTGAGTCAAATGCGGTGTTAACAAGTGATGTTGATTGCATATATTCACACATGGAGTGAAGTATTTATTTATATCATGATATATATCGGTTTGCTTTAAGTGGCCAGTTTAGCTGAATCTGGTTCATATTTCTTTGATAAAGAGAGGTGAATAGAACAAGGCAAGTGAAGAGTGTAAAGGGCTCGAGGTAGGAAGCCATTTGGGGGGGGGGGGGGGGGGGGGGGATGAGTTATAACATTCTTCTTGATTGAGCTTCATTTATTTGATTATGCCTTTACTATGGAATATGAAATAACGGATTAGTTGGATGAATAAATTAGAGAAATCGATGGATTAGCTTAGACTAGCTCATTTAAATGTTCAGTGAACTAAGCTAGGATAAGTTAATGGTGCTGGAATATACTTATATTTACCCAGTTCTGGTTGATTAGTAGTTGTACTGAGAGTTGATTTTCCATTAAAGTTGTTCGTATGTGCTTTACTGAATTGTGAGATGGAGTAATGGAAGTGCGAAGAGCTAGATATCCAGGAGTTGGTGAGGCTGGTAGAGGATGATTTGCTATTTTTTTTTCTCTGTGTATTTGGATGTGGTCACTAAACCCATTGTACCTAGTTTTAGTTATCAATATTCTAAGATAGTACCTAGTTTATATAAGGTATTTAAGGTTGATAAACTATAACTTATGAAATATGCTAGGATATAAAATTTCTAAGAGGAGGATTCTGTATATGGGAAATGTAACGGCTGATGCTATTAGTGCATTCTATTTTAGATTTATTCGATCCTTTAAGGCCACTGTGGTGTGATTTGGTATGAGGACCAGTGGAGAGAATGATTTATGAGATATAAGTTATTTTCTAGACTATGCTTATGATTGATAGGGGCTGAGGATATCGATATTGTGCATCCTGAAGGTCAAGTTTGATTAACCATTTTGGGTGTTTGGTGAGTACTTCATTCCATTGTGAAATGACATATATATATATATATTTATATGCTATGTGAGTACTCTATTCCCTTGTAAAATGATGTATTATAGTTATATAAATTATTTAAGAAGAATATAGTGATAGTTAGATTAAGAAATCGATCTTGCTATGTTGTGTGAAATGATTTGAGAGGTAGTGCCTTTTATGTTCCATTTTGATTTGAGATATACAGTGTGGTTGTGTATACTAATAGTGTATGAGATATGTGATGATAACATGCTGTCATTGTAATGTGATTGAGATTGTGTTTGTGTATGATGATATATGAGGTGAGATGGCGTGGTTGCGATGGATTATGCTCGCATTGTTGTCTAACTATAGCCTTGGGGCCGCTGGACCCGCACAAATGGCCGCTGGACCCGGCGGAATAGAAAGCGGGGCACAAATGGCAGTTGGACCCGCGCAAAATAGGAAGCGGAGCACAAATGGCCCCTGGACTTGGCGGAATAGAAAGCGGGGCACAAATGACCGCTGGACCCGGCGCGGAATAGAAAGTGGGGCACGAATGACCGCTGGACCCGGCGAAATAGAAAAAGGGGCCTGAACGTCCTGACTTGTCGCTAGGAAATGAGATTCTATGGTTATATTAACTAATTTTGTTGTATATTGTTTGTCTGATATGTTTGCTGAAGATGTGATGATTATTGAGATTGTCTAAAGATGTTTTGTGAAAGCCGTGATGTTGCTAGAGTTTGATATGTCAGGTGATTGTGTTGTGAAGTTCTATGGAATGCTAGTGAATAGTTTGTGTGATATGGGATATCGACGAAATTTAGGGGAAGTTCTGCCGAAATTTCGGGTCGTGACACGGAGGTTCCTCCAGAGTGGAGAGACGGGGATCCAAGCCAACCCCAGCTCATGATGACCGACTGCCGTAATGGAATTTGGGATGAAGCGGTTGGAGAAGGAGACATCGTGGGTCTAGAGGATCTCTCATTGGGTCGAGGAGATGACCACAGTGGTGGTGAGACCTAGCTTGAGGCGCATTACCAGGCCATGGGCACTGGCAAGCTTGGCTAGAGAACTCTGGGGTAGAGACCCAAAGAGCTCGAGAAGGCTCCCAATCATAGGGAGCAGCCTTGGACCTGGTAGCAGCTTCCCATCTTGGCTCGACTTACCTCTCTTCGCCAAGTAGAGGAGGACTTGGAGCAGGCCTCGTAGAAAAACCATAGCTTTGGGGGCTTTCGTCTTTCTTGGTCATTAGCATGAGAACTCACTTAGCTTCAATTACCCGTTCACGAGATGGAAAAACCCTCCCTAGAAAAAGGCCAACAATAATAACAAGAAAATAGAAGGGAACTAAGTGAGTGTGTGTGTGTCTATATATATATATATATATATATATATAGTACGTACAACGTGATAGAGAGACCTTTGAAAAAAGAGGTAATAGGTAATGGGGAAGAATCTCCAGTATACAATACATCAGAGTCCGCCAATTCACTTATTAGAGGAATGTGAAAATTGTTTATCTTAATTAATTAAAAATTGTGAATGTTAAATCAATATGGTTGGTTCAAATGATTTGACGCTTGTTTTCCTTAAATAAAATCCTGAATTGGAATATTGTGAATGAAAAAAATCGATAATTGCGAGAGTTTTATCTCTTAGTGAGCCGACCAGTCTCGGATTGAATTCTTCAGGGTTTATTAATCTTTCCAAATATCAGTGCACGGGAAAAAAAACTGAGAATGCTAATGTAAGAAATGGAAAGATGAAGAGTTGAAAGATACCTCCATTGCAATTGCTTCAGTGGTGTCTCGTGAAGCTCCAAGGCAATGCAACTCCAATGAGACTCCAACGACCTGAAAGACACAGAGAAGCCAAAATTGGGATTGAAAGTAAGGATTATCCCTTTGGTTCATGAAAATTGAGAGGGGAATCTGAATCAGAATGGTATCATTTGAATTGTCGATGTTTGTTTAAGGAAAATCGATTTCCGACTCCCCTGTACGGGGGAATCGCTTCCCCCATATGGGGAACCATCCATTCTCTGGGTTCCCCAAGGAATCAAAATTAATTTTGATGCAAGGGAATCAAAATTAATTTTATTTCTCTTTGTTTTTTGTAATTTTGCTATGAAAATTCAATTAATAATTAAATAATAGAACGATTTCTTAACAGTAAATACAAGTCAACCATGAACAATGATGAGTTTATCACTATAAGTTTATTAAATTTCAAAAATTATTATTAATCAAATTATAAAATTAAATATTATTAAAATAATAAAAAATAAGATGATAGTATTGGTGCGTAGCATTGGGTATCATACTAGTGTATAGATATAGATTAACACATAAAACAGAAACAAACGTGCTAGGCTGGGCGCAGAGGTTGGTCTTTTTTATTTTTGATTTTTAATTTCTGGAAAACCAAAAAAGAAAATTAATCATAGAAGTGATATTGATTCACAGTCTGAAGCAAAGCATTTTATCAAGAATCTATTGATTGAGGGGTAAATAGTATCAACAATCTCTTCGGATCTTGTGAAGGGTACTTGTTAGAAGGGAGGGAGAGTAACCATATATGCTCCATCCCTATAATTGCAAGCGCAATGTCTTATCACAATTACTTTTAGAAACAAAAATCTCCAAAAAAATCTCGAGATTTTGGATTAATTTTTTTTCCTATAATTTTTCCTCCCCATATTGGCGCAATGTCAATCAGAAGTTTCCGAACCAGAAGGAGTACAGTGGCATAATCAATTCTTTCCATTGTCTAATGTATCTCTTTGGTAAGAGTGTTGCACTTATAAGGAAAGGTGTAGGGAGGAATCACTCCATAATATATACGTACACGTACGTGAAAGCAGTCTCCCGAAGAAGAATACTTGCAAGTTTCAGGCACAGCATAGCAATTAGTAGTGTCCACTCTCAATATAAAAACCCTCTAACCGAGACCCTGCAAGGGAAGAAGGAAAAACTGCGGTTGTCTGGTCCCAGCTGATCTGCTCTGCTGCTCTACCGTGCGGTCTCATTGGAAAATGGCGTCTCTACTTCAGCGTTCTTTTCCTCGTACACCTTCTCCACTTTCCACAGGTATATATGCCACTTCTCCAGGCTCATTTTTTTTTCTTTTTTTTTGGTGAAGAAACCCAATGCTGGGTATATTGTTTGTGCGTTGTACGCATAATTTGTGTCTTTTTGGCAGGAGAAAGAATCCGGAGAGGCCATACTGGGGCTAATTACAAAACTAATAACCCATGGAATTCCATTTACCAGTTTTCTCGGCCGCACACTGTCATAGGCACAGTTAAGTCTCAAAACAGTTACAAATTTTCAGGAGAGTTTTCAGAGATGCGTTGGAGAACTCACTGAGGCTAATTTATCTGAACAGGTGTTCAGCATCATCTCTGTTTCTCTTCTTGCGGTAGAGAAGATGTCCGATTTAAATCCCTTGTTCTTCACTACATTATTGCAGGTAATTCCAAAAACATGTACACAACTCTGAACATACGCCTAATTATTGTTACCTACAAATCAGTCTTTTCTTCTTCTTCTTCTTCTTTTTTTTCTTTGTTTTTCCTTGAACACTCTTGGGCTGCTAATTTTCAGGCGGTTATTGCTGCCCTCCTGATGAATACATATGTCGTTGGTTTGAATCAATTGACCGACATTGACATAGACAAGGTCAGCAAACTTGTGCATTTCTTAAGTTAGTCTCACTCGCTTTTGATATTAGTTGGCTCTGTACGGTTTGGGAGGATGGCCTCTATTCCCATGAAAAATGCATTTAGATTACTTTTCTTAAAGTACAAGGACGAGTATGCAGTGCAAGGAAAATACGTAACGCACATGGCGATAACATAATAATTAGTGTATATTCAACAATTGGCTATTTTGCTGCTACAATTTGACTCTGTCTCGATTGACTCATAAAACTTGCTCTCCGTGAAATTTACTTGGTTGCGGTGCAGGTCAATAAGCCCTATCTTCCATTGGCATCGGGAGAATACTCTGTTGGAACTGGTGCCATGATCGTTACATCTTCTTTGATTATGGTATGAGGATGCACACTCTGTTTTGAATTATCACTTTGCAAAATACAATTCAGGCAAAGCATCTAATTTAAGCAAGAACAAATTTAATTAATCACCATCTATCTGCTTGCAGAGCTTTTGGCTCGGATGGGTTGTTGGTTCATGGCCCTTGTTCGTGGCCCTTTTCGTTCATTTTGTGCTCGGCACAGCTTATTCAATCAATGTGAGTAGGGGCACCTCTGCTTAAATCTCCTCGACTTATGTTCCAAGCAGGCTCCTTTATTGAGTCTCTTTTGATTTTTTATGTTACGTTCTTTTTTGCTGAATAATATCTATGTTATGTGGGGTACAGTATAATAAATAAATATCATGAAACAATCTTACTTAGCAGTTCTGACATGTTAAGGCGAATATATAGGATCGAAAAATAAATAATCAGAAAAGGAGCTTATCGAGGCTCGAAACAAGAACTTGTGCTCTGAGTCCATGACCATGTTAAGTGGTTAATTCTTCCAAAGGTGGTGTGGTCTGGTTGACCACAACGTTTGTCGAATATTATTATTGGGGAAGCATGCTAGTTAAAGGAATTTAACATGAGAAGATAATGTCATATTTCAGTTTCCACTACTGAGATGGAAAAGATCTCCAGTTGCCGCTGCAATGTGCATTCTAATTGTTCGGGCCCTGAGCAACCCAACAGCATATTTCCTGAACATGCAGGTTTTTCTAGATTGATCTTCTCTGCTCTTGAAGTGTTGGATTTCTTTTCCATTGTATGTCTTTGTATGATTATTAGCTAACTCCATAGGTTGTTAATAAGGATAACGATCTATCTCAGATTCACGTGTACGAGAGACCAGTTGTCTTTCCGCGCTCGTTGATATTGGCCACTGCAGTCATGACCTTCTTCTCTATTGTTATCGCATTATTTAAGGTAGAAAAATTCGACTTTCTACCATCAAAACTTGAAATTCTTAAGGACTATGCACGTTACGAGATTTTCTGAGGTACAAAACTCTGAAAGGAGCAATCTAGCATATATTTTCCTTATTGTCTCTACTTTGAAGATAACAGGGGAGACTGGAAAACTGGGAATAGTTCTTTGGAAACCAAGTAGCATTCTTAAATGCTTCACACCGTTCTTTAGACTTTGTAATCTATACAAGTTTCAGCTATTGAAGAATAGCTCGAGGTGTTTTACCGTTTAATTGGAACCTTTGCAGGATATCCCCGACATTGATGGAGATAAATTATTCGGAATCCAGTCTTTCACTGTACGTATGGGGCAAAAGCGGGTTCGTATTCTATGCACGCAGTTGATTAAATTCAACTCTTCTATTAGCTTATTGCTTTCTAAGTATCGGCTTGTTCTTGGCAGGTGTTTTGGATATGCATATCACTCCTCGAAATGGCTTATGTTGTTGCCATTCTTGTAGGGTCAATATCTCCCGGTCTTTGGAACAAAGTTATCACGGTAATAGACTATTCTGGTCTTATTTTTCCTTTCTTTGTGTCCTTTACGTTAATTAGATCATGCTGTTAATGTGATTTGCTCTCCTTATTGACCTGATTTAGGTTTTGGGTCATGCTGTATTGGCCACCACACTGTGGGCACGGGCCAAGTCTCTAGATCTCAAGAGCAAGGCCGCAATAACTTCCTTCTACATGTTTATTTGGAAGGTGACTTGCCTATGACCAGAAGCAGTGCGAGCAATTTCTGGCCGATTACCCAGTTTTGAATACTCTGTCGTGTTCTTGATAGTAAAACAATAATAATTTTTTCTATTGAATTTACCAATTATGCCTTCTCATACTTGTTAAACTGAGATAAACAAGATCTACCAGTTATAGCAAGAGATGACAGAGATTGTCTGATCTAATAAAAAAAAAACAAAGATTTTAGGCTGTTATAAAACGGAAGGGCTACTCTTAGATTTCTATGTTTAGGCCGGAATCAGTTTCTCGATTCTTTTTTCTTTTTCTTTTCCCTATTCAATACTAATTAATTTTTATCTGTTTTTTCTGTTGTGCAGTTATTTTATGCAGAGTACTTGTTGATACCGTTTGTCAGGTGAGTAAGAAGGATCAGAACATTCATTCTAGAACCATGTCAAATTCAGAAATGTGGTCCAAAGAAAGCGCGTGCGTGTGTGTATGGAGAACACATGTTTCATGTTTTTTCTTAACTATCTTTCTTTTGCTGAAATGTGGTCCAAAGAAAGCGCGTGCGTGTGTGTATGGAGAACACATGTTTCATCTTTTTTCTTAACTTTCTTTCTTTTGCTGATGACATATTTCATCTCGTTGAAGATGCACGGTACAATTTTCTATTGTGAAATTTCAGTCAAGGGAAGTTTAAATTGAACTTACGGTGAAATAGTTATCCTGAAGATGCGAACAAACTATCTTGCTTTGCAAATCGAATCCTCTCCTTGAACCGAAATCAAGCTTTAATGCATCAATCCAGCCCTTGAAAAACACCGTAAATTCTATGATTGGTATTATTTGTTAGTTGCTTCTAATTGATGTACAGTATATTCCTACTGAAGTGCCGATTTATACTTTTACCTGCTTATCAAAGAATTTGAGAATATAAAGTAGTACCATGCAGTGGTACAATAATTTCTAGCTGAAACTAAAAGCAAACTGATTCGATCATCACTGATGAAATTTCACATATTATAGGCCTCCTTTAGTAGGGGAAGAAAATATACTAGCTTTTTCCATTTCCAAAGCACCCCTTGCTTAGTTTCTGATTAAACCACTAACCAAACTTATTTGAATGAATTTGAGAAAAATTTCACCTATGCAAGTGCATCTTTCACTAGCTAACCTGAGATCTAGCCCTGATTGCAGGCATTCTTAGTCACAATCCCCAGCCTAGGCAACGGTAATAGAAGGCTGGGCATTCTATCTCGATCCCTAAGCTATGGAAACTCGATTGCCATCGCCTATGCACCAATGATCCAGCTAGGAAACTAATAAGTTGTGATAGGACAAAAAAGAGGCAGTAGTTCCATAATCACAATAATAGTAATAATAATAAGTGTAGTAACAGAAGTAGTAGAAGAAGAAAGGGAAAAGGGCGGTTTGGTGCAAAGGTGTCTCCCTCTTAACCTGAGATTCAGAGATCCTGAGTTCGATTCTCACCAGTGGGACACCTCGTACCCTTTATTACCCTTCTATCTATCTATCATCTCCTAGACTCGTGAATCCCCTTTTTAACCGAAAGCCAATAATAATATAAATTGTGATAAAGTATTATCCAAAAACTTACCAAGGGTCACTAGAGCATTACCCAGAAACTCAACACAGGCCCGCCTTCTGGACTTTGCTTTAGGTCGTAAAGGATAATGGAGGGCCCATTGGACGAGACCAACTTTGTCCAGAGATATTGAACAGAATCAATCAGACCGACACCGTTTGGATAGGCTCATTTCATTTGGAGGGCATGAATCATTCACTTATAGAGGGTACATGTGAGAACGATTTTATTATGAGATTGAAAGTTGAGCAAGTTCACATTTACATATTGGTGACAGTACTCCCATCCCGATGACTTAAATGGACTATGATAGAGTACCAATATAATTCCAAGGGGGCCCTGATAATTGGAAACACACTGAGAGGTTGAAGTTGGGGTTGATGGCCTAATTTAGTTATCGATGCCTGATCAGCATATGCAATTGATATAACATGATATATTGTCGTTTCATTTAATAGTTTACTAGTTCATACGGTTCCGCGCCGCGAAGCGTCACTGATATTGGAACTTAGCTAGTCAGTCAAAGTAAGGAACCGACAGATTCCATATGAAGTTAAATTTGAATATGTATGAGTGAATCTTAATAATTGTAGAGCATCAACTAAGTCTACCTCATTAAACAATAATGAATCGAATCAAATCGATTCACTTTTTCTAGTGGAAGAACGAGGTTGGATCGGCTCATTGAATTGCGCAAATTTAGCAAACAATACCGTTTAGACTAAGCCTCTTCTGATATCAAATAGCTCTATGTATGGTCCGAGACTGTATTCCCTCCCGTGAGCAATGACATGAGTTGCACACATGACTTTTGGCCTCAGACTATACATAAGTTTCTCATTCTAGAAATTATTTCTTGATTGGTAATGGCATGGCTCGGAGAGGTTGCGCCTTTTGTAAGATAATCTTGAATATTTCTCCCATTTCCGTGGTCTCAGGCGAAACCCCATCTTTGAGCTTTCAATCGAAGGAATTAAGGAGGGAACCAAGCATCAGCCAAAGGCAGGCCCGGGCATATTTTGTGGCCGCCACCAAATGGCGTGAGCTCTAAATTGTGTCCCTTGACACTGATGTCGAGTCCCAAAAACCTCCCTGGAATAAACTCGGCTTGGTTCTTCCACATGGCAGGATCTTTGCCTATGGTCCAGGAAGGAGTAGCCACCAACCTCCACGCTGGCCCCGGCCTTACGGGGAAGCAGCAGTGGGACTGGCGGGTGCATCCGGAAGGTCTCCTTCACTGTTGCCAGTAAGTACGGTGTGCAGACTCGAATTTTCTCTCATTGGGCTCATGCGTGCGGGCTGATCGCACGGCTTGGGAGTGTCTACCTTTCCAGGGGACGCGCAACAGACAAATGTGAGAAGGAATTGCTACTACCTATTTACAACCCGAAAGTCGATGGCCGATGAGTTGCCCGGGTCTAGAGATAATGGATACACCTAGTTTGCTAAGGGATATAGTCTGCAGAACCGAGGGTTCCGAATTTGGGGGTTCTGTTATGTTCGAGCCTATATCCCGCACGTCCTATCGGTACTCTAGTTTGTCTAAGGTTTGCGTTTTTTAATTTATTTACCGCTTGATTAGGTTTCACTCATCTCGCTAGTTTTGACACCGTAAATTCGTGGAATTGATCAATTCGGCTTAAGAGATAGAAAGAGGAGTGGATCCTCAGGTTAGGGGATTGGTTCACCGTCCTCGCATCTTGGCTAACTAGATCGTGATGGCCGGTTCGCCATGTGGACCGTACTCGTGACTCGTGCGGCCCTGCTTGTCTCAAGGACTCATAAGCTAACTCAATAGATTCTAACTCTCAGACTACACGTTTGCCGATCGGAATCATTACATAAAAAAATGTAGAAATAAATACATCACAATGTACTCTCAAATAATAAATACAAATTACAACAAATGGATCTCGATTGACTCGTGTTTGGCCAATATTCCTCTCGCACTCACCAAGAGTTTTGAAAAGACCGAAACCGAAATTAATGCGACGCGAGCTAATGAGAGTCGGGGGTTGGGTCCGACCAAACCAACGGATCCCAAGAGGGCCGAATGGTCTTCAAGACAACTGTGGGACAAGTCGAGCTCCCGGGTGATTGTCTAACCCCATTTCACGCATCCCAACCCGAGTCATCCTCTGCTTGGATACTGCTAGGGTTGAAACGGTGACTTAAGGCTAGACCCCATACTGCACTCGGGTCGCGCGCACTCAGTGTGTGAGGGCGTTGGACCCCGTGATCGATGATTGGGGCGATGGATCCCGTGTGAACTGTATCCTATGTTTCGGGCTTGAACTGTTACAAAACAAACAAAAGCAGACAAAAATAGATGAAAACAGGTGTGAATTGTCGGATTTATGCAAATTATGAACCAAGGTTGCTTAATAATCGTGTTTCTACCCTAAACAGACAAAAGCAGAGCAATTATGTGTGATGATAATCGGCCATGGGCCGCCCTGAAATGGCATGTAGCATTCGGCTTTGCTAAAAAAGGACTTGACAGGCATGATGTACGTTGTCAAGCCTTTAGTGCATGGGTTTCTTTTAAGTTTTACTGTTTTGGGACACTTGACAGATTAATAGATTGTGACAGAAGTGTGTTTTGCCAGAAACCTAAAACCTAGGGTTTTGACCCACATGTTCCCCTATGTTTGATTATGTCTAGTGCGTGATTAGTTAGATTTTGTGTTTTACGATAGATAAATCTACAATAAGCAAAAACTTAGGGAAGTGGGAGCGCAAAACACCACGAATGTGCTAAGGTCTCCGCTCATGCCATATGAAGGGCCATACAACCTTTCACGGGCCGTCCCCACTCGCGTCTCAGGGCTACCTCCTAAGCGCCCGAATCTATGCTAAAATGACAGAAACACTTCGGTCGGGTAAAGCGAGCAATCTTGATGACACCTGCGCCTGCACAGCCTGCCCGTCTTTACCTGTAGCTCGGAGTGTTTCAATCACTCTAACTCTAGGGTTGTCGGTAAATCATGAACCGATAATCTTGCCCTCAAGATGGAAAAATTGATTTGCAAAAATGAGATTGCGTGATGCGGGCCACCTCGGCCTTTGCCGGTGTTGATCAATCCCTTGGATCCACCAAGGCCGTGTGTAAACCCTGAGAGAGTCGAAAGACCGGTCGATCTGCCTGGAAGTGGTCTAAGAAGAACTCAGTCGTTCCGACTTGAGCCGCCTCAATTCGCGCCCAGACTCAAGTCAAGACACATGAGTCCTTCTTAAATATGCATGCTACACGGACCACACGTCTTGGTATTTATAAAGAAATATGGATTTAGAAAAGGGCACGATTATTAGTTCATGATTTATCAACTCGATTACAAATTATTCACTGGTTCGTGCAATTCATTGAAAAGTCGAGTGGATTAATTAGCAGAGTGGATTGATAACGGAAGATTTGTCCATGAAATAGGTATAATTTAGACTTGGTTTTATGTTGTTTTCATGGTATCTGATGCTTGGATGACGTTTCTAGGAAAACTTGGGCGAGAAAAGAGTTGGAGGCAATTTGATGCATGTTCGGGATGAATTGTAGACCATTGAAGTGTCAAGATGGAACTTGCAAGGATACAAGGACTTCAGATCAGTTGTGCACCACACTGCACGACCGATTCGAGAGGGAGTTCAGAATTAATCCTCGATTTATTTGCAAATCCAAAGATTCCCCTTCAGTTACAATGGAAGTTTTTAGGAAATCTTTAAAGATAGGTTCATTATTTGCTTCCTATTTTTGTGGGAGATATAAAAACCTAAGGATCATCTAGGTTTAGGGTTTTAAGTTTTTGGAGAGGAGAAACTGGAAAAGGAGGCAGGCAGCTACGAAGTGTTTTTCCAACGATCGTTAGTTTTCATGGATTCCTGCATAGCCATGTGTGGCTAATTCGTTTCGTTTGACTTGAGAACGGAAACCTCACGGTTTGGTTGTGAGGAACATGTTTTAATATTTCGATTTCGGCACTTATTCATTCTTGAATATTATCATTACAAGTATTCTGGTCGTCAATAGGATATTTGTAAGTTAGCTTATCGACGACTACTACGGTGTTTGTAGAAATCGATTCGAAGCAAGACTAATTAGGAACGAACGGTAGTTGCTGCCCTAATTAGAGAATGATAGGATGAGTCAATTAATTGAAGAATCGATTAATCGCTCGGGTTAAGGCATCATTGTGCTTAAAGCCATTGCTTAGTTAATTAGGGAATCGGTCGATACCTTATTAACTAGTTGATGAACTTGCTAGTTAGATGGTGTTTTGACTAGTTAGAATTTAGATGCTAGTTGATTCTGTTGGGAATTGGTGTATGCCCTAGAGGCAATCTATAATCAGTTCTGTAATATGATATCTATTTCATTATAAAACGAGGCATTTCTGTTATTGTGTAGATTGCGCTAAATATGATTTTACACAATAATGTCCTTGGAATAGTATGTTCAATAGGCATCAAGTGTGACTTGATTGTGAGATCCTATAATTACCGAACATTATTCCTAAATGTTCATAGTCAAAGTATTATCGTTAATTAGGACAACGATAATACGGTTAGACTAGTGTGGGTGTTAATTGATGACCAAGTCTCACAGGTCATGGATATGGAGATATCGAATCACACCACATGTATACATTAAGAGTAATGTGTATTGGACTGATCCGCCATGAGATTGCTACATGGGTTGTTACGTGACTGTCATTAGCATATCTCAAAGTGACTATAGTGTAATGGTCCTTTGACTTGAGGTCACCATGGATTCCTACATGTAATGTCGTATATTTTGATACTGTCAAACGCCACCGTAACAGGCTGGTTATAAAGATAGTTATTGAGTATGCCACAAAGCATGGAAAAGAATGTGAGTGACCAAGATAGGATTTGTCCCTCCTACGAAACGGGAGCGATATCTCATGGCCACTTGGTGGTTAAGTCTAAAACTGTATGCATACCCAAATGAGTCGATATAACGATGTCGAGCTCATTTGTTCTGATAGACTTACCCGGTAAACCAAGAAAGAGAGATATTGAGCCATACAAGGATGTCATCGACCATGCCTTGGGCTCAATAGAGATATAGAGGACAATGGATTATATTACACGGTAATATAGGTCACGAGGTTCGTCGAGAAATTGACTTTCCGATTACTTGAGTAACAGTGATGCATTGCTAGATGCCGCTCACTGTTTGTAATATTGAAATAGAGATTTCGATATTACTGTCAACGTAATTAGGAACCTACAGGGTCACACACTACGACTAAATTGACGAGATATTTTGAAACAAATAAAATCGTCTAATATAGATTAGATGATTTATGGTGCGACCGATTAATTGGATATTTAATAAGATTAAATCTACCGATTAATTATACCCAATTTATTAGATTAAATGGACCAAATTGATGCGCGATTAATATGATGACACATGGCTTTTATGTTAATAGACATGTGTATGGACACATGTCATGTGAGGAGCAATCTAATTTTAATCCCACATCGGTGGGACTTTAAATTGCTCCCCCTTAGCTGCTTATAAAAAGGGGCAGTGAGGTATTATGTATATGTGTGTGAATGTATGCTTATATATATATATGTGACAGTACGCATATATATGTGATATATATGAATGCATAAGCATATACATACATATAAGTGTATACGTGTATAATTGTAGGAAAAGTCAAAGTTGAATTGTTCAACTTTAATTAATCCTATCAGTTTAATAAATTTCGGGTGTCGCATCAGTGTTTCTTTCGAGTGTTGGTCGCTAGCACCGCCGATCTCGAAGACTCGTCGACAAAGTCGGTGTGGATACCGGTAGAGGCGTCACGCGTGGGACGCTTGGTCGACAGTTTTAAAATTCCAGGTACGCTTTTATTTACTCTTATTCTTCTAGTAGGTCTTGGAATTAGTTTCACGGGTATGAAATTTTGAATTTCTGTTCCTTTTTCGCTTCCGTTGCGCCCCATGAAACTAGCAATTGGTATCAGAGCCTAGCTAGTTAGAATCTGAGTAGATAATAGCCTAGCTTGGTACTGGTGTGATTATGTTTGATATTTGCGGTGCATGACTGTTAGACTTGGACTATGTCCTAGTTGTGTTAGTATAATAGTTATACGTGTGGACTATTATGTAATGGTTACATAATAGTGTATGGTGAGATAGATTAAATGTTAATAAAATCCCACAAAATATTAAGTCCATATCCTTCCACCGTGTAACGCTCGTCAAGACCAAGATCGATGAGTGCGTAGACCTTGCCCTCGCAGGATGCCCTCATCTATCCTAGTAAGACGTTGTGTTTACCAGTGGGTCGGACTTAACTGAGCAAGCCTAATAGGATTAGGAGTTCAGAGGCATGTAGTTGGGCATCGATCTATAAGATAGATTTGAATAAGGAGTTATTCACTCAACTAATCAAGAGTTGCCTGTGATGTAATTGGGAAAGTGAGTTCCCTACCTAAATAGCCAGTTTTGGGTGAATCAGCCATCGCTGACTCAGAACTTGGTGAGATATGGATCTTGAACTACTATGAGAATAATATTCTCTGAATCAATGTTCAGGGTCATTGATTTGATATAAATAGTTGGAGCAATATTTAATAAAGTCCTCATTAAATATTGTAGTGTCATAATACTTATTTTGCATATTTCTGTGGTAGTTACCATTGCAGGGAGCACTTCTAGTATTTTCTGTTTGCGATCCGTCCTTGATAAGGACAAACTGTCAGGGAATAATTTCCTTGGTTGGTATCGAAACTTGAGAATTGTTCTCACCCAAGAAAAGAAACTATATGTCTTAGAACAACCTCTTCTTGCGCCACCACCTGACGATGCCCCCCAAGCTGAGAAAGATGCTTATAGTAAGCATCATGATGATGCCGTAAACGTCGGATGTCTCATGTTAGTCACCATGGACTCGGAGCTTCAGAAGCAACACGAGAACATGATGGCGTACGATATGATCGTGCATCTCAGGCAGCTCTATCAAGAGCAGGCCCGACATGAGAGATTCGAGATCTCTAAAGCACTTTTTCAGGCAAGGTTGATTGAGGGTAGCCCGGTGGGTCTTCATGTACTCAAGATGATTGGGTACGTCGAGACTCTAGGACGACTGGGATTTCCTCTGGGTCAAGAGTTGGCCACAGATTTAGTCCTACAGTCGCTGCCCAGCAGTTATAGTCAGTTCATTATGAGCTATAATATGAATGACTACAATAAACCATTGCCTAAACTGCTTAACATGTTGAGAACAGCTGAGCATGATATCAGCAAGGGGATGTCCGTTCTAATGGTCCAAGGGACCAAAAGAAAGGGCAAGGGCAAGAGTAAAGGCAAGAAGGCTAAAGGTGCATCCAAGTTTGACTTGGGTGCGTTGAAGCCTAAAGCCAAGGTGGCGAAGGATGATTATTGCTTCCATTGTGGCAACACTGGACATTGGAAGCGGAATTGTAAGGTATACTTAGAGGAGTTGAAGAAGAAGAAGGGAAGTGAGACTTCCACTTCAGGTATCCATGTTATAGAGATTAATGTATCTACTACTTCTACATCTTGGGTATTAGATACCGGGTGTGGTGCTCATATTTGTGAAAATATGCAGGACCTAAGGGACAGTAGATTGTTAGCAAAGGGCGAGGTGGACCTACGAGTTGGAAATGGAGCAAGAGTTGCTGCATTAACTGTAGGGACTTATCACCTGTCTTTGCCTACTGGGCTAGTATTAGATCTTAACGACTGTTATTATGTACCTGCTATTAGTAGAAACATAATATCTGTTTCTTGTTTGGACAAGAAGGGATTTTGTTTCACTATCAAGAACAAGTGTTGTTCTATGTACATGAATGATGTATATTATGGCAGTGCACATTTTAGTAATGGTCTGTATGTTCTTGATCTAGATACGCCTATTTATAATTTGGAAACCAAACGGCTCAAATCTAATGATTCGAACCCGACTTACCTCTGGCATTGTCGTTTAGGCCATATTAGCGAGAATCGCATCTCTAGACTCCATAAGGATGGATTACTGGACTCGTTTGATTTAGAATCGATCGAGACATGCGAACCTTGCTTAATGGGGAAAATGACTAAGGCCCCTTTTACCGGAAAAGGTGAGCGAGCTACTGATCATCTGGCTCTCATACATACCGATGTATGTGGACCAGTGAACAAGCTTGCTAGAGGTGGGTATCTCTACTTCATTACATTTACTGATGATTTCAGTAGATTTAGATATGTGTATTTGATGAAACACAAATCTGAATCCTTTGAAAAGTTCAAAGAATTTAAGAATGAAGTGGAGAATCAGTTGGGTAAGAATATTAAAGTTCTTCGATCAGATCGAGGAGGTGAATATTTGAGCTATGAGTTCGCTGACTATCTTAAACAGTGTGAGATTTTATCTCAACTGACTCCACCTGGAACACCACAGTGGAATGGTGTAGCAGAGAGGAGGAATCGAACTTTATTAGATATGGTTCGATCTTTGATGAGTCATGCAAACTTACCTGACTCCTTCTGGGGATATGATCTACAGACAGCTGCTCTCATATTAAACAATGCTCAGTCGAAATCAGTTGAAAAGACACCATATGAGATGTGGTATGGGAAGCGTCCCAAGATGTCTTTTCTAAAGATATGGGGTTGCGAAGCTTATGTGAAGAGATTGTCTTCGGATAAGCTTGGCCCTAAATCGGACAAATGTTACTTTGTGGGGTATCCTAAGGAAACTCGAGGATACTATTTCTATAATCCCATCGAGAGCCAAGTGTTTGTCGCTCGAACTGCGGTATTCCTTGAGAAAGAGTTTCTCTCCAAAGGAACTAGTGGGAGGAAATTAGAACTTGGGGAAGTTCTACCACAAAATGACATTGACCAATCGACGGGTAATGTTGCAAAACAAGTACCACAAGGTGTTGTGGCACAATCTTCTGCACAGGTGACAGAGGAGCCTCGTAGGTCTAGTAGGATACGTCATGAGCCCGAGAGATATGGATTTCTTGTGACTCAAGACAATGACGTATTGCTAATAGATAATGATGAGCCTACAACCTATGCGGAAGCCGTAATAGACCCTGACTCTGAGAAATGGCTGGAGGCCATGAGATCTGAGATGGAGTCCATGTACACTAACCAAGTATGGACTTTGGTTGATCCACCTGAAGGGGCAAAACCCATTGGGTGTAAGTGGGTCTTCAAGAAGAAGACTGACATGGACGGTAATGTGATTACCTTTAAGGGACGACTTGTGGCAAAAGGTTTTAGACAAATTCATGGTGTTGACTATGACGAAACCTTTTCTCCGGTGGTTATGCTTAAATCCATCAGGGTCTTGCTTGCAATTGCAGCTTATTATGATTATGAGATCTGGCAAATGGATGTCAAAACTGCTTTCCTGAACGAGAAGCTCCTCGAGGATGTGTATATGACACAACCTGAGGGTTTTGTCGATCCACATAGTGCCGGAAAGGTTTGTAAGCTACAACGGTCTATTTATGGGCTGAAGCAAGCTTCTAGGAGCTGGAATCTTCGTTTTGATGATGCAATCAAAGAGTTTGGTTTCATCAAGAATGAAGATGAACCTTGTGTTTACAAGAAGGTTAGTGGGAGCGTAGTGATCTTCCTGGTGTTGTATGTAGACGACATACTTCTGATCGGGAATGACATTCCTTCCTTACAGTCTGTGAAGACTTGGTTGGGAAGGTGTTTCTCTATGAAGGACTTAGGCGAAGCTACCTACGTGCTAGGTATAAGGATTTATAGAGATAAATCCAGGAGACTGCTTGGCTTAAGTCAGAGTGCATACATAGATAAAGTGCTTCGGCGCTTTAGCATGCATGATTCTAAGAAAGGGTTGCTGCCTATGTTACATGGCATAAGCCTTTCGAAGGCTCAGAGTCCTTCTACTCGAGAGGAGAGGGACCGCATGAATAGGATTCCATATGCGTCGGCTATTGGATCCATCATGTATGCTATGTTATGCACTCGATCCGATGTCTCGTATGCTTTGAGTATGACGAGTCGATACCAATCAGATCCAGGTGAGAAACACTGGATCGCAGTAAAGAACATTCTTAAGTACTTACGAAGGACTAAGGAGATGTTTTTGGTATATGGAGGCGAAGAAGAGCTCATTGTAAGAGGTTACACCGATGCTAGCTTCCAGACCGATAAGGACGACAGTAGATCGCAGTCAGGGTATGTGTTCTGCTTGAATGGAGGTGCTGTGAGTTGGAAGAGTTCCAAACAGGAGACAGTAGCCGACTCTACCACAGAGGCCGAGTATATTGCTGCCTCTAACGCTGCAAAAGAGGCGGTTTGGATCAAGAAGTTCGTGACAGAACTTGCTGTGGTTCCTAGCATCGTAGACCCAGTGGATCTCTATTGTGACAACAATGGAGCCATTGCGCAAGCTAAGGAACCCAGGTCTCACCAGCGATCCAAACATATACTCAGGCGCTTCCATCTCATTCGCGAGATCATCGACAGAGGAGATGTGAAGATATGCAAAATACCAACAGATGAGAATCTCGCAGATCCACTTACGAAGCCTCTTGTGCAGCGCAAGCACGAGGCTCACACTAGATCTATTGGCATAAGACATGCCAGATTGGCTCTAGTGCAAGTGGGAGATTGTTGGGAATTGGTATATGCCCTAGAGGCAATCTATAATCAGTTATGTAATATGATATCTATTTCATTATAAAACGAGGCATTTCTATTATTGTGTAGATTGCGCTAAATATGATTTTACACAATAATGTCCTTGGAATAGTATGTTCAATAGGCATCAAGTGTGACTTGATTGTGAGATCCTATAATTACCGAACATTATTCCTAAATGTCCATAGTCAAAGTATTATCGTTAATTAGGACAACGATAATACGGTTAGACTAGTGTGGGTGTTAAGATGACCAAGTCTCACAGGTCATGGATATGGAGATATCGAATCACACCACATGTATACATTAAGAGTAATGTGTATTGGACTGATCCGCCATGAGATTGCTACATGGGTTGTTACGTGACTGTCATTAGCATATCTCAAAGTGACTATAGTATAATGGTCCTTTGACTTGAGGTCACCATGGATTCCTACATGTAATGTCGTATATTTTGATACTGTCAAACGCCACCGTAACAGGCTGGTTATAAAGATAGTTATTGGGTATGCCACAAAGCATGGAAAAGAATGTGAGTGACCAAGATAGGATTTGTCCCTCCTACGAAACGGGAGCGATATCTTATGGCCACTTGGTGGTTAAGTCTAAAAGTGTATGCATACCCAAATGAGTCGATATAATGATATCGAGCTCATTTGTTCTGATAGACTTACCCGGTAAACCAAGAAAGAGAGATATTGAGCCATACAAGGATGTCATCGACCATGCCTTGGGCTCAATAGAGATATAGAGGACAATGGATTATATTACACGGTAATATAGGTCACGAGGTTCGTCGAGAAATTGACTTTCCGATTACTTGAGTAACAGTGATGCATTGCTAGATGCCGCTCACTGTTTGTAATATTGAAATAGAGATTTCGATATTACTGTCAACGTAATTAGGAACCTACAGGGTCACACACTACGACTAAATTGACGAGATATTTTGAAACAAATAAAATCGTCTAATATAGATTAGATGATTTATGGTGCGACCGATTAATCGGATATTTAATAAGATTAAATCTACCGATTAATTAGACCCAATTTATTAGATTAAATGGACCAAATTGATGCGCGATTAATATGATGACACATGGCTTTTATGTTAATAGACATGTGTATGGACACATGTCATGTGAGGAGCAATCTAATTTTAATCCCACATCGGTGGGACTTTAAATTGCTCCCCCTTAGCTGCTTATAAAAAGGGGCAGTGAGGTATTATGTATATGTGTGTGAATGTATGCTTATATATATATATGTGACAGTACGCATATATATGTGATATATATGAATGCATAAGCATATACATACATATAAGTGTATACGTGTATAATTGTAGGAAAAGTCAAAGTTGAATTGTTCAACTTTAATTAATCCTACTAGTTTAATAAATTTCGGGTGTCGCATCAGTGTTTCTTTCGAGTGTTGGTCGCTAGTACCGCCAATCTCGAAGACTCGTCGACAAAGTCGGTGTGGATACCGGTAGAGGCGTCACGCGTGGGACGCTTGGTCGATAGTTTTAAAATTTCAGGTACGCTTTTATTTACTCTTATTCTTCTAGTAGGTCTTGGAATTAGTTTCACGGGTATGAAATTTTGAATTTCTGTTCCTTTTTCGCTTCCGTTGCGCCCCGTGAAACTAGCAGATTCCTTGCGGTCGCGGGAACTCGACTCTTAGCTGCTGAAATTTACATCTTGATGCTTCTATGATCAACCAAACGCCAGGTGGTTTTCGAACTCAAGTCATACGTCTTCCGGTTATTGATTACTCATTCTCCCTTGCACTTTTAAATTGTTTTTGCTGCAATTTAGTTTCTTGATTATCAAAATTCCCCTTTCGTTACTTTTGTTAGTTCATTGGTTTAGAGAATCCCTTAGCCTCCTTTGGGATTTCGACTTGGCTCTCACCCTTTTTTTACTGCAAGTTTTGGGAAAACGATTTTATTTTGAGGGCTTCGACAGGCCTTGCCATGGATCGTCCCAATTACTACATGTGTAAGATCGATTAAATTAAATGAATTTTCCGAATGCTTTGGTTGCGAGTTTCGAGCCGTCGAGCCGGCCATTAATGGACCGTTCGATGAGAGCTCTAATTCCCGTCCGTCTTGAAATTGAAACCGATTTTAAGTCGAGTTTATATGGTTAATCGGGTCCGTGTGAGATCTTAATTAAAATGACGAATACATGTCCATACACACGAATCATGGAATGCAAAATCACGTCAACATTTTATTTTATCGATTTTTTCAAGTGAATCGATTAAGCCGGTTTTGATTCTTTTAGTCGGTTTTATTCTTTAAAGCCGAGTGCACATGGAGTCCGGTTTGTCTGATATTTTAACAGAAAAAAAAATGACAATGAATACATCCAAACACACATATCATGGGAATATAAAATCACATCAACATTTTAATTTATCGGTTTTTAGCTCAAGTGGTTGTGATTTCCAATTTCAAGCATTAACTTGCGTGATCCTATTTAAACTAATCCATCTTCATGCAAGTTCCCATTTTTATTAAGGAGATCGACTCCAATTAATATCTCAATCCCATTTGTTGCACTGAGACATTGCAATGCGATTCATTTCTTCTCTTAAGCCAAGTGATCCTCATTAAACTTTTTCTTCTTCTTCTTGTTTTTTTTTAATATCCAATTTCAAATGACCAGGACATATATATATATATGTATACACACACATATTCATTTCTTTCATTCTTCGTTCTTCTTTTCATCTTTTTTTTAATGGCCAATTGCAAGTGACCAGGACATACATATATATGTGTATATATATATACATACACGCACATATTTATTCTTTTCATTCTTCTTTTACACAGAAGGTGATTAGTGAAAATTTTTCTATTTCCATTTAAAAGGAAAGGAAAGGGACAATGATTGATCGATTCCATTAATTATCCTATCACGCTCCTAAGTAAATCAACTTACTTTCATGCAAATTCACACAAAAAATCGAATCTCATGAACATCCAATACTATTCAACCATTAACTTCATAAACTATCACCTTCATGAATTATTCCTAATGAAGTGGATTAGTTCACATTCTATTCCGGTTACCCCTCAACCGTGATCAAACTAGCATCATTTGAGTTTTCTTTTAGGCCAAATGAACACCAAAGCCGAGAGACAAAAGAACTTAGTCATGCCATTAAGTTTGAAGGATTACCTCTCACAAACCGATATCGTGAGGAACGACTCAAGCTTTAACTCGAACATGAACCAAGGAAGAAATGAGATGACTGTCTAACTGTTCTGTCTGTTCTCTTTGCTTTTTTATTTTTGGGCCCGAGAGTGAGGGAAAGAGAGGGAGAGAGAAGGAGCTGAGTTGGGTTCAAGTTGTGCGTGAGAGGAGACTGGAGAGGTGATAGGATGAAATGAGGAGAATGAGAGGAGTCCACAGAGATTGAGAGTGGCCGAGAACTGAAGGTTAGTGTGCTGAGAGTTGGAGAGATTGAGTGAGACAAAGATTGTACGAGCTGGAGAGACTGAATGCAAGAGAGAATGAGAGTGAACGTGGAGAGTGATGGTGAGTGGACTGGTAAAGGAGAAGCCCCGAGAGTGAGAGAAGGAGGGTGATGATTTTTTTCTTTTTGCCTTGTTCTCAGGGAACCGTGAGGCAAAGGGCAGGAACCGAGGGGTGAGAGTGAGCAGGAATGGTGATGAGAGTTGAGAGAGAGATCGAGCTGGGACTTGAGGTGAGAGTTCAGAGTGAGAGAATGAGCTTAGGGAACGTGAGGAAGGGAGCTGGAAGCTGAGGAAAGTGCCCTTGGAAGTTAAAAATTGAAGTTCCCGACCCTTTATGGGGTAGGGGAAGTTAAAGGTGATCAAGCTGTTGCATGAAACTGTTATGTGTCTTCACTTAAGGGCAAAACTGCGGGGAGGTAGAATCCGATGCCCGTACATCCTTGCGGTTTCTTAAACATGAAGAATCATTCCTCGTATTTATCTGTGGAAAATAGCATAAAGGAGTAATTAGAACTTACCCAAGTAATGGACCCTAGTCTCTCAATATAGAGACCAGCACTCTTAATACGATGCTCAACAACGTAGCTCGATGTCGAGATCGATACTCCCTTAAAAAGGGCACACAATTCTTTCTCTTTGGCACTCATAAGCTTCAGAGGATCTGGGTATGGAGTCACTTTCGTTCTCCACTTCCACGTATCTTATCTTTCAAAAAGAAGTAGCAACGTTTCCAATCTGAGCCAGTTCTATAACCCACGGAGTTAGGGAGATTTATGTGAGCTGAAAAAAATGAGCCGAGAAGAGAGGGAACGTGACTAGAGATCCTGAACTGATGGTGAGGCTGGTCAGTGATGATGATGGTTGTCCATCAAAGTGATCAGGGGGCCCGTCTCTCTCTGTCTGCTACTGCTTTTTTCTTTTCTTTTCCTTTTTTTTTTCTGATCGAACAGAGAGAGAGAGAGGATCAGAACTGAGGAATTGCAAGTTTCGGGAGCTGCTCCAGATCAGTTGCAGGTGAGGGATGAAGTTGATGGTTGCAGGGGGCATTGCAGAGCAGCTTCCGTGTTGGTCCAGAGAAGGATCCCAGAGCAAGTTGATCAAAAAATCTTGAGCTGATCCTAGAGCAGAGAAGAAAAGGGAAGAGTTCATCTGATTTCCATTGCGGGCACCGAAATTTTATGTAGGCGGGCAGAACCAGTTGCATCTGTTGCATAGGAAAGGAAAGAAGAAAAGAAAGAAAGGAAGAAGAAGAAAAGAAAAACAGAAGGCGTACAGGGGGGTTGGCCAAGTTGGCTGACCCCTCTGGCACGTTTACTCTCTCTCTCTTCTTTTTTTTTTTTTTAAATACTGGCACGCGCGTCTTCGGGTGAAATTCGATATCCCAAGATCCGTCGACATTTTCGGAATGAGCGCTTCGAAATTGAGAAATTTGAAAAATAATCGACTTTATGAGAGTTCCAAGTTGTATCGACGGAGGTCGAATCTTGGTAAAAAAAATCACCGACACACGTCGATCGTAATTGTTTGATTATTTTCAAAATTCAATCTTTTCAACTGAATATCCGAAAAATATTTTGAAACCATCATTGTGTTCAGAGAAATTCAAGGATTGATATTACGTAGAAAAATATATTTCAATCCCGAGTATTGTCTCGAATTTTAAAGAAAATCGATATTGATGCACGTGAGACTTGAAATTCTCGACTTTTCAATTAAATGTCCAAAAAATGATGCGAGACCACTGTCGTGTTCAGAAAAATCCGAGGATCAATAATATGCAAAAAAAAAAAAATTGCTCTCGAGTCTCGTTCTAGATTTTGAAAATCGAACTTGATGCACATAAAGTCTGAAAATGTCCCATAGAGTAATCTTTTGAAAATTCAAAATGAGAGCAAAAGAGATGTCTCAGGCTCAAAAGCAGTGCATATATCGAGCAATAGTCAAACGCGACTTTCTCGTTAAATGGGAAATGTGGTAGGGTCTTCCTTGACTGTTCTCGAGCACCGGTTGACCAAAATGGAGTGCTGACATATAGCAGTGGAGCAATGTCTAAATCCTCAACAGGGTTCCCCCGGCCAATCACCAGCTTCTCTGGTTTACGAAGTAGCTCAGCCATAGCCACTCCAATGTGCTTGAAGTGGTATCAGTCCCCGCAGAAAACGTGTCCTAGACATCAATGAAAAGGATTTTTATTTTTATTTTTATAATGAGAAGTTTATTATCTTCGGACCCATGAACACTCCGCAAGCCCATAAGTCCATCTGCAAATATATGTGTGAGTGGCCTCATCAGGGAGCTCCATAGCCTGTCATTGATGATTTTATCAAAAACATCGAACATCCATGCAAAATAATGAGTCATCCTCTGCCTCGTGCCCTATGGGTCCACCCTCTTGAGCACCGGAAAGTAGCCTGCTAGGTTCGACTTCCCTGACTCCACCATGATCTACCACACTATGTCCTTGAATGAACTCCTTGTCAGTCTCGGAACTGGGGTCTGCTAGGTCCATGGATAGGATTGTGTTCCCTAGTTGGTTGAGTGATGTCATGAATGCTGCCTCGCCAATCACTACTAAAAAATCAGGATTACCGAGGGGCGGATCCCTCAGTAAATCAGGTCTTGGTAAATTTAATGAGGGATTGCCGAGGGATTTGCTCCTCAGTATACTGAGGGATTACCGAGGGACTGAGGGATCCGATCCCCTGGTAAATCGGGCCTTGGTAAATTTAATGAGGGATTGCTGAGGGATTTGTCCTCGTACATTGAGGCATTATCAAGATCCCTCGGTAATCTCTCATATTTCCAAAAAAAATAATTTATTAACGGATAACGCCGTGTTTTTGTTAAAAAAAAATGCCGCTAGTCCTCTCTCTCTCCTTTCTCCTCCCACCTCCCTCATATTTTTCTTGCATTTTTGAAGTCACAAACCCAAGACCCCCACCCTCATCCATCCACCCCTAATGCCATCTCCATAACTGTTGAGTTATGGACATTGTTCTTATCATTTCTGTAGACTTAATTATATTTGTGTTACTTGTCTTTATTTTTTCATTTTTAAAAAGTCAAAAACTTGTAATGTTAACAAATTTGCATTGACAACATATACATTTAGTAATAAATTCAACATTATTTTTCTATATAATGCATTCGATGTTTAATTGAAAATAACCACATAGTTTACTTGATCGATCTAAATAGATTTTAATATAACATAATCATGAATTTTATAGACTCTTCCTTACGAGTTCGAACATGCTTTCTAGCACTATCTATTTTGAAGTTTTATTTCTAATACAATTTATTTCGTTCATTTTTTTAAAAAAATTTTCATGTATAATCTTAAAATGGTAAGTTACAATAAAATGTATCTATTTATGACTCGCGCTCCGAACGTAAACATAATCTTAATTATAGTGTTTATGCACTCCGAGCGTAAACATTATATTTATAGACTAATATCTATATATATTTTTTCAAAAACTCAAAATTTTAAATATTCAAATTAATTAATTTTATATTTATTATAAATATTTAACACTTTCAATCCTAAATTAAATTAATTTTATATTTAACTTACAATATAGTATTCTCATCAAGAAATGTAATTTATATGTGATATATATCTCTACAATTATTATTGTAAAACAAATATTAATTTTCTCATTTGATATTTTATTTTTAAAAATTTTTATTAAAAAAATTATACTTTTTAATTTACCGAGAGATTTTTCCCTAGATAAATTATTTTTTATTAATTTTTTAAATTTTACCAAGGGATTTTTCTCTCGATAATTTATTTTTTAAAATTTTAAAATTTTATTTTACTGAGGGAATTACCGAGGGATTTTCCCTCAGATATCCCTTGATAAATTTTCTGAGGGATTTCTGAGGGATTAAAGAGGGACGCAATCCCTCGTAAACCCGTTATTTTTAGTAATGAATGTCCATTGAGCTTCCCATCTCAACGCACTTCCTGACATGCGCCAGGAGTTCCTGGAGCCAAATTTGTCAATTTCATGAAACAATTAATTAGAATATACACAGGACTTGAAATACTCGGGAATGTTTGTGAACCGTTTGGCAGATGTATAACATTTTTCTTTCTTTTTCATACAAGGATTTTCGGCAGCGGAGGTTTTGGTTTGAGTCAAGGGCTTTGTGAGTGAACAAGTGCATGACACAAATGCACCGTAAGTTTCTCCTGAGCAGAGAGACAGGAATCCAAGCAGCCTAAGCTCATCCTGGTGAAAAGGCCTGATGGTATCGGCAACATGGCTGTTGGAGAAGGAGACATCATGGGTTTGGAGGATCTCTCGTGCCATTGGGGCAGAGTAGACAACCGCGGTGGTGATGCAACCCAGCTTCAGGCTAATCATTGGGCAGTAGACACTGGCAAGCTTGGTTAGGGACATGTGGGCTAGGGACCCGAGCTTGCAAAGGTTCCCAATCACCGGAGGCCTCAGACCTGGAGGCAGCTTTCCGACGTGGCTCAAGTTACCTCGGTCTGCAACGTAGAGGAGGGCTTGAAGCAGCCCTCAGGAGAGGTACAGTCCTAAAATCAAGACCAACAAGTCCATTCTCTCTCATTTTCTCTTGTGGCAGCTCTCTTTTTCTTGATAATTGGCTTGAAAGCTCACTTAGGGGCTCAACTATATATAAAGACAAACATGCCCAGATTCGCCCACTTTATTTATCGTTTGTTCCAGCTTAAGAACAACTGCCTTATACTGAATCCTACTCTCTTTTTTTTTTGTACTATTGTTGGGAATTGGTGTATGCCCTAGAGACAATCTATCATCAGTTCTGTAATATGATATCTATTTCAGTATAATACGAGGCATTTATGTTATTGTGTAGATTGCGCTAAATATGATTTTACACAATAATGTCCTTGGAATAGTATGTTCAATAGGCATCAAGTGTGACTTGATTGTGAGATCCTATAATTACCGACCATTATTCTTAAATGTCCATAGTCAAAGTATTATCGTTAATTAGGACAACGATAATACGGTTAGACTAGTGTGAGTGTTGATTGATGACCAAATCTCATAGGTCATGGATATGGAGATATCAAATCACACTACATGTATACATTAAGAGTAATGTGTATTGGACTGACCCGCCATGAGATTGCTACATGGTTTGTTACGTGATTGTCATTAGCATATTTCAAAGTGACTATAGTGTAATGGTCCTTTGACTTGAGGTCACCATGAATTCCTACATGTAATGTCATATACTTTGATACTGTCAAACGCTACCGTAACAGGCTGGTTATAAAGACAGTTATTGGGTATATCACAGAGCATGGAGAGGAATGTGAGTAACCAAGATAGGATTTGTCCCTCCTACGAAACGGGAGCGATATCTCACGGCCACTTGGTGGTTAAGTCTAAAAGTGTATGCATACCCAAATGAGTCGATATAGCGATATCGAGCTCATTTGTTCTGATAGACTTACCCAGTAAACCAAGAAAGAGAGATATTGAGCCATACAAGGATGTCATCAACCATGCCTTGGGCTCAATAGAGATATAGAGGACAATGGATTATATTACACGGTAATATAGGTCACGAGGTTCGTCGAGAAATTGACTTTCCGATTACTTGAGTAACGGTGATGCATTGCTAGATGCCGCTCACTGTTTGTAATATTAAAATAGAGATTTTGATATTACTATCAACGTAATTGGGAACCTACAGGGTCACACACTACGACTAAATTGACGAGATATCTTGAAACAAATAAAATCGTCTAATAGAGATTAGATGATTTATGGTGCGACCGATTAATTGGATATTTAATGAGATTAAATTTATTGATTAATTAGACTTGATTTATTAGATTAAATGGACCTAATTGATGCACGATCAATATGATGACACATGACTTTTACGTGAATAGACATGTGTATGGACACATGTAATGTGGAAACCCAATTTGGGTTAGTCCCACATCGGCCAGGGACTTGAATTGTCCCCCCCATATTGCTTATAAAAAGGGGGCAATGTGCATATATATAGATATCAGCAGAGACATATATATATATGTGTGCCGCATATATATTTGCTAATATATATATATACACACACACGTAGTGTATGCATGTGTGTGCATATAAGTATATATATATATATATATATAATTTGAGTTGAATTGTTCAACTCAAATAAGGTCCATTAGTCTGAAAATTTCGGGTGTTGCATCGGTGTTTCTTTCGAGTATTGGCCGCTAGCATCGCCGATCTCGAAAACTCGTCGACAAAGTCGGTGTGGATACCGGTAGAGGCGTCACGCGTGGGACGCTCGGTAGACATTTTTAAATATTCCAGGTACGCTTTTATTTACTCTTATTCTTCTAATAGGTCTTGGAATTAGTTTCACGGGTAGGAAATTTTGAATTTCTGTTCCTTTTTCGCTTCCGTTGCGCCCCGTGGAACTAGCAACTATAATATTCGGAAGCCTAATGGGTCCCGCCTAATTCAAATCGAACCAAATTGGCTTATTAAGGCGTAAGCTCTCCTAACGTGATTTTTTTCCATTTACAGAACTTGAACATAATATCTTAACTTATGAAGAATAAGTGTCGAATCGCTTGAATCAATCCACAATGGTTGAATCTTACTTTTCCATCATGTAGGTAAATATTTTTCCGACGGTCTTTCAGTTTTATTAAATTCAGCGTTTTAGGTAAATACCAACCTTTACTGGCAATCCAACCTAGGTAAGTGACGCAGCATACACGCAAAAAACCTGTCACAGACCCGTTGATTCGCGCACGAATACCGAAACTACTACCTTCTACCACCTGTTAATTCTACGAATACTAGGAAATAGGCATCAACTCGAATCGACTCCGAGATTGGATAAAGCAAGAAATCTCTGAATTTTATTCACTGATAAAAAAGACAACTCTGTTAACCCTAGGGTTTTACCATGCTTAAATAGAATTAAAAACGCTTAAATTGCACGAAAGACATAAACTTTTCCTAAAATTGTAAAAAATGCCCAAATAACATAAAAATGCCCGTTTGAGGCTCTAAACGATGGAATTTGACCAAAATCTCGTCTTTTCACACCAAAGGCTGTGAGTTTTACTCTGGAAGCCGTTTTCTTCGAGACAAGGTTGTCATAACCTATTTTTCTTGAGATACCAATTTGCCATGTCTTCTGCCGCATTATTCTTCCCTGGGTGGAGAGAATTCGCCCTAGGAGTCCAGAGATAAAATTATCCACACAAACATACACATCTTCCATACTTGACTGGAAACCGATGTTAGCCAATACTCCAAAACGGATGATTGGAAAAAAATTCTTACTCAAAATGCTCTGTCGCAGTGATTGGTTCGATAGAGATATCTGACATCCTTGTCCTCATCTGTTGATTCGAGGCACAGTACTTCTTAATTTCCTGCTTCAGCCTCGCCTCCCTCCTATCTTTTCTTTGTGAGTCCATCCTCTTGTCGATGGCCTCCCATACCACATCAACCTCCTTGTCGTCCTCATCATACTTCGCAGAAGCAAAGACACCCATATCATTCCCCTCAAATTCATCGAATTTCCAGTTTTCGTCATTACACTTGTCATCTCCCTCATCATCCTCGTCGAACTCGGGGCTCTCCATCGCCTCCCGCTAAAAAAAATGCATTGTCAGACGGACCCTCTTCGATAAATATATTCGCGTCCCTTTCAGAATAGGAATCATACTCGACAGAATAAATCTCTCCCTCTGACTCCTCGCCAGATTCCTCTTGCTCAAGATTAGGGTTAGGGTTCGGGTTAAGGTTTTCCCGTACGACCCCACAAGTTCCTACAACGGTGACACCTCCACTGAACATCCCACTGCCGACTCGCTTCTGCCGTCTTTCAACTATCAGGGCCCTCTGATGGGCAGAAGACACGTTGACAGGGTCGAACAAATTGACCGTGTCCTGTAGTTGCACTCTCAGCCCGCCAATATATCTCGCTACCAGTTGATCCTCGGCTTTCTGAAGCTTGTTTCGAGCAACCAACTGGTAGAACTCGTTGGTGTAATCGTCTACCGACCTACTGCCCTGCCTCAAGTTCTACAAGCGTTGGTACATGATCCGTTGAAAGTTATAGGGCAGAAAGGCAGCCCTCATCTTTTTCTTCATCTTCTACCACAACGTGATCTTACGTTTGCCCATCCTGCTACGAGTAAGCTTCACCTACTGCCACCAAGTCGTCGCCCTACCATGCAACCGAGTCGTCACAAGCTGTACCTGCTTAGCATCAGGTACTCCCTTGAACTCCAGAATCTCTTCTACTGTCGCTAGCCAATCTAGGAACTCTTTTGGCTGCAAGCCCCCTCAGAATTCAGGAATATCGGTCCGAATGCCCGCCTCCCATTGCTGCTTGTCTCCCTCGATTGGCCCCCTTTGCTGTATTCTTGGAATATCAGCAAAATAATTCTCTCTTTTCGACTCCTCTTCAGTTTCCTCTCGATCAAGGTCTGAATTCGGGTTAGGGTTTCGCCGATTTTGGTTCTCCATAAGTGCATCCATCTGCTGTGTTAGCTGCTCCATCATATGATCCATCCTCTGATCCCTCTGATCCATCTGATCTAGCCTCTGCTCAAGATGTCGTAGATTTTCGCGGTCATGAACATCTTCCACACGATCCCTCCTCCTGGGCGACATGGTCGATCAAGATCAAACCTGGCTTTGATACCAACTGACGCAGCGTACACGCAAAGAACCTATCACAGACCCGTTGATTCACGCACGAATACCGGAACTACGACCTTCTACCACTTGTTGATTTTACAAATACCAGGAAATATGTATCAACTCGAATCGACTCCGAGATTGGACAAAGTACGAAAGCTCTGAATTTTATTCACTGATAAAAAAAGAAAACTCTGTTAACCCTAGGGTTTTACAATGCTTAAATAGAATTAAAAACGCTTAAATTGCACGAAAGATATAATAAACTTTTCCTAAAATTGTAAAAATTGTCCAAATAACATAAAAATGTCCGTTTGAGGCCCTAAAAGATGGAATTCGGCCAAAATCTCGTCTTTTCATAGCCAAAGGCTATGAGTTTTGCTCTGGATGCTGTTTTCCTCAAGACAGGGTCATCATAACCTATTTTTTTTGAGATACCGATTTGTCACGTCTTCTGCCGCATCAGTAAGCTTACCTTTTTAGAGATCATACTATCATATGATCTATCGCTACATATCTTTTTTGGTAGGATTTTACATTATCTTAAAATTTAAACGGCCCGTATTGCTACAATGTCGCAAAAATGAGTAAAACTTGATTGTGAATTAATAGGTTAGAAAAATACAGCACTGCAAATTCTTTCTTCAAGGAATCTTAGCGTTGGGATAGATTTTGAGTTGATCTATACAGTACATCATTAAAAAAATAACTAAATGAGCATTGACTATGGAGGAGCGTTACAATAGTGCATGTTCTCGCTTATAAATTAAAAAATTTTGAATTAAATTCTTGCTAACTATAGAAATTTTTTTATGTCCCTTTACTTAACTTTATATATATATATATATACATATATATAATATTTGCATCTCTTTGTTTGATTAGATCAGTTTATTTGAATAACCAAGAGAGACTCAATTGGATCTCTTGGTCCATGCGTTGCACATATTACGCACATAATTTATTCGAGAATATTTTGGAATTCATTGTTTATGTCCATTATATATTAACTGACACGACTGGAACAATATATTCCTCTGTATCGGTCGATACGGCCATGCACTCTTGAGAATTACATCCAGATTGGGACTTGTAGGGGTAAAAAGGCTGGCCTGAGTTGAGTGCATTTGTTTTCATGGTGTTCGTAATATGTGGTCATATATAGTGTATCGGCTTAACTGAAGCACAACCTTATTCCTTATTGAATCAGTTCAAACAGGTTATTCGAGTCGGACTCATGAAGCAAGAAATGAAGCAGATTCTCTTAGTTTTAGAACTAAAAGTTCAATTTATTTGTTTATTTGTCACTGTAGGCGTTCTTCATGGAATTGCTAGGGGATCCAACTTCATTAAGCTTCCACCGGAACAACAAAGGGAAGATTCATCTATATGTATCGGCCAAAGTTTCTGAAAGTTTGAGAATGGGGTTCAGTACAGTGCAAATCGCCCTCACTGGCAACATTAATTAGAGTTTATTTTTTTAATAGTGAAACTCCAGTGTTAACCTCTACGCCTAGAACACCTGAATACCAATCAAACTATGAACGAAGAACGCTTCGAGAGAAAAATATATTGACCAGTGAGGCGCAAGGATATCAATTCCACTTTCAGATATGCAACATGGATCTTTATCTTTTTTATTGCTCGTTCAAGAACTGCAGTCTTTGGCTTTGGAACTGAATCATTTCCCGGTTTCTAAAAAAAAAAAAAAAAACTTCTAGATTGATAGGAAGGAAGCTCAATCGAAACGAATCAACGCTGAAATGATAAAGTATGAAATAGATGAAAATTGTCTCCCCTTGCTAAGGGTGGAGGAATCACTGAACTTCATTTTATTTGTATCGTCGTCTTGTATTTAAAGACTTTTCCAGTGACCGGTCGTGGCATCCATAGCGTTGCTTATTTCGGCCAAATCCTGATTTCATTTTGCTTCTCCCGGTCGGTGCATGCTCCTAGAGTTGTTGAGTTAAATCATTTTAAGTCTTTTGTTACATGCATGATTAAATCATTTCCAGACTTTTCGTATATCAAGAATTTATCCTTTTTCAAAAGTAACTCTTGATTTTTTTGATATTATACGAATAAGGTGGATGCTTGAATGACTATATCGAATGAAACATAAAAAGAAAAATACTTATAATCCATAAAACAGAAGTCGAAATGTCAATTGAATGGGGAGTTGAAGGATGTAACTGAAGTGGAAAATTCAATTGAATGAGAAGCAGAGGGTTCTCATTTCCTAACACGTGGTAGCTACCCGATGTTGTGCCTCAGTTTTTATAAATTACAATGACAGTTTTTATAAGCAGAGGGTTCTTATCTTCTGCTTGGCTGGGATATGATTTCAAATATGCAATCGCGAGGCCACCAGTGACCTTGAGATTCAGATCCTTATTCACGTGAATATGAACATTTCACCCGAAACAAAAGGAAATAGCAAACCCGAACACAAGCTGCTGCAGAACTGCTGTTTCAATCCCTCAAGGCACAAACTTCATTATCTCAACACACATTGTGAGAAAAGAATCGGAACATACACTAACGTGTGAAGACGCCCAAAATTCATATAAAAATGGCGACCTTAACCATGCAGGTTCCCATAAGTAAATGCAATACAAGAAATCATTGCAGTGGCCATAACGGTTATACTGACATGAGCTTCCAACGGAAGTCCGTTAGCAGAGGGAATTGCAGAAAAGCAGAGCCAAGGTCGGACCTTTGATTGCTGTACAAGAAATGCTGCAGTGGCTGAAGAAAAGACAGGAGGCACTACCGGAAATCGCATGGAAATTGATTGGTGGGTGTTTGAATCGAGAATGAAAACTGGGTTCTTCTCAATTAATTGCATAACAAAAGACTGAAACGCCCGAAATCAGAATTTAACTGGGTGCTGAATCTAGCTCATCGAGTAACCAAAATGAATTGGTTCACCGAGCAGACAAGATCAGAATATTAATATAACCAATTGACATAGCAGACAAGATCAGTTATACTCTGATCAGACGAGAATCTGCCTATCCTGATGTCCTCTGCTATGTGTATCTTAAGGATAGGTAGGCTCGGAGTCAAATTATAAGTAATTAAGTTTGTCATTCAAGATATTATATCTCGATTGGTAAAGGCACGGCTCGGAGAGGTTGTGCCTTTTGTAAGGTCATCCCGAACTTCTCTCCCATTTCCATGGTTTCTGGAGAAACACAATCTTCGAGCCTCCAATTGAAGAAGTTAAGGAGCGAGCCAAGCATCAAATGCAGCATTCTTATGGCCAATGGCAAGCCCGGGCATATTCTCCGCCCTCCACCAAATGGCAAGAGCTCGAAGCTCCGTCCCTTGACATCCATGTCCAGCCCCAAGAACCTCTCTGGAATAAACTCTTCCGGGTCCTTCCACGTGGCAGGATCTCTGCCTACAGCCCAGACGTTGACTAAGATTTGTGCGCCCTCCGGTATGGTGTAGCCGCCAACCTGCACGGTGGCTCCGGCTCTTCGGGGAAGTAGCAGTGGGCCAGCTGGGTGCATCCGGAAGGTCTCCTTCACTGTAGCCTGTAAATATGGAAGTCGTGCAATGTCAGATTCTTTGACAGGTTTGCCCCTGCCGATCACCTGTTCGAGCTCGGCCTGTGCTTTGGATAATTTCTCAGGATTACGAAGCAGCTCAGCCATCGCCCACTCCAATGTGCTTGAAGTGGTATCAGTCCCCGCACCAAACAGATCCTGGACATCATTGAGAAATTAAAAGAGAATAGTTACAGGAAGAATGCTTAAAGGCAATTTCATGGCACTCGAAAACCAAACGAAACCCGACATGTTCCTGATTTGCATATTTGATGTCAAACGATAATTAGAGAACTCAAGAAGAAATTTTTACTGACCAGAAACAGGTGCTCAATTAAAACGAGGTCCACACCCTCCTCTTTATCTTTGCTAAGGTCAAGAAGAGTTTCCAGCATATCATTCTTCCTCACAAAGCCAGAGACATTCTGGTGCTGCAGCCTGTTTTCGATGATCGTACCGAAAATATCGTGCATCCGTATGGTGTAACCAGTCATCCTCTGCCTCGCACCCTGTGGGTCCAGCCACTTAATAAATGGGAAGTAGTCCGCCACGTTGGGCTTCCCCAATTCCACCATGATCTGCCAAACTAACTCCTTGAATTCCTTGGCTGACTCAGAGGTAGGATCTGCCAGGTCAATGGAGAGGATCGTGCTTCCCAGCAGGTTGAGTGAAGTCCTGAATGCTGCCTCGCCAATGTTCACTGAGCTTCCTGTCTCACTGCACTTCTTGACATAAGCCAAGAGTTCCTGGACCCGAATACGTGATCAATTTGATATAAGAATTAGATAGGTGGGTCATGAATTAGTATGGAATGTTCGCTACGCGTACAAAGCATGCTATCTCGGTTTCATCTTCGATGTATAATACTTTCTATTTTCACACCTGAATTTTTTGGTGGCGGAGTTGTTGGTTAGAGTCAAGGGTCTTGGGTGCAAACAGGTGCACGTTGCAAATCCGGCGGAGGTTTCGCCAGAGGGGAGAGACAGGGACCCAAGCTAGCCCATGCTCATGATGGCGGAACGGTGTAGAGGAATCGGGAATAAGGCGATTGGAGAAGGAGACATCATGGGTCTGGAGGATCTCTCGAGCCCATGAAGCTGAGGAGACGACCACAGTGGTGATGCAGCCCAGTTTGAGGCTCATGATTGGACCGTGGGTCCTAGCAAGCTTGGTTAGGGACCTGTGGGGTAGAGACCCGAGCTCGAAAAGGTTCCCAATCACCGGGACCGGCCTTGGACCTGGAGGCAGCTTCCCAACTTTGCTCAATTTACCTCTGTTTGCAATGTAGAGGAGGGCTCGGAGCAGCCCCCAGGAGAGGTAGAACCCCAACATCAAGATCAATAAGTCCATCCTCTCTATCTGCTGAACTTAGCTTACGGTTTCTTGGTAAAATAGCTTGAGAGGTCACATACGCGCTCAACTATATATCCCACAAGAAATAAAATTAATTTCGTTTTTGGGTAGATTTTTAAATTAATTTCTTGCCAAGCCTAAAAAATATCCTAGTGTACCATCCTAAGATAGAGACAAAGAGTAGGAAAGGCAATTAATGTACATAATATATGGTAAATATACATATCACGACAGGTACCGCAATGGCAAATTCTAGAATGTAAGGCCAAATTATATTTTATGATGGTATGTTTGGTTTTTTTAGCCATTTCAATATTAAAGACAATATTTTGGCTCATAGATCTTTGAATGATGTTACAAATCCATCGGATCATATGTAAAGTATAATAAAAATGGATGACCGCTTACATGTTGATGACACATACCTAAATCTTGACTGGTTTAATAGATCGGTTCAACATTGAACCTACAAAGACATTAAAAGGAAAAAAATATATATGAAAGAGCAGATTCCGAAGAGCCTCTTATCCTATGTTAAGAATGTGATCTTAACCAGATTTCAAAGGACAATTGTCAATTGAGTTAAATCGTTTTCCCTGTTATGCCATCAATAGATTTGTGGGTAATTGTGTAAAGATCCATCTTTTTCGGCTGCTAACTCTTTGATTTTGTTTGTTATTAAAGGCAGCTTCATGGTAATATGTTGATACGTCATCGAAGGGTTTGTGTGAATAATAGAATGACTTGGATCTCTTTTGACTGAAATTGGGATTTCAACCACACGTCTTTTGGGCTAAATGTGGGCGATTCTTTATAAATCATGAAAGGTTGATTGAAAAGTCATAATATAACTATCTACGTGTAAGGCTTCTAGAATTCAAGAACGGGAAGAGTTGTTAATGAGATTGGCGAGATCGCACGAAGAGAGAGTTTGGGGAGATCCAGGGCGGTGGTGGCCCCGGTACTGGCCGCCATCTCCCAAACGAGATCGCCGATGCTGGGAGCAGCCACCCCCCTCCATCTTCTTCGAGCAAGGCCCATGTCTTTTTTTTTAAAAAAAATTAAATTGTTTTTCAACTTTATTTAATTTTTTTAAACATAACCAACAATAAATAGCACTTATCTTACCCTAATTTTCTGAAAACCATTTATCTAAATTATCTTTTTCAATTTTCTGAAATTTGATTTGGTAAACATGGTTAATAAATCAGTTTATTAGATCCGTTCAGTCATAGGTGATGTGCCATACCGTGATTGGTACACGTGTCGGGTTGAATGTAGAAGTGGCAGTTGTGGTGGACTTGGCAGTCGTGGGTAATGTGGCAATGATGGGTGATGTTGCAAAATACTATTGGCATATGTGAAGGGAATATTCGAGAATAGCGGTATAGTATTGTCGGCGAAAATTGTGAAACAAAAAGATGAAGGACTAGAAATACTAGGGATAAAATATGTAAATAATCAACAGATGAGATTAAAAGTTGGTGAGATCTAAATGCTGAAATTAATGTTCTATCATGGAACACAAATTAGCGTTTCATCCTAGAATCACCCTATATCAATAGCATGTACAACTATCATTATTCATTATTCATTCTTCACTTATTTTCTACTTTTATTTTTTATGTTTTCATGCTAGTATATTCGGAATTAATCGGCCCTAACTAATCTAGTTCAAGACGAATTGATCCACTATGGATTAAATAGCTCGAAATCATGGACTTTCTCTATTTGAAGAACTGAAACTTAAGATATTATTTAAGAAGAACAAGTATCAAACTGCTTGAAATAATCCATGTTGATTTTTTTTATAGGTTAAGGTCATCTTGAGAACTTTTAATATATGATCTAAGTAAATGCATGTTTATATAGGTTCTGGAAAAAAAAAATACTGGTGCATTATGTTGAAATAGGTGACAACAAACGTGAGTTGATTTAAGCGATTTTATACTCTCTCTTTTTTGCCTTAAATAAGGTTTTTGACTCAAGTTTTGTGAATGCAGAAAATTCATGTGATTGGTATAATTTTACCTCTTAATGAGTCAATTTGCTTCGAATTTGATTTGGCGGGGTTAACTGGACTTCAGAGTATCATGATGTACACCAAAGAAGAAAGACATATTAGTGAAATAGAAAGATTGTATTCCAGTTGGTACATCTTTCTGCTTAACATCAAGAGATACAGTTCGAATGATAATATAGTTATAATAATATTCTGCAAGTAAATGGTCCAATACGTGGCCCCAATTCAATGAAGTGATCAGTACAACACACACGACCAAGAGGTAGGGTGTAAAAAGAAATTCTGAAAAATTGAAATTCCAAACAAATTGAACCTAACTTGACCCAAAAAGCCGAACTCATAAAACTTTAAAGTCTTTTTGAATGGTTTTTAAAGCATAAAAAATCCACAAGAAAATAACGGGACCGATTGAAAATCTCGGTGGTACCTGAACTTACCCAAAATTCTTAAATATACATGTCTATATATATTCCCAGTAAAATCATCGGTAGATTGTTCCATTTTTGAGATATAATTATGTTATAGTGTTATTATATATTTTAATTCGTTCGTGTGGAAAAAAGAAAGAAAGAAATAATATTTTTTTTGCAATTCTTGATTGTTTTCGAAACTTCTTCAATTGCTATGATACATTTTCCATTTTCAATCCCCGATAAAACCATCCGGGAAAACAAAAACAATGGGCAGGCGGTTTTTTATACTCCCAAATTGTTTTAATTTTTTGTTCTAGAAAAATTGATATTAACTAAACAGGAATATTTTGAAAAAAACTGCCGTATCCATCTATTTTCACCCCTACCAAATGGTCTTATAAATTATAAAGATAAAAGGTATAATAATGTTCATTTTTTGGCGGTATATTCGCCATTGATATACATCAATATCAAATTCAGTATTTTCTTTTATTCACCCGAAAAAAAACTCTTTTTTTTATACCAAATCAACTAGATGACATCCACCGAAAAGAAATCTGCAACATAACAGAAAATTACAGTTATTATTCCCCTACTCCATCGCGTGGATATAATATCATTATTTTCAGTCACCATCTTCTGTGAATTGCTTTTCGTGCTTGATGTTTAAACAATATTACGACGATTTAACAATATAATATGCGATGTTAGCTATATATATATATATATGTATATATATAAATATACTCCAGACATAAGTTAAGTTTTGAAAGTCAAATATAAATTTTATTCGATACGGGCTTATAAAGTGCGATTTCTTGAGTATACATAGAGTTTTCCACCATGCTCCTCAAATTTAATTTGAAAATGGGTCTAACCACTTATAGATTTAATGAAAATTATACATAGTATTAAAGCGAATTTTAAGCGCTTGTATAGGCTATCACCAAGATAGGCCCAAAGTACAAATGCAGGCTGTTACCAATATTGTGCGATTCATGTTAATCTGTGTGATCTGTCCCTAGGCGGAGTATGTGAAAGATTAGAGGAAGCTCACCTCGTGACAGTTTACCTGAGTACAGAAGAGAGTCCAGCTCTTAGTAAATTGTTGAGAATGGGTGTCCAGAGTGGTGTGACATGTGCAGGTAAGCATTGAAAAGGCCACTAATTTCTACGTTGCGGCCGGTGTTAAAAAGTAAAATATGGATCAAGTCCCTCAGAGCTGATCAATACATTGCATTTCCTTGGGTGTATATGAGCGATTTTTTGTAAGGAATAAGGAGTAAGGACATAAAATGAAGAGAAAAATAAAAAAAGAACACGTGGGTCAACTGATGGTTAGAATTTTTTTTTAGTAGGATTACCAAGGACCATTATGACATATTTTCGTGCCTCATGTACAATTATAACAACAAAGGTAAATCATAATAGAAAAGGAGTTAGAAGTATTAGTGCAGTAGCACAAAATGCTAACTTGTAACAAGGGGGTTTTGGGTTAAATCCTTGCCAATATTACTTGTGTGCTCATTTTTTTTGGGATTACAAGGGAAGCCCGTAAGCCTATTACAATAAAATAAAAATTCTAATAGCTAACAAAGGGGCATTAGGTAGTCTCCTAGATATTGAACAAAAACCTCTTGGTTGCTAGGCGAGATTGTGCGCCTCTGTGTTACACAATCTTTTTTAAGTGAGGATCCTGGTATTCGAACTCCCATTATGGATTTTCTTTATCTACAAGACTCGAACTCGATACCTTACTTAAGGAGAACAAGCGACGAACCGCTTAAACTAAGCCATATTGATCGCTACATCCTCTTTTGATAACTTATGTGTTCCGTTAGTTTACTTTATTTTCTATTTATATATTTAGACCCATAAGCCTTCTTTATAACAGAAAATTATAATCGAAAAATAGATCGAGTATCTCTGATTGTGGTAACTCATCAAAAAATCACAAGAGAGGAGGAGAATCACTAAAATTCAAAGTTCAATATTGGGGCAAGTTCCATTTTACCCATAAATAGGAATCAAATTCAATGATATATTCGTTTTAACTTGCTCAAAGTGTGCTCTTTGACCTAATTTTGGAGGAGATTGACTTTTGTGAACTATATTAGATCTTTAGTGATATTGCGCTAACGAGGTAAGTGTATGTGCTGGTTGTTTGGTTCATAGTGGGAGGCAACAAAATTGCCACTACTGTTGGCCACCTTTTATTTATCAAATAAAAGAAACCACAAAAGGTTCCGTTATGTGTTAACTGGAGCTTCGTTCCGTGTTGATTAGAGCTTCTCATGCCCGTTGCCTTCTCGTTCTCTATGTCTTAACAGATTGATAAGACCTCCTTATAATCCAAGAAGAATGACTTGTAGTTTAAATTAAAATTTTTTATGGGATTAGTTTAAAGAGTATGGGATTACATTGTTACCTGCCCTATTTTTGGGAAATGGTCACTTTGGACACACCTGACAATGTTGAAAGCTTCCCTCGTGCAATAAATATAGTTTTTTCTTTAATAATAGTGGGCAGTAGTGATGGCAACATTATTGCCCCTGTTATGCAATGTTCCGGCTTTCGTGTTCAACCGCGTACTTATTAGATAAACTGAACAACCAGTGCAAACACTGGCCCCATGAGCGTAGCACCACCAAGGGCCTAGTATAGGTCACAAAAGTCGAAGATAACCCTTTGGCTTGTCCATCAGCGTAGCACCACCAGAGGCCTAGTATAGCTCATAAAAGCCGAAGATAATCCCAGGCCTAAGCCAAAGAGCTCACCCTAGTATATGTCCCCGGGGATTCAAACTCGAGACCTAAGGGATCTCCTAATTACATGGGAGTGAGCTTGGAGCCACTAAGCCATCACTCCTAATGATGCAATATATATAGTTGAGCCCATAAGTAAAGCTCTCCCGCTAGTTACCAAGAAAATGAACGCTCTCAAGCTAGCATACATAGAGAGATTATGGAAATGTTGGTCTTGATGTTGGGGCTCTACCTCTCTTGGGGGTGGTCCAGGCTCTCCTCTACATTGCAAACAGAGGTAAATTGGGCCATGGCGGGAAGCTACCTCCAGGACCGAGGCCGCTCCTAGTGATCGGGAACCTCCTCGAGCTTGGTTCTCTACCCCACAGGTCCCTAACCAATCTTGCCAGCGTCCACAGCCTGATCATGAGACTGAAGTCGGGCCATGCCACAACCGTGGTCATCTCCTCGGCCCCAATGGCACGAGAGATCCTCTAGACCCATGATGTCTCCTTCTCCAACCGCCACATCCCCGAGTCCATCACCTCCCTCCGCCATCATGAGCTCGGCCTACCTTGGGCCCCGTCTCTGATCCACTCTGCTGGAACCTCCGCTGGATTTGCAATGTGCACCTGTTTGCACCAAAGACGCTCGACTCAAACCAACACCACCACCGCCAAAAAATCCAGGTGCGAACAAGAAAACTAATATACGTCATAGAGAAAACGAGAAATGGTGGGCTGTTCAAAAGTCCTGTCTATCTTCTTCTACATATGAAATTTGAAATATTTAGCTACAGGAACTCCTGGTGCACGTAGGGAAGTGTAGTGAGATGGGAAGCTCGGTGGACATTGGCGAGGCGGGGTTTAAGTCTTCACTTAACCTGATGAGGAACACGATCATCTCCATGGACCTGGCAGACCCCAACTCTGAGTCGGCCAAAGAGTTCAAGGAGTTAGTGTGGCAGATCATGGTGGATGCAGGGAAGCCAAACTTGGCAGACTACTTCCCGGTGCTCAAGAGGGTGGACCCACTGGGTGTGAGGCAGAGGATGACCGGTTACTTCGGGCGGATGTTCGATGTTTTCAATAGGATCATCAACGACAGGCTGCAGGACAGGGAGATCTCAGGCTTTGTGAGGAAGAGTGACATGTTGGATGCTCTTCTAGACCTTAGCGAAGATAAAGGAGGGCATGGATCTGTTTCTCATGAAGCATCTGTTCTTGGTCAGTTTAAATTTCTATTTCTATTAATGTTTTCCTGTCAAAAAAATCTCCGTCGGAACAGAAACAAAAAGGAATTTCAATGATATGCTGAATTAATTCCATTACCTTACCTTGTTAATACCATTACCTTATCTCTTTTGAGAGTTTGAAGTGACCAAAATCGTCTAATCCAAAAGGTTAATACTGTTTGAGACGGTGTGGTTAATTTATGCATTCATTAACACCTTTGGTTGATTTCTTTCGTTTTACGGTGAGACGAACTAGTCTTCTAGTGACCTTCTGGTAACTGTTTTTTTCTTTAATTTCTCAATCATGTCCAGGACCTTTTCACCGGGGGGAGTGAGACCACGTCAAGTACGTTGGAGTGGCCGATGGCCGAGTTGCTGCGTAATCCCGATAAGTTATTAAAAGCTCAGGCCGAGCTCAAACAGGTGACTGGTAGGGGCAACGCTGTTGAGAAATCTGATATTGCTCGACTACCGTACTTAAAAGCAATGGTAAAGGAGACCTTCCGGATGCACCCATGGCTCCCACTGCTAGTCCCCTGTAGGGTCGGAGCGACAGTGCATGTCGGCGGCTGCACCATCCTGGAGGGTACCCGAAATCCTGGTCAATGACCCCGACGAGTTTATTCCGGGGAGGTTCTTGGGGCAGCTGGACATTGATGTAAAGGGACAAAACTTTGAGCTCTTGCCGTTTGCGGAGGACGGAGATTATGCCCGGGGCTGCCATTGGCCATGAGAATGTTGCACCTGATGCTCAGTTCACTCCTTAACTCCTTTGATTGGAAGCTCGAAGATGGGGTTTACCTGGAGATCATGGAAATGGTAGAGAAATTTGGGATCACATTACAAAAGGCGCAGCCTCTACGACCCGTGCCTTTACCGATCAAGAAATAGTTTCTAGAATGAGAAACTTATGTGTATAGTCTGAGGTCCTCTATAGAAGTCATGTTACGACTCGTGGCATTGTCCTTCGAAGGGATTAAGGTCTCGGACTACATGATAGATTTGGCATCATTAAAGGCTTCGTATATATGTCCTATGCGTTCAATTGCATTTTTAATGGATCGATTCAATCCCATTCTTCCAAAAACAAAGAGATTGATTCAGTGTTCGTCATTTGGTGAGGTAGAATTAGTTATGAGATATATTCATTTAAGATCAACTCATCAATCAGTCAACCAATCAATCTTCAATTATAATCCGTGAGAATCATAAAGCGCAACAAGGAATCATCACACTACAATCTTTTCCTTGTATCTTCAACCTGTAGTTATATGTCTCTTACATTTGCTAGGAAAATGAAAAGGGCAAAAGTACAAAAACGCCCATATGGTTTGAGTTTGAGATAAATTGGACCATGTGATTTTTTTAGGGACAAATAACACAATGTGGTTAATCTTGTGAGACATAATGAACCTCACCGTTAATTTTTTCATCACTTTTGGTCCTCAAACTTTTCTTTTTGTAATTATTACCCTCAAACTTTTAATTTTTTTCAATTTGGTCCTAAAATTCGAAAAAAAAGGGGAAGGGGCCGGGGCTATCGGTCGGCGACCCTGACCCCCACCACTGAGGTCGCATGCACTCAAAGATGATGCCGGTGACCATGGAGATGGGGTCAGTGCCGCAAATTGGCGGCCCTACCCCCAAATCGATTGGGATCTCGATCTATTTGGGGGCTAGGGCCACCAATCGGAGACCTAAACCCTACTTTGGAGATTTATGGCGTCCTCTATGGGTGTGTTGGTAATCTTGGTGGTAGGGTTTGGGTCACCGAGGGGTGGCCCAAGCCCCTTCCCCCTGTTTTTGCGAATTTTAGAACCAAATTGTACAAAAGTTGAAACATTTGAGGGTAATAATCACAAAAAGAAAAGTTAGAGGACCAAAAGTGATGAAAAAATTAATGATGAGGTCCATTTTGTTTTACAAAGTGAATCATATGGTGTTATTTGTCCATAGAAAAATCACATGGTCCAATTTGTCTTAAACTCTAACCACAAAAGGAGTTTTTGTACTTTTCTCAAATGAAAATTATTATCGGAAGTAATATTTGATTATTATAGGGGAATTTACCTAAAATGATCCATGGTTGACCCGTTTTGTCAAATCTATCATATGCTTTTTTTTGGTCAAATTTATCCTATGGTTTACTTTTTACATCAAATCTATCCCTACGTTATCTTTTCCGTTGATATCTAACAACTATGCTGACATGGCATCCACGTGGCAATTGTGCCCCACTATCTCTGCACGTGCCTCGTCAGCACGGCCGTTAGATATTGACAGAAAAGATAACGCCGGAATAGATTTGATACAAAAAGTAAATCATGTGATAGATTTGACAAAAAAAAAGCATATGATAGATTTGACAAAATTGGTAAATCATGGGTCATTTTAGGTAAAAACCCAATTTATTATATAATAACTTTTTTTTTCGCTGGGTAACAAATATTAAAAATAATATTTAAAAATATTCTTTCGATAAATTTAAAGAATTTCTCGATGTACATTAATAAAATGAAACTTTATTAATTCTTTTATACGCGCGGCTATGCTTCTTATTCTATTCACATTCAACCTCACAATTCGCATGATTATCCGCACGGATATGCGTCTTACTCCCTTCTATACCTTATCATGGGGAAAATATGCATTATTTTATTCTCTTCCCTTTGCGTGACTCTACAAATGAGATAATTATATTAGATTATATATGTTATAAAATTAAAAGTATGTCGTTATCATTGACAAATTACTCGTGATATTAGCACAAGGGAAAAGTCCAGCTATGGACATAGAGGGAGATCCATGAGGCAAAAATAGTAAAATAAAAAAGGACCTCTTGATTTCACTCATGGTCATCCCTATGGCACTAAGGCTTTATTCCACAAAAAAATAAATACGAATTTCAAAGTAAGCCAAAATCTTAATTTGGGGGATAAAACTACCATATATGAATATTCATTATCCTTGTAGAGTGTGTTATATGAGAAAACCTTAAATGATCATACCTCCCATTAACGTGGCAAGAAAAAAACCAATAAGAATTTTTTAACAAAAAATAATTATGGCAATTATCAGAGTAATTAGCGCCGATTCTAATGTTTCATGCAATTTAATTGGTTCTTCCTTAGGACATGTGGCGGGACAGAATCACCCAAAAACTTCTCGTGCTATATAGAAGGTACGTAGCTTGGACTGAATTATTTGTACCACGGTTGGTCTGTTACTTTGATCCCGAGCCTCAATGAATTTCTAATTTACTCATTAAGTTTTAATTTTTTAAAAGATGCTTTTTATCTGCATGGGTTTGTGGATCGTAATTAGCCTGTTGATTATCTTGAGTTTTTGAAGGACTGGCTAGTAACAGTAATTTTTTTTCTTTTCTTGGGATGAACTCCTGCAGTCTCTTCATTGATAAACAAATCGGTGTACACGGCCAAAAGTTCCAAAATCAATAAAATAGACAGCTCATCCAAAATTAAAAATAAATAAATAAATAAAACACTCACTAGCAAGGCTCACAGGCCCACCCTCATAGCAGCAAAGGCTCCTACAAAAGGAAAGCAAAACTATCTGTGGAACTAGCTAATACCCCATCTGATCAGTTTGTCATCCTGCAGACTTTGCCTATTCTTCCTGAGGAGAACGTTGCAGCCCCTCCCAGACTCTCTCAATGGAACGATCTTCGTCTTCAAATAACTTCAAGTTTCGAACCCTCCATATGAAATAGACATTAGCTTTCCAAGCAAGTCGAAGCAGAGAAGCTTTGCAGGACTCCCCCCTTAGGTTCTTAATGCCCCATTTGATTTCTTCACTCCAACCCCCAACTGGCTTTTGAATACCAATCTCTTCCAAGACTTTTGGCCCAAACCAATTTGCAGAATTCGCAGGCAAATAAGAGATGATCCCTACTCTCGTCCTCTTCATTTCAGAGACGACAAATTTTATCAACACCCATATTCTAAACAACAGTCTTATCAAGCATGGTGAACTTGTTTTGAATGGCCGAACACCTAATAAAACTGTGTCTTGGAATTATAGGGCCTTTCCACACCAAATTATGCCGCTGCACACAAGCTTTGTGTCTCAATGCGAAGCACTAGCTATTGCAAACCTCCCTTTGCTGTCCCCTAGCCAAACTACTTTATCAACTCTGTTACTGATCAGAGTAGTACTAGAGATTTCGCCTGCTTGAGTCCCTACAATGCCAGTGCTCCTATCCACTGTCACGAAGAATCTCAGACACTGTATAATAAATTGGTATACCAAACCTCTGCCCATTTATGACTTTATAAGCGGAGAACCTGAGGTCCAATTGTCATACCGAAAATGCACGGACTTGCCATCACCCAACTCCCACTTAATAATAGAATAAGCTCGGTCTTGGAGCCTTAGCACTTTGCTCCAAGCATACGGACAGTAGTTAGGAACCTGGAGTGACCAAAAGCTTCTTCCTTTGATGATATTAGCATTGATCCATGCAGTCTAAATTGAGCCTGATCTGCTCTTCAAGCGCCAGATCAACTTCAGGTTGCAAGCTGAATTCCTGGAGTTTAGGTCCTTGACACCCAGCCCCCTATCTTTCATGGGTAAGCATACAAAAGACCTTCGCCCCTTTAGCAGATCCTTCCTTCCATTTCCATAGATGGGCCTTTCATTTTTGTTCCACAGCTCTTATGACCTTCTTAGGCAATATAAAATTATTGTACCAAAAGTTAACAAGAATATGAATGACAGACAGAATCAGCTAGAGTCATCCAGCACAAGAGAGTTTCCTTGTGGCCGATCACTCGATCCTTTGAGTTATCTTTTCAATGAGAGGCCTACAGTCTTTGTGGATGAGCCTGCCAGGTATTAAAGGAAATCCCAAATAGCGGACAGCGAAAGAACCTTTCTTAAAATTACTGATTCTCAGCAGCTCCTGCACCTCCTCCTTACTTATTCACCCACAGAAGAGGTCCGTCTTTTCAGGGTTGAGTTTCAAACCATACATCTTGTAAAATTTGTGAAATATCTCCATGATGGACTGCAAAGAATCAGACTCACCCTTAACAAAAACCATAAGATCATCTGCAAACCAAGGTGAGTGAGTTTAATCTTTCCACAAGTTGGATGGTAGGCAATTTTTCCTCCTCAACTGCTCCATCCAGTAGCTTAGAGAGAATCTCAATAACCATAAAAAACAAGTATGGTGACAAGGGGCCTCCTTGCCTCAGCCCCTTAGAGCCTTTAAAAAATTCTCTCCATACCCCAATTTACATTAACAGAAAAGTAAGCTCAGATCAAAGCGAGTATACCGCAGTGACACACGTCCTTACCTGATGACCAAGAGGTCTTAGGTTCGATACTCTGGTGGAACTAACTGTGCTCCTTTATTAGATATTTAAGATTTTTATTTCTACATTACTCAACCCAACCGGTGAACTGACTATGCATATTAATAGCCTCAAAAACATTCAGTATGAAGTCCCAATGAACGGTCAAATAATGCTTTCATGACATCAGTTTTAATAGCACACCTAGGTGATATTTTCTTCCTTTGATATCCCTTAACATGTTCATGTGCCATGAGGAAATTATCCCCAGTACTCCTACCCTTCACAAACGCACTTGGATTGGGAGAGATAAATTCATCAAGAAAGCAATGCAACCTATTGGCAAGAACCTGAGTTATGCACTTGTAGATTACATTACAATAGAGAATGGGGCGGAAATTTGCCATTCTAGAGGGGTTGAGGACCTTAGGAACTAGAATAATACAAGTATTGATAACCGCCCTCAACAGCTTGCCACTCTTAGAGAAATTCATAACAACTTTAAGAAAACCATTGCATACAAATCAGTCCCAAGTGACTGTAGAAATGCACATTAAAACCATCAGGTCCAGGAGCACGATCCCCCTCCATACTCCAAAGAGCAGCGTTAACCTCCCCGTCTGTGACCATGCTAGAGAGAATCTGTCTGTGCTCTTCTTTTAATCTGAAACTCAAAAAAACCTGCAATTCCGAAACAGAACAACCCGTAACAGAAGGATCGTTAGCGCCAAATAGCTTTTGGTAAAAGGAGACAGCTTCATAAGCAATATCCTTAGCCTCTGTGAGGTGTTTTCCATCTTCAATCAGTAGCGGAGCTCAAGAGTATTTCATGCTTGCTTAACTCTCACAGCTTTGTGCAAAAAAAAAAAACCTGTATTGTCATCTCCTAGAAATAGCCATCTTATACGAGCTTTTTGTTTGAAGAAACTCTCCTCGGCATTTTTCAAATCAATATAGCTCATTAAAAGACTTTGCTCTTCAGGATCAAGTAAAGAAGTATTCTTCCCCATCAATTTATGTTGTAACTCTTCCAAAAGGGCTCGAGCTTCCTTAATACTTGTTCTGATGTCCCCATAATACTGTTAATACTCCTCAGCTCATTCCTTAGCATTTTGAGCTTCTTGCTCGTTGTACGTGTATTACATTTTCATAGACTTTCTCTCACCTGTCGCACCAAATCTATGCAAACATCCTACCCATTTGCAAGTGTTGCGTGTAATTGAGTCAAATCTCTATCTTGAATGCCATTGAAATTTATTACTAGATTAATTCAAAGTTAAATTGATTTAATTAATTCTCAATTATTTGGATATATATATATATATATATCTATGTCTGTATATATATTATGTCATGTAAAGGAAAAAGTAAAAGATATTTTAGAAGATATCATAGATATAGATATTTTTAAGTTATAATAATTCACTAAAACTTTAAAAATAAAAACTCAAAAATCTGAGAAAATTTCATTCAGAAACGAAGCGTTCTAAAACTATTTGTTCGGGCACACTTTTATCCTACTTTCATAATATGCATAGATATAATATAAAGCAGAGTTGTGGTGGACATGGTTAGATGGCCTCAAAACGATTGTTGAATGAGATTTTCTCGGTTTGTTGAGTTTCTTAGAAAAAAACTTTTAAAGCTTTTAAAATATATAGATATAGATTTTTTCTTTTGAAACAAATTTGCTATTTTATTAATTTTTAAAAATATATAAAAATATATTTGTGGGACCAATTGCTCTTTTATCAATATTTTGAGCTTTTTAGGAAAAAGAAATTAAATTTTAAAATTTATTTAGATTTGTGGGGACCGGTCATTATTTTTTCTGGTTTTTGGTACCTTTTTAGAAAGAAAATTTTTAAAACATATAGATATATTTATAGATTTATGAAACCGGTCATTATAATCTCATTTTTGTAGTTTTTCAAAATTATAAATATTTTATGAAAAGATCTACATAACACAAATCATGTAAAATCATATTTGCTATTCAAAAAATAAATTAAATTATATTTTCATATATATGACATGTTATATATTTGCTTTTCAAAAAGTAAATCAGATCATATTCATTTTATATATATAGATATGTTGTATTATTTATATTATATTATGTATGATGCGTTATAAATAATAGATGTACCATACATAAGTTTAGTGATCCAACTCTGAAAAATATTGCTATCTATAAAGTTCTTCAATTTTTTCATGCACGTGAGTTTATTTTAGTACGTTTACAATCATATTTTTTAAGGTGCGTTCTTCAAATTTTTACTTTTTCTCTAACATAATCTTTTGTTGAATTTATGGGTTCTCCATTTTATGCATGTGATCAATATAAGACACGATATAACATGATATGAATTTTGACAATGTTATTGACAAAAATTTATCCCACTGTGGTTTGAATTTATCCTTTTAGTTTTGAATTTTCAATTCTTTTTGTAATTTCTTTCAATCATATATTAGTTATTATTTGTAAATTACTATTTTCACCATTTATTATACAAACTTTATATGATAAAACTAGGAGGGAAAAAACACTTTCTATCCCTTGCAAAGCACGACCTCTACAACTAGTATAATATAAAGCGGAGCTGTGATGGGCGTGGCCAAATGACCTCATAATGCTCGGTTGCTGAATAAAACTTTCTCGACTTTTTGAGCTTTTCAAAAAGAAAACAATTTTTTAATTTTTAAAATATATAGATATAAATTTGTGGGACTCATTATTATTTTCTTGATTCTTAGACTTTCTTTTAAAATTTTTAATTTTTTCTTTTTTAAGTTTTCTAGAACTTATAAATATGGGTATGTGAAATTGGATGTTATTTTCGCGATTTTTTAGCTTTTTCTAGAAAATAAATTTTTAAAATTTTTAAACCATATAAATATAGATTTATAGGACCAATAGTTATTTTCTCAAATTTTAAGATTTTTTTAGAAAATAAATTTTGAATTTTTTGAACATATAGACAATGATATATGAAACCGATCATTATTTTCTCAATTTTTTGTATTATTCTAAAATTAAAAATATTTGAAAAATATCCTGAAAACATAAAAATAAGATCATATTTGCCGTTCAAAAAATAAATTAGATCATTCTTTTAGAAATGATGTGTGTTATATATTTGGTTTTCAGAAAGTAAATCATATCACATTTTTCTATAGATATATATAAACATTATGTGTCATCTAGATTATACGATATAAGATAAGTTATAAAAGAGCATAGGTACCACGCACAAACTGTAACTGATCTAGCTCTGAAAAATGTTGCTACCACTAAATGCCAGTTCTACAATTTTTGTATGCATGGGAGCTTATTCTATTACTTATACCATTAATAGATGTGAAAGTGAGTTATTCAACCTTTTTACTTTTCTTAACACATAAATTTTTGTAAATTTTTTGGTTCTCTAATTTCTTTATCCTGCCATGGTTGAAATGTAGTTTTTATTTTTATTTTTTATGCATATTCTCTTGGACATGAGGCTTTTTTTTCTTTATCACGGTGGACGTGAGTTTCTCAACTTTTTTTTTTCATCTTTTGTAACTTATGTATATTAAAAAAATAATTATTTCCTTACTTATTAGTGAAATCAAATAACTATTATCATATTGGAGATGCTACAGTGGTTGGTAGAAAAAAGTAACCACCACTGCTGTTTCTTTTTTGGCCATTGGATCTCCTTATATAAGATCTTGGCCGTACACATGTCATATACTTTTTTAGTTTAAGATTCACCTCCGATAATTTATCTATTGATATTTTTAGCTATGCAACTTCTCATTGATGATTGGTCTCGCCCGAGAACGAGTTGAATCCTCTTCAATATTAAACCGAACTAAAATGCACATATTCAACCAAATAAAAGACAATTTGCATTCCGTGATGTAGGTACAGTGTTGGCTGAATAGGTTGCTTAGATCCAGTCGAATTTGCTTGAATCTATAGGATTAGCTCTTGAAGCCGAGAAGGTCAGTGTTGATTAGCCCCAAAATTGCTAGAATCCGGTTGTACAGTTCTCGGATCCTTAGGAAAGTCTGTCCAAATTGATTAATTGTCCAGAATGGAATAATCAAGTTTGTACAGTATCGTTAGACATGCCCATGTTAGAATTAGGGTATAAATTGGATTAATTTGATGAAATGGATGAATATCTGTGTGTGTGTCCATGGCCGAATTGAGTAATTAGTGTCCAGGTGTCATTTTTGTGTCCGGTGCCGAATGTCGATGAGATTGAAATTTTCGTGGCCGATTCTAGGGATTCTTCGAGACTTCAATTGGTTCTTGTTCAATTGGAGAAGAAGAACATTAAAAAACATATATTTGGTGTTTCTTTGTAATTTCGTTTATGTTTTTAATTTTTTTAAGTAATTAAATTATTTTTTATTTGGTTGAACCGGTGTGATTTGGTTCAGCCAATATCAAAGAGGATCTAGCTTATTCTCGGGTGAGATCGATCGTCGACAAGAAGATGCGTGATCGAAAATATCGATAGATGAACTATCATGGTGAATCTTAAACTAAAAATATATAGAACATGTGTACGGCCAGAATTTTATATAAGAAGATCTAATGGCCAAAAAATAAACAATCGTAGCAATTATTTTTTGCTACCAACAGTGGTAGCATCACCCTTATCTTATATATCTAATAGCATGATGTTATTGATTTTAAATTACTATTTTCAAATTAAAAGAGGAAGCAGTGCAGTAACGCACGCTCTCACCTGACCATCAAATAGTTGCAGGTTCGATACCCAGTAGGACTATCTGTATCCCTTTATTAGCGATTAGTCCTTTTCTTTCATTTTACTAAATCCATAAGCCTCTCTTGTAACAAAAAAAAATACTTTTTTCAATAATTCATGACATACATTTTATATAATAAAAATTAGCAAAAAATAAAAGGATCATATTCTATCCCGTGTTATACATGTGTTCTACTCCTAGTTTTAAAAGATTTCAAGGAAGGAGAACGAAATTTAACTGCACATTATATTTTGCAAGTTGGGAAAGCGTTAAGCTGACAGCTCAATTGTGTAGTCTCTCATTAAATTAATCCAATAATTGCCATTGGCGTAGGGATGCATTGCTGTGTTCACCGAAAAAATTGCGATGCATCGCCGGGCTTCCCATGTGCTTATATCATGATCGATCTCATATGTTAATATAATTTACTATCATCTCATTTGATAATGTACTTCATATGGGGTTAATTGGAACTCAACTAGCTAGCTAGCAAGTTACATTTAGGGGCTGACAGATCCACGTGAAATTAAACATTGATTATCAAATCGATTCATTATCACTTAGTGGATGAACTAACATCGCACATAACACCGATATACTGAGACTTTTCTGATGGCAAATGATTTTATAGGTTGTTTGAGACCACAGATTTGCGGAGATGAGTAGGACAAGGTTACCCTTAAGGTTCTCATTCTAGCGATTATCGTTAGAAAATGGACCACGTGAGTAGCAGAAACTTTAAAATCAATAAAAATTAATTTTTTATTGCATGCTCGATTATAATCAAAACTTGAGATCACATCTCGACATGGAATATTACCTTATAATAAACAACGAGATATAATGAATTCACAAGTAAAGTTATTACCTTTATACTTACTCTTGTCAGATTCGGTTTGTTTCGATTGATCAGTGGAACCGTCCGATTGTCCGATCTGTAGCTCGTCCACACAAGCGTGTCACCACCATGGATAGCTTCTTCTCGATCCGTCCACTCTGTTCTAAGTCAACAAACTCGAACGGATCACTACGGAAGGAGAAGACCACGTCAAGGATGTCTTGGAGAACACCGGTTCACCAAACCAAGACCAGGATGGCCTCCAATCGATGAAGGCAGAGGTGTGGCTGAGCTGGGGTACTTGGCTGAGCCTACTTTTCTCCCTCTCTCAAATTTCAGTATTGAGAACAAACGGCGCACCTTAGGGTTAATCGTAAAGAGACTATATCTTTGTGTAGATTGTTAGATTTACCATAAGGATCTAATTGCAATTATTCATTAATCTATATTAATTAATAAATCACAAACTAGTCCTTGCACTTTATGTCATCTAATGACTTGCCCTCCAAGTAAGAGAGAAAGATCACTTTTGTTCTTGACACAAGTTTCCACTTATAGGTAATCCATTTATGGAAAACTTTCCAAATAAGAAAACTTTTGTATTTCCTCAATTGGATTTACCTTGACATTGGATTCGGCTTCGAGATGTGCTAGCACTCTTGCAATCACCTTGCAAGCCTCCTCCAATAATTAATTCCTAATTAACTTCCTTAATTAGAATTAATTTTTTCCTCGGCTTAAACACGCTCAATGCGTGTGACTAACTAGGTTCATCACCAAGTGGTAATGAGATTATAATATTAACTCAGTTGACATTATCGGAAACTCTTTCCATAACCAAAAACACAATTTTCAAAATGCCCTAAGCTCCCAAAGTTCATGAGTGACGCCTAACAGCATATCATGACAATCCAAATAGTGACGAATGTATAATTAAAATATTCTAGTGAACTTGTGACCATATACACCATGCACTGAGTCCTTTCATTACAAGATCCCGATCTAGCTAGGGCCGTGGTAAATGTCAAACACTTTAGTCAACCATATAGATCCTCTGGTTTCATTCTTAGATTTGCAGTACTTAAATAGAAACTCTTTTTTATTCAAGTCTATCTATGCCAGCCGAGGATTCTCGATCCACAATAAAACTCATATCCATAAGACATTTTCCTTGTTTACTCATGTTAGTGAATCCCTTCTTGATCAGACACATACCTCTAAGTATAACTAACTAGGACCACCATCTGCCGAATACTCATACTAAACACAAATCCAATAGCAGTAGCAAATTCTAACTACCCATACATGAGATATCGTTCCATATCAGGTCTAAGGACTATATACACTAATACGGTCTAGATAATATTCATTAACATTAGTAAATTACCATATGACTATTATCTAAGCGTCACGTTCGACCATTTATCACATAAGCATCCACATATCTATCCTAATAACGGTTGTAAGATAACATGTGACTCACTAATCTATCTTCATTAATCTATATACTAATCATGGATACAGACAGAGGTGACGATCTATCCGGAGAGATAATGCCCGGTTAAATCTCTTATGATTGTGAACAGTTTAAAAATATTTTTACCGAATTACCGTGTCACTCATATTCTTAACTTTTTAAGAATGAAACATTCAAAATATTGTAGGGACTTTATTCTAATAAACACGGACAATATATGAATAATATAATAAACTTCATTGCCATAAAAAGAATTATCCAAATATATAAACTGGCTCTATGGCATATTACTAACAATTATTTCTTGGTAAAGACACGGATTGGAGAGGTAGTGCCTTTTGTATGGTGATCACGAACTTGTCTCCCATTTCCATGGTTTCCGGAGAAACACCATTTCCGAGCTTCCCATTAATCTGAGGAGTTAAGGAGCGATCTCCCAAGAACCTCTCGGGAATAAAAATCGTATGGATTCTTCCACGTGGCCGGATCTCTGCCTATAATATGGCCCAGTCAATGATCCTTTCGAAAATATCGAGCCACCATGTGGTGTAACCAGGCGTCCTCCACCTCACGCCCTGCAGGTCTAACCTCTTGAGCACTGGAAAGTAGTCCGCTGGGTTCGGCTTTCCCTGCCTCCACCAAGCTCTGCCCCACTAATTCCTTTAACTACCTGGCTGACTCCGAAGTGGTGTCCGCCAGGTCTAAGGAGAGGATCGTGTTCCCCAGTAGGTTGAGTGAAGTCCTGAATCTCGCCTGGCCTATGTTCATGGAGCTTCCCGTCTCACTGCACTTCCTGAGGTGAGGCAGGAGTTTCTGGAGCTAAATATGTCAATTTTCACATGTTAAAAAAGAAGACACAGGAGTTATTAAATGCTTTGGTATGTTCATAGATTTCATTTTCGATGCATAGTATTTTTCATTTTTTTTCACACACCTGGATTTTTCCGGTGGCGTAGGTGTTGGCTTGTGTCGAGGTTCTTTGGTGTGAACAGGCACACGTTGCAAATCCAGCGGGGGTTCCTCCAGAGTGGATAGACAGGCATCCAAGCCAGCCCGAGGTCATGAGACGGCGGAATGGCACAACTGAATCGGGGATATAAAGCTGTTGGAGAAGGAGACAATGTGGGTATAAAGGATCTACCATGCCATTTGAGCCGAGGGGATGACCATGGTGGTGATGTGGCCCAGCTTCAGGCTCATTATTGGGCCGTGGGCACTGGCAAGCTTGGTTAGATACGGGCCTTGGACCTGGAGGCAGCTTTCCACCTTTGCTGGACTTACTTTTGTTGCTGTTGCTTCAGTGGGCTTTGTTGAGACAGCAATGCAACTCCAATGAGACTCCAATGACCTGAAAGACACAGAGAAGGCAAAACTGGGGTAGGTTGTTCGATTTGGCCCTTCGATACCGAAATCAGCATTGACAATAACGCACACAGCTAGTATCCTAGCAAGATAAAGAGTGGAGAGAAAGGGAGGGAGCAATGAATTGTCAGTCGAAAGTAACTACTTGAATCGGATCGTTTCAGATGTATTTATATTCTAATTCATGATCATATGGCCTTCATGGCCCCCAGTTTGATACAAATATCCATTGTAATTTAGTCTCCATCATAAATTACTTACAAGGAAAAAGTTATATCTGCAATATACCCCTCACTTGATACATAATTAACCAGTTAATTTCTAGATATTTCCACTCAGCCACGGATCAATTCGACCAAGCATGTGATGATTTTTACATGAATTACAGGACTTGTCGCTGCGGATGGGACATAGTCACTTATATAGTGGCGTGTGCGGAGCAACATCTGAAATATGATATTGCAATGCCGCAGAATCGTCAAGCTGGCTAACAGTTTCATTATATCATTAATTTATTAATCTAACAATGTCATTACTTGAGAAAGGGTGTATTACGGGATATTGATATCCGGATACATCCCTGTGTATAGCTGTGCATACGATTAACTAGGACACGATTAATTAGGACATGTATGTTTCCCTGTATATCATAGGAAAATCAGCTGGACACTTTCCTGACTTTGTTTTCTTTGCTTATCGTGCACGATCTGCAATCTATATGTAATGACTCCCAAGTTAATGAAGGTCAAGTAATTCAGCCAATTCAATCTCTGATTCTTCACATGGTACTAGAGAAAGACATCGATCATATCATCATTGATATTCATCGTCTTTTCAATTCATCATTTGTGGCTGCCTCCAATGCATATGCCTTCAATTCTTTTGACAATCCCGGCAACATTTTTGATTTCATGTGTGCTGAGTGGTAAGAATTATCTCACGTGGTCCAACATTGATGCAGAATGCTCTTCAGGCCAAGAGCAAACTTGGTCTCTTAGATGGCTCCATTCCGCAACCAGAGGCAGGCTAACCTGATGAGGCGAATTGCAGACTCTGCAACTCCATGGTCTTAGCTTGGATCACAAACACATTAGAGGCGGAACTGCAACTGAGTGTGGCGTGTACCAAAAACGCCATAAGTCCCAGTGGGACGATTTATGTTTAATTCTGCCAATTCAATCTCTGATTCTTCACAGGGTGTTTGTTGAGAAAGGAAATTTACAGAGAGTGCTTGAGGTATATGGTGAGAAGTTTAATTGTTTTTCCTAATTTTTAAGAAGAAATAATATTTGGATGAAATATTTCGAATCATCATTTTTAATTGATAATAGAGTTGCAAACGTCACTTTGAGCTGCAGGTAACTAGCTGCTTATGATGAAAACTGTTTCTCCTGACTCTCTGTTTTTTAAGTATAAATCATATAATATCGAGGAGTTTTATCTCCCAAATTAAGATTTGGGCTTTCTGAAAATCGTATTTATTTTTATGTAATAAAGCCTTAGTGCAATAGGGATGACCATGATGGAAATCAAGAGATATTAAGTTGAACTCTTTTTAGGACAATTTTTTATTTTACAATTTTTGCCTCATAGATCTCACTCTATATCCATAGCTGGAGTTTTCCCTTGTGCTAATATCATGAGTAATTTGTCAATGATAACGACATACTTTTAATTTTATAACATATATAACCTAATATAATTATCTCATTTATAGAGTAACGCAAAGGGAAGAGGATAAAATAATGCATATTATCCCCATGGGGCTTAGCGGATAACCATGTGAATTGTTAGGTTGAATGTGAATAGAATAAGACGCATATCCGGGCGTGTAAAAGAACTGATAAAGTTTCATCTGTACATCGAGAAATTTTTTAAATTTATCGAAAGAATATTTTTAAATATTATTTTTAATATTTATTATCTAGTCAAAAAGTTTTTTTATTATATAATAATCAAAGATGATCATAAATAGTAATTTTCATTTTCCTAGCAAATGTAAGAGACATATAACTACAGGTTGAACGATATAAGGAAAGGATTGTGGTGCGATGATTCCTTATTGCGCTTTATGACTCTCACGGATTATAATTGACGGTTGATTGGTTGACTGATTGATGAGTTGATTTTAAATGAATATATCTAATAAATAATTCTACCTCAATCAAATGACGAACATTGAATCAATCTCTTTGTTTTGGAAGTATGGGATTGAATCGATCCATTAAAAATGCCGCATAGGACATATATACGAAGCCTTTAATGATGCCAAATTTATCATGTAGTCCGAGACCTTAGTCCCTTCAAAGAACAATGCCGTGAGTCGACACTTATAGAGGACCTCAGACAATACACATAAGTTTCTCATTCTAGAAACTATTTCTTGATCGGTAAAGGCAAGGCTCTGAGAGGCTGCGCCTTTTGTACGGTGATCCCAAATTTCTCCACCATTTCCATGGTCTCCGGATAAACCCCATCTTCGAGCTTCCAATCAAAGGAGTTAAGGAGTGAACCGAGCATCAGGTGCAACATTCTCATGGCCAATGGCAGCCCCGGGCATAATCTCCGTCCTCTGCCAAACGGCAAGAGCTCGAAGTTTTGTCCCTTGACATCAATGTCCAGCTGCCCCAAGAACCTCTCTGGTATAAACTCGTCCGGGTCATTCCAAATGGCCGGATCCCTGCCAATGGCCCAGACATTGACCAGGATTTGGGTACCCTCCAGGATGGTGTAGCCGCCGACCTGCACTGTCGCTCCGGCCCTACGGGGGACTAGCAGTGGGAGCGGCGGGTGCATCCGCAAGGTCTCCTTTACCGTTGCTTGTAAGTACGGTAGTCGAGCAATATCAGATTCCTCGACAGCGTTGCCCCTACCAATCACCTGTTCAAGCTCGGCCTGAGCTTTTAATAACCTTTCAGGATTACGCAGCAACTCGGCCATTGCCCACTCCAACGTACTTGAAGGGGTCTCACTCCCCCCGGTAAAAAGGTCCTGGACATGATTGAGAAATTAAAGAAAAAAAAAAACAGTTACGAGAAAGTCACTAGAAGACTAGTTCATCTCACCGTAAAACGAAAGAAATCAACCAAAGGTGTTATTGAAAGCATAAATTAACCACACCGTCTCAAACAGTATTAACCTTTTGGATTAGACGAATTTGGTCACTTCAAACTCTCAAAAAAGATAAGGTCATGGTATTAACAAGGTAAGGTAATGGAATTAATTCATCATATCATCGAAATTCATTTTTGTTTCTGTTCTGGCGGAGATTTTTTTGACAGGAAAACATTAATAGAAATAAAAATTTAAACTGACCAAGAACAGATGCTTCATGAGAAACAGATCCATGCCCTCCTCTTTATCTTCGCTAAGGTCAAGAAGAGCATCCAACATGTCATTCTTCCTCACAAAGCCTGAGATCTCCCTGTCCTGCAGCCTGTCGTTGATGATCCTATCGAAAACATCGAACATCCGCCCGAAGTAACCGGTCATCCTCTTTCTCACACCCAGTGGGTCCACCCTCTTGAGCACCGGGAAGTAGTCTGCCAAGTTTGGCTTCCCTGCCTCCACCATGATCTGCCACACCGACTCCTTGAACTCTTTGGCCGACTCAGAGTTGGGGTCTGCCAGGTCCATGGAGACGATCGTGTTCCCCATCAGGTTGAGTGAAGACTTAAACCCCGCCTCGCCAATGTCCACCGAGCTTCCCTTCTCACTACACTTCCCCATGTGCACCAGGAGTTCCTGTAGCTAAATATGTCAAATTTCATATGTAGAAGAAGAAGAAGATAGACAGGACTTTTGAACAGCCCACCATTTCTCGCTTTTTCTATGATGTATATTAGTTTTCTTGTTCACACCTGGATTTTTCGGCGGCGGTGGTGTTGGTTTGAGTCGAGCGTCTTTGGTGCAAACAGGTGCACATTGCAAATCCGGCGGAGGTTTTTCCAGAGTGGATCAGAGACGGGGACCCAAGGTAGGCCGAGCTCATGATGGCGGAGGGAGGTGATGGACTCGGGGATGTGGCGGTTGGAGAGGGAGACATCGTGGGTCTGGAGGATCTCTCGTGCCATTGGGGCCGAGGAGATGACCATGGTGGTGACACGGCCCAATTTCAGTCTCATGATCGGGCCGTGGACACTGGCAAGATTGGTTAGGGACCTGTGGGGTCAAGAACCAAGCTCGAGGAGGTTCCCGATCACTGGGAGCGGCCTCGGTCCTGGAGGCAGCTTCCCGCCTTGGCCCATTTTAACTCTGTTTGCAATGTAGACGAGAGCCTGGAGCAGCCCCCAAGAGAGGTAGAGTCCCAACATCAAGACCAACAAGTCCATAATCTCTCTATGCGTGCTCGCTTGAGAGCTTTCGTTTTCTTGGTAACTAGCGAGAGAGCTTTACTTACGTGCTCAACTATATTTATTGCACAACCAGTAGTGATAGCCTATTGATTTTAAGCTCACTCCCATGTAATTTAGAGACTCCCAGGTCTCGAGTTCGAATTTCCGAAGACATGCTAGGGTGGACTCTTTGACTTGAGCTTGGGATTATCTTCGACTTCTGTGAGTTATACTAGGCTCCTGATTGTCTGATATGTTCACGATTGAACACGAGAGGTCGAACATTGCGTAGCGGGAATGACAATATTGCTGTCACTCCTGCCCACCATTATTAAAAAGAAAACTACATTTATCGCACAAGGGAAGCTTTCAACGTTGCCAGGTGTGTCCAAAGTGACCATTTCCAAAAAATAGGGCAGGTAGCAATGTCTCTATCACTCTTTAAATTAATCCCATAAAAAAATTTTAATTAAACGGCAATTTAGTCTTCTTGGATTATAAGGAGGTCTTATCAATCTGTTAAGAAATAGAGAACGAGAAGGCAACGGGCATGAGAAGCTCTAAATCAACACGGAACGAAGCTCTTAACACTTACAGAACCTTTTGTGGTTTCTGTAAAATACCCACTTGGGTCTACACGGACTTGAGCCCATCTGCAACTCAAAAGCTTAAACTGATAGGGTTACTGGACCCAACCTAACTAGAGGTGCACCTTTAGCTACCTCGGAACTGGACCGGACCACTCTTGGGCCTGATTAACATAAGGCGCACTCTTGGCTACCTCGAAATTGAATCTGGCGTGGTGTGAGCCCACATGAGCGCGCGGAAGCATAACCCGCTCTGATACCATGTAAAATACCCACTTGAGCCTACACGGACTTGAGTCCATCTGCAACCCAAAAGCTTAAGCTGATAGGTTACTGGACTCAAGCCTCATATAAGCTTGTGGTTTCTTTCTCAATTTTTCGATGTGGGACAACATATCTCAATAGTTTCTTTTATTTGATAAACAAAAGGTGACCAACAATAGTGGCAATTTTGTTGCCTCTCGCTATGAACTAAACAACCAGAGCATACACTTACCTCATCAACGCAGTACCACAAAAGATCTAGTATAGTTCACGGAAGTCAATGTCCTCCAAAATCAGGTCAAAAAGCACACTTTTAGCAAATTAAAATAGAACTTGCCCCAATATTCAACTTTGAATTTTAAGTAATTATCCTCCTCTCTTGTGAGTTTTTGATGAGTTACCACAGTCAGTGATACTCGATCTGGTTTTCGATCATAATTTTCTTTTATGAGGAAGATCTATGTGTCTAAAAGAGGGTGTAGCGATCAACATGACTTAGTTTAAGCGGTTCGTAGCGTGTTCTCCTGAAACAAGGTATCGAGTTTGAGTATTATGAATGGAAAAAATCCATGACGTGAGCATTTTTCCTTAGTGGACCGACCCCTCTATACTGGATTAATCGGGTCCAATTGCACTTTTGAATACCAGTATTCTCGCCGAAAAAAAAAAATGGTGTAATACAATGGCGCATGCTCTTGCTGGCAATCAAAAGCTTCCAGATTCGATATCCAGGGAATTACCCGTATCCCTTTATTAGCTCTTAGGATTTCTATTTTATTATACTAGACCTACCAACCTTCCATGTAATTCAAAAAAAAAAAAGAGCACACTGGTTTTATTGGCGAGGATTTAACCCAAAACCCCCTCGTTACAAGTTAGCATTTATGCCACTCCACTAATATTTCTAACTCATTTTCTATTATGATTTACCGTTGCTGTTATAATTGTACTTGAGGTCCGATAATATGTCATGATGGTCATTGGTAATCCTACTACAAAAAAATCTAACCATCAGTTTACCCACGTGTTCTTTTTTTATTTTTCTCTTCATTTTATGTCCTTACTCCTTAGTCCTTACTAAAATTAGCTCATTTACACCCATGGAAGTGCAATTTATTGATCAGCTCTGTGGGACTTGATCCATAGTTTACTTTTCAATGCTTACCTGCACATGTCACGCCACTCTGGACACCCATTCTCAACAATTTACTAAGAGCTGGACTCTCTTCTGTACTCAGGTAAACTGTCACGAGGTGAGCTTCCTCTAATCTTTCACATACCCTGCCTAGGGACAGATCGCACAGATTAACATGAATCGCACAATATTGGTAATAGCCTGCATTTGTACTTTGGGCCTGCCTTGGTGATAGCCTATACAAGCGCTTAAAATTCGCTTTAATACTATGTTCAATTTTCATTAAATCTATGAGTGGTTAGACCCATTTTCAACTTAAAAATTTGAGTAGCACGGTGGAAAGCTCTATATAAACTCAAGAAATCGCACTTTATAAGCCCGTATAGGATAAAATCCATATTGACTTTCAAAACTTACCTTATACATTATAAGACCATTTGGAAGGGGGGAAAACAATGGGTACGGGAGGTTTTTTTTCAAAATATTCCTGTTTAATTCATACCAATTTTTCTAGAACAAAAACTTAAAACCATTTGGGAGGATAAAAAAAACCGCCAGCCCATTGTTTCGGTTTTTTTGAACGGTTTTTTCGGGGACTGAAAGTGGAAAACGTATGAGACCAATTGAAAAAATTTCGAAAACAATCGAGAATCGCAAAAAAAGAATAAATATATTTTCCTTTCTTTTTTCCACAGGAATGAACTAAAATATATAATAACACTACAATATAATTATTTCTGAACAATCTAACAATGATTTTACTAGAAATATATATAGATATGTACATATATGAATTTTGGGTGGGTTCAGGTACCACCGAGATTTTCAGTTGATCCCGTTATTTTCGTGTGGATTTTTCATGCCTTTAAAAGCCATTCATTTAGATTTTAAGTTTTATGAGTTCGGTTTTTTCCAGTCAAGTTAGGTTCAGTTTGTTTGGGTTTTCGATTTTTCAAATTTTTTTTTTACACCCTACCTTTATTGAATTGGGGCCACGTGTTGCACCATTTACTTACAGAATATTAGTATAATTATATTGTTATTCCAACTATATCTCTTGATGATAAGCAGAAGAATGTACCAACTGGAATACAATATTTTTATTTCACCAATGTGTCTTTCTTCTTTGGTGTACATCACGATACTCAGAAGTCCAATTAGCCCCGCCAAGTTAAATTCGAGGCGAGTTGGCTCATTAAGAGGTAATACTCTACCAATCACATGAATTTTCTACATTCACAAAACTTGAGTCGAAAAATCTTATTTAAGGTAAAAAAAAATATCAAACCGCTTAAATCAATTCATTTTGGTTGTCACCTATTTCAGCATAATGCATTAGTATTTCTTTATTTTCCAGAACCTATACATAAACATGCATTTACTTAGATCATATATTAAAAGTTCTCAACATGACTTTAACCTATAAAAAAAATCAACATGGATTGTTTCAAGCAATTTGATACTTGTTCTTCTTAAACAATATCTCAAATTTAAGTCCTTTAAATACAGAAAGTCCGTGATTTCGAGCGATTTATCCCGAACTGGATTAGTTGGGGCAGATGGATTTCCAAACATACCAACATAAAAACATAAAAAAATAAAAGTAGAAAAAAAAAGAGCAAAGAATGAATAATGAATAATGATAGTTGTACATGTTATTGATGTAGGGTGATTCTAGGACGAAACGCTAACTTGTGTTTCATGATAGAACATTAATTTCAGCCATTAGATCTCATAAACTTTTAATTTCATCCTTTTTTATTTACATATTTTGTCCCTGGTATTTCTAGTCTTTCGTATTTTTGTTTCTCAATTTTCGCCTACAATACTATACCGCTACTCTCGAATATTCCCACCACATGTGCCAATTATATTCTGCCACGTCACTCATCATTGCCACGTTACCCACGATTGCCATGTCCACCACAACTGCCACGTCCACATTCAACCCGACACATGTACCAATCATAGTATGGCATGTCACATATGACTGAAATGATCTAATAAGTGGGTTTATTAACCATGTTTACAAAATCAAATTTCAAAAATTAAACAAGAAAATTTAGATAAATGATTTTCAGAAAATTATGGTAAGATAAGTATAATTTATTGTTGGTTTATGTTATAAAAAATTAAATAAAGTTAAAAAAACAATATAATTTTTGTTTAAAAAAAAGACTGGGGTCTTGCCTGAAGAAGATGGAGGGGGGTGGCTGCTCCAGGCGCCGACTATCTTCTCTAAGCGATGGTGGCCAGTACTCGGGCCACTACCGCCTCGGATCTCCCCAAACTCTCTCTTCATGCGATCTCGCCATTCTCATTACAACTCTTTCCGTTCTTTTATTTTGCAAGCCTTACACGCAGATAGTTATATTATGACTTTTCAATCAACCTTTCACGATTCATAAAGAATCACCCACATTCAACCTAAAAGACGTGTGGTCGAAATCCCAATTTCAGTCAGAAGAGATCTAAGCCATTCCATTATTCACACAAACCCTTCGATGACTTATCAACGGACTACCATGAAGCTGCCTCTAATAACAAACAAAATCAAAGAGTCATCGGCCGAAATAGATGGATCTTTACACAATTACTCACAAATCGATTGACTGCATAAATGGGGAAAATGATTTAACTCAAGCGACAATTGTCCTTCGAAATGTAGTTAAGATCACACTCTTAACATAGGGTAAGAGGCTCTTCGGAATCTACTCTTTCGTTTTTTTTTTCCTTGTAATGTCTTGGCAGGTTCAATGTTGAATCGGTCTATTAAACTGGTCAAGATTTAGGTGCGCATCATCAACACGTAAGTAGTCCTCCACTTTTATTGTACTTTACATGTGACACGATAAATTTGTAACATCATTCAAAGATCTATGGACCAAAATGTTGTCTTTATTATTGAGACGGTTAAAAAAGAAACTAGCGTTGCACCAAAAAATATAATTTACCGTTTCATTATAGAATTTTCCATTGACGTACTTGCCGTGATATGTATATTTACCATATATTATGTACATTAGTAGCCTTTCCTACTCCTTTTCTCTATCTTAGGAAGGTACACTCGGAAATTTCTTAGGCTTGGCAAGAAATTAATTTATTAATCTACCCAAAAAAAGAAATTAATTTATTGGAAAATTTTCGTAATTTATCGAGATACTTAACATTTTTAGAAAAAATCATTTAATCTCTATTCGCACAAATGGAGAAAGCAATTATTTTTCTAGAAGAATTTTATTGTTTGTCCACGATTTGCAATATAATTATTGATAGCCATAATTTCATCAAGGTTAAAAAAAATTTAAAAATCGAGAGAATTTAAAAATATGAGAAATATCGGCATTGATCTCCCATACTTCACGCTTTAGATTTTATAGGTTATTTACTGGAGTTTTCACTGTGCTACGTGTGGCGGATAGATTAAGCAAACTTATATTAATATTTTCAAGTAATAAAATAAAATTATATTAAAATGAATTGAAAAGGAAAACTAAAGAGGAATAGGAGGTGGGGTGGAAGAAACGGAAGAGAAAAGGAGGGGGAAAAGGGATGTGGGGAGCGACAGGGATAATAAGTTTTACAGTTTGTCCTTATATCTATAAATCTATCTATCTATAAAAAAAACTAAATCTCTTGTCTTTTATTTTTATTTTTTATAAATGGCTTATACTTGTGAGCCTTATATATATACACATTTTTTTTATATTTTTAATAAAATTTTAAGTATATATGTACATAAATTTATATACATATTTTTTTAATATATGTATATTATTTTTTAAATAAATATACATATTTTATATTTTTAATAATTTTGCCTATATATAACAGTTTTATTTCAAATCACCACCAATTTAAATAGTTTTTACCATGAGGTTGGAAATATCCTAATTTTTTTTTGGTAAAATGCAAGGTTACACTAGTCTATTAACAATCCTTACTTCGGCATTGGTTTGGTCATCGTCACAGCATGCTTTAAGTGAATTTCGAAGACCACTTAAAATTAATGGGATTCTCAATTATGATTTTTAGACTAATTGAAATAAAATTTGTTCAAACTGAACTTTTATTTATTTATTTATGCATTCATGTTCTTTTTATATTCATTCCATATATAACATTAAGTTATCTTAATAGATTTCGATCTTTTCTCCCACGTTAATGTATGCTTTTCGAGATAAGATTAATATTAGAGTCTCAATTAAGTTTGTACATAATAAAATTACAATAATTATAATTATAATATTTCATATTTACAAGTTTGTTGTGTTATTATATTTGGTGGATCTTTTCAACATCACAATGCACCCCATATATTTTTTGCTCTTTATGGCTAAATAAAAGAATCCTCATATTTAAGTACATCGTAGCTGTCACGATTTGAAATTTCATCATCGTTTCCCCTATATTATCACATAAACTATTACTATAAAACTGTTTTTCACAACTCCCAAAAACATATAACCAATCCAGCAATATCTAATATATATATATCTACATCTCGAAAGAGAGTAATTTTTTTTTCTTTCTCAACCACATCACTAAACCAACTAAATAAAAATTTCAAGTCGTTATTCAAATACATTCTATACAAAAAGAATACTCATCAAATAATTAAAATCCATACATAGTCCTCTGAGCTGATCCCCGATATTCCAAAAAGTTCTCCTGTGCTGCTAGTCTAACTCCTAGCTCATCTGAAAAATATTTATGCAGAGTGTGAGCTGCATCTCAGTGAATACTATTTCCAAAGCAAAATGACTTATTATTAAATAAATAATTAATTTCAAACAACCAAATATTCAAATAAATAATACAATCTCATCCAATCCAACTATCAGTTCACCCGCACAATTACACAATATATATATATAGATACAAACTACAATAATAATCATATCTAATGCAGTAATTAAATTTAAGTTCTACTAATAACAAATACACACAGCTTTTCCAACTATTTCTTTAATATCCAATATCATATAAATATCAAATATCTATTCATTAGCATTCCATAGAACCCCACAACATAATCACCTGACAGATCAAACTCGAGCAACAACACAGCTTTCACAGAACATCTTCAAACAATCTCAACAATCATCACATCTCCAGCAATCTCAGCAATGATCACATCTCCAACAAACATACCAGACAAAAATGTACAACACAACCAATCAATATAGCCATAGGGTTACATTTCCTCGCAACAGAGTTATGACGGTACCGTGATCCCGCACATCTCATTCATATCATTCTGAACTCCCAATATCCATATCTCATAAGCGGGGGCCGCCTATTAACCATTGGCGGTAAGAGTTGACCTCAATTTATATTCCGTCAGGTCAAGCGCCGATTGAGCCCCTTTTTCTATTCCGCCGGGTCCACGGCCGATTAGGCCCCTATTTATATTCTGTCGGGTCCAGCAGCCGATCTGGCCCATATTTATATTCCGCTAGGTCCAGCGGCCAATCATGCCCATTTTATAATCCACCGGGTCCAGCTATCCTATGGCTATATTAAAAAACACAAGTATAATCAATTGCAACAATGCCATCTCACCTCATATATCATCATAATCAGCATTCACAATCACACTGCATATCCCAAATTAAAATGAAACAAAAAGACATCTCTCAAATCAATTCACTCAACATAGCAAGACCAATTTCTTAATCTCTAACTATCATAATATTCTTCTTCAATAATTTATATGACTATAATACATCATTTTACAATTGAATAGAGTATTCACATAATATATATATATATATATATATATACATATATCATTTCACAATGGAATGAAGTACTCACCGTATACTCAAAAATATTTCTTCAAACTTGACCTTGAGGGTGCACAATCGATGTCCTCAACTCCTATCAATCATGAGTATAACCTGAAAAACAAGTTATGCCTAACAATCATTTTCTCCATTAATTCTCATACTAAATCGTCCCGCAATAGCCTTGGAGGATCAACGAAACTAAGATATAAACACAACAATAGCACTAGCAATCCAACACTCCATATAAGACAACAACAAAATTCTTATTATTAGATTCTTACTCTAAGTAATTTATGAAGATTACTAATCCATCATAACGTGTGTATATATTGAGGTAACAATTCAACTCACTAAATCAGCCCACATATCTTAAATATCCAAAGAAAATAATCTCATCATACTTAAAAATAAATATCAAAACCAAACTAGCTCAGATAATGGCACTTAGATCAACAAAAAAGAGTTAATTATAGGTCTCCTACTTGACATCTTTCTTTTTATTATCACTAATGAGATAAGTTCCTATAAATTCCCATACGTGAATACTAATAAGGTTATAAGCACAAGAATAGTGTCAATAATCATATCCTTTACCAATATTCGTTCATAATAATAAGGTACCGAACAGAACCCTTTTGGCCTCAATAAGAAATAACTCACGAGTTCACTCTAATAGCTAATTATTCAATTCTCCTAAGTTTTTCTAATAAAATTACATAAACTTCTGTTTTGAATTCCACTTTTAATTTCCCCAATTTAGCAATTCAATTATACCACGTTCTTCAATTCACCAAGGAAAAGACCTAATTGTATAAATGGTGCCTCAAAACTCTAAGCTCAATAATCTGTACCCAACACATCAATAATCTAAATGGGTCTATAAGCTTTACCCTCCCTTCACTATCAATCCAATTAACCCAACTTCTAAATTCACAAGAATAATAATTTAGTAAATGAGGCTTAAACTAGGAAATCAATTAGAAGCTCATACAATAGAAAAAGAGAAGCTCGAATGAGCTCGACGAAGACCAAGAAGGTCGTTAATAACAGACTCCTGTTTTCCTCTTTTTTTATTCTTTTTTTTCCTCCTAGCTCTCTCTGTCTCGCTCTCTATCTCCCCCTCTCTGTTCTTCATTTTCTTCCTCATTTCCCCCCAAGTCAAAAACAGGACAATGAAAAGAAAAAGAAAGAAAACCCCGATTCATCAATAGCACAGCCATGAAAGAACCAAACCAAAAACCCACAGCTTCCCACGTTTGACAGAATGGTTAAACTCGCAACAAATCAAACTTTCCCCAAACCGAGAAATTCGAATCATATAAAGTTCAATCAAAGTTTAGGAAATGAACAAAGCAATCAATCGAGATTTAGCAAAATGATGAAGCAAAGTTCCAGTCCGTTCCTCGCCTTCGGGTGAGCTCCATTCCGATTCTCTCTCTTCCCCTGCGTCTCTCCTCTTCCCTTCTTCTTCTTCTTCTTCTTCTTCTTCTTCCACCGGCTCCTTCTCGAGCTCTCTGTCACTCTCTCTCTTGAACCTTCTCTCTCTCTCTCTCTCTCTCTCTCTCTCTCTCATTGCAAAAAGCAATGAAAGAGACGGTGGAAAGCTTCAAGAAGGAGATAATTAAAAATTAATTAAACATAAAGTATTATGTGCTAAGAGAATATTAGAGGACTTGTGGGCTTACTAACTCCAAGCCTACACTAGCATATCAGCCCATTAGCATTTTTTTCTTTTTCTTTCCGTTTCAAGCCACCTACATTATAGTTATATGTATGTGTGTGTGTATATATATATATCAACATCTATATAAGTCCATGGTGTCAACCAGCAGCTATGTGTAGACATATATACATATAAAATACATATCGCATATATGATTAGTTATATTGGAATCGAAATTACCGGATTTCACAGTAGCATAATATTATGTGTCAAAAAGTTATCGGGATGAAATGAAATATATTGCAGTAATAACAAGCTACAATAGTAACATAAAAAAATGAGATAATTATCAACGCAGAGGAGCTAGATAGAATTATATGCTAATAAATATAATGGCAAATCTATGTGTACTACAAATAGATATTGGACGGTTCTATATATACAAAATAAGAATTAATATTTTCAATTTTATAAAATTAGTTGAAACTCTATCATATATAATTCTGTTTCTGTTTTTATTCAAATCTCTATATTTAGAAAAGATTTTATTTTCAAAATACTAGTAGAGACACGCGTGCGTTACAAGCAAAAGCAATTATTACTACTTATTTTAAAATAGTTTTACTATAATATGGATTTTACATGAAATAAATTCGAGAGAAAGAAAGAAACTACAAAAGAAAACTGTACTCTATATTCACATATAGCTCAGCAGCTTCCACCTAATGGGCATTATTTGCTCTAGACAGCATTTCTAGCAATGGAGGAAGGATAACTATTTTATTAACTCTATATAATTTCTATAAGGCACATCTAAGTAAAAACTACTGGTATTATTACATGTTTGAGCGCCTAAAAGTGCATGGCCATTCCTCTCGCAATGGAAATCTAAGATGTTAGAAAACTATATCAGGAAAATAATAAATACCGAAGTGCTAATTATCATAGGAGAACACTTTTGATTGGAAGAAGCATGAGATGAATCCAATAATGATAAAACCACATGGATATATACAAGACACATCACATACGACGAACATTTATCCTGAAGTCAAAAGCTATATTAAGTTTCACTCGATTCATATTAAGCTATATTAAGCAATATTAGGTTGGACCTTTGATTGCTGTACAAGAAATGCTGCTGAGGCTGAAGAAAAGACAGAAGGCACTACCGGAAATCGCATGGAAATCGATTGGTGGGTGTTGAATCGAGAATGAAAACTGGGTGGTGCTTAATTGATTGCATAACAAAAGATGAACTGCCCGAAATCAGAATATTTACTGGGTGCTGAATCTAGCTCATTGAGTAACCAAAATGAATTGGTTCACAAAGCAGACAAGATCAGAATATTAATATAACCAATTGACATAGCAGACAAGATCAGTTATACTCTGATCAGACGAGACTCTGCCTATTCTGATGTCCTCTGCTATGTGTATCTTAAGGATATGTGGGCTCAGAGTCGAACTATAAGTAATTATATAAGTTTCTCATTCAAGATATTATATCTCGATTCGTAAAGGCACGGCTCGGAGAGGTTGTGCCTTCTGTAAAGTGATCCCGAACTTCTCTCCCATTTCCATGGTTTCTGGAGAAACACCATCTTCGAGCCTCCAATTGGAGAAGTTAAGGAGCGAACCAAGCATCAAATGCAGCATTCTTATGGCCAATGGCGTGCCCGGGCATATTCTCCGCCCTCCGCCAAATGGCAAGAGCTCAAAGTTCCGTCCCTTGACATCCATGTCCAGTCCCAGGAACCTCTCTGGAATAAACTCGTCCGGGTTTTTCCACGTGGCAGTATCTCTGCCTACAGCCCAGACATTGACTAAGATTTGTGCGCCCTCCGGTATGGTGTAGCCGCCAACCTGCACCGTGGCTCTGGCTCTTCGGGGGAGTAGCAGTGGGGCGGCTGGGTGCATCCGGAAGGTCTCCTTCACTGTAGCCTGTATATATGGCAGTCGTGCAATGTCAGATTCTTTGACAGGGTTGCCCCTGCCGATCACCTGTTCGAGCTCGGCCTGTGCTTTGGATAACTTCTCAGGATTACGAAGCAGCTCAGCCATCGCCCACTCCAATGTGCTTGAAGTGGTATCAGTCCCCGCACCAAACAGATCCTGGACATCATTGAGATATTAAAAGAGAATAGTTAACAGGAAGAATACTAAAAGGCAATTTCATGGCACCCGAAAACCAAAAGAAACCCGACATGTTCCTGATTTGCATATTTGATGTCAAAGGATAATCGGAGAACTCAAGAAGAAATTTTTACTGACCAAAAACAGGTGCTCAATTAGAACGAGGTCCAAGCCCTCCTCTTTATCTTTGCTAAGGTCAAGAAGAGTTTCCAGCATATCATTCTTCCTCCCAAATCCAGAGACATTCTGGTGCTGCAACCTGTTTTTGATGATCGTACCGAAAATATCGAGCATCCGTCTGCCGTAACTAGTCATCCTTTGCCTCACACCCTGTGGGTCCAGCCACTTAAGAACCGGGAAGTAGTCCGCCACGTTCTGCTTCCCTACTTCCACCATGATCTGCCCAACTAACTCCTTGAATTCCTTGGCTGACTCCGAGGTAGGATCTGCTAGGTCCATGGAGAGGATCGTGCTTCCCAGCAGGTTGAGTGAAGTCCTGAATGCTGCCTCGCCAATGTTCACCGAGCTTCCTGTCTCACTGCACTTCTTGACATAAGCCGAGAGTTCCTGGACCCGAATGCATGATCAATTTGATATAAGAATTAGACAGGTAGGTGATGAATTAGTATGGAATGTTCACTAAGCGTACAAAGCATGCTATCTCGGTTTCATCTTCCATGTATAATACTTTCCATTTTCACACCTGGATTTTTTGGTGGCGGAGGTGTTGGTTAGAGTCAAGGGCCTTGGGTGCAAACAGGTGCACGTTGCAAATCCGGCGGAGGTTCCTCCAGAGCGGAGAGACAGGGACCCAAGGCAGCCCATGCTCATGATGGCGGAACGGGGTAGAGGAATCGGGAATAAGGCGATTGGAGAAGGAAACATCGTGGGTCTGGAGGATCTCTCGAGCCATTGAGGCTGAGGAGACGACCACAGTGGTGATGGAGCCCAGTTTGAGGCTCATGATTGGACTGTGGGCACTAGCAAGCTTGGTCAGGGACCTGTGGGGTAGAGACCCGAGCTCGAGAAGGTTCCCAATCACCGGGAGCGGCCTCGGACCTGGAGGCAGCTTCCCAACTTTGCCCGATTTACCTTTGTTTACAATGTAGAGGAGGGCTCGGAGCAGCCCCCAGGAGAGGTAGAACCCCAACATCAAGATCAGTAAGTCCATCCTCTCTATCTGCTAAACTTAGCTTACGGTTTCTCCAGGTAAAATAGCTCGAGAGCACACTTACGTGCTCAACTATATATCACGCGAGGAAGCTTTTTATTTCGAATCTTTGCCAGGTGTGTTCGAAGGGATCATCTCCAGATAAAAGGGTCGGCATGCAATTTCCGTCTTTTAAGTTAACGGACAAGAATTTCGGATAAGTTGCAATTGGCTTTCTGGATTAAGTGGAGTCACATCGGTTTAGTATAAAATGGAAAAGTATTCTTACTCATTTTTTCCGTGAGTAAAAAAATAGCGTTGTTTTCTAAATGCATTCATCTTTTGGTTACAACAAAAATGATGGGACAAGGGGGTACTCTTCCCTTTCCATCCCTCCTTTCCAATTCAATCCAAATAATGGTGGAGAGTAAAGGAAGGGGGATCCTTTCACTCATATATTTTTCGTGCGTTTTTTTTTTCTCCGATTAATAAAAATCTCAAGGTATGGGCCTTAGGAACGGGAAAGATAATATAAAGGGGTACAGAAGTTTTGTTGGTGAGAACCGAATATAAGACTTCTTATCCAAGTAAGAGTGTATACCACCTGCACAGCATTCTACGGGCTAACGGGATATCAAATTAGATGACGGGATTACTTCTCGGTAGTGGAGGAGCTCTGCCATTGCCCACTCTAATGTGATTGATGTGGTTTCAACTTGCCCAGCGATCGGATCTTGAGTAAAAATAATCACTGATTCTATAAGCAGTTAGGCAAATATCCATCTTAAAAGTTCGAGTTAATAGGACGGTAGTCCAATCTTCTCATATTCCCAAGATTTTCCGATGTGGGACTCTAACTCTTAACATCCACTCGTGACTTTAACACTTGCCAACACGCGCCACATGCATTGAACAACTACCCTCAACAGCAAACTACGGGTCGAACTTCCACTCATGTGCTTGAACTTATAACTGGGGTGGGTCTTCCACCTCCACTTTCGGGCTAAACTGACTCCGAAGTGGGGTCTGCCAGGTCTAAGAAGAGGATCGTGTACCCCAGTAGGTTGAGTGAAGTCCTGAATCCCGCCTCGCCTATGTTCATGGAGCTTCCCGTCTCACTGCACTTCCTGACGTGAGCCAGGATGCTCACGTGGATTCCAAAATTGATGCAGAATGCTCTTCAGGCCAAGAGCAAACTTGGTCTCATAGATGGCTCCATTCCGCAACCAGAGGCAGGCGAACCTGATGAGGCGAATTGCAGAGTCTGAAACTCCATGGTCTTAGCTTGGATCACAAACACATTGGAGGCGGAACTGCAACTGAGTGTGGCGTGTACCAAAAACGCCATTAGTCCCGTGGGTGTTTGTTGAGAAAGGGAATTTACAGAGGGCTTGGGGTATATGATGAGAAGTTTAATTGTATTTCCTAATTTTTAAGAAGAAATAATATTTGGATGAAATATTACGAATCATCATTTTTTTATATTAATATTAGAGTTGCAAACGTGACTTTGAGCTGCAGGTAACTAGCCGTTTATGATGAAAACTGTTTCTCCTTGCTCTCTGTTTTAAGTGTAAATCGTATAATATCAAGGAGTTTTATCTCCCAAATTAAGATTTTGGCTTACTCTGAAATTCGTATTTATTTTTATGTAATAAAGCCTTAGTGCAATAGGGATGACCATGATGGAAATCAAGAGGTGTGGAGTTTCTATTTTACTATCTTTGCCTCATGGATCTCCCTCTATATCCATAGCTGGACTTTTCCCTTGGGCTGATATCATGAGTAATTTGCCAATGATAACGACATACTTTTAATTTTATCACATATATAATCTAATATAATTATCTCATTTGTAGAGTAAAGCAAAGGGAAGAGGATAAAATAATGCATAATTCCCCCCCGATTAGGTATTCAGGGGCTTAGAGGATAACCGTGTGAATTGTGAGGTTGAATGTGAAACAGCCGAAACCACTACATCGGCGCCCGGGTTAAGCCCTCTCGGGCATTAAAATGTTGTTCAACGTGTTTAATCTGTCACCGATATGACCTTGACTGATTTCATGCTCTCTCTCTCTCTCTCTCTCTCTCTCTCTCTCAATGATGTCAATAAACGACAAAATAATTTGTTTGACCCGACACCATTACCTCCAAACTAAGTTTTTTTTTTTTTTTAAGAGCTCATCCATTAAAAGGATTAATAGAGTACAACATAGAGATCAAGACCTCAAAGATTATGCACTATAACAAAACATTTTAAAAGTGAGTGCAATGAAAAAAAAAAACAAGATAAGAGCAGCGCTACATATCAGAAATGAAATCTGAGACTCTATTGATCCCCGACTTAGCTAACAATTTTCGATTCCTTGGGTGAGTGCTAGTAGCAAACATGAGCAAAGTGGACGGAGAAGAGAAGGATGTAGTGAATAAGCTTCGATAATCGATATCTCCACGGAAAGCCAGATGATTCTTTTGCAAATCCAATTTGGTCTTATTTATTCAACCGGTTTGTTCAGTTTTTTATTGGTTCATTCCACGGAGAAGAGAAAGATGTAGTGAGGGGGACAGCCGTGGAATACTTGGAGCAACTTGGGCCTGATTATACAAGATTGAGTCGCTATCAATCAAGGTAATGTGAGCTTTCGTCGGCTAGCAGGAGGACGAGGAGAAAGTAAATAAGGGGGACCGCCGTGGAATACTTGGACCATCTTGGGCCTGATTATACAAGATTGAGTCGCTATCCATGGAGGTTCCGCGAGCTTTTGTTGGCTAGCAAGAGGACGAGGAGAAAGTAACTAAGGGGGGCCGCCGTGGAATACTTGGGGCATCTTGGGCCTGATTATACAAGATTGAGTCGCTATCCATCGAGGTTCCGCGAGCTTTCGTTGGCTAGCAAGAGGACGAGGAGAAATGGACTACGCTGAAGAGGAAATGGACTACTCAGACTAGCTTCAGCCCAAGTCCAATGCAACTGAAGAGGCCTATTCCCCCCGTTATTGATCGAGCGCATAGCTCAATGGTCATCCATTAGTTCGACTTGCGAACTCTTGTTCCACTGTTTGTATCGCCGAAACAATCGTTATTTGCGAATAAAAGAGAACAGATAAGGGAGTACAAAGAGAAGGGGATCGATCTATTTCTTAAAAACATTATGGTAGATCTCAAAAATAAAGATTCAAGAAGACGTAGGATGCTAGTGGTTAAATATCAAGCGCTCCACTTCAACATCACGAGTTCGAACCTCACTGACGACGTAGAACTCTCCATTATGTGAATGTATTATGGAATGACGGTGACCGGCCATAATGCTTGATCCAGCTTAATTGAGACAGCCACAGCGGACTAATAATCCTACCTATGAGTCCTTTTGTTTTTTTTTTTTTGGTGAATAAGACATAAGAGTCTTCATTTTCGCCTGTCTGCCATCTTATGTTATTCAAACGTCTTTTCCAATGTCCCTTTCCTTACTGATACGTATCAATTCCTGTAACTTTGATTTTATTCACAAAGCAAGCTATTTGTCAGAGAGGTTCAAGAAACATAGGAATTATTGTACAGGAAACAAACAGCTGGCGGGAAAATTTTACATCAGCTGTGAACAATGGCATGTGCGTCAATAGATGGAAGCTCAAACTTGTTCTCTGAAGTATGCAATAGTTAGCACATAAATCTTATGGTCATGATGAAAACAGTCATGCTCGCCAACATCTTTTAATCAGGTGAAGGCCCTACATGAGCAACCTGCAGCCTTAAGATCCGACACTATGAACGACAGAAGAAAAGCTCCTCAATCAGTGTATAGTGTTGCCAATAATTTCAAGCACACACGGCTTACAAATTAGTTGTACGAATCTGATGACAAGACGTGAAAATTCTGGCATTTACAATAGGGCTAGAGCAATCAAACCTTTGCAGTGACAAAATCATTACTGCTAGACTCCCATATGATTGTTCCGTCACACGTGCAGAGCTTCTTGTAGTTCTCACCTACACCGGCACTTCTTGCTATTACAGCAGCTTCAATGCCTGCCTCCGACTTATCTTCAGTTCGGTACAGAACTACTGACTGCCCAATCAGATCAGCAACCCTCAGATTCTTTTTTACACCCAAGAAGAAGGCCTCGCCCTTCTTGTCAGCTTCCAATGTTTCCAGGTCGCCAATCCACATGTCCAATGTGGCAGCACAGGAACTGCATTAGCCCAAAAAGTAGTATGGGGATCAAATCAGCAATAAACAGAGAGTATTGGAAAGCCTGACTCCTAGCATCTATTCATCAAAACAATTACTCTGACGAATGATAAGATTATTCCCTGCTTATGCACGATTTTGAGAGAAACGCTAATCATTATAATATGGAATCCAAAAATAGTTTCATATGCATCAGATGCTAGTAGAAGCATAATTTGCAAATCAACCTTCTCCATGGTCCCTTCAGCCTCAGGATTGAAGACATCCCCAGTGCTAGCTGCGCCTCTCTTCAGATCATCAAACTCATTGATGGACCAACCATGTGCTCCAGGAGAGAGTCCACTAAAGTCGGCCTCAATCCGTGCCAATTCAATATTCAATTGAGCAAATCGAACTACGCCGAAAATATCAGGGCCTTTGAACTCAGCGACAGCAGCAGAAATTAAGAAATGCAACTCGAATCTGCAGATATGTTACTCCCATGAGATTTATCGAACAGTCAAAGAGAGACTGGACTGAGTGACTACAACATAAACTTATTAAAGAAAAAACAGAGAGAAATATAAATAATGAATGAATACAAAGTGTAGGAAGTTCCAATAGACTAAAGTTTGTACTTTTTTGCCTACTTTAAATCAGCCTCTGTTGATTAAAGATTCCCAGAAAAGACTTACTTTTTCTATCTATGAAGCATTCAAACCGAAAAAGTAAACCCTTAGCATCTGCAATATTCCTGTAAGGGTTAAAGTTCATATTTTAACATAGCCTACATATGATCGTCCAATACCCAATTTAACAAAGTGCATTGCTGAGCACAAATAAATGAAAGGACAAAAAACAAAATAAAACTAAAGTTCCATCTGATTATGTCAGAATTTCGAGGTGACATAAAACACACTGCATGATTCTCATCTTTGAAATCACTTATGCCCTTAATTGCCATTTGCCAGTTTAGCACCTAGATAAGTTCTATACTATAGGCTGTTGCTAAAGCAGTGAAATGATGTCTTCATATTCATGTCATTTCCTGTTCAAGTCATTGGAAAAATAAAATCCTGATCCCAGACAATTCTCAACGTAATCGGAATTTGAGAGCCAAATGATACCGCATAAACTTAGACATCTGCATTTCCCCATCCTAATTAACAAACCCTGTTTATCATTATTTTCACAACTCAGAATCTCACTGCTTTCAGCCTTTGAGGATATCCAAGTTATCTCTACTTTTGATAGACTACTTCCAATCAGGGTAAGAGGCATAAGCGTAACTGACGTCCAAACGCTACATAACATTCAAAAAAATGATGTCTAAGTAAGATAGAGCAGCAAACTCACAGATAAATTCGATTACAGACCTTCAGGTACCCCTTGGCCTATCAGACGGGCTTTGCAGCCTGTCTGCTCCAATGCTTCTGTCAGAACTTTCACAGGAGAACGACTCAAAACTGGCAACACCTGATTTGTCAAATCCGCCTCAATGTTCTTCAACCCTGGAAGAAGTTCATCACAGAAAAGGACCAGATTACTTTTCAAGATTCCCGGAAAGGCTTGATTGGAGTTTTAACATATATATTCACTGATTTTCATCACTTACCATCAACGTCTGCAACTTATTCTTGACCGAGTTAACGCATCCCTCGCACTTCATATCCACCATAAACTCAGTCTGAATCGTAAAACAATACTAATTCAGAATTGACCAATGCCCCATTTCAACTGAATTAACAAGAATGGACGAAAAACATCATCGTCCCAAGAATTATCTACATCAGTTGTTACAAAATCTACTAAAAAAAATTGAAAATTGAAGAAAGACTTCTGAGAAGTGGAAATGCCATTTTCGTTTGACCTTTTCTGCGACTTTTGATGATGAGGAGAAATTTCTGGGTTTAGCTTCTTTCACGTTCACGAGAAAATAGAAAATGAAATATGATTATTATTTTTTAGAATATATGTATCTATAATTATATATATACATATATACTTTTTCAGTTTGCTCCGGAAGGATTTCAATTAATTGGAGTTTCAATCAGGTTAAATGATAAATAATTTTGTTGAGATATATTGTCCAATTTGAAAAAACTAAAAAAGAAATCTATAGCACAATCTATTACTTTGAACTTTATAACCCGCGAATTTCTTTTTAAGAAATCATATTAAGGGAAAAGACGTGTTAAACCACCGGAACTAATTTACACTGGTAAAGTATATTTATTTGTTACTAGAAGAGCTTAATATATAGTTACTTCATAATGGTTGTCAAGTATATATTCTCCTAGTGAAAATGTTTCACTCAATAATCTAAAGAAAGCCAATCCACTGACAAAAGTGTTGATTGAGTGGTAAGTAGCTCACAAGAGGATAACACAGGTTTGAACCCTAGCAAGCGCACTTGTATTTAATCTCCCGACTTAATTACTCAGAACCCATTGGGCTTCTGAATATTAAGGTAGACACCGAAAAATAATAATAATAAAGCCAATCCGGCCCCGCTATATTAATTAAATGGCGTAGCCAATATCTAATCCATAACTCAAGTATATTGGTAAGGGCGTGATCATCAGAGCTCTGGACTCAGGAATTAATCTTGGTAAGCGCGGCGGCTGGGAACTTTGGGAAGGGCGAGAGTGCTGCCGCTAGATCATGCAGGGGCAAGCGGGGACTCTTCCTCGGCACAATGTTATCCTGGGTCATTGAGAAACTCTGATGTAAATGGTAAGGTAGTCCTTTGAGCGGAATTGCTGCTTTGCTCAAAAGCATGCGCGCACCCTGACTGGTCCCCTGCTGTGATCAAATCAGTGATCATGACTACTGCCGATATCCTAACCCGTGACAAGAAACCCATCCTGGATGAAAAACTGTGTCCTGCAAACTACTTCGCCACAGGCTCAGGCCACGTTGCCCCACCCACAGCAAACCACCAAGGCCTCATTTACGACATCAGGCCAGACGACTATATTCCCTACTTGTGCGGATTGGGATATAAGGAGGCCGTGATAATACAAATAGTACAGACAATTCAGAGATAGCAAGATAACCAGAACAGAGAAGAAAATTTGAGAGAGAACACACAAAACTTGCTTCATTCATTAACTGCAAGTCTACACACTTGTTACACAGAATAACTGAAACATAAAGGACAGAAAAATAACTGTCACTACACCTGGTAACTACCTAATACTCATGTTCAACTTTCCTACAAAACAGGAACTAAAAAACAACTAAAAGATAAACACATGTAACTTGTTCTCTCCTGCAGAACACAACACACTACACTGATTTGCCTTCTGCAGAACATCACACAACACTGATCCATTTCCAACATTCTCCTCCTTGGATCAGAGGCTGCTACAAACTCCAATTTGCCTCCTAAGCCACTCAAACCTGTTAACTGAAAATGCTTTGGTAAAGATATCAGCCAACTGGTCTTCTGTCTTGCAATAAACTAGCTTTATATCTCCAGCTTCCTGCACTTCCCTCAGGTAGAAAAACTTCACTTTAACCTGCTTAGTCTTACCATGAAATACTGGGTTTTGTGAAATAGCCAGAGTGGCTTGATTGTCCACAAATATCTGAGTCTCTTCTTCTTGTTGAAATCCCAAGTCCATCAGTAGTTTTCTCAGCCAAATAGCCTGATTAGTTGCAGCAGTTGCAGCCATGAACTCGGCTTCTGCAGTAGACTGTGTTACGACCTCTTGCTTCTTTGAGCTCCATGAAAAATACCCTGAGCCAAGAGTGAAACAATACCCAGATGTGCTCCTCATGTCATCCACACAACCAGCCCAATCACTGTCAGCAAATCCACTAAGTTTTAACTGGTTTCCCTTAGTGAACTTTATTCCAAAAGTAGCAGTGCCCTTAAGATACCTCACAACCCTTTTTGCTGCAATCATATGCAATTCACTTGCACAATTCATGAATCTCGAGAGAACACTTACTGCAAACATAATGTATGGCCTTGTTGCAGTTAAGTACATAAGACAACCAATTAGACTTCTATAGGCTGTAGCATCAGTAGCTTCTGCACCATCACCTTTATGCAATCTCTCTTTTAAGTTCATTGGAGTGCTTGCACTTCTACACTCTTCCATCCCAAATCTCTTCAGTATTTCCTTCAAATACTTCCTTTGGCAAACAAACACTCCATGATCTCTCTGATGAATCTCCATGCCCACGAAAAATGCCATTTCTCCCAGGTCTGTCATTTCATACTTCTTCATCAAATCAACCTTCAGTTTTTCGACTTGATGCTTATTATTTCCAGTCACCAGTAAGTCATCTACATAAAGTGACAAAACTACAACATTCACTCCTTCCTTCTTTACATAAAGAGTGAACTCACTCAGGCTTCTTTCAAAACCCAAATTCTGCAGATAGCCATCAATCTTGTTGTACCAAGCCCTTGGTGCTTGTTTCAAGCCATACAAGGCCTTTATAAGTCTGTATACTTTGTCTCCAACACCCTTAACAGCAAATCCTTCTGGTTGCTCCACATATATCTCCTCCTCGAGCACTCCATTTAAAAATGCTGACTTCACATCTAGTTGGAAGATTTTCCAACTCTTCTGTGCTGCAATGGCAAGCAGTAACCTAATAGTATCCAGCCTTGCTACTGGAGCAAAGGTCTCAGAGTAGTCAATTCCCCAAACTTGTGCATAGCCCTTCACAACTAATCTAGCCTTGAGCTTGTTCACAGAACCATCAGGGTTCAATTTGGTTCTGTAAACCCACTTTACTCCTATAACCTTCCTGTCTCGAGGCCTATCTGTCAATTGCCAAGTCCCATTCTTCTCAATCATCATCATTTCTTCTTTCATAGCCTCAATCCACTTCTGATCTTCATAAGCTTCTTCAAAATTTGCAGGTTCAAAGACTGCAACATTGCTCCTCTGATATATTTCAGCTAAAGGCCTGGTTCCCCTTACTGGTTCATCATCTATCATCTCATAAATCCAGTCATTTGCACTGACTGGAACTTCTGGTTGCTGTGGAGAACTAACTGATGACTTCACTTGATTCTCATTGTTCCAGCTCCATTTTTCTTCCTCCAAAAACACCACATCTCTACTCATAATCACTCTGTCAGTTTGAGGTTGAAAAACTCGATAACCTTTAGACTGCAGGCTATAGCCAACAAAAATTCCTGGCTCAGACTTCTCATCCAACTTACTTCTTTTTGTCTGTGGAACATGAGAATAACACAAGCATCCAAACACTCTAACATTCTTCACCACAGGTTTAACACCATACCATGCCTCATAGGGTGTTTTACCTTCCACAGCCTTAGTTGGAAGTCTATTGAGCAGAAATACAGCAGTATTTGCTGCCTCTGCCCAGAACTTTTTAAGTAGCTCTTTCTCGTGCATGAGACACCTAGCCATCTCCATGATACTCCTATTTTTCCTTTCACTCACCCCATTTTGTTGAGGTGAATAAGGGACAGTAAACTGGTGCTCAATCCCAGCAACTTCACAGACAGTCCTGAACTTACCATATGTGAATTCAGTCCCATTATCTGATCTTAACTTCATTATTTTTCTGCCACATTGATTCTCAACATAGCTCTTAAACTTTTCAAACACTTCAGCTACCTCGGTTTTTGCTTTCAGAAAGAAAATCTAGCTCATCCTACTCATATCATCCACGAAAATTAGAAAATACCTGCTGCCACTTAAGGAGGCTTCAGACATTGGTCCACAGACATCTGTGTGAACCAGTGCTAGCTTCTCAGTTGCTCTCCAGTTGGATCCTTTGAATGGCAATCTGTTTTGCTTGCCAAGAAGACAAGCCTTGTAGGTTGAATCTTTCTCCTCCAGTATTGGTAGCCCATCTATCATTTCCTGCCTTTGCATAAGAATCAGGCCTTTGTAATTGAAGTGGCCTAGCCTTTTGTGCCATAATTCTGGAGCAACCTCTTCTGTTCTCATGGCCAAATGCTCCTTTTTCAATGGATCAAGGGAGAAGCACTTACCCTTCATAGGAACTTTAAACAACTCCTGGCCCTTTGAGTCTGTGATCAAGCAGCACTCACCTTCAAAAACAACCTTATATCCTTTGCTCAGTAACTGACTCACACTCAGGAGATTCTGATCGATTTCAGGAACATAAAGAACATCAGAGATTACTCTTGCACCTGAGTTACTCCCTATGACAACATCTCCTTTTCCCTCCACTGAAATATATTCACCATTTCCAATCCTCACCCGAGACTTCACAGTGGAATCTAGCTCCTGAAACAGGCTTTTGTTACTTGACATATGGTTTGTGCAACCACTGTCTATGAGCCAACCATCTCTTGCTCCAGCTGTATTGAAGCAAGAAGCAACAAAAAGTTGCTCAACCTCCTGATTATCTGCCACCTGAGCTTCTCCTCCTTGCTTCTGACCACCTTCTCTGCAGATTTTCTCGATATGCCCCAGCTTATGACACCTTCTACACTTTATATTTGGTTTTCTCCAGCACCTAAAAGAAGGGTGTCCTTTCTTCCCACAGTGTTGGCAGGAAGAATAACTAGCATTCTGTTTTCCCTTGTCTTTCTGATCAGCTCCACTGCAACTTCTTTCCCTTTTTTGTGCTTTTGAATCTTCTGCATTTCCCTTCTAATTATACCACTTCTTTCCTGTCCCACCAGCATTAATCTTCAATTTAGCTTGCAATGCTCCCTCTAAAGACCATTTACATCGCAACATTCTTCTCTGCTCTTGTGCTTGTAGAGCACTTAGCAACTCAGCCAACTTAATGTCTGACAGATCTTTGGTGTTTTCCAAAGAAGCTACAGTTGCTTCAAATTTTTCTGGCAAAGACACCAAAATTTTATGCACAAGTCTCTCATCCTTCATCTCTGACCCAAGAACCCTGATTTTATTTGCTATATTTATCAACTTTTCAGAATATTCCTTCACAGACTCACTCTCATCCATCTGCTGCCTTTCAAACTCTCTCATTAAATTCAACACTTTCATGCCTCGAACCTTCTCATCTCCTTCATATTCAGTTTTAAGAAAATCCCAAATTTCCTTTGCAGAACCAAGTCTCATGATTCTAGTAAAAATAGTAGGAGAAACTGCAGCATACAGACATGACCCTGCCTTAGCTTTTCTGGTGGTTCTCTCCTTGTGATACCTGATCTGATTCATGGTTGGGTTGTCGGGAAGAGATGCTACTTCATAATCCTGCTCTACTGCTTCCCACAAATCACTGCCCTCCATGTAGGCTGCCATCTTTACAGCCCATGCTTGGTAGTTCTCCCCATCAAATACCGGTGGTGCTATGGCAGACATGCTATTCGAACCTACCTCCATCTTATGCTGACCGGAAAGAGACTTACTCAAAGCTTACAAGACTTTCAAGTAACCAGGATCACTCACAAATCTCTCAAACACTCATTCACAGGTCCCTCAAGATCATTTACAGCTCTGATACCATTGATAATACAAATAGTACAGACAATTCAAAGATAGCAAGATAACCAGAACAAAGAAGAAAAATTGAGAGAGAACACACAAAACTTGCTTCATTCATTAACTGCAAGTCTACACACTTGTTACACAGAATAACTGAAACATAAAGGACAGAAAAATAACTGTCACTACACCTGGTAACTACCTAATACACATGTTCAACTCTCCTACAAAACAGGAACTAAAAAACAACTAAAAGATAAACACATGTAACTTGTTCTCTCCTGCAAAACACAACACACTACACTGATTTGCCTTCTGCAGAACATCACACAGCACTGATCCATTTCCAACAGGCCGAAGTTTCTGTCATAGCACATAGAAACATTGTGTGCTCACAAATACTGAGCGTACCCGAGGCACAGTTGAACCATCCTTCCTTCAGTATAGTTTTTGGCTTCAGCCCGCAAAATTATACGAGGACAGTAACAAATGTGGGGCCTGCTAACTCATCCTACACATGTAAGATTCATGCTCCAGCTGGAGTCGATGTCAAGGTGAGCCCAAGAGTGATCACATTCTCATGGACACACCGGACAGCTGCATATACCGGGACATTTAGCAAGAAGCCAGGCTCGAGCAATGTGAATCAATACTCCAAGGGATCATTGTTATGGGTGTCGAATAGGCGGCATTTCGCCAGAAGCCTGATTGCGGTCAAATTTCAGTGAAAGCAATTGTCATCTGAGCTATAACAGAAATCCGATGTCTATGGCTCTGAAGTTGAACATAGGTTTTGTATTCGGATAATACTTTTATTTCTTTTCTTCTTTAATATATTCTATGTCTAGTTATTAGATGTTTTCTTTTTTCTCTTTGCCTAACTTAAGCACAGCATTTCATTCAAGACAGCTCTTCATTGTCTTTAAACCTTGCCCAAGTTAAGGAAGATGTTCTAGTGCAGAGGCAAAGGACACCGATTCGGAATCAAGAAGTGGAAGTTACGTACCCATTTATTTTGCTTTAGTTACTATCATTGTAATAGACTTATAGGCCTCCTTTGTTACAAGAGAAGAAAAAAAATCTCAAGCCTTTACAATCTTCAGTTACATTAGCTTGTGTTGGGACGGTTTCTCTCCTATATGGAGAATGGTGAGGGCGGGTGTTGAAGGTAATCCCATATGGAAAGTTGAGAGGAAATCCATAAGCTTATAAGAGACAATGGTCTAGCAACCTATTGGCTTAAGCTTTTGAGTTGCGGATGGGCTCGAGTCCGAAGTAGGCCTGTGGATTTTTCCTAACAATTGGTATCAGAGCCCAAGATAACGATCCTGGGGAATTGCACACGCTATACGTGGAAACTCACACCACACCAAGGCTCGAGTGTGGAACTCGTGGCTAGTGAAGGGCCTAACAATTGGTATCCGAGTCCGAAAGTAGAAGCCTGGCTCGAAATCCTCTACATAGTCGAGGAGGGGGAGAATTGTTGGGACAGTTTCTCTCCTATATGGAGAATGGTGAGGGCGAGTGTTGAAAGTAAATCCATAGGCTTATAAGAGACAATGGTCTAGTAACCCATTGGCTTAAGATTTTGAGTCCGAGTCCAAAGTAAATCTGTGAATTTTTCCTAACAGTTTGTGTCGGAATTTCAATTTATTTCAGACAAAGCAAAAGTGAATAATTACCGGAATGGTGTTGGAAAGGCAATCATGCCTTTAAAAACCATTCATAAAGACTTTTACGTTTTATGAGTTCGGTTTTTTTTGGGTTAAGGTAGGTTCAATTTGTTTGGGTTTTCGATTTTTCAGAATTTTTTTACACCCTACCTCTTGGTCGTGTGTGTTGTACTGATCATTTTATTGAATTGCGGCCAAGTGTTGCACCATTTACTTATAGAATATTATTATAATTATATTATCATTCCAACTTTATCTTTGGAGGATGTACCAACTGAAATACAATTTTTTTATTTCACCTATATGTCTTTCTTGTTTGGTGTACATCATGATACTCAGAAGTCCAATTAGCCTCGCCGTATCAAATTCGAGGCGAGTTGGCTCATTAAGAGGTAAAACTCTGACAATCATATGAATTTTCTACATTCACAAAACTTGAGTCGAAAACCTTTTTTAAGAAAAAAAAAAGTATCAAACCGCTTAAATCAACTCACGTTGATTGTCACCTATTTCAACATAATGCATTAGTATTTCTTTATTTTCCAGAACCTATATATAAACATGCATTTACTTAAATCATATATTAAAATTTCTAAAGATGACCTTAACCCAAAATAATAATAATAATAATAATAATAATAATAATAATCATAAATCAACATGGATTGTTTCAAGCAGTTTGATACTTATTCTTATTAAATGAGATCTCAAGTTTAAGTCCTTTAAATAGAGAAAGTCCATGATTTCAAGCGATTTATTCTGTAGCGGGTCATCCCTTCTCAATCTGGATTAGTTAGGGCTTGATGCATTTTCGAATATACCAGAATGCAAACATAAAAAATAAAAACAGAAAAAAAAGAAGCAAAGAATGAATAATGAATAATGAGAGTTGTACGTGCTATTGATGTAGGGTGATTCTAGGATGAAACGCTAACTTGTGTTCCATAATAGAACATTAATTTCAGTCATTAGATCTCACCAACTTTTAACTCATCCATTTATTATTTACATATTTTGTCCTTAGTATTTCTAGTCATTCGTATTTTTATTTCACAATTTTCGCCGACAATACTATACCACTATTCTCGAATATTCCCGCCACATGTGCCAAATACATTTTGCCACTTCACCTATCATTACCACGTCACCCACGACTGCCACGTCTGCATTCAACCCGACACGTGTACCAATCACGGTATTGCATGTCACCTATGACTGAACCAATCTAATAAATCGGTTTATGAACCATGTTTACAAAATCAAATTTCAGAAAATTAAAAAAATTAGATAAATAGTTTTCAGAAAATTATGGTAAGATAAGTATTATTTATATTTGGTTTATTTTTTAAAAAAATTAAACAAAGTTGAAGAACAATTTAAAATTAAAGAAAAAAAAGACCAGGGATCTTGCTTGAAGATGATAGGGGTTGGCTGCTCCTGGCACCCGCAATCTCGTCTGGGCGATGGCGGCCTGTACGAGGGCCACCACCACCCCGGATCTCGCCAAACTCTCTTGGCGCGATCTCGCCAATCTCATTACAACTCTTTATGTTCTTGTATTATGCAAGCCTTATACGCAGATAGTTATATTACAACTTTTCAACCTACTTTTCACTATTCATAAAGAATCACCCACATTCAGCCCAGAAGACACGTGGTCGAATTCCCAATTTTAGTCGGAAGAGATCCAAGCCATTCCATTATTCATACGAACCCTTCGATGACTTATCAGCAGATTACCATGAAGTTGCCTCTAATAACAAACAAACCCAAAGAGTCCGCAATCGAAAAAGATGGATCTTTAAACAATTACCCACAAATCTATTAATTGCATAAGTAGGGAAAACGATTCAACTCAATCGACAATTGTCCTTCGAGAGCTGGTTAAGATCACACTCTTTACATAGGATAAGATGCTCTTCGGAATCTGCTCTTTCTTTTCTTTTCTTTTTTTCTTTTTTCCTTTTAATGTCTTGGTAGGTTCAATGTTGAACCGGGCTATTAAACCGGTCAAGATTTAGGTACGCGTCATTAACACGTAAGCGGTCATCCACTTTTATTTTACTTTATATGTGACTCAATAGATTTGTAACATCATTTAAAGATTTATGAGCCAAAATGTTGTTTTTAATATTGAAATGACTAAAAGCACACTAGCGTTCCACCATAAAACATAATTTGGAGTTCCACTATAGAATGTACATTTACCATATATATTATGTACATTAATTGCCTTTCCTACTCTTGTCTCTATCTTAGGAAGGTACATTCGGAAATTTCTTAGTCTTGGCAAGAAATTATTTATTAATCTACCCAAAAAAAGAAATTAATATACTGGAAAATTTTCGTAATTTATCGAGATACTCAGCATTTTTAGAAAAGATCATTTAATGCTTATTGGCTCAAATGGAGAAAGCTATTATTTTTCTAGAAAAATTTTAATGCTTATCCACGATTTGCAACATAATTATTGATTGCCATAATTTCGTCCTGGTTAAAAAAAATTTAAAAATCGAGAGAATTTAAAAAGATAAGAACTATCAGCATTGAGCTCCCATACTTCACGCTTTACTGGAGTTTACTGGAGTTTTCACTTGTGCTACGCGTGGCAGATAAATTAAGCAAACTTATATTAATATTTTGAAGTAATAAAATAAAATTATATTAAAATGAATTGAAAAAGGAAACTGAAAGGAAATCAAATATTATGTGTCAAAAAGTTATCAGGATGAGATGAAATATATTGTCGTTAGAACAAGCTAAGTAACATAAAAAAAATATGAGATACTTATAAATGCAGAGGAATTAGCTAGAATTATATGCTACTAAATATAGTGGCAAATCTATGTGTAATACAAATAGATATTGAATAGTTCTATATCTACAAAGTAAGAATTAATATTTTCAATTTTATAAAATTAATTAAAACTCTAACATATATACTTCTCTCCTTTCTCTTTATAGAGATAGTAGTATATGGATAGATATATAATACTTGCAATTAAAATGGGATTTTTGGTGGAAGATTCATTTTCCATAATTGCCTTTGAGAAATATAAAGTTATAAATGAGATCCATTAAATAAAGGGTGAATTAGAAAAAATCTAGACAACCACAACTAGAAAAAAAAAATCCACTTTTCTATTTCCTTCATTTTTTTATCACAACTCCTCATATTTTCTCTACCTTGCTCACCACTTTCTCTCTTCCCTCCGAATCTCTCACGGTCTCACCCGTTGTTTCGCTTTTTTATTTTTTTGATTAATTAATTTCATTAATTTATAAGTTAATTAGTGTAAATCTTTTACCATCGCTCTAAAAAAATCTTCGGATTTTACAAAATTATGTAAAAAGATTTACTTTTCAGATATTTTTATAGGACAAGAGAAAAAAAGTTGCGGCAAAACGTGCACAGCACAGGTAGTGGTAATGTCTTGTTTCGTGATTATTGGAGGACACCGTGGAGAGAAGCCAAGAGCAAAACTCTAATGCCAAACTACTAAAAAATAACCCATGAGGGAAATCAACAAAAGTGGCTCATGATGGTGAAGCTCTCAATTTCTAACTCAAAAGTTGCGATTGCATTTTACTTGAGACTATTGATCCAATAACCCAACACGAGCAATTATCAGTGAATTGTCGCTCGATATGTGATCATAAATGGATTATGTCAATTATATCACGTAATAAACATTTGGGGACCCATCGGCTATGGTATGATATTGTGTCTAATTAGTTCGGTTTGAGAGATTTTCATAATACATAAATGTGCCTCTAATAAATATTGTTTTCCCCATGGGACCAATTTGATTATGCCTCTGCGCAATAACGTGTGGATATTGAAGCTACTTAACAATTATTTATGCAGTCACATTTAGCGCAATACACAAGTGCAATAATCGTGGCCATATAGGTTCAACCACGCTTAATTGGCTCACTAAATATATTTCTATATGATTTATGGCAAAATAAATGTATTTATGATACCGAGTTTGTGGTCACAGAGGTACAAGCACAGCTCGAAGAAGATGAGTCATTAGTAAGGTCAAGCTAAACTTCTTCTCCATTTTCAGCTCTTCCACTTTCACCTAAGCCTCCAGTCGAAATTCTGCCCCAATAACATCGATGACAAAGTTGGGCCCCAATAACCGCTAGGGAATGAACGTGTCACTGTGTCAGGGTCATCCCAAGAGGCCGGACCCTGACCTATGGCCCACGCATTGACGAGGATCTGCACGCCCTTGGCTATGTTGAACCCGCAGACCTCCGTCTCCACCTCAGACTTGTGGGGCAGCAATAATGGGGCGGCTGCGTGCAATCGCAAGGTTTCTTTGACTACGGCCTGCAGGTAGGGCAGGCGGGGATATCAGATTCTTTGATGGGATTACCTCAGGCGGGGGCTTTTGCACTCCACAATTTGTCGGGGTTGTGGAGAAGCTCTGCCATTGCCCACTCTAACGTGGTCGAGGTGTTATCTATTGTACCGCGGAAAATGTCCTGCTGGTAAATAAACGCTTATGCTTCGTTTCTTTTGCTGAAAATACATTCTAGGAAAATGATTTCGTAATTTTCAGTACTGGGAAACTATACAATCTTTAGTCAACAGGAAAACACTTGTCAAACTACAAACAAAGATCAAAGTCGTAAAAAAATGAATTCCCTCGGAAATTCCTGATAATGATTTTCCAGAATTTGACCATAACCTCTTTCTTTCATTCACATCAGTTAGCTTCTCACGAGTTCCATCTTCTGATCGGGGGTGGGGGCCTCACCAGCGATCACCACCCCCTCCTCTAACGCACTTTGCGACAATTAGCGATCTCACTTGAGGGTGTGGGGTGTCAACCAGGGAGGTCACCACAGTCCCCAGTCATCATCTGTCTTTGCGATGACGGCTAATTTTCTTTTTCAATATTTTTAAAGCTCCGAAATTTGTCTTTCATGCTACAACTAAACAAATTAAATTGATTTTGGTACTGTCCTATGTACACTTAAAAAATAAAGTACTTTCCCTAAAATTACTTTCAATGTGAATGGATTTTAATTAGAAGGAAACAATTTACAGCAAGGAAACAAACCGAGCCTTAGCTTACGTGAGCTAACTTTACCTGTCCCGTGCGCTACGGGGAGTTCACTGGACCTAGGAGAATAGCTGGGCGAAATCCAAACATCCCAGATTAGCCAAAAGAAAAAAAAAAAAAGCTCTTCTGGATAGAATGACCTATTAGGGAGACTCTGTACCAATTTATTGAGAGTTGCGTTAAATTATCCTCCGTGTATCCAGAATTTTGATCTGGTTCTGTTTTTATTTTTATTCAAATCTCTATCTTTAGAAAAGATTTTATTTTCAAAATATTAGCACAGACACACGTGCGTTGCATAGAGAAGCAATTATTACTACTCATTTTAAAATAGTTGTATTATAATATGAATTTTACATGAAATAAATTCAAGAAAAAGAAAGAAACTTCATAAGAAAACTGTACTCTATATTCGCATATAGCTCAGCAGCGTCAACCTAATGGAGATTATTTGCTCTAGACATCATTTCTAGCAATGGAGGATGGATAACTATTTTATCAACTCTATATAATTTCTATAGGGCACATCTAAGTAAAAACTACAGGTATTATTATTGCATGTTTGAGTGCCTAAAAGTGCATGGCCATTCCTCTCGCAATGGAAATCTAAAATGTTAGAAAACTTTATGAGGAAAATAATAAATACCGAAGTGCTAATTATCATAGGAGAACTTTTGATTGGAAGAGGCATGAGATGAATCCAATAATGATAAAACCACATGCATATATACAAGACACATCACATAAGACGAACATTTATCCTAAAGTCAAAAGCTATACTAAGTTTCGTTCGATTCATATTGTTTTAGTAGTCTTCACAAAAAGAAACTGGAAAACATTTATGTGGACAAAGTAATCAAGGTAAATATGGATGTAATTTTCATTATTTCAAAAAGATTATATTACGGAGGAAGTAGTCTTGGTGCGGTGGACAAGACGTCCACTCGGGACTAAGGAGTCCCGGGTTCAATCCTCACCACTAGGATTGTCCCTTTATTTCATTTAATTTCTTATCTTTGTACTAATTCCATGGGCCTCCTATAATTGAGAAAAGACTATAATATGAATAGTGGGATAAAATTGCTTAAAACAAATCATTTCCATGGTAAATACAACCTTCTCATTGTTTATATATCTTGGAAAGATGTACATAAAAGTTAGAATGTTTAAGTAGCTAGAGTGTGCAATAATAAATTTCATTGAATATGGGGAAGGAAAGCATGGTTTTCATGCTTGTAATTCCATAAGATAAAAATTGTTCATTTACATGTCTCTATCTTGGAGAAATGTATCTTAACAGCAAGAGTAGGTCAAATGGCTTATCAATTAAAATTGTGAAACTATAAATCCAGGAATTTCAATACAGAGTAACGAAACCAGCTTAAACCATGATCCCACATAGGACACTTGAAAAATTCCATGTCAGACATAAATTAATTTAGACCGTGTATAATCTTCACGCAGAATACATAAATAGAATTAACTTACATTACACTCGTACTTATGAGCTCTCACTGTGTCCTTTAATATAAACTACGATATTTCCCCTGCTTGGTTCTAGAGGATCTTTGAATCGAAGCTTTTCGTGAAAGGGCTTCTGAGCCGATTCAAACCACCCTTTCCTTCCTCTCCAACTTTGAGTTTCTTCATCCCATTGGACTACTAATAAATAAAGTAAGTTTCACCCAAAAAAAGAAAAAAGAAAGTAAGCAAATTGCACAAATTTTAAAGTAAATTACACACATTCCAAAGTAAATTATTCAAATTTTAAAATAAAATATACAAATTTTGAAGGTTCCTACTGAAATTTTTAGTAAAATACTTATAAGTTTTTACTCTCTTTTGATTCCTCATTCTCTGGCGGGGAGGCTTGCCCTCGCGAGTTCAGCACATCCCTTGTCCTTCGCTGCTGTGGCGACAAAGATCTCCTAGGACAGACTAGAACTAGCCAAGAAAAGTTGTGATTATTAGTATTCAACCTCCCCATTTCATTCCCTTCGAAGGTTAACTGGAGCTCGAATAAGAAACAGCCGAAGGAAATGATCTTCAACGTGCCCTGGTTGAGCCCTCTCGGGCATTAAAATAATCTTCAACGTGTTTAATTTGTCACCGATATGATCTTTGACTGATTTCATGCTCTCTCTCTCTCTCTCAATTATGTCAATAAACTAACAAATTACAATAATTTGTTTGACCCGGCACTATTACCTTCCAACTAATTTTTTCCTTTTTTCATATTTTATAACTCATCCATTAAAAGAATTTTTAGAGTACAACATAGAAATCAAGAAATGAAATATGAGACTCTATTGATTCCCGATTTAGCTAACAATTTTCAATTCCATTGGTGAGTGCTAGTAGCGAACATGAGCAAAGTGGAGAGAGAAGAGATGGACGCAGTGAATAAGCTTCGATAATCAATATCGACATGGAAAGTCAGATGACTTTTTAATATAAGAGATCGCGTTCTTAGTGTCTGACTCGATGATGAGAGAAGAGTCAAAGAGTGAATTATTTGAGGAAGAAATTTAAAGAGCTTTCCTTATAGCCAACTACCGGGCATAATTCAGATCGATTATGCCCGAAGAGGACGAGAACATGCACTAATGCCAGCTCGAGTCTTTCGAGATACACATCCCATGAATTGTAGCATCCGTATTAATGGAAACTGGGAAAAGTCTTGAAAAGCTAGATTTAAGTGGCTCATTTCTAATCCATGGCTTAGACCAGAATAGTGTATTTTGACCATTTCCAATCGAGATTGAAATATGGAGGACAAGATTTGACGAACAAGAGGATCCACACAGAGCACGTACCAATGATGGAAGACTAAGGACATCTAGAGGAATTGATGACTGAGAGGGGAGCCAAGCAACGGAAGACAGCTGGTGGATATATATCACAAATAACCTTTTTTCCGTAGAGAATTACCTTCCAACTACTAAAGTGGGGGAGAGAACCAAGGTTGTCAGAATCGCGATTCTACCTAGAATCGGTCGAGGGTCGTAGAATCGTGAATCGCGATTCGAATCGTGAATCGTAAGATTCTACCTATAATTAAAAAAAACATATATATATATATATGTAACATACTTTCATGAGAAAAAAATCAATTTTTGTTCATTCAAATAAAGATCACAAATCAACAAATCAACAATAAATCATAAAAATACAAAATATCATTACAAATTACGGAAATTTAAGGTCAAAAATTTAAATCATAACTCAAATTCCCGAAATAAAAAGTTAATAACATATGTCATAGCTCATAACATAAAATAAACAACCATATCAAATCTCATTCAAATTTTCATCATCACCTACATCATCATCATACAAGGTACCTGCAAAGCAGCTCTTTAGCTATATAACAACACCGACAGATATACGCATAAACCATAGAAATGAATACCACAATTTAATACGAATAACACCATTCACATGAAAATCTTCATCATCATTCAATTCCACAACATATTGAAATGGGGCTGGTTGATTATGAAAACGAAAGTGACAGCATGAAATTCGACACAAAACCACAGACGTGACACAGATGGGCTAATACGACATTGACTCATGAATCAATTCAAAGCAAATGATGGTATATCTAACGATCCATAATTTCCATCGAAAAAAAAAAAAGGAAGAACCATGACCGTGTCCAATCTGCCGCACGACCGAAAGGGCAAGCGGATGAAATTGACACCGAATTGCTAAAAGGTTACTCGGATCAAGCCAAGATCAGCACAGAGGTACCAAGAAACGACGCAATTGGGCGATCATAAGCACCCGAATTCCATAGATCTAGGGTATTTAACTTTTCATACGTACAGATGAAAGGAAGGAACACGAGGAAGAGCAGGAGGCCGGGGCTTCCCCTGAGGAGCTCGTTGACAGGGGCGTAGAGAACGGTTACGGCGGAGACGACGGTGGTCAACAGGATCTGAGCAGCCAGGATCCCATAGACCTTGCGGATGAAGCCCCACCGGAGCTGGTTCTCGCCGTGGCTGAGGCCCGGGTAGAGCGTCTCTATGCATATATCTGTCGGAAGAAGCAAGTGGTGGACCGTCAGTCGAATCTTGTAGAAGCAATGGAAGATTTCATCGAAGATTTCGTAGAAGCAATCGAACTGGAACGAGGGAGAAATTAGGGTTCATCCGACGGGGAAGAAGGAAGAAAGGGCGGGCGGGCGGGAGGGAGAGGATTTCGGGTCTAGGCTTCCGGGTCTGGGCTTCGGCCCGCTTTCTAGCCCGGGCTTGGGCCGAATTGGGCCTGAACGTGGAATCGCAGAATCGGACCGATTCTGCGATTCCACGACTTAGCGCGCGATTCCAACACGATTCTACAATTCCGACTCACTCCGTAGAATCTGAATCGGTGACCCCTCTTGAATCGTAGAATCGTACGATTCTACGATTCGAATCGTGATTCTGACAACCATGGAGGGAACGCATCCAAACAAGAAAGAAAAAGTCCACAATCTTTATTGTCATGCATAATTATCATTTACATCGCGTTATCAACATTTGGAAATCCATAGACTCTTGAATGATAATGCATCTAGTTAATTTTATTGATGATAAAGTTCTCTGTAACATATTGCAGTTGATATGATAATTGTGATCGTCCATTTATAAAGAACCTTGACAGTCTTCAATTTCGCATTTTTGTTATCTTTTTAAATTTCTTCCTCAATGTCAATTTGGTTATTCATAGTCATCATTTTCTATAGGCGTTGATTTCATCTGTTAAACAAACGGATTAAGGCACTAGGTCTGAACACAAGTTTACCGTGGCGAGTGTGTCGACAGGCAATTCCTTTCATTTATGCAGTGTCGTGCTCCCGAAGCGCAGTTTTGGTCAACTGAAGGAACTATATAAATATATGAGCAACCTTTAGGTCTTGAGATTCCGATACTATGAACCACAGAGAAGCAATAAAACACCTCAATCGGTCCATGGTGCTGCCAAAAGTTCCGAACACATAGAGCTTATGACAAGTTAAATTTTATTCATATCTGAGAAGTACATAAGTTTTGCCACTTTTAATGGCGATAAACGAAATCCCTCTCTATGGTTTATTACTAGCACGCTGTAGGAGCCCCTATCTTACGGGTTATATGCACTAACTAGATCACGTAGCAAACAATGGTTTTGGATTCACAGAGGTACGGGCACAGCTCGAAGAGGATGAACCATTCGCAAGGTTATGCTTAAAGCCTCCTCCATGTTCATGTCCTCTGGTTTCATCCCATTTTCGAGCTTCCAGTCAAAGCAATTCACGAGGGAGCCCAGCATTAAGTGCAACATTCTCATGGCCAATGGCAAACCTGGGCATATTCGTCGGCCTGCCCCGAAAGGAATGAGCTCGAAATTCTGCCCCTTAACATCAATTCCCGAGTTGGGCCCCAAGAACCTTTCTGGCATGAACGCGTCCGGGTCCTCCCACGAGCTCGTGTCCCGACCTATGGCCCAAACATTGATGAGAACCTGCACGCCCTTGGGTACGGTGAAGCCGCAGAATTCAGTCTCTACCTCAGCCTTGTGAGGCACCAGCAAGGGGACAGTCGGGTGCAGTCTGAAGGTTTCTTTGATTACTGCCTGCAGGTATGGCAGTTGCGGGATATCAGATTCTTCCACGGGGTTACCCCTGCCAATTATCTGCTCGAGCTCGGCTTTTGCTCTCGATAACTTATCTGGATTGTGGAGAAGCTCCGCCATCGCCCATTCTAATGTGGTCGAGGTGGTATCTGTACCAGCGACAAACAAGTCCTGTGTATTACATTAATCAACTTTAGTGAAACCAATCAAGGTAAATAAGTTTTCTAGCTAGTCTATACTAAATATAAAGGAGTGGATTGGCCTCTTTCTCTCCTAGCTAGTCTATACTAAATTTTCTAGCTAGTCTATACTAAATATAAAGAGTGCATCGTTTAGAATTTTCACATAAATATTTGATGGAATTTATAAGTAAGATAATTTTTGACAATTTATCTAAGTCTACCAGAAATAGGTTGGAATGTTTTTATCGAAAGATTTTTAAATAAATAAAGATACTTTTCAATAGAACTTTTGCTGAAAATGATTACTAAAAAACTTCTTCAAATAAATTTTAGATGAAACTTATGTCGAGAAAAATAGAAATTTATGTGAAGTATTATTTAATTAAGTATTATTTAAAAGAATACAAATTGGTAAGTTTAAAAACAAAACAATTTATGTGAAGCGTAAAATAAATCATAAAATTGTAAGTTTAGATAAGAAGTCCTTGCACGTTGGATTACCCATTGGTCTTTTAAAATGGAGCCTATGGATTCGAATTTGATTTGCACAAAATTAATTTCGTTGGACTTGGACCAAGGTGGCTCGCAGTCGGATTGGTTCATTTCGGATCACTACCTATCTGGTTTGTCTATCAGAAAACATAGGGATTTTCTACTATTTTTTAAATTAAAAATTCAGGCTTTTACTCGCCAAGGAGTAAAATATAGTTACTAAAATTTATAACAACAGAAATAACTCTCAGTCGCACATCACTTGGCATAGCTCCATAGCTACAGAGCTTGACAGCTAAATAAATGTATAGATGAGATAATTTACTTAGTTGCTAATTTACTATTATGTTGTAGTGTTGAGTTGCTATTAGTTAATATTAGAGCAATTTACGAGCAACTACTCATTGTATTTACTGAAAAAATTCACATAAAAGGTTGTATCCACTTAGTGGACAAACTTATCATTTTATAGAAAAAGCACGAAGGTCATTCATTTGAAAACAAAGACAGAACTAAGAGCGAGTTCCACCATAAATTATCTTTTGTCTTTAAGTATATAGACCTTTTGTTTCCGCATAGAATAGTAATATATACGGATAGGGATAGGAAATGATCAACATGGACCCAAAGATAAAGAGAGTTATACTGAATAAATAAATAACCTGAGCACAGAATTTTTTTTTTTTGGTATGTACCGTGATATCCAGAAGCTTAACAGATCCTGATTTATCCAGTTCGAGCCGTGTCGGCCCACCGAAGGGTAAAATCTCATGAGCACAGAATTTCAAAATAAAATTTAAACTTTTGATAAATGATGTTTTAAATATACTCGAAAAAAAATTAGATTATTTAATTTGCAACCGAGCTTCTATCAATCTCTTGCTCTCTTTCTTTCTACCAAATTATAATTACTTGCTTGGTTGATTTCGTTTATTAATGCCCCCTACTCCAATTTATATTAGAAAAAAGAAAGGAAAAAAAAAAAGCTTGTCTTTAAGTATACTGAGAAGGTAGAACGAAACAGTAAGGGAAACAAGTAAGGGGAAATGTTATTAAGTACCAAAAGCAGAAACTTGATATGGTCCATGCTAATCCCTTCATTGTCGTCTTCATTAATATCAAGTAGAGAATCCAAAACATCATTGGTCCTTGTAGGATCAGCTGATTTCCCCCTTAACTGCAACCTCTTCTTGATTAGGCCATCAAATATATCGAGCATCTGCCCAAAATAGACGGCCAAATGACGCCTCCGGCCGTTGGGGTCAATCAGCTTGAGCACAGGGAAATAATCGGCGAGGTTCGGTTTCCCGACCTCGACCATCAAGTTCCATACGATATCCCTGAATTCCTTGCCACCATCATCGGAGCCGGGGTTTGCAAGGTCCAGAGAGAAGAACGTGTTCGATAAGAAGTTTAGTGAGGTCCTGAAGCCGGTCTCGCCTATTTCCACTGGCTCTCCAGCATGGGCTCTCTTGCGCACCAGGGCAAGGACCTCGTCCACCTTCTGGTGGCGGAGCTGCTGGGTGGTATCAAGCTTCCTAGTGGCAAATATGTGCGAGCTCATTATCCTCCTTAGGGACCTCCACAACGGTGATACAGGAAGCCACGCAACGCTTAGCCTGTCATGGTCATAGGGTGTGACGGCGTCAAGAATCGTTCGGCTGGAGAAGGCCAGGTCATGGGTCTGGAGGGCTTCCCGAGCCACTTGAGCCGAGGAGATGACCACGGTGGTGATGCGGCCCAGTTGCATGGTCATGATGGGGCCATAGGTCTTGGCAAGCTCCGTGAACAACTTGTCGGGCCTATCACCAAGCTGGAGGAGGTTGCCCACGATGGGAAGCGGCCGTGGGCCCGGAGGCAGCCCCTTACGGCTTGGTTTGCCTCTGTTTGCGATGAAACATAGGGCTTGGAAGAGACCCCATGAAAGGTAAAGACACAAAAGCAAGACTAAGAAATCCATCCCTTTCACTCACTTTTTTTTAGATACACATATACTGGATATGCTTCCACGGGGCACTTTATATATAAGCTATAAGAGCATCTCAAATATGCGTGGGTTGAACAGTCAAGAAACACGTAATCATAAGAATTCTCAGTTTATTAACTGTGATAAATTCGAACGTGGACTTAGTTTTAACTGCGAATTACTTTCTATAAATTTTGAATTTTTATACTGCAAATAAAGTATATATATATATATATGTATATATCTAATGTGAGTTCAATTAATCATTGAGCCAAGATTATCGCAGTTAAACACGTGCCTAAACCTTTAGGAAATTTACCAACTTTTATGATCACTTACAATAATATTGTTTTAACCTTTTTTGTTTTTTAATCGCGTAAAAAGGAACCAATTCAGATCATTCTAAGATGAAATAATTACCATTGTACATGCTCTATTTTTCATTTAAAGAAATTATCTCCCTCACACAAAGTTTCCTCCCTCTCCTCTCAAGTCCTCTCTCGTTTCCCATTTACCAGTTAGTTTCTCCTTTCTTTAACTCGACTATATACCATTTTAACTCAAATAAAGAATATTTCACGTCCAGCAAAAAGAAAAAATATATAGGAGAATATAGCGTAACCAAGAGGTTTTAAGTTTATCTCGTGATAAAATTATCATACTTCTTTATTAATTATTAGAGTTTTTATTTCATTATATTAAACTTATGATCTCTCTTGTAACCAATATATATATATATATATATGTCGTGTGAAAAAAGGCTTTAATTTCTTGCAATTTTGATTCGGAATAAGTAGTTTCAAATTCAATTCTCATCCGTATCACTCATCACGCCTCTTCCTTTTGCTTTCCATTATCCTTCTGAGGATCATGATTATATCTTATAACCCAATATCTACATACAGTTCTAGGTTGTTTATATGTCATTGTCCAATATGTACATTTTTTCCTAACTAAAGCTCAAGCCTTTTACTTGTCAGAAGCACCTTTTTTTGTCAGAAAAAAACAGAAAAGGTGCAATTTATATATGATTATGAATATTAATTTATGAGTGTTGGTTCATATAGTCTTCTCTGATACATCTTGATGCATGTTCAAGGAAAATATGACATGGTGTGACATTTGATTGTTTTGACATTTCAATATTTAACATGCACCCTTGGGCTGCCGCCGCGCCAACCAGTCAAATCATGCGTCAATTGACATGATACATTATAATTGTTGGTAAGTCAGTTTCTCGGCAAGCCTTTCAAAGGATGGATATTAAGGATAAGATATTGCACGGGCGTGATGTCGCAATAATAGCTTTTGCCGGTACATGAACCAGTTGCAAAGTTTCACTAGCCTTTCACTGCCTATATCTATCGGTCTGACTAGAAAAGTCAGTCGTACTGCATAAGACAATATGGACGGACTCAAATTCATCTTTGACTTGGCTAAAGTGGCGGGCCGCAAGTAATTGAGGGGGACCGCCGTGGAATACTTGGAGCTACTTGGCCCTGATTATACAAGATTGAGTCGCTATCAATCGAGATTCCGCGAGCTTTCATTGGCTAGCAGGAGGACGAAGATAAATGGACTACCCTGAAGAGGAATCTGTTTGTCGCTCAGACTAGCTTCAGCCCAAGTCCAATGCAACTGAAGAGGTCTATTCACCCGTTACCGTTCGAGCGCATTGCTCAATGGTCATCCAGTAGTTCGACTTACGAACTCTTGTTCCACTGTTTGTATTGCCGAAACAATCGTTATTTGCAAATAAAAGAGAATAGATAAGGGAGTATAAATGATGCGACAAAAGACGTGGCGAATTGGTATCTTCGAAAAAACAGGTTCTAACGACCTTATTTCGAAGGAAACGGGTATTTTTAAGGCGAATTTCATCATTTAGGGCCTCAAACGGGTATTTTTATGTTATTTGAACATTTTTGTAATTTTAGGAGAAGTTTATGTCTTTCGTGTAATTTAAGCGTTTTAATTCCCATTTAAGTTTTGTAAAACCCTAGGGTTAAGGACAGTTATTATTATTATTATCATCAATAAAGTTTTGGAGCTACCATACTCTTTTGCCCATTTTCGGATTTGATTCGAGTTTGATGTCTATTCCCTGACATTCGTAGAATCAACAGGTTATAGAATATTGTTTTCTAGTATTCGTGCACGAATCAACAGATTGCAATTAATTCCGCTGCGTCAACAAGAGAAGGGGATCGATCAATTTCACAAAAACATTCTGGTAGATCTCAAAGATAAAAGATCCTAGAAGACGTCGGAGTCTTCATTTTCGCCAGTCTGCCATCTTATGTTATTCAAACGAATCAATAATAGCTATTGCCGGTACATGAACCAGTTGCAAAGTTTCACTAGCCTTTCACTGCCTATATCTACCGGTCTGACTAGAAAAGTCAGTCGCACTGCATAAAGTGAAGAGGGCGACCGCCGTGAAGTAACTAAGGGGGACCGCCGTGGAATACTTGGCACAACTTGGGCCTGCTTAGAGTCGCTATCGTTGTATAGCAGGAGGACGAGGAGAAATGGACTACGCTGAAGAGTCGCTCAGACTAGCTTCAGCCCAAGTCCAATGCAAGTGAAGAGGTCTATTCCCCCGATATTGTTCGAGCGCATTGCTCAATGGTCATACCTTAGCTCGACTTGTTAACTCTTGTTCTGCTGTTTATATCGCCAAAACAATCGTCATTTGCAAATAAAAGAGAACAGATAAGGGAGTACAAAGAGAAGGGGATCGATCAATTTCTCAAAAACATTCTGGTAGATCTCAAAGATAAAGATCCAAGAAGACATAGGAGTCTTTTTTCTTTTTTTTCTTTGGTGAATAAGACATAGGAGTCTTCATTTTCGCCTGTCTGCCATCTTATGTTATTCAAACGTCTTGTCCAATGTCCCTTTCCTTACTGATACGTATCAATTACTGTAACTTTGATTTTATTCATAAAGCAAGCTATTTGCCAGAGAGGTTCAAGAAACATAGGAATTATTGTACAGGAAACAAACAGCTGGCCGGGAAAATTTTACGTCAGCTGTTAAGTAATTTCACGATAGATGGAAGCTCAAACTTGTTCTCTTAAGTATGCAATAGTTAGCACATAAATCTTATGGTCATGATGAAAACAGTCATGATCGCCGAAATCTTTTAATCAGGTGAAGGCCCTACATGAGCAACCAGCAGCCTTAAGATCCGACACTTTGAACGACAGAAGAAAAGCTCTTCAATCAGTGTATAGTGTTGCCAATAATTTCGAGCACACGCGGCTTACAAATTAGTTGTACAAATCTGATGACATGACGTGAAAATTCTGCCATTTTCAATAGGGCTAGAGCAATCAAACATTTGCAGTGACAAAATCATTACTGCTAGACTCCCATATGATTGTCCCGTCACATGTGCAGAGCTTCTTGTAGTTCTCACCTACACCAGCACTTCTTGCTATTACAGCAGCTTCAATGCCTGCCTCCGACTTATCTTCGGTTCGGTACAGAACTACCGACCGCCCAATCAGATCAGCAACCCTCAGATTCTTTTTTACACCCGAGAAGAAGGCCTCGCCCTTCTTGTCAGCTTCCAATGTTTCCAGGTCGCCAATCCGCTGCAAGAGACATTTTAGAAGGGAAAACACGGTCCGTCATAAACTTCAATTGAGGAAGCTGAAAAATGAAATAACTCCACACCAAGTAAGAAAATTATTCAATTGGAATGCGTCTCACAGATTATCCACACAGATCATTAACTGGGAGAACCAACTAACTAAAACCGACCACAAGCTGCCAAAGCTTCACGTTCATCCTAAAAGGGTTCACATAATCCTGAGCTCAGATGTTTGGGCTAATCTGATCCGTCTACTCTATCTTCCTAGGTTGTCCTAGGGCCTCTGCTGACATCACAGTGGATACATATGCAGTGTAATTCAAATAGATAAATTGTAATTTAGCCAAAGGCATGCCAGAGCAGAACCAAATGGCCTCTTTCCTAATTCAAGATCACTAATGTTATTCTCCTTTCTATTCTAATTCGATGGGGCAATTCAGATTTTTTTTGTCTGTTTCAGAATTGAAGGTTTCCTTTTCCTTTACTCACATGGACCTTGTTTGGACGCATGCTAAGTGGCACCACCTTGGCTTCAAACATCACTAAAAGATGTGTCACATGTCCAATGTGGCAGCACAGGAACTGAATTAGCCCAAAAAGTAGTATGGGGATCAAATCAGCAATAAACAGAGAGTATTGGAAAGCCTGACTCCTAGCATCTATTCATCAAAACAATTACTCTGACGAATGATAAGATTATTCCCTGCCTATGCATGATTTCGAGAGAAACGCTAATCATTATTATATGGAAATCCAAAAATAGTTTCATATGCGTCAGATGCTAGTAGGAGCATAATTTGCAAATCAACCGTCTCCATGGTCCCTTCAGCCTCAGGATTGAAGACATCCCCAGTGCTAGCTGCGCCTCTTGTCAGATCACCAAACTCATTGATGGACCAACCATGTGCTCCAGGAGAGAGTCCACTAAAGTTGGCCTCAATCCGTACCAATTCCATGTTCAATTGAGCAAATCGAACTACGCCGAAAATATCAGGGCCTTTGAACTCAACGACAGCAGCAGAAATTAAGAAATCTGCAACTCAAGACTGCAGATATGTTACTCCCATGAGATTTATCAAACAGTCAAAAAGAGACTGGACTGAGTGACTACAACATAAGCTTATTAAAGAAAAAACAGAGAGAAACATAAATAATGAATGAATACAAGGTAGTGTAGAAAGTTCCAACAGACTAAAGTTCGTACGTTTTTGCCTACTTTAAATCAGCCTGCGTTGATTAAAGATTCCCAGAAAATACTTATTTTTTCTATCTATGAAGCATTCATAGATCGTCCTGCAATATGCAATATTCCTGCAAGGGTTAAAGCTCATTTTTTAACATAGCCTACATATGATCGTCCAATACCCAATTTAACAAAGTGCATTGCTGAGCACAAATAAATGAAAGGAAAAAAAAAAACCTAAAGTTCCATCTGATTATGTCAGAATTTCGAGGTGACATAAAAACACACTGCATGATTCTCATCTTTGAAATCACTTATGCCCTTAAATGCCATTTGCCAGTTTAGCACCCAGATAAGTTCTATACTATAGGTTGCTGCTAAAGCAGTGAAATGATGTCTTCATATTCATGTCATTTCCTGTTCAAGTCATTGGAAAAATAAAATCCTGATCCCAGACAATTCTCAACGTAATTGGAATTTGAGAGCCAAATGATACTGCAAAAACTTTGACATCTGCATTTCACCATCCTAATTAACAAACTCTGTTTATCATTATTTTCACAACTCAGAATCTTACTGCTTTCAGCCTTTGAGGATATCCAAGTTATCTCTACTTTTGATAGACTACTTCCAATCGGGGTATGAGGCATAAGCGTAACTGACGTCCAATCGCTACATAACATTCAGATAAATTCGATTACAGACCTTCAGGTACCCCTTGGCCTATCAGACGGGCTCTGCAGCCGGTCTGCTCCAATGCTTCTGTCAGAACTTTCACAGGGGAAGTACCCAAAACTCGCACAACCTGATTTGTCAAATCCGACTCAATGTTCTTCACCCCTGGAAGAAGTTCATCACAGAAAAGGACCCGATTACTTTTTGAGATTACCGGAAAGGCTTGATTGAAGTTTTAACATAAATTCACTGATTTTCATGACTTACCATCAACAGTCAGCAACTTATTCTTGACCGAGTTAACGCATCCCTCGCACTTCATATCCACCATAAACTCAGTCTGAATCGTAAAACAATACTAATTCAGAATTGACCAATGCCCAATTTCAGCTGAATTAACAAGAACGGACGAAAAACATCATCGTTCCAAGAATTATCTGCATCAGTTGTTACAAAATCTACTCAAAAAAATTGAAAATTGACGAAAGACTTACAAGTAGCTCCGGCAAAACCCCACCATTCTGCCAATCGAGAATCGAGAAAACCGAACAGACGTGAGAACTTAGAAGCTAATCGAGCGCATTAAACTCGCCAATCGAGGCAAAGAGAAGTTGGGTTCCATTAAATACCTGCTGGGATGTGGGAGCTTCCATGGGCAGAGCTGAGGGAGACTGGGCGAAGCTCTGGACGAGGTGGAAATGGCGGGGGGCCCTTGGTGGATTCGTGAAAGAGGAAAGATGGGTTTTTGCGAATCGAAATGAATTGGAAGATGGAGACGAAGACGAAGAGAAATAGGAAGAAGAGAAGGCAAAGGTTGCAGGGATCGAAGATGCTGCTATGGCAGCAGAGGTGTTGGGTACTGCTCTGAGAAGTGGAAATGCCATTTTCGTTTGACCTTTTCTGCAACTTTTGATGATGAGGAGGAATTTCTGGGTTTAGCTTCTTTCACATTCACGAGAAAATAGAAAATGAAATATGATTATTATTTTTTAGAATATATGTATATATAATTATATATATGCATATATACTTTTTCAGTTTGCTCCGGGAGGATTTCAATTAATTCGAGTTTCAGTCATGTTAAATGATAAATAATTTTATTGAGATATATTATTTCATGCGGAAAAATAAAAAAAGAAATACATGATTTTATAAATGATTGAGTATCGCAACTTATTAGCTCGAGTTTTATAACTCGTAAATTTCTTTTTTTATTTTTTCGTGTGGGACAATATATCTAAACGTTTGCCCTCACGTGGCAACGTGCGGCTTTGATGCTTCGCCTGCACGTCCTACGTGGACTTGAACAAATTTATTTCATTCGTAAGACTCGAATTCGAAATCATATTAAGGGAAAAGACGTGTTAAACCACCGAAACTAATTCACACAGGTAAAGTATATTTATTTGTTACTAGAAGAACTTAATATATAGTTACTTCATAATGGTTGTCAAGTATATATTCTCCTAGTGAAAATGTTTCACTCAATAATCTAAATAAAGCCAATCCGGCCCCGCTATATTAATTAAATGGCAATGAACAACTGCTTAAGAAGAACCAGTTTGCTGGAATCGAACTACTTGTGCTCAAAGTAAGGGAGTATAACAATGAAACTGCTGCTTATCGGTACAACCAGCCCAATTTTTCGTGATCTGAATAACAATCAGTTATTCATTTTTTAAGGGTTAACATCTACCCTGCTTATCGGAAAACACAAAGTTTGTTACCAAGTCCCTGATGCAAAGTCTTCGGTTGTGTAAATTGCGAGGGACAGCCATTGCCGTTAGACAAAATGTCAAATGGAGTCGGCAACAATACTATCCATGGTGGCGGCTTCACGACCTCCGATCTCTCTTTTTGATTCATTCCCAAAAAAAACTGTCCTAAATTAGCTAATCCTCAATCTGTTGGATCTTCTTCCTTCAATCTCGAATCTGCAATATCTATGTGAGTTTGATGGTGGCACATAATTCTAGTTTTAGCAATAATGGGGGACAAGAAGTTGGGGAGGTCGCTGACAATGAAGGCGATCTTTCTCCTTAGCCTGGTATTTGCACTCGGCTTCTCCCGGGCTGCTGCTACTTTTGATGAATCCCGTGCAGATGGTGATGGCGTGGAGGATGACTTGTCCACTTACATTATCCATGTCAAAGCACCAGAAGATCAGGTGGCTTCCATAGTAGATGATCTCGAGTCATCTATTCGAATAAGAATGTGATTACGGGCTTCGCAGCGAAGCTCACCCCGCTTGAGGCCAAGGCCCTGCAGTTGATAGAGGGGGTCATGTTCGCAAAGGAGGAGGAAATGCTCCCCCTGCACACGACCTACACGCCTGCCTGCTTGGGCCTGAACCAAAGCGTAGGGCTGTTAAAAGACGGAAATCTTGGTTCTGGACTCAGGAATTAATCCCGACCACCTTTCCTTCTCAGTTACCCCCTCCTCCTGCCAAATGGAAAGGCAGATGTGATTTCAATGAAACGCACTGCAACAACAAGATCATCGATGCAAGAAATTTTGTCCCCTCCCGTAATGGTCGGCCACCATTCTATGAGGAGGGGCATGGAACTCACACTGCAAGCACGGTGGCTGGGAACTTTGGGAAGGGCGCAAACGCATTTGAGATGGCCGATGGAACGGCAGTTGGGATGGCGTCCCTAGCCCACTTGTCTATCTATAGGGTGTGTATCAATGCTTTATGCCCTGAAACCGCCATATTAGCAGGGATCGACGCTGCAGTTTCTGATGGTGTTGACATTCTCTCGCTGTCTCTGGGTGCACCTGAGCTCTCATTTATTAAAATCGAGGTTGCCGTGGGAGCATTCGGGGCAATCCAGGAGGGAATTTTTGTAACCTGCTCAGCCGGGAACCAAGGTCCAACGGGAAAGACATTGTCAAATGAGGCTCCATGGGTTCTGACCGTCGGGGTGAGCACTGTTGATCGGACCATGAGTGCCACTGTCCAGCTTGGGAATGGGGCCGAGTACCAGGGCCAGTCTATCTTCCAGCCACAGGACTTCTACTCGAGAGTCCTGCCGCTAGTTTATGCAGGGGCAAGTGGGGACTCTTCCTCGGCACAATGTTATCCTGGGTCATTGAGAAACTCTGATGTAAATGGTAAGGTAGTCCTTTGAGCGGAATTGCTGCTTTGCTCTAAAGCGCGCGTGCACCCTTTCTGTTCCCCTGCTGTGATGAAATCAGGGATCATGACTACTGCGATATCCTAACCCGTGACAAGAAACCCATCCTGGCTGAAAAACTGCGTCCTGCAAACTACTTCGCCACAGGCGTGGGCCATGTTGCCCCAGCCAGAGCAAACCACCCAGGCCTCATTTACGACATCAGGCCAGGCGACTATATTCCCTACTTGTGCGGACTGGGATATAAGGATGCTGAAGTTTCTGTCATAGCACATAGAAACATCGTGTGCTCACAAATACCAAGCATACCCGAGGCGCAGTTGAACTATCCCTCCATCAGTATAGTTTTTGGCCTCAGCCCGCAAAATTATACGAGGGCGGTAACAAATGTGGGGCCTGCTAACTCATCCTACACATGTAGGATTCATGCTTCAGCTGGAGTCGATGTCAAGGTGAGCCCAAGCGTGATCACATTCTCAGGGACACACCAGACAGCTACATATACCGTGACATTTAGCAAGAAGCCAGGCTCGAGCAATGTGAATCAATACTCCCAGGGATCACTGTTATGGGTGTCGAATAGGCGCCATTTCGCCAGAAGACTGATCGCGGTCACATTTCAGTGAAAGCAATGGTCATCGGAGCTATAAGAGAAATCCAATGTCTATGGCTCTGAAGTTGAACATAGGTTTTGTATTCGGATAATACTTTTTTTTTTCTTCTTTAATATATTCTCTGTCTAGTTATTAGATGTTTTCTTTTTTCTCTTTGCCTGATTTAAGCACAGTATTTCATTCAAGACAGCTCTTCACTGTCTTTAAACCTTGCCCAAGTTAAGGATGGGGTTCTAGTGCAGAGGCAAAAGACGTCGATTCGGAATCAAGAAGTGGAAGTTACGTACCCATTTGTTTTGCTTTAGTTACTATCATTGTAATAGACCTATAGGCCTCCTTTGTGACCGGAGAGGAAAAAAAAACTCAAGCCTATACAATCTTCAGTTACTTACATTAGTTTGTGTCGGAATTTCAATTTATCTCAGACAAAGCAAAAAGTGATTAATTACCGGAATGGTGTTGGAAAGGCAATCATGCCTTTAAAAACCATTCATAAAGACTTTTACGTTTTATGAGTTCGGTTTTTTTTTAGTTAAGGTAGGTTCAATTTGTTTGGGTTTTCGATTTTTCAGAATTTTTTTTACACCCAACCTCTTGGTCGTCTGTGTTGTACTGATCATTTCATTGAATTGGGGCCAAGGGTTGCACCATTTACATATAGAATATTATTATAATTATATTATCATTCCAACTTTATCTCTTGATGTTAAGCAGAAGGATGTACCAACTGAAATACAATCTTTTTATTTCACCTATATGTCTTTCTTGTTTGGTGTACATCATGATACTCAAAAGTTCAATTAGCCACACTGAATCAAATTCGAGGCGAGTTGGCTCACTAAGAGGTAAAACTCTGGCAATCACATGAATTTTTTACATTCATAGAACTTGAGTCAAAAACCTTTTTTAAGGCCAAAAAAAAGAGAGTATCAAACCGTTTAAATCAACTCACGTTGGTTGTCACATATTTCAACATAATGCATTAGTATTTCTTTATTTTCCAGAACCTATATATAAACATGCATTTACTTAAATCATATATTAAAATTTCTAAAGATGACCTTAACCAGAAAATAATAATAATAATAATCATAAATCAACATGGATTGTGTTGGGAATATAAAATGTTAATCCCATATCGGAAGCATAAAAGAAAATAGAATAGTTTATATGGGATTGGGCCTCACAACTTATCAGCTCGAGCTTTTAAGTTGAAAATTGAGTCCAAGCCCGTATAAGCCCAAATGAAAATTTAAGAGATTGTTTCAAGCAGTTTGATACTTGTTCCTATTAAATAAGACCTCAAGTTTAAGTCCTTTAAATAGTGAAAGTCCCTGATTTCAGGCGATTTATTCCGTAGCGGGTCATTCCTTCTCGATCTGGATTAGTTAGGGCATGATGGATTTTCAAATATACCACTATTGATGTAGGGTGATTCTAGGATGAAACGCTAACTTGTGTTTCATGATTAAACATTAATTTCAGTCATTAGATCTCACCAACTTTTAACTTATCCATTTATTATTTACATATTTTGTTCTTAGTATTTCTAGTCCTTCATATTTTTATTTCACAATTTTTACCGACAATACTATACCACTATTCTCGAATATTCCCGTCACATGTGCTAATTACATTTTACCACGTCACCCATCATTACCACGTCACCCACGACTGCCACGTCCACCACGACTGCCACATCCACATTCAACCCGACACTTGTACCAATCACAGTATGGCATGTCACCTATGACTGAACCGATCTAATAAACCGGTTTATGAACCATGTTTACAAAATCAAATTTCAGAAAATTAAAAAAGAAAACTTAGATAAATGGTTTTCAGAAAATTATGGTAAGATAAGTATTATTTATATTTGGTTTATTTTTTAAAAAAATAAACAAAGTTGAAAAACAATTTGATTTAATTTTTTTAAAAAAGACCAAGGGTCTTGCTTGAAGATGATAGGTGGCGGCTACTCCCGGCGCTCGTGATCTCATTTGGGCAATGGCAGCCTGTACTAGGGCCACCATCGCCCGGGATCTCCCCAAACTCTCTTTGCGCGATCTCGCTAATCTCATTTGAACTCTTTCCGTTCTTGTATTATGCAAGCCTTACACGCAGATAGTTATATTATGACTTTTCAGTCTACTTTTCACGATTCATAAAGAATCACCCATATTCAGCCTAGAAGACACGTGGTCGAAATCCCAATTTTAGTCGGAAGAGATCCAAACCATTCAATTATTCATATAAACCCTTCGATGACTTATGAACAGATTACCATGAAGCTGCCTCTAATAACAAAAAAAATCAAAGAGTCTGCAGCCCAAAAAGATGGATCTTTACACAATTACCCACAAATCTATTAACTGCATAAGCAGGGAAAACGATTTAACTCAATCGACAATTGTCCTTCGGAATCTGGTTAAGATCACACTCTTTACATATGATAAGATGCTCTTCGGAATCTGCTCTTTATTATTTTTTCTTTTTTTCCTTTTAATGTCTTGGTAGGTTCAATGTTGAACCGGCCTATTAAACCGGTCATGATTTAGATATGCGTCATCAACACGTAAGCGGTCATCCACTTTTATTGTACTTTATATGCGACCCGATGGATTTGTAACATCATTCAAAGATCTATGGGCCAAAATATTTTTTTAAATATTGAAATGACTAAAAAGACACTAGCGTTCCACCATAGAATATAATTTGGGGTTTCATAGTAGAATTTGCCATTGACATACCTGTTGTGATATGTATATTTACCGTATATATTATGTACATTAATTGCCTTTCCTACTCTTTGTCTCTATCTTAGGAAGGTACACTCGGAAATTTTCTAGTCTTGGCATGAAATTAATTTATTAATCTACCCAAAAAAAGAAATTAATACACTGGAAAATTTTCGTAATTTATCGAGATACTCAGCATTTTTAGAAAAAATCATTTAATGCCTATTCGCTCAAATAAAGAAAGCTATTATTTTTCTAGAAATATTTTAATGCTTATCCACGATTTGCAATATAATTATTGATTGCCATATTTTCGTCAAGACTAAAAGAAATTTAGAAATTGAGAGATTTTAAAAAGATGAGAACTATCGGCATTGAGCTTCCATACTTTACGCTTTAGCTTTTATAGGTTATTTACTGGAGTTTTCACTTGTGCTACCCGTGGACAATAAATTAAGCAAACTTATATTAATATTTTCATGTAATAAAATAAAATTATATTAAAATGAATTGAAAAACGATACTGAAAGGGAATGGGAGGTGGGGTGGAACAAACGGAAGAGAAAAGGAGAGGGAAAAGGGATGTGGGGAGTAACAGGGGTAATAAGTTTTACAGTTTGTCCTTATATCTACCTATCTATCTATCTACCTATCTGTACAAAAAACTAAATCTCTTGTCCTTTTTTTTATTTTGTTTTTTATATAAATGGTTTATAATTGTGAGACTTTTATATATATATATATATATATTATATTTTAATAATTTTTTAAGTATATATGTACATATTTTTATATACATATTTTTAATATATATTATTGGGTAAATTACAAAAAAAAACCCAAGTTTTGCAAAATGTCTCAATTTTGTCCTAAATTTTGTTTTGTAACAGAAAAAACCATAAGTTTGCTAAAATGTCTAAAAAATGACATCCGTTATAACTTCCGTCAATTTTTGCCTGCGTGTGACCTACGTGGACTGTTAAAGGGACCCACCATTAGCAACAAAAATTGACGGAAGTTATAACGGAGGTCATTTTTGAGACATTTTAGAAAACTTATGGTTTTTTTTGTTACAAAACAAAATTTAGAACAAAACTGAGACTTTTTACAAAATTTGAGTTTTTTTTTGTAATTTGCCCTATATTATTTTTTAAAATAAATATACATATTCGTATATATGTTATATATATTTTGTATTTTGTATTTTTAATAATTTGTTGCCTATATATAATTGTTTTATTTCAAGTCGCCACCAATTTAAATAGTTTTTATCATAAGGTTGGACGCATCCTAATTTTTTTTTCTCAGTGAAATGCAAGATTATACTAGCGTATTAACAATCTTCGCTTCGGCATTGGTTTGGTCATGGTCACGGCATGCTTTAAGTGAATTTCAAAGACAACATAAAATTAATAGAGTTCTCAATTAAGGTTTTTAGACTGATTCAAATATATTTTTTTCAAGCTAAACTTTTATTTATTTTATGCATTTATGTTCTTTTTATACTCCTTGCATATACTATTAAGATATCTTAATAGATTTTGATCTTTTCTCCCACGTTAATGTATGATTTTCGAGATAAGATTAATATTAGAATTTCAATTAAGTGTGTACGTAAGAAAATTACAATTATTAAAATTATAATATTTTGTATTTACAAGTTTGTTATATTATTATATATGGTGGATCTTTTCAACACCACAATACACCCCCATATATTTTTTGCTCTCTATGGCTAAATAAAAGAATCCTCATAATATTTAAGTACATCTTAGCCGAATATTATGTGTCAAAATGTTATCAGGATGAGATGAAATATATTGTCGTTAGAACAAGCTAGGTAACATAAAAAAAAATGAGATACATATAAACGCAGAGGAATTAGCTAAAATTATATGCTAATAAATATAGTGGCAAATTTATGTGTAATACAAATAGATATTGGACAGTTCTATATCTACAAAGTAAGAATTAATATTTTCAATTTTATAAAATTAAGTAAAACTCTAACATATATAATTCTCTCCTTTCTCATTATAGATAGTATATAATCACTATCTTTAATATTTCATATAAACTTTTGTCTTCTTATACTTTTCTTATCATATCATTTAATTAATTTTCTCTCCTTTTCTTCTCTACGTCTATATGTTCATAAAACCTAAGACAATTTCAAATTTAAAATGTTATATCAATTTTAAAATAAGTCACTTGGTATTAATTTGTTAGTATTTTGTACTTTTTAACATTTAAATATCATTTCTCACACTTCGATCATACGAAAATAGTGTTGATTGAGAAAATTTCTTGGAGACCTCCAGCATCGAACGGGCCCATCCTAGCTAGCTTAACATGTTATTTTTCTTCTTTTCAAAATGATTACAATTTTTTAGGACAGTCTAGTAAAATCACATTTAAAATAATTACCAGGAGACCCCATAGGTTTCCATTATATAGCAGTATATGGCTAGATAATACTTGCAATGAGATGGGCTTTTTGGTGGAACATTCATTTTACACAATTACCTTTGAGAAATATAAAATTATAAATGAGATCTATTAAATAAAGGGTGAATTAATAAATTTATTTACTTTTCTAACCACCAATTCCACTTTGCAGGCGTGCATATGAGACCTTGGGGATTAATCGGACAAAATCTAAACACTCACAACTAGAAAAAAAAAAAAAAAAAAACCACTTTTCTATTTCCTTCATTTTTCTATCTTTCTCTCTCCTTTCTCACAACTCCTCATATTTTCTCTACCCCGCTCACCTCTTTCTCTCTTCCCTCCGAATCTCTCACTGTCTCACCCGGTGTTTCGCTTCTTTATTTTTTGATTAATTAATTTCATTAATTTATTCGTTAATTAGTGTAAATCTTTTACCATAGCTATAAAAAAATCTTCGGATATTACAAAATTATGCAAAAAAAATTTACTTTTCAGATATTTTTATAGGACAAGAGAAAAAAAAGTTGCGGCAAAACGTGCACAGCACAGGTAGCGGTAATGTCTTGTTTCATGAATATTGGAGTACACCGTGGAGAGAACCCAAGAGCAAATCTCTAACACCAAACTACTAAAAAATAACCCGTGTGGGAAATCAACAAAAGTGGCTCATGATGGGGAAGCTCTCAATTTCTAACTAAAACGTTGCGATTGCGTATTACTTGAGACTATTGATCCAATAACCCAACACAAGCAATTATCAGTGAATTGTCGCTGGATATGTGATCATAAATGGATTATGTCAATTACATCACGCAATAAACATTTGGGGACCCATAAGCTATGGTATGATATTGTGTCTAATTAGTTCGGTTTGAGAGATTTTCATAACACATAAATGTGCCTCTAATAAGTATTGTTTTCCCCATGGGACCAATTTGATTATGCCTCTGCGCAATAACTTGTGGATATTGAAGCTACTTAACAATTATTATGCAGTCACTTTTAGCGCAATACACAAGTGCAATAATCGTGGTCATATAGGTTCAACCACGCTTAATTGTCTCACTAAATACATTTCTATATGGTTTATGGCAATATATATATATATATATATATATATATATATATGATACCAAGTTTGTGCTCACAGAGGTACAGGCACAGCTCGAAGAAGATGAGCCATTAGTAAGGTCAAGCTAAACTTCTCCATTTTCAGCTCTTCCATTTTCACCCGAGCCTCCAGTCGAAGCAATTGATGAAGGAACCCAGCATTAGGTGCAACATTCTCAGGGCCAATAATGGCAAGCCCGGGCATATCCGTCGACCTGCCCCGAAAGGAATGACCTCAAAATTCTGCCCCTTAACATCGATGACCAAGTTGGGCCCCAATAAAACATGGGATCGCCGCTCTCGATCTGAAATCACAGTACTTCAGGCTTCATAACTCAACAAGATTCTTGATGGGATTACCTCTGCCAAGCACCCGGTTGAATTCGGCTTTTGCACTCGACAATTTGTCGGGGTTGTGGAGAAGCTCTGCCATTGCCCAGTCTAACGTGGTCGAGGTGCTATCTATTGCACCAAGGAAAATGTCCTGCTGGTAAATAAACGCTTGTGATTTGTTTCTTTTGCTGAAAATACTTTCTAGGAAAATGATTTCATAATTTTCATTACTGGGAAACTTATTTGTGGTATACAAACTTATTTGTAGCCCATTTTCAGTCTGTGCAATGTTTGCTACAAGGTCATCTAAAAAATCATTGCGAATAGACTTAAGCGACTTCTCGATAGTATCATCTCCCCGAACCAAACCTCTTTCATTGAGGGAAGATGGATCAATGAAAATGGGCTACTTGCTCAAGAAATCCTCCACACAATGAAAAAGACAAAAGCGCGCAGAGGATAGATTGTGATGAAAATCGACTTCATGAAGGCCTTCGACAAGCTAGAATGGAGCTTCATAGTTAAGATCCTAGAAAAACTCAAATTCCACTCAACTTTCATATCCTGGATTTACCAATGCATCTCCACATTCACATTCTCAATTTTATTGAACGGCTCGCCCCATGGTCACTTTTCACCATTCAGAGGTATTAGACAAGGAGATCCTATTTCACCTTACCTCTTTGTAATATCGATGGAAATACTGTCTCGGCTCCTCTACAGGGCGAAAGCCAATGGTGATATCAAGGGCATTCAGATTACAGATATCACATTTAATGTTTGCAGATGACCTACTTATTCTCTCGAAAGCAACAGAAGCAAACATTAAGAATGTCAAGAGCATACTCGACAAATTCTGCTCCTGGTCAAGCCAAGAAGTCAACTGCTCCAAATCAGGCCTCTTCTTCTCTAGGAGTACCCCGGCGGACACGAGAAGAAATGCAAAGATCATCCTTGCCATGAGGAAATTAAAGGAGGATGCCAAATATTTAGGGAACCCGTTGTTCGTCAAAAGGAAAAGAAAGGAATCTTTCCAATTCCTCATCGATAAGATTAAAAGCAAGCATGCCTCTTGGAAGGCAAAGGCACTTTCTTGGGCGGGAAGAGCTACTTTAATCAACTCAGTGATCAACAACACCCCATATACACCATGTCATTGTTTCGGCTACCCAAATCCACATTAAACACCGTAGACAAAGTGAGAAATAGATTCTGGTGAGGGCACAACAAACGATGAAGGAAGCTACTACGCCCCCAAGAATTGGGATACTATCTGCCAACCAAAATCAGAAGGAGGCCTTGGTTTCCGAAGGGCTTCAGACTCGAACAAGGCAATACTTTCCAAAACAACTTGAGCTCTAACAAGAACAAACAATAGCCTAGCTGGTAGAGCTTTTAGGGCAAAGTACGGTAACTTCCTCAATTCATCCAATCACTTCTCTTCATCGCCAATTTGGAAAGGACTTCAATGATGCAATGACACTATACAGGTAAGTACATGCTTCACTATAGGAAATGGCTCATCCATCTCAGTTTGGCTCGACCCATGGATCCCAGGTACGCAAGATCGCAATCCGTCCCCGAATTTAAATATAGCCCCCAACCCGGAGGTAAAGATACACGATCTAATGCTTCTCAACCCAAAGAGATGGAACGCTCCATTACTCACAAACCTCTTCGAGCAAAGCACAGTGGAGAAAATTCTCAAAATCCACATACCCTAGGAGGACTATGAAGATGCAGCACAATGGACACCAAACGCATCAGGGAAACACTCAGTCAAATCCTTTTATCTCATAGATCAACATAATATATTCCAAAGCAATAATAGAATTGCATGGAAAGCAATTTGGAAGCTGAAAATCCATGAACGTTTCAAACTCCACCTCTGGAGAATTGCTAGTGAATGCCTTCCCTAGTTTAGTGAAGAGAACACCCCGTGTCCTCTCTGCCAAACTAGTTCCGATAAAGCCGATCATCTCTATTGAGATTGTATCTTTTATCGTGTTGCTTGGAGGAAATCACCCTGGGACTTACAGTCAAGTGTTGTCCCATATACATCCATCGAGGATTTCATAAACTTCATTGCCCGCCCGCCTAGGACATTGATTACAAGCGCCTCTGATAAAATTAGTTTTTTCCTTATATGCTGCTATTATCTTATAACAATTGTGGAACTCACGAAATGATGCTTTGCATATAGGAAAACCAGAAGACCTCCGCGGAACCATCAAGAGAATCAAAGACTACTTCATGGAGCACAACAGAAGAGGACACAACTCGAAAAAGCAAGAAGGGAGCTCATCCATGCCATCCCTGCAACTTGAACTTGCACAAGAACCAATAGGACTTGATTGGAGCATTATCAACACGGATACAGCTTGGAGCACCAGTAGATCATGTCTCTCAGGGGTCCTACATCATCCACATAGTCCTCCAACCATTTCATGGTTCCAATCCTCTCAGGATGACATGCCAATCCAAGTAGAGGCTCGAGCAGTACTCCTGGCACTCTCAATTGTGGCAGGAAGGGAAAAGCCAAAGATCTGGTTACGTTGTGATGCTCTGATACTAGTCGATGCCATTTTACACCATACAACTCTCCGTGGGAAATTAGGAGCATAGTTCGGATATTATCTGTACTCTTAATAGTTTTTCAGACTGGATATGTTCCTGGATTCCAAGGTCGGATAACATCCTCGCCCATGACTTAGGCCAATTTGGCTCAAAGTCAAATTTTATCTCTTTATGTATGTTCCAAGGGTATCCGAACCTAAATTCAGATGTTGTCTCTTCCAATTATTAATAATATTATGCATTATTCATAAAAAAAAAACAGGAAAACACTTGTCAAACTACAAACAAAGATCAAAGTTGTCAAAAAATGAATTCCCTCCGAAATTCCTGATAATGATTTTCCAGAATTTGACCATAACCTCTTTCTTTCATTCACATCAGTTAGCTTCTCACGAGTTCCATCTGTTGGATCTCTGATCGGGGGTGGGGCCTCGCCAGCGTCATCTCGCTTGATGGTGTGGTGTGTCAACCAGGGAGGTCACCACAGTCCCCGGTTATCATCTCTCTTTGCGATGACGGCTAATTTTATTTTTCGATATTTTTAAAGCTCCGAAATTTGTCTTTTAGGCTACAACTAAACAAATTAAATTGATTTTCGTACTGTCCTATGAACACGTAAAAATAATTACTTTCTCTAAAATTACTTTCAATGTGAATGAATTTTAATTAGAAGGAAACAATTTACAGCAAGCAAACAAACCAAGCCTTAGTTTATTGTGAGCTTAGTTTACCTGTCCCATGCGCTGCGGGGAGTTCACTAGATCCGGGAGAATAGCTGGGCGAAACCTGGACATTCCAGATTAGCCAAAAAAAAAAAAGCTCTTCTGGACAGAATGACCTATTAGGGAGACTCTGTACCAATTTATAGAGAGTTGCGTTAAATTATTCTCCGTTTGTCTAGAATTTTGATATGGTTCTGTTTTTATTTTTATTCAAATTTCTATCTTTAGAAAAGATTTTATTTTCAAAATACTAGTAGAGACACACGTGTATTGCACACAGAAGCAATTATTACTACTCATTTTTAAATAGTTTTATTATAATATGAATTTTACATGAAATAAATTCAAGAAAAAGAAAGAAACTTCATAAGAAAACTGTACTCTATATTCGCATATAGCTCAGCAGCTTCAACCTAATGGAGATTATTTGCTCTAGACATCATTTCTAGCAATGGAGGATGGATAACTATTTTATCAACTCTATATAACTTCTATAAGACACATCTAAATCAAACCGCTTGAATCAATTCACGTTAGTAAAGAGAATCGTGACTCCATAAAAATCCGTTGAGAGATTAATTAATGCAAAGGTGTGCAGACTCTATTTATATTTATTACTTAATGCTAAGAAAATATCATTGAGCCTCTTTGCTCGGGTAGGTACAAATGGCACACTATTTTGCTGAATCACGTATATTTTGTATGTAATTTATTCTCCTTTCTGTTTTGTCTTCACTGCCTGTTGTGCCTATTTTTCAACATATTTTACAAATATAGATTCCTAGATCGATTGCGAAGGACTCATTCCATATACTAGTCTTTATATACTCCCTCAACTAAGGCAGAAAGATACTCACCACGCATTGTAAGTGTACTAGTGGAAGATAGTCTACGCATTACCTCGAATTAATTTTGATAGAGGAAAATTATACTTATAATGTGTCTAAATCATCATTTTATCTTTTTATAATATTAACAGTAATACTAAAATGTTCAGAAATATTTTCATTTACTTGATAACATAAGTCAATGAATTAAGTAGATTTTTTAACCCAAAAATATGAAGATAAAATTTGGGTAACCGATACCATAATAAAAAACTAGAACTTAAACATACAATGAAAATAGAGGAAATTTATGTAAGTGGTTATTGTATAAATCAAAATATAATAATTCATTTATATATATATATATATAATAAGCTATTAATAAAATCTAGCATGAACTTCCTTGACCTATCAAATTAAAATTTGTTCAAAAATAATCTCTAATGGGTAATCTCTAATGGGGAAGGTCTATTGCGCAATCGATTGCACATACAATCAAAATAAATTACTACTAGTAAATTAATAATAAATAAAGTAAGTTTCACCCAGAAAAAGATAAAAGAAAGTAAGCAAGTCGCACAAATTTTAAAGCAAATTACACGCATTTCAAAGTAAATTATTCAAATTTTGAAATAAAATATACAAATTTTGAAGGATCCTACTGAAATTTTTAGTAAAATACTTATAAGTTTTTACTCTTTCTTTTGATTCCTCATTCTCTGGCGGGGAGGCTTCCCTTCGGGAGTTCAACACATCCCTTGTCCTTCGCTGCTGTGGCGACAAAGATCTCCTAGGACAGACTAGATCTAGCCAAGAACAGTTGTGATTATTAGTATTCAACATCCCCATTTCATGCCCTTCAAAGGTTAACTGGAGCTGGAATAAGAAACAGCCGAAACCACTACATCGGTGCCCGGGTTGAGCCCTCTCGGGCATTAAAATAATGTTCAACGTGTTTAATTTGTCACCGATATGATCTTGACTGATTTCATGCTCTATCTCTCTCTCTCTCAATTATGTCAATAAACTACACAAATTACAATAATTTGTTTGACCCGGCACCATTACCTTCCAACTAATTTTTTTTCTTTTTTTCTTTTTTTATAACTCATCCATTAAAAGAATTTTTAGAGTACAAAATAGAGAACAAGAAATGAAATCTAAGACTCTATTGATCTCCGATTTAGCTAACAATTTTTGATTCCATGGGTGAGTACTAGTAGCGAACGTGAGCAAAATGGAGGGAGAAGAGATGGATGCAGTGAAGAAGCTTCAATAATTGATATCTCCACGGAAAGCCATATGACTTTTTAATTTAAGAGATCGCGTTTTTAGTGTCTAACTCGATGATAAGAGAAGAGCCAAAGAGTGAAGTATTTAAGGAAGAAATTTGAAGAGCTTTCCTTACAGTCAGCCACTGCGCATAATTCAGATCGATTATGCCCAAAGAGGACGAGAACATGCACTAATGCCAATTCGAGTCTTTCCAGATACTCATCTCTTGAATAGGAGCATCCGTATTAATGGAAACTGGGAGAAGTCTTGAAAAGCTAGATTTAAGTGGCTCATTTCTAATCCATGACTTAGACCAGAATAGTGTATTTTGACCATTTCCAATCGAGATTGAAATATGGAGGACAATATTTGATGAACAAAAGGATCCACACAGAGACAAACTAATGAAGGAAGACTAAGGACATCTAGAGGAATTGATTCACTGAGAGGGGAGCCAAGCAATGGAAGACAGCTGGTGCATATATATATCACAAATAACTTTTTTTCCTTAGAGAATTACCTTCCAACTACTAAAGTGGGGAACGCATCCAAACAAGAAGGAAAAAGTCCACAATCTTTATTGTCATGCATAATTATCATTTACATCGCGTTATCAACTTTTGGAAATCCACAGACTATAGAATAATAATGCATTTAATTAATTTTAGAGTCAGGTGTGATTTTGGTCCATAAAATATCCATTGCCATGGGTTTGGTCACTCAAAATTTTTTGTCATTGTTTCCGTCCCTCAACCTTCATTCCGTCTGATGTTTTAGTCATGCAGTCATCTTGTGCGTGCCAACCGTGACAGAAATCTTACGTGACGGATGAGTTGGACGTAAATCCGTTAACCACCACCCCCCATGATCCCTTTGCAAATATATATAAAAATAAGCTCAAATTCTACCAGCAAGTGTACTGGGTCAGATCAAGTAATATAGTGATGAATAGAGTGTCGATCCCACAAGGATTAATTAAGTACTAAACCTATATTAGATTCTATTATTATCTAAGCAATCAAATTAAGAGAATTAACTAATTAACTACTAATCAACCTAAATCGTCACAAAGAGCAGAAAGAGAATTGTACGAAAATATATCAATTGAAAGTGGGAAAAACAGAATCCACCCTAGTTTCACTAATCAGATTGCCATCATGTTATATAGACTGATAGCTATGTGATTATTCAAGTGAGTTTATCAAGCCTTTAAAATTAAAGTCTTAAACCTCTAATTAATCAATCAGCTCCCGCATCTCTAATTAATAGTGGACTCTAAATTATAATCATACACCTTCCAGTGCTATGATTGTCTAATGCCCTAAATTAATTATCCCTAATGTCTTAGCGAATAACTAACTAGAAACATTGCATTAATCCCTGGATAATCTCTAATTAAACTAATTAACGCAGCTATCGCATTTAACTAATTAGTCTAATCAAGAATTCCTAACAAACACTATATCAACTCCCGTATCAATAGCGTTTCTAACAATTATAACCAATTAAGAATTAAAATTGAAATTATAGGAATTGCAATCATGAATCATCAACACATCTATTAATCCTATAACATGGCGACAATCATCATATTAGCTACCTAGGGTTTCATCATATTCCCACAAAAGAAGCTTAGAATATCATGGAATTGAAAACACAATTATAATTCCAAGGAGTCATTGCAATAGAATTCATATTCAGCAGTAAACTCAAGATATTGAATCCTAAAACAAAAACCCAACAATTCCTTTAAGGAATTATCTCTTCCACAATTCTTCGCTTCAAATCAATTGATCCAGGTGACGGCTCCAGACAAGACCCTCTCCAAAAACTCTCTAGGTTAAAAGAATGGTGAAAGATGGCTCCCCCCCTAGGGTTTCCTAATCTTGTTATGAGGAGTATTTATATCCACAACAAAAAAAAGATTTCCGAAAGATATATGCTGGCTCCAAATTGCGCAAAACTCCTCAATATTGCTCGTAATTCCATCTAAGTCCTCAAAAACCTACAATATCAAATTACACATAATTAAGCACCGACTTCTTATAATTTCTATAAAATTAATAATAATTTAACATGAATTGCACAATAAAATATGAGTATAATATGCCCTTATCAACTTCCCCACACTTGAACTTTTGCTTGTCCTCAAGCAAAATAAATAAGACCAAGGAAAGAAATCTATCAGAGAGAGTACAAATTTTCATATTCACTGATTTAAGCATTTGATATCTCATAATTTATTACTCGTTATTTTGTGGTGCCCACTGCTCAAACCAAACTGGAAACATGTGATCAGAGTACTACAGTTGAAATTAACCAGCTAATCTAGAGAAAGCAAATTTTAATCCAAGCGTTTAGCCTAAGATTTCTATTTCAAAAGTAAATACTCAGTCCTATAAGGAAAAATGCACATTTAAACTTCATAGCTGTTAGCAGGCATATAATCCCTCTAATTTTCCCTCTAAGCAAGTCAACAAGGTAGTGAAAGCATATGGTATCTGCTTCGTCCCTAGGTTTTCTTCCTTTTTATTACAAGTCTTAATTTATTTTTTTGTTTTTGCATTCAATTTTTCCTTTCTGTTTAAGAAGCAAATTTTTTTTTTTTTTTTTTCAAGTCCAATTTTTGTTTGAACTTGTGCCTTTCCGCTCTTCTCGTTATAGTGAGTTCATTGAGTCGGCACATCCCGGGCTCATCACCCAAGTGACCGGGTTTTAAAGGGACCCCTACGAACTCTTTCTCACTCTAACATTCAAGTTAGGATACTCATAACTCAATTCTTGAGTCATTGGAGTAAAGGCTATGCTTGCTTTTTTTTTTTGAATGCTCACTAACACTTTTCAGACTTCTTTTATAGGAATCACTAAGTACAAAGCTTCTTCTACCTCTTTCACTAAATGTTAAAGTGCTATTAGAATAATTAAAAAGAGGATATACTAACTAACTTTGCTTAGAAGTAGACCTGTTTATTTTTCACTTAAGGACTTGACCGACTCTTAAACTTCAAACTCTAGGGCTAAAAACTAGGTAAATTTGATTTCTAAAGATTTGACTAATTAATTTTAACTAAGTACAAAAATCACAACAGTGGTGAGTAGGGCGCCTAAGTGAGTCAATTTTTTTCAAACAATTCCTGAACAAATGCTATCAACAGTATTCTTCGTACAATCTCTAGATTTCAATAATTAAAAAAAATTTAAAAAAAAAAAAAAAATTTGGCCTAACAATTGCCAGATAACTTAAGGACAATTATAATTCAAGGTGACAGGGAAGTATAACTATTTATCAACAAAGACAGGCATTAGATGTCATGAGTAACAAATTAAATCACAGAATTCAGACATCAACACTATACTCAATTTTATACTCCATCTGTTTAGTATCTCCCTTCCCCACACTTAGATTAAACAGTGTCCTCACTGTTCCTAATGTAGCTCTAGTAAAACGAAAATAAAAATAAAGAACATAAGAGAAAAAGAGATACTAGTACTTCCCCGGTTTCGAAAAATTAAGTTGAAGCAATTGGAGTTCCAACTGGTATAGCAATAGAGAGAGTCAGCAGTTGTTATCCACCCTGGCTTCAAAAACAAAAAGAAAACAACAAAAAGAACAAAAATAGCAGATAATCCATCTTAACTAAAACAATCAAATAGCAAATATCCCAAGTCTACCCAATGAGTGGGTGCTTGATAAAGTACAAACCAACAGCAAATCAAAATAAAACAAATGAAGCAAAAGAATTGAGAGCCAACAGGGACTTTAGCTCTCAGACATGGGCTGCCTCCCATGAAGCACTTAGTTTATAGTCGCTAGTTCGACTTTTCCAATTCTTCAACCGAATTTGCTAGATCCACCGTAGTGGCATCACCATCAATATTTTCCCCTTCAAAGTAATGCTTGAGAAGATGACCGTTTACTTTAAAAGTGCGGTCATCTTCTGACTTCAGCTCAACTGCACCATAGGGAAAAACATTAGAAATAACAAATGGTCCAGACCATCGAGATTTTAACTTACCTGGGAACAACTTCAAGCGAGAGTTGTATAATAGGACTTTCTAACCAGGCAAAAACTCTCGCTTTAGGATGTTCCTATCATGCCATCGCTTGGCTCGCTCCTTGTATATCCTAGCATTTTCATATGCTTCCTCTCTCATCTCAGCCATCTGATTCAATTGGAGCAATCTCTTTTCACCTGCAGCTTGTAAATCAAAGTTAAGGTATTTTATGGCCTAATATGCTTTGTGCTCAAGCTCTACTGGTAGGTGACATGATTTACCATAAACAATCTTGTATGGGGACATTCCTATGGGGGTTTTGAAAGCTGTCCTGTAAGCCCACAATGCATCATCAAGTTTTAAAGACCAATCTTTCCTAGATGCATTGACTGTTTTCTCTAAGATACGCTTTATTTCCCTATTGGACACCTCAACCTGTCCACAAGTCTGTGGATGATAAGGGGTGGCAATTTTATGAGTAACTCCATATTTTGATAATAATTTTTCAAATTGCCGATTGCAAAAATGTGATCCCCCATCACTTATAATGGCTCTAGGTACCCCAAATCTTGAAAAGATGTTCCTTTTCAAAAATCTGATTACAACTCTGGCATCATTACTTTGTAGAGCAACTGCTTCTACCCATTTTGAAACATAATCAACAGCCACAAGAATATATTTATTTGAAAAAGAAGAGGGAAAAGGACCCATAAAGTCTATTCCCCACACATCAAAAAGCTCAATTACAAGAATGCTATTTTGTGGTACTTCATGTCTCCTAGAAATATTGCCAGTTCTTTGGCATGGAGCACAAGACATAATGTAATTCCTGCAATCATGAAATACTCTAGGCCAATAAAATCCACAAGATAAGATCTTAGTTGCAGTTCTTTCCACACCAAAGTGGCCTCCTGCTTCCTTAGAATGACAGTGTTGTATTATGCTAAGTTGTTCAATTTCAGGCACACAGCGTCTAATTACTTGGTCAGCACAATATTTAAACAGATATGGTTCATCCCAAAAATAGTATTTCACATCATGCAAAAATTTCTTTTTCTGTTGAGATGACAAACCATATGGTGTGATGTTGCTAACCATGTAATTGACTATATCAGCATACCAAGGTAATCCTTGGATTTCTGCTACATGCAATTGTTCATCAGGGAACTTTTCATTAATGGGTGAATCTAAACAATCAGATTCCAAACGGGATAAGTGATCAGCCACTACATTTTCAGTTCCCTTTGTGTCTCTAATTTCCAGGTCAAATTCTTGTAGCAGTAGAATCCAACGAATTAGCCTAGGTTTAGCATCAGCTTTGGCAAACAAATATTTCAGGGCAGCATGGTCTGTGTATACTATGATCTTAGAACCTATCAGATAAGGCCGAAACTTGTCACATGCAAATATGACTGCTAAAAGCTCCTTTTCAGTTGTGGCATAGTTCTTTTGGGCCTCATTTAAAGTTCTACTAGCATAGTATATTGCATGAAATACCTTACCTCTCCTTTGCCCAAGTACTGCTCCTACAGCATAGTCGCTGGCATCACACATCAGCTCAAACGGAAGCTCCCAATTAGGTGCAACGATCACTGGTGCAGAAGTGAGTTTCTCCTTCAATAAATTGAATGCCTGCAAACAATTGTCATTAAAAACAAAAGCAGAATCTTTTTCAAGTAAATTACAAAGAGGTCTAGAGATTTTAGAAAAGTCCTTGATAAATCTCCTGTAGAAGCCAGCATGTCCTAAGAAGCTCCTTACTCCTTTTGTTGAAGTGGGTGGTGGCAACTTCTCTATTATCTCCACTTTTGCTCGATCAACTTCAATCCCTTTCTTTGACACCTTGTGACCTAAGACTATACCCTCTCTTACCATAAAATGACATTTCTCCCAGTTCAGAAGCAGATTAGTCTCCTTACATCTTTTAAGCACACAGCCTAAATTTGTCAGACAAGATTCAAATGACTTCCCAAAAACAGAGAAATCATCCATAAATATTTCAATAAAATTCTCTAACATGTCAGAAAATATAGACATCATGCACCTCTGGAAAGTGGCAGGTGCATTACAGAGACCGAAAGGCATTCTCCTAAAGGCAAAAGTGCCATAAGGACAAGTAAATGTGGTTTTCTCCTGGTCCTCGGGTGCTATATGAATCTGATTGTAACCAGAATAACCATCTAGAAAACAATAATAATTATGCCCTGCAAGTTTTTCTAGCATCTGATCAATGAAGGGGAGGGGGAAATGGTCTTTACGGGTAGCATCATTTAGTTTCCTGTAATCTATACAAACTCTCCACCCAGTCACAGTACGAGTCGGGATTAATTTATTGACCTCATTTTTAACCACAGTCATACCACCCTTTTTGGGCACTACTTGAACAGGACTAACCCATTTACTATCTGAGATAGGATAGATAATACCTGCATCCAACAGTTTAAGCACTTCTTTCTTCACTACCTCTTTGAGAGTTGGGTTAAGTCGCCTCTGTGGTTGCACTATGGGTTTGCACTCAGCTTCCAACATTATCCTGTGAGTGCAAATCAAAGGGCTGATCCCTTTGATATCTGCAATAGTCCATCCTATTGCCTCCTTGTGCTCTCTCAGCACGCTTAGGAGCTGTTGCTCCTGATCACCTGTCAAGGAAGAAGAGATAATTATTGGCAAAGTATCATCTATTCCAAGATAGGCATATTTTAAATGGCTAGGCAATGGTTTAAGTTCTAGCACCGGGGACTGTGTCAAAGATGATACTGGTTTTGTCGCACTAGTGCCCAGCTCCTCATAGTAGCGAGCCTTGATTTCTGATACCTTCTCCACAGATTCTTCCTCATGCTCATCATCATCACTCCAATCGTCCAGATCCCTAAGGACTGATTCCATTGTATCCACACCTGCTTTCTCCTCCACAGACTCAGAGATAAGCTCATCAATAATATCAATGGTGTAACATGATTTGCCATCATCAAATTTCTTTATGGCGTCATAAACATTAAAAGTTATTTGTTCATTCATAACTCTTAAAGTGAGCTTACCTTGTTCCACATCTATTAATGCTTTACCTGTCGCAAGGAACGGTCTGCCAAGGATCATGGGCACCTCTCTGTCCTCCTCTATCTCCAAGACTATGAAGTCGACTGGAAATATGAATTTGTCTACCTTCACCAGGACATTCTCAACAATACCCTTTGGATATTTGATACTCCTGTCAGCAAGTTGCAAGGTAATATGAGTTTTCTTGCATTCTCCAAGTCCAAGTTTCCTGAAAATAGACAGAGGCATTAAATTTATACTTGCACCTGAATCAATAAGAACGTTCTCAAAATGAAAATTCCCTATAGTACAAGGAACAGTGAAACTCCCCTGATCTCTTTGTTTGCGTGGTAAGTTAGGCAAGTCCTTTTGGAGAATCATAGAACACTCTCCTGTAAGCATCACAGGCTCACTCCCATCAAACTTTCTCTTTTTAGTGAGCAGATCCTTCATGAATCTAGCATATGAAGGCATCTGCTGGAGTGCTTCTGCAAATGGAATGTTGATTTGCAGCTTTTTAAAAACATCTAGGAATTTAGCAAATTGGGCGTCCAACTGTTGTTGCTTCAATCTTCCTGGAAAAGGGACAGGAGGAACATACGGTTTCACCCCTAGTGACTTCTGCCTTGGTTCCTCCACCTTTTGCTTACCTTTGTCTTTCTCCGGACTCTCCTCCTGAGTTTGAGCTTTTCTATTGACTATTTCCAATTCCTTGCCACTCCTCAGCATTATAGCATTGACACCCTTGGGGTTCTCTTCAGTGTTGCTGGGTAAAGACCCTGATGGTCTATTACTCAATTGCTGAGAAATCTGACTAATCTGACCCTCTAGGTTTCGAATAGTGGCTTGTTGATTCTGTAGCATGGTGTCAGTCTTTTGCATATAGCTCAACATGAGCTCTTCCATTCTCAACTGACTTTGCTGAGGTGGAGCATTCTGAGCAGGGCCTTGCTTTTGGAATCCAGGTGGCGGTTTAAGTGCATTATTCTCATTCCTCCATGAGAAATTAGGATGATTACGCCACCCGGGATTGTAAGTGTTCGAATAAGGCCCTTGATTACTCCGTTGGAAGTTGTTGACAAAGTTCACTTGCTCTCCATTGGGTGAAGCCGAGGGATTTCCAGACATGCATTCAAGAGTCGAATGTGGTCCTGAACACAACTCACAAAAAGCAACCTGATTAGTATTAAAAGAATGTGCTGAGGTGAGTTTACTTACCTGGGTAGTGAGAGCTGAAATCTGGGTTGTCAAATTAGCAATAGTGTCCATGTCATTGACTGATGCCACTCTTGATTTACTTCTTTCGTTCTGCCAATTATGTGCACTGGAGGCCATCTCTTCTATCAAAGCACTTGCTTCATCATAATTCTTACCCATCAGTGCGCCTCCTGCTGCAGCATCTACTAGAGACCTCAATGTATCATCCAGGCTAAGATAGAAGACCTCAATTAGGAGATTATCTGGCAATCCGTGATGTGGGCACTTTCTGATTGCCTCCTTGAATCTCTCCCATGCCTCATAAAGTGATTCACCATTGAACTTGGTGAAGTTAGTGATTTCGTTCCTCAATCTTGCAGTCCTAGCTGGTGGGAAAAATCTCCTGAGAAACTTAGATGAAAGGTCGGCCCAGGTGGTGATGGACTCTTGTGGCAGTGAATTGAACCAGGCTCTCGCTTTATCCCTAAGCGAGAAAGGAAAAAGCTGTAATCTAATAACATCATCAGTGACATTATTCATCTTTACCGTGTTACAGTATTGGAGGAATCCTGCAATATGCTCATCAGGACTCTCGTTGGGATATCCTCCAAACTGATTTGATTGAACCATCTGGATGAGTGCTGGCTTCAGTTCAAAGTTATTAGCTGGAATAGTGGGCCTTCTGATCGCAGAACCCATAATAGTAGGTACTGCATAGTCTCGAAGTGCTCTGGCAGCACCCTGTATTTGGCGGTTGATGTCATCATCTGCCATCTCAACTACCTGCAATTCTTCCCTTCTTCTGTTCTCTCTTCTCAACCGATGCAAGGTGCGCTCTATCTCAGGATCTAATGGTAGAAGTTCAGCACTTCTACTCCTGCGCATAGAATACCTGCAAAGAGAACAAGAAATAAACACACAGTAAAGTGCGCCTAAATTAACAATAGAACTAAAGGTGGTCTAATATTAAGTTAATCCCCGGCAACGGCGCCAAAAACTTGATCCCTTTGCAAATATATATAAAAATAAGCTCAAATTCTACCAGCAAGTGTACTGGGTCAGATCAAGTAATATAGTGATGAATAGAATGTCGATCCCACAAGGATTAATTAAGTACTAAACGTATATTAGATTCTATTATTATCTAAGCAATCAAATTAAGAGAATTAACTAATTAACTACTAATCAACCTAAATCGTCACAAAGAGCAGAAAGAGAATTGTACGAAAATATATCAATTGAAAGTGGGAAAAACAGAATCCACCCTAGTTTCACTAATCAGATTGCCATCATGTTATATAGACTGATAGCTATGTGATTATTCAAGTGAGTTTATCAAGCCTTTAAAATTAAAGTCTTAAACCTCTAATTAATCAATCAGCTCCCGCATCTCTAATTAATAGTGGACTCTAAATTATAATCATACACCTTCCAGTGCTATGATTGTCTAATGCCCTAAATTAATTATCCCTAATGTCTTAGCGAATAACTAACTAGAAACATTGCATTAATCCCTGGATAATCTCTAATTAAACTAATTAACGCAGCTATCGCATTTAACTAATTAGTCTAATCAAGAATTCCTAACAAACACTATATCAACTCCCGTATCAATAGTGTTTCTAACAATTATAACCAATTAAGAATTAAAATTGAAATTATAGGAATTGCAATCATGAATCATCAACACATCTATTAATCCTATAACATGGCGACAATCATCATATTAGCTACCTAGGGTTTCATCATATTCCCACAAAAGAAGCTTAGAATATCATGGAATTGAAAACACAATTATAATTCCAAGGAGTCATTGCAATAGAATTCATATTCAGCAGTAAACTCAAGATATTGAATCCTAAAACAAAAACCCAACAATTCCTTTAAGGAATTATCTCTTCCACAATTCTTCGCTTCAAATCAATTGATCCAGGTGACGGCTCCAGACAAGACCCTCTCCAAAAACTCTCTAGGTTAAAAGAATGGTGAAAGATGGCTCCCCCCCTAGGGTTTCCTAATCTTGTTATGAGGAGTATTTATATCCACAACAAAAAAAAGATTTCCGAAATATATATGCTGGCTCCAAATTGCGCAAAACTCCTCAATATTGCTCGTAATTCCATCTAAGTCCTCAAAGACCTACAATATCAAATTACACATAATTAAGCACCGACTTCTTATAATTTCTATAAAATTAATAATAATTTAACATGAATTGCACAATAAAATATGAGTATAATATGCCCTTATCACCCCACCCCCCGAATTGCCAAAAACGGCGTCAATTGTATTCCTTGCCCACCCGCCGTAACACGACATCGTTCACCCGCTCCCCCTGCCACACCTGCCAAAAAAAAATTGTGAAACGACGTTGTCCCCCCTAAAACCCTCAACCACAAAAACGATGCGTTTAGAAGCCCCCTTAATAGCCTATTGCCCGAAATCCCCAATTTGCCAATTACAAGCCATAATTGCAAATTGGCACCCCCAAATTTGAAACCCTAACTCCAATTACAAATCTAGTGTAGAGGAAGGAAGAGGTTTTGAGGCTGGGCACTCGAACTACAGTTCAATCGTAGGGGAAGGAAGAAGTTTGAGGCTGGCTACTCCAATTACAGTGGAAGAAAGAAGTTCTAGGCTTTGGAGAAAGAAGTTCGAGGCTGGACACTCGAATTATAATTCAATCGAAGAGGAAGAAAGAAGTTCCATGTGAGGGAAAGAAGCCTTAATCACTTGCCACTCCAATTACAATTTAATTGCAGAGGAAAGAGATGAACAAAGATCGTAAATTGAGCTTGACCTGCCATTCCAATTGCAAATCGAGCATCTCGAGTTGGGTCGATTCTTTGTTATTGTGGACAAATAGCACGTCAGATGATCTCGAAGACCATTGCAAATCCTGATCAACCATTTTACAGGTGTCCTTTATGGAATGATGAAGCTCATACCTGTGGGTATTTTGAGTGGGAAGACCAACTTCTTAACACTTCTTCAGTTGAAGACCAACTTCAGAGGAATGAGATGTTGCTAAAAAGAAGGATTGTGGAATGTGAGTTTCAACTAAAGAAGCTGGCTGGGCAGTGATGGATTGTGACAATTATAATGGGTGAGTTGTTTATGAGGATTACTGTGTTATGAGCTTGTGAGGCTCGACTGAGCTTGTTGGTTGTGAGGATTACTGAGGGTTGGTTCTGAGCTTTTTGCTTATTGGATTGTGGGTTGTTTTTGTTAGCTGGGATATGTTGGATTGCTGTGGTTTGTTTTAGAGCAATGAGTTGGAAGTTTTTGCAAGTTGTTATCCAACTCAGCCCTATGTATGGAACTTTGCAAATTGGTATGTATTGTTGTTGCTAATGAAATTCATTTGCCAAGTTCTTGTCCATTTGTCATTCTCCATCTCCATCTGTATTGTCTATTGAAATATATTGTAATTTGCTGTCCATCTCCATCTCGGGAACCAACCAGAAGATCTTCTGCACTTCTAACCCGGGAACCAACCAAAAGATCTTCTTTGGTTTTTTTATATCCATGCTTAACATATAAGTCCTCAATTTCTGGATATGATACTCTATCAATATTTATCCCCTCTCCCCCATACATCAATTTCTCCACCAACATATTGCATACGAGGTTCAGGCACTAACTCACCCCATGGTGAAAAATCTATGTGATATGTCATCATCCATTATTTGTACATGTATTAAAAAAATCACTATTGTTCTGAACCAAAAGCAGTGAACCACAAAATGGACTACAAGAAGGGACCACAAATAAAAAGGGACAACAATAACCAAGAAGGGACAACAACCAAGAGCAGTGAACAACGAAAGGGACGACAAGAACGGACCACGAAGAAAAGGGGTAAAAGGCTGCGATTAGGAACCAAAAGCATACAACAAATTGGAAGTTTCTAACTGCAATTCGACAACATTTGCTTCACAAACAGTATGGGACAACAACCAAAGTCGCCTTTTCGCCATTCCCAAATATTCCAATTGCGATTCAACAACAAAAATTGAAAAGGGAAGGGAATCTTAACCGGCTGATGCTAAGGAACGGAATGCAATCACCCAAAATTGCTTAGATCAAATAGATTGCTGCCACAATTGAAATTTTTGCCTCTTCAATGTGCGAAATAACAGATCTTCTTTGCCCAATTTGAACAAACCGAAATCAAATTGTATAACGATTACAACATTTGGGGATCTTTGTTTGACCTAAAACCCTAAACGACAACATCTGTGTGTGACTTTTATTAATTAAGCAAACTGTTTAGCACCAAGGCTTGAGAAACAAACGGATTAAGGCACTAGGTCTGAACCCGAAATGCTGTTTGGTCAACTGAAGGAACTTTATAAATATATAAACAACCTTTAGATCTTGAGATTCCGATACTATGAACCACAGAGAAGCAATAAAACACCTCAATCGATACATGGTGCTGCCAAAAGTTCCGAGGGCAAGTTCAATTTTATTCATAACGGAGAAGTACATGAGTTTTGCCACTTTTAATAGCGATAAATGAAATCCCTCTCTATGGTTTATTACTAGGACGTTGTAAGAGCCCCTATCCTCCGGGTTATATGCACTAACTAGATCACGTAGCAAACATTGGTTTTGGATTCACAGAGGCACGGGCACAGCTCGAAGAGGATGAGCCATTCGCAAGGTCATGCCAAAAGCCTCCTCCATGTTCATGTCCTCAGGTTTCATCCCATTTTCGAGCTTCCAGTCAAAGCAATTCACGAGGGAGCCCAGCATTAAGTGCAACATTCTCATGGCCAATGGCAAACCTGGGCATATTCGACGGCCTGCCCCGAAAGGAATGAGCTCGAAATTCTGCCCCTTAACATCAATTCCCGAGTTGGGCCCCAAGAACCTTTCTGGCATGAATGCGTCCGGGTCCTCCCACGAGCTCGTGTCCCGACCTATGGCCCAAACATTGACGAGAACCTGCACGCCCTTGGGTATGGTGAAGCCGCAGAATTCAGTCTCCACCTTGGCCTTGTGAGGCACCAGCAAGGGGACGGTCGGGTGCAGTCTGAAGGTTTCTTTGATTTCTGCCTGCAGGTATGGTAGTTGCGGGATATCAGATTCTTTCAGGGGGTTACCCCTGCCAATTATCTGCTCGAGCTCGGCTTTTGCTCTCGATAACTTATCTGGATTGTGGAGAAGCTCCGCCATCACCCATTCTAACGTGGTCGAAGTGGTATCTGTACCAGCGGCAAACAAGTCCTGCGTATTACATTAATCAACTTCAGTAAGACCAATCAAGGTAAATAAATTTTCTAGCTAGTCTATACAAAATATAAAGGAGTGGATTGGCCTCACTCTCTCTCTCTCTCCCCTGGCTAGTCTATACTAAATTTTCTTGCTAGTCTATACTAAATATAAAGGAGTGGATGGTTTAGTCTATACTAAACAATGCACTCTTACTGCAACGTCGCAGTAGGCGGACGTGCATAATTAGTTATGTATTTCCCAAAACTAATTAGGATGGGGAGGTGATATAGTTGAGGAGTCACCGTAAGAAATTTCAGCAATTTGGATTTATGACAAACTATTTCCATTAGAAATTCCATCAAAAATTGGTTTGGAAGTTTTTGGTAGAATTTTCACATAAACATTTGAGAGAATTTGTAAGTAAGATAATTTTTCACAATTTATCAAAGTCTACTGGAAATAGGTTGGAATGTTTTTATCGAAAGATTTTTAAATAAATAAAGATACTTTTCAATAGAACGTTTGCTGAAAATGATAAAAAAAAAACTTCTTCAAATTAAAATTTATAACATAATTTTAGATGAAACTTACGTCAAGAAAAATATAAATTTGATGGAATTTGTGATAGTAATTTAATCGAAAATTTTTAAATAAGATTATTTAAAAGAATACAAAAAGGTCTGTTTAAAAACAAAACAAATTACGTGAAGGGTAAAATAAATAATAAAATTGTAAGTTTAGATAAGAAGTCCTTGCACGTTGGATTACCCATTGGTCTTTTAAAATGGAGCCTATGGATTCGAATTTCATTTGCACAAAATTAATTTTGTTGGACTTGGGCCAAGGTGGCTCGCAGTCGGATTGGTTCATTTCGGACCACTATCTACCCGGTTTGTCTATCATAAAACATAGGGATTTTCGACTATTTTTAAAATTAAAAAAATCAGGCTTTTACTTGCTAAAGAGTACAATGTAGTTGCTAAAATTTATAATAACAAAAATAACTCAGTTGCACGTCACTTGGCACAGCTCCATAGCTACAGAGCTTGACAGCTAAATAAATATATAGATGAAAAATATATTTAGTTGTTAAAAATGATTTTTGAGAAACTAAAGAGAATTACTTAGTTGCTAATTTACTATTATGTTGTAGTGTTGAATTGCTATTGGTTAATATTAGAGCAATTTACGAGCAACTACTCATTGTATTTACCGAAAAATTCGCATAAAAGGTTGTATCCACTTAGTGGACAAGCTTATCATTTTATAGGAATTATAGAAAAAATACGAAAGTCATTCCTTTTAAAACAAAGACAGAACTAATCTCATGCATTTTAATAAATGGTTCTCAAATATGCTTTTTGCAACATAGAGTGCACATATTATTGTATATTACGAATAATTATGAAATTGATCGTATTACGAATAATTACACAATTTTGAAAGATAGATGTGTAACTCTTCTTACTACATTAGATAAGAAAAGATAATCACATATAATAAGAAAATGAATTGGAATTCTTATTTCACTAATATATAGTGTTTGCGTGCAACGCACGCGCCTGTCTACTAGTATTTGGAAAAAACTACAATCAAGTGATATAAGTCCTTAATAAATTAAATATTGAGAGAACTTTATTTTTTAGTGAACCAATCTGACTTCAAATTTAGATTAGTATATATTGAACTTCTAAATACCAAATGGTGCAGAATGAAAACATGAAATACTTTTCAGAGATATTTGTCAATATAATCCTCTTCACTGCGTGGACACTGGAACAACTATGAAGAGAGTCTACACGAGGAATTGGATCAAGTGGGGGCTACCTACATGAACATCAAGATTAGAACGACTAAATTTTTGTTTTTCCTTTGGAAATCATAGGATAGTATATTTTGCTTTCAAAATATATATATGTATTTATTGAAATTGATATAGACAAGAATACAAAATTAAATATATAAAAATTACAAAAGGCCATTGGGAGGACATGTAAATCACGCGATTACTAGGTTACAATTATCCAAAATTTTACTATTCCTCTTTGCTTCTTGCTCCGCGCACCGGCCTCATCTTCGACATGCTGCATCGTACCTCCACAACTCACAAGCTTTAGCTTCACCACTTGTGCTTTTCAACTCTATAAAGCATCAAGTAATGAGGCTAAAGCTTTTGAGAGGTAAGAGGTATGGCAGAATGAGCAAGGCGCAGACGGCTCAAGCGTGGCAAAGCAAGAGCATTTAAAATTAACATGGAACGCGCTTGCATGAAATTATAATAATTTATTACGTGAAATATTATAAATATAGATTCTTTTCGGATGTTTAACAGAATTATGAGGAAGTTTTTTAAAATAAATATTTGTGAAAAAGTTAAAAGAACTTAGAAGAAGAAGTGATACAGAAGAAAAAATTTTGAATAGATAAAGAAAAAAGTCGATTAATCAATAACTCATTGCCACATATCAAATAAGAGCGAGTTCCACCATAAACTATCTTTTGCCTTTGAGTATATAGACCTTTTTTTTCCGCATAGAATAGTAATATATACCGATAGGGATAGGAAATGATCAGCAAGGACCCAAAGATAAAGAAAGTTATATTGAATAAATATATAAATAACCTGAACACAAATTTTCTTTTTCTTGATATGTACCATGATATCCAATTTTGCCCATTGAAGGGCAAAATTCTCAAGAGCGCAGAATTTCAAAATAAAGTTAAAACTTTTGATAAAGGATGTGTTACTTTAAATATACTCGAAAGAATTACATTATTTAATTTGCAACCGAGCAACCATCAATCACTTGCCTTCTTTCTTTCTACCAAATTATAATCACTTGCTAGGTTGATTTTGTTTATTAATGCCCCTACTTCAATTTATATCAGAAAAAAAAGGGAAAAAAGCTTGTCTTTAAGTATACTGAGAAGGTAGAACGAAACAGTAAGGGAAACAAGTAAGGGGAAATGTTATTAAGTACCAAAAGCAGAAACTTGATATGGTCCATGCTAATCCCTTCATTGTCGTCTTCATTAATATCAAGTAGAGAATCCAAAACATCATTGGTCCTTGTAGGATCAGCTGATTTCCCCCTTAACTGCAACCTCTTCTTGATTAGGCCATCAAATATATCGAGCATCTGCCCAAAATAGACGGCCAAATGACGCCTCCGGCCGTTGGGGTCAATCAGCTTGAGCACAGGGAAATAATCGGCGAGGTTCGGTTTCCCGACCTCGACCATCAAGTTCCATACGATATCCCTGAATTCCTTGCCACCATCATCGGAGCCGGGGTTTGCAAGGTCCAGAGAGAAGAACGTGTTCGATAAGAAGTTTAGTGAGGTCCTGAAGCCGGTCTCGCCTATTTCCACTGGCTCTCCAGCATGGGCTCTCTTGCGCACCAGGGCAAGGACCTCGTCCACCTTCTGGCGGCGGAGTGGCTGGGTGGTATCAAGCTTCCTAGTGGCAAAAATGTGCGAGCTCATTATCCTCCTTAGGGACCTCCACAGCGGTGATACAGGAAGCCACCCAACGCTTAGTCGGTCATGGTCATAGGGTGTGACGGCGTCAGGAATCGTTCGGCTGGAGAAGGCCAGGTCATGGGTCTGGAGGGCTTCTCGAGCCTCTTGAGCCGAGGAGATGACCACCGTGGTGATGCGGCCCAGTTGTAGGGTCATGATGGGGCCATAGGTCTTGGCAAGCTCCGCGAACAACTTGTCGGGCCTATCACCAAGCTGGAGGAGGTTGCCCACGATGGGAAGCGGCCATGGGCCCGGAGGCAGCCTCTTACGGCTTGGTTTGCCTCTGTTTGCGATGAAACATAGGGCTTGGAAGAGACCCCATGAAAGGTAAAGGCACAAAAGCAAGACTAAGAAATCCATCCCTTTCTCTCACTCTTTTTGAGATACACATATATTGGATATGCTACCACGGGGCACTTTATATATAAGCTATAAGAACATCTGAAAATTGCCTGGGTTGAACCGTAACACGTACCAGTATATCTTTTAGGTGAAATCATAAGAATTCTCAATTTATTAACTGAAATAAGTTTGAATGTGGACTTAGTCTTAACTGTGAATTACTTTCTATAAATTTTGAATTTTTATACTGCAAATAAAGTGTATATATATACATAAATATATATATATAATGTGAGTTCAATTAATCATTGAGCCAATATTCTCGCAGTTAAATACGTGCCTAAACCTTTAGGAAATTTACCAAACTTTTATGATCACTTACAATAATATTGTTATAACCTTTTTGTTTTTTAATCGCGTAAAAAGGAACCAGTTCATATCATTCTAAGATGAAATAATTACCATTGTCCATGCTCTATTTTTCATTTAAAGAAATTATCTCCCTCACACAAAGTTCCCTCCCTCTCCTCTCGAGTCCTCTCTCGTTTCCCATTTATCAGTCAGTTTCACCTTTCTTTAACTCAACTATATACCATTTTAACTCAAATAAAGAATATTTCACGTCCAGCAAAAAGAAAAATATATATATAAGAGAATGTAGAGGTTTTAATATCGTCTCGTGATAAAACTATCAAACTTCTTTATTAACTATTAGAATTTTTATTTTATTATACTAAACTTATGATCTCTCGTGTAACCAATATATATATATATATATATATATGTCATGAGAAGAAAGGCTTTAATCTATTATAATTTTAATTCGAAATAAGAGGTTTCAAATTCAATTCTTGTCGGTATCACTGATCACGCCTCTTCTTTTGCTTTCCCATATCCTTCTGAGGATCATGATTATATCTTATAACCCAATATCTACATACAGTTGTAGGTTGTCTATATGTTATTGTCCAATATGTACATTTTTTTTCCTAACTAAAGCTCAAGCCCTTTTACTTGTCAGAAGCACCTTTTTTTGTCATAAAAAAATAATAATAAAGGTGCAATTGATATATGATTATGAATGTGAATTTATGAGTATTAGTTCATATAGTCTTCTCCAATACATCTAGATGCGTGTTCAAGGAAAGTATGGCATGTTCTGACATCTAACTGTTTTGACATTTTAATATTTCACATGCGCATTGGGCTGCTGCCATGCCATCCATTCAAATCATACATTGCACGGGCATGACGAGACATATTTTCTCGGCAAGCCTTTCAAAGGGTCGATATCAAGTATAAGACATTGCACAGGCGTGATGTCACAATAATAGCTATTGCCGGTACATGAACCAGTTGCAAAGATTCACTAGCCTTTCACTGCCTATATCTACCGGTCTGACTAGAAAAGTCAGTCGTACTGCATAAAGTGAAGAGGGGGGCCGCCGTGGAATAATTGGAGCAACTTGGGCCTGCTTAGAGTCGCTATCGTAGTGTAGAAGGAGAACGAGGAGAACTGGACTACGCTGAAGAGTCGCTCAGACTAGCATCAGCCCAAGTCCAAAGCCAAGTGAAGAGGTCTATTCCCCCGATATTGTTCGAGCGCATTGCTCAATGGTCATCTGTTAGTTCGACTCGTGAACTCTTGTTCCAATGTTTATATCGCCGACACAATCGTCATTTGCGAATAAAAGAGAACAGATAAGGGAGTACAAAGAGGAGGGGATCAATCTATTTCTCAAAAACATTCTGGTAGATCTCAAAGATAAAGATCCAAGAAGACATAGGAGTCTTCATTTTCGCCTGTCTGCCATAAGTCTTCATTTTCGCCTGTCTGCCATCTTATGTTATTCAAACGTCTTTTCCAATGTCCCTTTCCTTACTGATGATATGTATCAATTCCTGCAAGAGAGGTTCAAGAAACATAGGAATTATTGTCCAGGAAAATTTTACCTCAGCTGTTAACAATGGCATGTGCGTCAATAGATGGAAGCTCAAACTTGTTCTCTTAAGTATGCAATAGTTAGCACATAAATCTTATTGTCATGATGAAAACAGTCATGCTCGCCAACATCTTTTAATCAGGTGAAGGCCCTACATGAGCAACCAGCAGCCTTAAGATCCGATACTATGAACTAGAGAAGAAAAGCTCTTCAATCAGTGTATAGTGTTGCCAATAATTTCAAGCATACACGGCTCACAAATTAGTTGTACAAATCAGATGACAAAACGTGAAAATTCTGCCATTTTCAATAGGGCTAGAGGAATCAAACCTTTGCAGTGAAAAAATCATTACTGCTGGACTCCCATATGATTGTTCCATCACACGTGCAGAGCTTCTTGTAGTTCTCACCTACACCGGCACTTCTTGCTATTACAGCAGCTTCAATGCCTGCCTCCGACTTATCTCCAGTTTGGTACAGAACTACCGACCGCCCAATCAGATCAGTGACCCTCAGATTCTTTTTTACACCCGAGAAGAAGGCGTCGCCCTTCTTGTCAGCTTCCAATGTTCCCAATGCAAAAGACATTTTAAAAGGGAAAACACACTGTCATAAACTCCAACTGAGGAAGTTGAAAAATGAAATAACTCCACTCCAAGCAAGAAAATTAATCAATTGGAAATGCGTCTCACAGATTATCCACATAGGTCATTAACAGGGAGAACCAACTAACTAAAACCGGCCACAAGCTGCCAAAGCTTCGTATTCATCCTAAAAGGGGTTCAAATAATCCTGAGCTCAGATGTTCGGGCTAATGCAGTTCCGGACATACAATGGTGACCAATCTGGTCCATCTACTCTATCTTCATGGGTTGTCCTAGTGCCTCTGTTGACATCGCAGTGGATACATATGCAGTGTAATTCAAATAGATAAATCGTAATTTAGCCAAAGGAATGCCAGAGCAGAACCCAATGGCCAGTTTTTCTTCCCTAATTCAAGATCACGAATGTTATTCTCCTTTCTATTCTAATTAGATGGGGCAATTCAGATTTTTTTTTGTCTGTTTCAGAGTTGAGGGTCTACTTTTCCTTTACTCACATGGGCCTTGTTCGGCCGCATGCTAAGTGGCACCACCTTGGCTTCAAACATCACTAAAAGATGTGTCACATGTCCAATGTGGCAGCAAAGGAACTGAATTAGCCCAAAAAGTAGTATGGGGATCAAATCAGCAATAAACAGAGAGTATTGGAAAGCCTGACTCCCAACATCTATTCATCAAAACAATTACTGCGACGAATGATAAGATTATTCCCCACCTATGCATGATTTTGAGAGAAACGCTAATCATTATTATATGGAAATCCAAAAACAGTTTCATATGCGTCAGATGTTAGTAGGAGCATAATTTGCAAGCCAACCTTCTCCATGGTCCCTTCAGCCTCAGGATTGAAGACATTCCCAGTGCTAGCTGCGCCTCTCGTCAGATCACCAAACTCATTGATGGACCAACCATGTGTTCCAGGAGAGAGTCCACTAAAGTTGGCCTCAATGCGTGCCAATTCCATGTTCAATTGAGCAAATCGAACTACGCCGAAAATATCAGGGCCTTTGAACTCAGCGACAGCAGCAGAAATTAAGAAATCTGCAACTCGAGACTGCAGATATGTTACTCCCATAAGATTTATCGAACAGTCAAAGAGAGACTGGACTGAGCGACTACAATGTAAACTTATTAAAGAAAAAACAGAGAGAAATATAAATAATGAACGACTACAAGGTAGTGTAGGAAGTTCCAATAGACTAAAGTTCGTACCTTTTTGCCTACTTTAAATCAGCCTATGTTGATTAAAGATTCCTAAAAAAGACTTACTTTTTCTAACTATGAAGCATTCAAACCGAAAAAGCAAACCCTCAGCATCTGCAATATTCCCGTATGGGTTAAAGCTCTTTTTTTAACATAGCCTACATATGATCATCCAATACCCAATTTAACAAAGTGCATCACTGAGCACATATAAATGAAGAAAAAAAAACCTAAAGTTCCATCTGATTATGTCAGAATTTCGAGGTGACATAAAACACACTGCATGATTATCATCTTTGAAATCACTTATGCCCTTAATTCCCATTTGCCAGTTTAGCACCCATATAAGTTCTATACTATAGGTTGCTGCTGAAGCAGTGAAATGATGTCTTCATATTCATGTCATTTCCCGTTCAAGTCATTGAAAAAACAAACTCCTGATCCCAGACAATTCTCAACGTAATCGAAAAGCCAAATGATACTGCATAAACTTAGACACCTGCATTTCACCATCCTAATTAACAAACTCTCTTTATCATTATTTTCACAGCTCAGAATCTCACTGCTTGCAGCCTTTGAGGATATCCAAGTTATCCCTACTTTTGATAGACTACTTCCAATCATGGTATGAGGCATGAGCGTAACTGATGTCCAATCGCTACACAACATTCAAAAAAAGATTGTCTAAATAAGATAGAGCAGCAAACTCACAGATAAATTTGATTACAGACCTTCAGGTACCCCTCGGCCTATCAGACGGGCTTTGCGGCCTGTCCGCTCCAATGCTTCTGTCAGAACTTTCACAGGGGAAGTACCCAAAACTCACACAACCTGATTTGTCAAATCCGCCTCAATGTTCTTCACCCCTGGAAAAAGTTCATCACAGAAAAAGGATCCGATTATTTTTTGAGATTACCTGAAAGGCTTGATTGGAGTTTTAACATAAATTCACTGATTTTCATCACTTACCATCAACAGTCTGCAACTTATTCTTGACCGAGTTAACGCATCCCTCGCACTTCATATCCACCATAAACTCAGTCTGAATCGCAAAACAATACTAATTCAGAATTGACCAATGCCCAATTTCTGCCGAATTAACAAGAACGGACGGAAAACATCATCGGCCCAAGAATTATCTACACCAGTTGTTACTAAATCTACTCAAAAAATTGAAAATTGAAGAAAGACTTACAAATAGCTCCGGCAAAACCCCACCATTCTGCCAATGAAGAATCGAGAAAATCGAACGGTCGTGAGAGCTTAGAAGCTAATCGAGCGCATTAAACTCGCCAATCGAGGCAAAGAGAAGTTGGGTTCCATTAAATACCTGCTGGGGACGAGGGAGCTTCCATGTGCAGAGCTGAGGGAGACTGGGTGAAGCTCTGGACGAGGTGGAAATGGCGGGGGGCCCTTGTTGGGTTCGTGAAAGAGAAAAGATGGGTCTTTGCGAATCGAAATGAATTGGAAGATGGAGATGGAGACGAAGACGAAGAGGAATAGGAAGAAGAGAAGTCAAAGGTTGCAGGGATCGAAGATGCTGCTATGGCAGCAGAGGTGTTGGGTACTGTTCTGAGAAGTGGAAATGCCATTTTCGTTTAACCTTTCCTGCAACTTTTGATGATGAGGAGGAATTTCTAGGTTTAGCTTCTTTGACATTCACCAGAAAATGGAAAATGAAATATGATTATTATTTTTTAGAATATATATATACATTTATACCTTTTCAGTTTGCTACGAAAGGGTTTCAATTAATTCGAGTTTCAGCCTAGTTAAAAGAAAAATAAAATCATATTAATATATAGTTACACAGGTAAGTATATATATTTGTTACTAGAAGAACTTAATACATAGTTACTTCATAATGATTGCCAAGTACATATTCTCCTAGTGAAAATGTTTCCCTCAAAATAATCTAAATAAGGCCAATATCCAATCCAGAACTACTTGTGCTCAAAATTTTGCAAATGAACTTCAAGTCTTCAAACACCATAGTTCCATCTCCTTTTTTTTTTTCCGCCGCAGATAAGAATCATGTAAGGGGAGTATAACAATGAAACTGCGGCTTATCGGTACAACCAGCCCAATTTTTCGTTAGCAACAAGGTCAAGTAACTGATCTGTGTTCCTTTTTTTTTTTCTTTTTTTCTTTTTAACTCCATGACGTAACATAACAATCAGTTATTCAGAAGTTAAAGGTTAACATTTACCCTGCTTATCGGAAAACACGAAGTCTGTTACCAAGTCACTGATGCAAAGTCTTCGGTCGTGTAAATTGCGACAGACAGCCATTGCCGTTAGACAGAATGTCAAATGGAGTCAGCAACAATATTATCCATGGTGGCAACTTCGCGACCCTCCAATCTCTCTTTTTGATTCATACCCAAAACAAGCCTGTCCTAAATTAGCTCATCCTCAATCTGTTGGATCTTCTTCCTTCAATCTCGAATCTGCAATATCTATGTGAGTTTGATGGTAGCACAGAATTCCAGTTTTAGCAATAATGGGGGACAAAAAGTTGGGGAGGTCGCCGACAATGAAGGCGATCTTCCTCCTTAGCCTGGTATTTGCACTCGGTTTCTCCCAGGGTGCTGCTATTTTTGATGAATCCCGTGCAGATGGTGATGGCGTGGAGGATGACTTGTCCACTTACATTATCCATGTCAAAGCACCAGAAGATCAGGTGGCTTCCCTAGTAGATGATCTCGAGTCATGGTACCAGTCATTCTTGCCCCCATCCCTGGTAAGCGAAGTAGATCGCATAGTCTATTCCTATAAGAACGTGATTACAGGCTTTGCAGCGAAGCTCACCCCGCTTGAGGCCAAGGCCCTGGAGTTGATAGAGGGGGTCCTGTTCGCAAACAAGGAGGAAATGCTCCCTCTGCACACGACCTACACGCCCGCTTTCTTGGGCCTGAACCAAAGTGCAGGGCTGTTGAAAGACGGAAATCTTGGTAAGGGCATGATCATCGGAGTTCTGGACTCAGGAATTAATCCCGATCATCCTTCCTTCTCAGATGAAGGTTTACCCCCTCCTCCTGCGAAATGGAAAGGCAGATGTGATTTCAATGAAACCCACTGCAACAACAAGATCATCGGTGCAAGAAATTTTGTCCCCTCCCGTAACGGTAGGCTGCCTTTCGATGAGGAGGGGCATGGAACTCACACTGCAAGCACAGCGGCTGGGAATTTTGTGGAGGGCGCAAACGCATTTGGGATGGCCAATGGAATGGCAGTTGGGATGGCGCCCCTAGCCCACTTGGCTATCTATAGGGTGTGTGCCAATTCTTTATGCCCTGAAACCACCATATTAGCAGGGATCGACGCTGCAGTTTCTGATGGTGTTGACATTCTCTCACTGTCTCTGGGTGCACCGGAGCTCTCATTTATTAGAAGCGGGGTTGCCGTGGGAGCATTCAGGGCAATCCAGAAGGGAATTTTCGTAACCTGCTCAGCCGGGAACCTAGGTCCAATGAGAAAGACATTGTCAAATGAGGCTCCATGGGTTCTGACCGTCGGGGCGAGCACTGTTGATCGGACCATAAGTGCCACTGTCCGGCTTGGGAATGGGGCCGAGTACCAAGGCCAGTCTATCTTCCAGCCACAGGACTTCTCCTCGAGAGCCCTGCCACTAGTTTATGCAGGCGCAAACGGGGACTCTTCCTCGGCACGATGTTATCCTGGGTCATTGAGAAACTCCGATGTAAATGGTAAGGTAGTCCTTTGTGAGAGAGGCAAGACAGGGAGAGTCGAGAAGGGGCAAGTAGTGAAGGATGCCGGCGGCACTGCAATGATCCTAATGAACGACTGGTCTAATGGTTACAGCACCTATGCAGACCCACATGTTCTTCCAGCAACACATGTAAGCTTTCACGCAGGTTTAAAGATCCAAGCCTACATTAACTCGACACTGAATCCAACTGCCACGATCCTATTTGAGGGAACGATCATTGGGAACTCTTCGGCTCCAGCAGTGGCCTCTTTCTCATCGAGGGGTCCAAACAAAATTAGCCCTGGGATCCTGAAACCTGATATTATCGGCCCAGGAGTGAACATCCTAGCTGCATGGCCAATTCCAAACTTCAAGGTCGAATCCGGTACCTCAATGTCTTGCCCTCACTTGAGCGGAATTGCTGCTTTGCTCAAAAGCGCGCACCCTGACTGGTCCCCTGCTGTGATCAAATCAGCGATCATGACTACTGCCGATATCCTAACCCATGACAAGAAACCAATCCTGGATAAAGACCTGCGTCCTGCAAACTACTTCGCCACAGGCGCGGGCCACGTTGCCCCAGCCAGAGCAAACCACCCGGGCCTCATTTACGACATCATGCCAGACGACTATATCCCCTACTTGTGCGGATTGGGATATAAGGATGCTGAAGTTTCAGTCATAGCTCATAGAAACGTTGTGTGCTCACAAGTACCGAGCATACCCGAGGCGCAGTTGAACTATCCTTCCTTCAGTATAGTTTTTGGCCTCAGCCCGCAAAATTATACGAGGACGGTAACAAATGTGGGGCCTGCTAACTCATCCTACACATGTAAGATTCATGCTCCAGCTGGAGTCGATGTCAATGTGAGCCCAAGTGTGATGACATTCTCGGGGACACACCAGATGGCTACATATACCGTGACATTTAGCAAGAAGCCAGGCTCGAGCAATGTGAATCAATACTCCCACGGATCATTGTTATGGGTGTTGAATCGGCGGCATTTCGCCAGAAGCCCGATTGCAGTCAGATTTCAATGATTGCAATTGTCATCTGAGCTTTAAGAGAAATCCAATTTCTATGGCTCTGAAGTTGAACATAGGTTTTGTATTCGGATAATACTTTTAATTTTTTTTTCTTCTTTAATATATTCTCTGTCTAGTTATCAGGTGTTTTCTTTTTTCTCCTTGCCTGATTTAAGCACAGCATTTCATTCAAGACAGCTCTTCACGGTCTTTAAACCTTGTCCAAGTCTAAGGAAGGGATTCTAGTACAGTGCAAAGGATGCCGTTTGGGAACCAAGAAGTGGAAGTCTCAAGCCTATACAATCTTCAGTTACTTACATTAGTTTGTGGGAATTTCAATTTATCTCAGATAAAGCAAAAGTGATTAATTACTGGAATGGTGTTGGAAAGGCAATCAATCGAATTTGCAAGAGCCGGATCAATTATAGTGTCTCGATCCTTCTTCAACCCGAGCTGGACCAGAGTTTCAGCTAGAAAAAAGATTCAGTGAAAGAGTTCTTAGCAAACATTTACAAAGTAAAATATAATAATCGTCACAAGCAGAACAAAGAATGACTTCGACATGAAAACCCGAGGCAAGCATGGTCTTATATATGCCCAATTTAAAAGCGTACTTTAGTCAGATTTGCTTATCGGGAAATTTCATAAGTCTGCCATTCAATGGCTGAACCCTATTAACAACATCGATCGGAGAAAGTGGACTTTCTAGAGGTCCCATCCAACGAGTTATCGGTGGAGTTTAACAGTCAGTCATAGAATAGTAAAATATGCGTTGCTCCTTCTTAGGCATCATAATGGCCGGGTCAGAGCTCCGGAAGCCGAAAGTTTCTCAATATATCCGGGCTCAATTAATCCCCTACATTGATAATGGAATCGGATCTATCAGCACTCCATTTTCATTCACTGGCTCTAGAGAAGAACAACAATAGCAATAATGACCCTAACCCGAGCTCCGACATAAGATAGCCCGGTGAAACTCGGGTCACTATTCACAGCCGGGTCAGCCATGTCAACCAGACGGTCCTAGGAGCAAGGCACAGAGGATCACGACACGATAAGAATTCAAATCCGATAACTTGACATGATCACAGGAGGAGGGGCAAAATTGTCATTTTGTCATCCATTGAAGGAAAGTATTTTTTTCGGGCATTCACGACTTTTGAAATCATGGCACTTCTTAATTTTACCCTAATTTTACATTTTCACAAAAATTACTCCACGGGACGTTTTCAGGCTGTATGTGCGATAAATTAGACCATCAAAATCCGGAACAAAACTCATGGCTGAAAAATAATTCTTTTCATGATATTGATCCCCTAATTTTTTTGAGCGCAATGGTGGTCCGGGATCATTTTTCAGATAACCGATTGAAAAGACGAGAATTTCAGACCCTGCATGCATCAATTTCGATTTTTTTTTCAAAATTTGAGATAATACTCGGGATTGGAAAACATTTTTATGCATAATATTGATTCTCGAATTTTTTTTATCACAGCGGTGATCCCGAAACATTATTCGGACATCCAATGGAAAAGATTGAATTTCAAAAAGTAATCGGGCAATCACGATCGACGTGCGTCTAAGATTCGATGTCGATTTTTAGTGAGATTCGGTCTCCATCGATGCGAATTGGAATTCTCATAAAGCTAACTATTTTTCGAATTTCTGGATTTCGAAGTGTTCATTCTGTAAATGTGGACGAATCCCAAAAAATCTAATTTTATGGAAGACGCCGGTACGAGAAAGAAAAAAAAAAGAAGAAAAAGAAAAGGAATAACAAAATGGGCCAAGATTTTGACCGTGGTCATCTTCTCCAAGCCCCTTACTCTTTTTTTTTTTTTGCCCTTTCCTCTGTTTCCTGTTCTGAACCCGTGCCTGCAAGTTTCCCCTGCTCCTTCCCGTTTCAGCTCCTATCTGCTGCAACCCACCCGGGCAAGCCTCCCAAGTTCCATTTCCTTCCTTTTCTTGCTCCTTCTCGGCAACAACAACCTGCAGCATTCAGGCCAGCTCACATCTTTCTTTTTTCTGCTTCCTGGTCACGGTAGCAGGGAGGAAAGGAGACCGGTTCCCCTCTCGATGACCAGCTCTCTCTCGGGTACAGAAGAAGGAGGCTTCCTCGCAGCTCAACCCAACTCCCTCAGCTCAACCCGACTCTCTCAGCTCAATCTCTTCCTGAGCTCAACCCGACTCTCCCTCGGCTCCCTCGGCTCGACTTTTTTCTTTATTCCTCAGCTCTCACTCTCATCGGACTCACTTTCTCCCTCAGCTTGATTTCTTTTCCCGCAGCTCAGAGCTCCTAGCAGAGCCGACTCTCGCTCTCACCTTCCCTCTCCCTAGGACTCCTTCTATCTCTCGAAACTCTCTCTCCCTCACGACCTTCCACTTGCTGCTGCCGCTGAGATACCTGCCAACTCCGCGGAGCTCTTCGAGCCATCGTGCTGCCGGTATCCTCCCTCCTCGAGTCGCTGCTGTCACTGGTTCCCGCTGCTTGTGCCTTACAGCTCCGCTCTCGAGCCGCTGTCCACGCCTCCCCGACCTGCTGTTCGGTCCTCCTTGGAGTTCCCAGAGCTTCCCTAGGCTGAGGAGCAGCTGAACTCTCACCCCGAGCTAAGTATCTTGCCTTGTTTATCTTTCCACTCTCACTCTTTTTTGTTTCCTTTCTATTTGCTTGGATTCAATGTCGTGTTCTGCCCTTTGGTTTCTTCGTTGCAGTTCAGTGAGCATTTCTGTTCACTTCTTTGAGCCGTGCCCCTAACCTCCTCACTTGACACGGCTGTTGCTAAGCCTCTACCTGCACCCGAGCTCCTTGTTGTCAAACCTCTGAGCTAAGCCTTCACCCTTGGTTCATTTCCGGTTCTTTCCCATCGTTCCCCTCTTTTTCTGTGGTGCTATCTGTCTCTTTTGTGTTCTTTTTGCTGGTTTCTTATTCTTCTTTTTTGCAGGTCAGAATCCCCCGAGCTCGAGGAGCTCAACCACAGTTGATGTCGCTGTTTCGGTGGCTGCTGCCCCCCTTCCCGTGGCTGTGGTTATCCTAGATGCTCAAGGCTCGGTTCGCGATAAAATTCGATGCTTGCAGGTTCCTCCCAACATTGGCTCGGGAGAGGCACCCAATCCCGAACTTAGTGGCACGTATAGAACTTGCCTCTTCGGTTAATTCGATGTTTGCATGAATGATGTTGACATGAAATACATGTTTTGACCGAGATAACACGAACATGACTAGTATGAACTCGACATAAAAATATTGGGATGTGTAATAAAAAAAAACGATACGAGTACGAGTTGGAATATTTAAAGAATCGGACTTAAAATCGGTTTTTGAGAAGGGAACAAATCCACATGAATTGAATTTCATGTTTACTCGGCTTTAAGGAATAAAATCAATTAAATAAACCAAAACCGGCTTAATTGATCACTCGGGCATAAAACCGACAAATTGGATTTTGTTGTGATTGTGTGTGCCGTGTCCATGTGTTTCGTGATGTTTAAATGCAATTTTTATTAAAACCTCATACAAATCGGTTTAATCATGTAAAGTCGGTTAAAAATTGGATTTAATTTCAAGATGGTCGGGAATTAAAGTTTTTATCAGGCGGTCCACCCATGGCCGTCTCGACAACTTGAGACCCGTAAATTAATTCATTCGGAAAATTTTAATTAACTTAAAAATTCTACGCATGGGGTAATTGGAACTTGTCACTTGGCTAAATAAATCACTCGACCTTTTAATAAATTGCACAAATCGGCTAATAATCTGTAAACGCGTCGACGGTTCAAGAACTGTGGGCCATGCCTTTTTAAAACTCACAATTTCAAAAGCACCGATACACGTGACACGCATAACATAGATATCTAGGGAATACTAGTATATCTTGACTTGAGTTTGGGCCTGATTTGAGGCAGCTCAAGTCGGGTGCACGAGTATTTCTTAGACCATTTCCGGGTGGAGCGACCGGTTTTTCGGTTCTTTCGGGGTCCCCACAACCCCGGTGGATCTGAGGGATCAGTTGACATCGGCTATCGACTTTCGCTAGTCCGCGTCACGTAATGTCGATTTTTCATACACACAAATTTTTCGGTTCAAGGGCATGATCACTGGTCCTTAACCTGCCGACACCCTAAGCGTTAGAATGACCTAAACATATTGAATAAGGAAAGGGGTGGACGTCTGTCATGGCACGATTGTCACTCATTCACCCTCCTTTTCATGTCTGTATGTTTATGTCACCCTAGTGTAGATTTAGGCGCTTAAGGGATCATATTAGAGGCACGAGTGGGGACGGCCGGTGAAAGGTTGCCCGATCCTTCTTGGGACATGTGCAGAGATCTTGACACCTTCGTGGTGTTTCGCGCTCCCGTTTCCCTAAGTTTGTGCTTAGAATGGGTTAAAATACGAAAAACGGACTAATCTCAAACTCAACTTAATCAAACATGTGCAAATAGTCAAGCAACGGCTTAGGTTTCGGGTTTGAAGCGAAAACATATCCCTATCATAATCTATAAAAGCTGCATTGTCACAATACAGAGCAATTTAAAAGCAACCCACACATTCGAGATTTGACTATAGATGTCGTGTCTATCAGATTCCTTTAAATATTGTTGAATGCAACATACCTTCCCAGGGCAATCCATGATTGATCCACATTGAATACATCATTCCGTTTGTCTATTTAGCGTAGGAATTGTCTGCCAAGCAACCCCGGTTCATAATTTGTTAATCACGTAAATTCGGTGATAACACACAATTTATCTATTTTCTTATGCCTTGATCTGCTTTTTATCTGTTTTGTATGTTTTCATGTTGTTAAAGCCTGTACCCATAAGGTACAATGCACATGGGGTCCAACACTCATTTACTGTCGATCACGGGGTCCAACGCCCCCACACACCGAGCGCACGTGACCCGAGTGTGATATGGGGTCTCGCCTTGAGTCACTGTCTCGAACCGTTTAGTATCCATGTAGAGGATGACTCGGGTTAAGACACGTGAAACGAGGTTAGACAATCACCCGGGAGCTCGACTGGTTCCACGGCTATCTCGAGGACCATTATGTGCTCTCGAAATCTGTCAGATCGGTTAGACTCGATCTCCGACTTTCATAAGCTTGCGTTGCTTTAATTTCGGTTTCGATCATTTAAACCACACGATGAGCATGAGTGAAATATTGGCCGAACGTGAGTCGATCGAGATCCATTTGTTGTAATTTATATTTATTATTGGAGAGTACATTGTGAGGTATTTATTTGTACATTTATTTATGTAACGATCCCGGTCGGCAAGCGTAGAGTCTAAGAGTCGGAACTGATCGAGTCGGTTTATGAGTCCCTGAGACGAGCGGGACCACACGAGTCACGGGTCTAGTCCACACAGTGAACCGGTCATCGCGATTTGGTTAGGCGAGATACGAGGACGGTGGATCGATCCCTGACTTGAGGATCCGCTTTTCTTTCGGCCTCTTAAACCGAACTGATCGCTTCTACGAATTGACCGTGTCAAAACGAGCAAGAGGAGCGAAACTTAAATCAAGCAGTAAATGAATAAAAACGGCAAACCTTAGACAAACTAGTGTACCGATAGGGCGTGTGGGATATAAGCCCGCACGTAATAGAGTCTCTGAATTCGGAACTTCGGGTTTCGCAAGACCATATGCCTTAGCAAACTAGGTGTATCCCTTACCCCTAGACCAGGGCAACTCACCAGTTCTCGACCATCGGATCGTGAACAGGTAGTGGTGACTCATTCTCACGCGTGTCTGTCGCGCGTCTCTTGGGAATGTGGACACTTCTAAGCCGTGCGATTGATCGCATGCACGCAGGCCTTGACGAGACGAAATTCGGGTCCAGATAGGATCCATCAGTTTGTGATTGCGCACAACGTGTGTGAATAAGCTCCAAGGGTTCTGTGTTAAGAGGGGATTGATTTACGACCTCGACCTAGCGAAGTTTACAATTGAGAATGAGATGTTAGAACATACTCTGTGCTAATCCTTGAAGATTGCAATTAACTTACGATAATGCTGTCTTCCAATGGTCTTTTTCCATTTTTTGTCATGTCTTCCGGTAGTCGTCTTAGGAATGTTGGTCGCCTCTTTTGTTATCCTGTCAACATCTGCATGTGAATATAAGATTTTGCTTCCTATTGTAAGAATAGTGATATATTGGGAATGGACAAATCAGATAAGTAACGTCCATCAAAAGCATCTTATTATATGCTTGAGCAAAAAGCGTAGACAATGCAGGCGTCACTAGAAAATTCAGAAGTTCTATGATTTTCTATTTTCTTATAAGTATATATATATTCGATTTTTTATTTTCTTGTAATAGACCGATGAGCTTACTTTATAACTGAAACCATCTTATATGTGAGAATCCATAAGTTGTATGGTTTGAGGGAAGGCTGCTATCGATTAGCTGGACCTCCTTGCAACACATGGGGTGCCATTAGACGGATGGGGGAGGCTCCCCCAAACCCATCGAAAATTCTGAAAAACCAAAATTCATAAAAGAGTTGTAATTATATAAACTAGTTGAAGAATTGCACATAATTAATATTACCCAGACAGAAATTGAACAAATTTCAGTTGCAAATAATCTTAACAAATTATTATATAAGTTACGTATATTTATTTTTTTGAAATCAAATGAATTATGCCATAGATATTAATAAATTACAACAATTCATTTACATCAAATACATACAAATTATTATTATTAATAAAGAAAATACATCAATGAAATATAAAATAAATATTGAAGGGTAAAATAAAATAAACTATATTTATTGTGAACAATAAATCGAATTCTATCCAAAAAGAGGAAGGAAAAATATACATAGATATAAGAGTGAAGATGAAGAAAACATTCATTGTATTAGGGTATGGATGAAAAAAGGAAGGGCGATGTTAAACTCTAGAAAATATATATATATAAAAATTTCATATGCTAATTAAGATATTCATGATTTTATTTAAATATTACACGACATCTTCTCATTTTCAATAAAATATTATCGTCGATGTAAATATGTCGACATCTAAAAGTACAATAAAGAAAAAATTATGAAATATCAAATGAAGAATCTACTGCTTCCTCTACATTGATTTATCATTTTACAAAATAATAAAATATATCATCGCCTTTATCTTCGGTAAGAATATCATCACCTTTATCTAGACAGATAGCTCATATATAAATGCAACAAAAATGGAAAGTTATGTATATATTTTCATATCAAAATAAAGTATGTGAACATATTAATATATAAGCTATAAGAAATATAAATAATTTCAAATATATATTCATAAATATATATGTGTATATATAGATATTGCCTATTATTAGAGAACTATATTTATAGTTTGTTTGGATCGATGATTCAAAAAGGTTATGGAGAGGAGTATTATAATCCTCCATAAATCACCCCTTCATAACCCTTCCTAACCCACGATCTAAAGAAGCGGTTAGTATATAATTATATAAACTAGTAATGTAATTCGTGCATTGTGCGAGGTATCCACATTTTTAAATTTTTAATAATTATGTTTACAGAAAAAATTTTACTAAATATTTTATGAATTAAATTTCAAAATGTTCAAACAGTTTTTATCCGTGGCTTTAGCAAAAAACCAAAAAAATGATTTTCGTTTTATTTATTTCAAAAGTTAACAATAATAATACATGATATAGATAAATATTAAAAAATAAAAAGAACAATAATGCTTATTTTTAAAATCAGAGGTGCACAATAATGAAATTGGCATTAAAATTGACTAATATAAATAGCAGTAAAGGGGAAGAATATAATATAAAAATTATGTGTTATAGATAAATATTGGAAAATAAAAAAACCAATAATGCTTAATTAAAAATTTGATGTGCATAATAATATAATTATAATTACAATTAATCAATATACATATTGGAAGAGGAAGAATTTATTACAAAAAGTGAAAAAGAAAATGATTACGAAAATTTGAAAATAAAAACTTAAAAGTCAAAGTATATATTAATGGAGAGACTTAAAGGAACGCTTCACCAAAAGCTAAGGATTCACAAACGAGTCGTCCTTATTGATCTCTCATTGATTGAACATGAAGCTCTTGTATGAGTAGTTTAAATTACATAATACTAGAGCATTGACTCGCACTTCACATGGGAGCACGATTAAAAAATTTATTTTTACAATTGTTATTTACATTTGATAAATAGAATATTTCTACGTATTCTATTCATCTATATTATATATGGTTTGCGTGCCATATATGTTCCACGTATTATTTAGCAACTGGTCAATTTGTAGAGGTTTGAAGAAAAAAAATGTTAGTAGAGGAAATAGAAGTTTACAGGTGAGAAATTTTTTTTTTTTAAAAAGGAGTTTGGAGAAGTAAAAAAGAAAAAATGAAAAAGAAAATAAAATGGAAATAAAAAGGAGAGAACGTGGGGAATAGGAAAGGGGAGAGAGAGAGAGTAAAAATCATGAACAATTTCGCCGTTAAGTTATATATACATATATATATATATATATATATTGTTTTATGAATAGATGAGGATATCCATCATCGAATATTGTGAATAATAGCATTATAAAAGAAATTTTCTTGACATATATGAAATAAATTTATTTTAAATTTATTTTTCAGTATGTACAAAGATATCTAAAAATTCAATGGCCCTGACAAATTGAATCAATCCATTAAGAGGTAAAACTCTCTCAATTAAGGATTTTCTCTATTCAAAGAATTCGAACTCGAACTCGAACTCAAGACCTTACTTATGAGGAATAACCCTTGAACCACTTGAATCAACTTCTGAAAGAAATTTCTTTGATATAAAAATAGATGTGGTAAATAAAGAAAGCTATATAGTTTTGGTGACGTTGCAACATGTGAGAATTGAATTTGGTATGAATTTGGTTTTTGACGATGTGACGATCTTTAAAGATCATCAGTTACGAATTCATTATATATATATATATATGCTCTATCTTTTATGTCCAGAGGCAAAAGTATATTTTGGTTATGAGATTATTTATCACATAATTTGCACTATATAATATATTAAAAAAAGAGGCTGGACTAAATACACATCTCATATGGCTAGAACCACCATTTTATGGTAAATGAATAAAGTTACTCTTCAAAAGTAAGCCCTACAAGATTGGATTTTATAGAGAGATAAATGATATATTTGTCCATTTAACATAAAATGGATGATTCTAGTTGTATTTAACCCTACCCTGAAAAAAGAGATACAATAATTAAAATAATCGAAATTTATATATTTTTTTCGATTATAAGGGAGACTCATGAGTCTAGTACAATGAAATCAAAATTTATATATTACTATGAGTTTATTTATTACTTGTTCTAAAAATGATATAAAATGATATCTACATATAAAAATGATACTAAATTATATCTTTAAGGAAAACTAGACATTTGGTCCTTTAAGTTTGGTTACTTTTCTGTTTTAGTCATTTTTCTATTTTTTTATCGTTTACATTCTATACCTTTGAATGCTTTTTTGTTTCATTCCTTTTCCTTTTTCTTAGTTCGATTTTGTCCAATACCTTTGAATGTTTTTTCTGTTTAAATCCTTTTATCAAAATAATTATTAAGAAAAAAATTAATTTTGATCCTCAACCTTTTTCTACTATCCCTTTTGTCCTAATTTTTTTTTGTTCATCAAATATTGCCTCAACGTTAAACGTCTTACCAACATGACATATCTTGAAATAAAAATTACTTTTTCATCCTTTTTTAGTCCACCAAAAACAATTACTTTTTAAAATTAAAAAAATTAATAATAAATTAAAATAATAACGTGAAGTATATGAATCTACTCGAAACTTGAGGTATAAGTGACCTCAACTGGGGTGGTGCTAACCGTTAAACGAAGGATGATAACTTGAGAATGAGAGAGGCAATGATAGAGGACGACGCCGAGCACCACCATGCTAGGAAAGGTCACTATAGGCCTATAATCTATCCACGTTTCTCTTTACAATCACAGCCATCATTGCACTTTATGCCATCATTCATTGCATCACAAGCATGATTGCTAGCTATCGAGGCACAATTGCCTTTATTATTTCTATATTTTTCCGTTTCTTTGCTTGCAATTTCCAGTACCGATGGTTCCAATGCAAACTGCCCCACCAAGATTGCCTACAACTTAAACGCTCGCTTCCTCTCATTAACTCGAATAAGTTCATGATTTTGCTTTTATTATTTTAATTTATTTTTTAAAAATTAAGAAAATATTTTATTTCTAAAATATTGTGTGAGCATTTTTATGGAAAATTAAGCAGAGAATTATAAGAATAAAATGTCTAATATTAAGAAAAAAGATCAACTAAAAAAAGAATTAGGATAAAAAAAGTGGCTACAAAAGGTTAAGGACCAAAATTAAAAATTTGTCCATAAAATATTTGATAAAATGATGAAAACAGAAAAGTAAGCAGAGGAATTGGATGAAAACGAACCAAGAAAAAGGAAAATGACTGTAACAGAAAAGCATCCAAAATTAGAGGATGTGAATGATAAAAAAATAGAAAAATGACTAAAATAGAAAAGCAACCAAACTTAGAGGATGAAATGTATAGTTTTCTCTATCTTTAACGAAACATATTATTAAATCATATTTCACCAAAAATAATAAAATAAAAAAGAATGTGGGTTGCAAGATCCACGAAACAAAAACTAAATATTGAAAAAAAAATCCCTGAGAAGATAATAATATAACTAAATTGCATGAGCCGGCCAGTCCTACTCCCATTCTAGTTTCTAATAACCAGAATTGAAAAATAAAAATAAATACGCACACGTACATAGAAAAGGACGCTAGGAATTGTAATATACCGAATTTTCTCAAACAGTTCTACATTAAAAAATATATATTTTATCCAGACTCTCATTATTATGATTGTGACTTCATCTCATCGACGAATGTCTGAAAGCCGTAACGCTTTACGGATCAAAGCTCTCCATGCCAAATTCTTATGGACGACCCCAATGATGGGATCGATACTCTTGCAAGCAAAGGCAAAAAAGAAATCAGAACACGAATTAGGAGAGCGTTAGAAGCGACGTTTTGGGATTGTTTCTGCAAGAGAAGTTCAAAAATAGACTTTTTCAACTCCTAAAACTCCAACAAGAAAGCCTAATACTGTTGCTGATATAGATTTCTCTAATCATTTCGCAAGCACTTGATAAAGTATTTGCTACGAGGAATTGACATGCTTGTGGTTCGTGTCCACATAGACCAAACAAGTAGTCTGAATCCCGATCTGTCTCGCTTGGAATGATCGAAACCAATCGAGAACCCCGGTTCTGATCAGCCATATACGAATCTGTTTTCTTCTCAGAAGAGATAAGAGAGTTTATTTCTGCACAAATTTAGCGGAATTTACCAAGTCCTAGAGGCTAAATTTCTGCGCCTGCGAGCTCTTATCAGTGTCCCATCTGGCAAACAATGTCAAGCAAGTCCCAACAGAAAATGGCCTAGTGATTGCCTCCCATCTTTCAGTCTCTCCTCTCCGGCGGCGATTCCAGAAACAAGCCGGCCTCTTTTAATCAATTTCAATTCTGTTTGTTAACATCAAATTCTATCTATCTATCTATCTATCTATATAAGTACCATTGCTGGCAGAGTTCATCAATCCCATGCGCTGGCTTCTGATTGATTGATTGTGAAAACATGGATGAAAAGAAGCTCAGTAATTCGCCTATCATGGTGTTCTTCCTAGCTAGTCTGATATTGGTGCTTGGGGTTCCTCGGGGTCTTGCAGACTCTAAAGTCTCATCTGCAATCCTCAAGCGTGACCAGGATGCTGTGTCCACTTACATTGTCCATGTCGAGAAGCCCATGGGCAGGGTATTTTCTGAGGAAGAGGATCTTGATTCGTGGTACCAGTCGTACTTGCCCGTTTCCTTATCGAGCTCAGGCCAGCAGCCCACGATTGTCCATTCCTACCGGAATGTGATCACAGGCTTTGCTGCCCGGTTGACTGCTGAGCAAGCTGAGGCACTGAAATCCATGAAGGGGGTCGTGTACACAAAGCGTGAGAGGATACTTTCTTTGCACACAACTCACAGTCCCGCTTTCTTGGGGCTCTACCAACAACTGAGCTTATGGAAGGAAGCAAACCTTGGAAAGGGCGTGATCATTGGGGTCCTCGATTCGGGTGTTGATCCCAACCATCCTTCATTTTCAGATGAAGGGATGCCACCTCCTCCAGTGACGTGGAAGGGCAAGTGTGAGTTCAGGGCGACCGAGTGCAACAACAAGCTCATAGGCGCAAGGAATTTCGTCAACTCGGGCGGTAAGGCCAGCGCAGTCCCGCCTCCGCGCGATGAGGAAGGACATGGGACCCACACGTCAAGCACAGCAGCAGGTAACTTCGTGCCTGGTGCAAATGCTCTAGGAATGGCCAGCGGGATGGCATCTGGGATGGCACCACTGGCCCACTTGGCAATATATAAGGTATGTTCTGAGGAAGGATGTGGGGAGAGTGACATATTAGCCGCTATGGATGCAGCCATAGCAGATGGTGTCGATGTCCTGTCCTTGTCCCTGGGTGGTGGATCAGTTCCTTTCTTTGATGACTCAATTGCCATCGGTGCTTTCGCAGCAATGGAGAAGGGTATCTTTGTTAGCTGTTCAGCAGGAAACGACGGTCCCCTTAACTCCACTCTATCGAACGAAGCTCCATGGATTCTGACCGTCGGAGCGAGCAGTATCGACAGGACCATAAAGGCCACAGCCCGGCTTGGAAATGCAGGTACATATGACGGAGAGTCCTTATTTCAACCAAAGGACTTTCCCTCAAGACTTGTGCCCCTGGTTTATGCCGGTGCAAATGGGAACTCCTCCTCGGCACTCTGTGCAGAGGGGTCTTTGAGAAACTCTAATGTCCGGGGCAAAGTAGTCCTCTGCGAGAGGGGTGGTGGGATAGCGAGGATTGCAAAGGGGCAAGAAGTGAAGGATGCTGGCGGCGCTGCCATGATCCTCATGAACGATGAGCTCAACGCCTACAGCACGTTAGTAGACGCACATGTCCTTCCGGCAACCCACGTGAGCTATGCAGCAGGGTTGAAGATCAAAGGCTACATCAACTCCACATCGACCCCGACGGCGACCATTGCATTCAAGGGGACAATCATTGGGGATCCTTCTGCCCCAGCAGTGACTTCCTTCTCTTCACGGGGACCCAGCATTGAAAGCCCAGGGATCTTGAAACCAGACATCATTGGCCCCGGCGTTAGCATCCTAGCAGCATGGCCATTCCCTATAGAGAACGACACAAAAACAACCGTAACCTTCAACATCATATCCGGAACCTCAATGTCTTGCCCTCACCTAAGCGGCGTTGCGGCTCTGCTTAAGAGTGCACACCCCGATTGGTCACCAGCAGCAATAAAATCTGCAATAATGACCACTGCCAATGTCTTCAACCTTGCAAAGAAGCCCATCATCAATGAAAACCTTCTCCCTGCAGATATTTTCACCATCGGCGCTGGCCACGTGAACCCGGCTAAAGCATCAGACCCTGGGCTGATTTACGACGTCAGTCCCGTGGAATACATTGCTTACTTATGTGGATTGGGCTACTCAGATAAGGAGATAGCTTTCGTAACACAAAAAAATGTCTCCTGCTCTTCAGTCAGAAGCATACCCGAGGCACAACTAAATTATCCTTCCTTTAGTATAATTCTCGGTTCTAGCCCACAGAATTACACAAGAACGGTGACGAATGTTGGTAGCACCGGGTCTTACACGTATAAGGTTGATGCGCCAGATGGCGTTGATGTTACTGTGAGTCCTAGCATGCTCAAATTCTCGGGGACAGGCCAGTCGGCCACATACACTGTGGCATTCAGCAGAAGTTCGAGCGGTAGCACCGGGAAGCCGTTCTCGCAGGGATCTGTGACATGGGTGTCTGATCGGTACGTAGTCAGGAGCCCAATTGCTGTCATATTTAAATGAGAGGAAACACTTTGGCCTTGCTGCTGAGTGCATACTGTGCTTGAGAGACTTCCAAGCTCGGTGACAGGGGAAGAGGACGATGCATATAGAAGCTCTGCAGTGTCCCCGATGGCAACATTATCTTCACGTTTCAGTCACTTGAATAATTGAATTTAGAGTCAGGATTCCTGTTTCTTTTAGATCCTAACGATCCAAATCTTCAGATGGGAGTGTGACAATTCTTGTTCCGGAGAAATTGAAGAGTACACGAGTTGCATTTGCTTTAATCTCTTCTACTCTGTAAGGTGTGGAAAAACTTCCATGCTCAGCCCAAATACATTACAGAATTGGCTTGCTTCGAGTTCTGCAGAAAATTTATACGTGCTACTAGTTAGCGATGGCCAAAACCAGACCAATTTATTGGCCAACATCTGCAAAAAAAACCCAGATAAAAAGCTTAGCATGCAACAAGGTTCCTGCGCTCGACCATTACAAGTAAAAACTAACTAGACATCTCGTTGAGTTTGCAGTGAATTAGCTACGACCAACATAATTCCGAGCAGGGCAGGGCAGGATTTTGTCCACACTAATCTTAACCCAGTGGCCTCTACAAAACTCTGGAAACCTGTCAAATTCGATATCATAGTGACACTCGAAAAAGAAAGAACTGATTAATTGGACTCGTATACGTCCTTTCAAGACTAATCGAAATGGAATCCTTGGTCTGGACTATCTGTCGATAAGCTCAGATAGATTGAATTTTGAAAGTGGGCAAACATTGCAAAGTATTTCTTGATTGGATTCTTCACACCCAACCAAACCGGCCTCCATTGACCCAATCAGATATATACCCTCCGGCTTGCCAAATAAAATAATAGGCAACTTCATTCCTGATCCTAAACGAGTTTCCTCAAGTTGAGAAGTCGCTATCAGTGCCTTTACATAAGAATAATCAAACACTAGAGCACTAAGGTTCAACCAGATCACTACTCAAATTCGAGTAGACCTTTTTAATCGGGACCAATTTTTGTGGTTGATTGTGTTGAGAGCCCGAGTGCAGATACTGAAGTTTACCCTCTATCTTGGACCGCGCAATGCGACCTCTGGCTTTAATCAAAATTGAGCTTGACAGATTTCACGTACTCAACTCGGTCTCTGTTGACAAGATGAGCTAACAACCAAATAGGCTCAGGACAGTCTCCTACTGTGCAAACGGTTTTTTCCAGCGCATTGCAGATTAGACAACCATAGCAAGACATTACAAAGAACCACATCATCACATAAAAAATTCGAATAACTTAAAAAAAAGAAGAATCAGGGAATCATTTGAACAATTCCTTGATATGGATCGAGGCGCAATGGTCCAATTAGAACATCTATGGTCAGATAACATCAATCAAAAGGGGGTTAGCTCAAAAAACAATTCTATCATGGCCGGACCATTTTTACCGGTTTAACCTTTACTGGAACTTGTATTGAAATGCCGGCATCGTCTCTCCTATGCTCCTCTATAAATGAGAGTGAGGAATCCAGAGTTGCTTCACCACTCAACATTTACGAGTCTTTCTTTCTTATCACCATTGCTCAATGAGGTGCAATAGTTCCTCATCGAGCATGGCCTCTTTTCCCATCCTCTGCCTCGTCCTTGCACTCTTCAGTGCCCGTCTCGAGCTTTCTCATGCTGATGAGGCCTCGTCTTTGCCGACCTACATTGTCCACGTAAAGCACCCTGAGGGAAGAGTCTTCTCTGAGAATGAAGACTTGCTAACGTGGTACCAGTCCTTTCTGCCCGCTACTACCACAGAGGGCGAGAACAATGCCAGGCCACGACAGCGCATGCTGTACTCCTACCAACACGTGCTGAGTGGCTTCGCTGCGAGACTGGCACCTGAGGAAGTAAGCGCCATGCAAGCGAAGGAAGGATTCATGTGGGCCCGTCCCCAGAAGGTGCATAAACTCCTGACGACGCACACCCCGAGCTTCCTGGGCTTGCAACAGCAAGTGGGCCTGTGGGGGAGCTCAAACTTAGGGAAGGGAGTGATCATTGGGGTGCTAGACACGGGAGTCCTGCCCAACCACCCTTCATTCCGGGATGACGGTATGCCCCCTCCTCCCGCTAAATGGAAGGGCCGCTGCGAGTTCTCAGCTTCGCAGTGCAACAATAAGTTGATCGGTGCGAGATCTTTCAACATTGCGGCCATGGCTCTTAATGGGAAGGACGCAGCTGCAGAACCACCGCTTGATGAGGATGGTCACGGGACCCACACAGCAAGCACCGCGGCAGGTGGCTTTGTGATGCAGGCAGAGGCGCTTGGTCAAGCTAAGGGTACAGCTGTCGGGATGGCTCCAGGGGCCCACCTTGCAGTCTACAAAGTCTGCTTCGGAGAAGATTGTGCCGATGCCGATATGCTAGCGGGCCTTGATGCTGCTGTTGCAGATGGGGTTGATGTGCTATCCCTGTCCATCGGCAGTGAATCAACCCCGTTCTTCAATGACACCATTGCTGTCGGCTCATTCGCAGCAATTCAGAAGGGGATATTTGTCAGCTGTTCCGCAGGGAACTCTGGTCCCTTCAATGCCACGTTGTCCAATGAAGCCCCATGGATCCTCACTGTCGGGGCAAGCACCCTTGACAGGAAAATCATTGCCACGGCTAAGCTTGGGAATGGAATGGAGTTCGACGGAGAGTCTTTGTTCCAGCCTTACTTCCCCCCAAAATTATTGCCTCTCGTGTACGCCGGGATGAATGGGAAACAGGAGTCTGCATTCTGTGCTGCAGGCTCCCTGAAGGACGTGGATGTTAAAGGGAAGGTTGTCTTATGCGACCGAGGAGGCAGCATTGCAAGAATCGCAAAGGGCCAGGAAGTGAAGGATGCTGGTGGGGTCGCCATGATTTTAGCAAACCAAGAGCAAGACGGCTCCAGTACCTCGGTTGATGCCCATGTTCTTCCCGCAACACACGTGAGCTTCCTTGCAGGGCAGAAGATCAAAGCATACGTGAACTCAACAAGGACCCCAACTGCAGTAATCGTGTTCAAGGGAACAGTGATTGGGGACCCATCAGCTCCAGCCGTTACCTCTTTCTCTTCCCGCGGGCCCAACCTGGCAAGCCCAGGGATCCTGAAGCCTGACATCATCGGGCCTGGGGTGAGCATCCTGGCAGCTTGGCCCTTCCCTCTGGACAACAACACAGCCTCCAAATCCACTTTCAATATAATGTCGGGAACGTCCATGTCTTGCCCTCATCTTAGCGGCATTGCTGCTCTGATCAAAAGTGCTCACCCTTACTGGTCCCCTGCCGCAGTCAAGTCGGCTATCATGACGACTGCTGACCAATTAAACCTTGCCGGGAAGCCCATTGTGGACCAGGGACTCCTCCCTGCAGACATTTTTGCGGTCGGTGCTGGACATGTTAACCCCAACAAGGCCAGCGACCCTGGACTGATTTACGATATTAGCCCCGATGGTTACATACCTTACCTCTGCGGACTTGGCTACACTGATGATGCAGTCGGAGTCATTGCACACAAACCCATTAAATGCTCCCAAGTACCAAGCATACCTGAAGGCCAACTGAACTACCCATCCTTTGCCGTCACCTCGGGGCCTCCACAGACATTCATCAGAACCGTGACAAATGTTGGAGAGGCGTATTCATCCTACGCTGTCACGGTCGTCCCACCACCTGGCACATATGTGACTGTCAAGCCCAGTAAGCTTTACTTCTCGAAACTTAACCAGAAGGCAACATACTCGGTGACCTTCACCGTCTATGGTTCTGCTTACAAGTCAGGTGAATACACGCAAGGGTACTTGAAATGGGATTCCGCTAAATACTCCGTCAGGAGTCCAATTTCAGTCATGTTCAAGTGAGACAGGTCTCTCTTGTCTGCAAATATGCCAAGAAATGGCTTGTACGGTTGTCTCAGCACGAGTTCCTTGTGCCGAATGTTTCCATTCAAGAAGATAATTTGCATCCTTGAACTATTCTAAGAGAACAGGTTTAATGGGAGAAAGTCTTGTATGCATTGTAATTGACTATGTGGCAATGCCACAAGCCAATAAGTGTTTATCATTTTGATTTTTAGTATGTAAACAAAAAAATTATTGACAAAAATAATTCATTGCCCAAAAAGTAATATTTTTTATGTGTCTTGTGGCATAAACTTACGTGATAGTAACATTGCGCACAAAACCATCTCATTTAATGGATTGAACCATGATTTTGGGATTGCAATCTTCTCTGTTAGCACGAAAATAATGCACGTAAACCTCTTGACACACTTAAAACGCAGAGCTGAAAATAGTTATATCTCCTAACAACAAACAAATAGCATATAAATAAACAGAAACGGAAAAAACGACCAGACAAAAGTTTCAACTGGAGGGAGAAATAAAACGCATCAAGTAGTCGGCGCTTATTCCCTCTAAACAAGGTCTCAAATTTAAATCTTGTGAATGGAGAAAATTCAGGCTAAAAGAATTTTATCCCTTAGTGGGCCGATCCGGTTTGACTGATTTAGTTGTGGCCTAATTAAACTTTCGGATATTAGAATTCACGCAAAAAAAAAAACACATGCCGTTCATGAGTGCATCGTCAGCCACTATAATAAATGCCATTTCTCCTGGTTATTTACTTAGTCACTGCTAAATCTCCTAAATTAAATAACATTGAAGTGGTGGTCATATTTTAACTAGTCGTGGAGTTCATGCGTTGCATGAGATAGTGCACCAATCTAAAAAGCAATTATTATAATTAAAAATTTAAAAAAATTCCTTCAAAAGTCAAAAGTGAAACAAAAATAATAAAATAAACAAATAACCTCCACGTTTAGTGATAGACGAACTTACTTTTTGAGAGCTTATGTATAGGGGGTAGCCGATCGAGAGATGAAACTCACATCACCAATCTTGAGAAAGAATATGAGAGGAAAAAAAAGCAAAAATTAGATAAAAAATGAAAAATTACGATAAAAATTAGAGGAAAAAAATCAAAGCATAAATTTAATCAACTCACTTGCATCTAGTGATAGACATACGTTTCAAGAGCTCGCATCTAGTTGTAGACATATTATTTGAGAGCTGAATAGGCCCATGTGTATGTGTATGTTTATGATAATTTTTATTTATAACTATCATATAGAATCTAAATAAAATATAATTTGATTTGTTTTTCATTTTTGGTAAACAAATTTGATTCATATATATCTATAAAAATATATAATTTATATATACTTTTTCTTCCTATATATACTGAAGATTGTCCACGTAATCATATATTAATATATTTATATTATGTATACATATATATACTAATATAAACTTATTTTCATGTTAATATTGATGTGACGAAAAATTAATTCTTATTTTAAAAAATTCAAGATGATTAAATAATATCCATACATCTATACATATCATAAAGTCTTCTTACTTATTTCAAATACATTATGTTAAATAAATTATAAAAATTAAAGAAATCGAGAAATTAGATTTTATGATAACATATCCTTAAAAAATATTTTTTATTAAAAATAACTCTGAAAATATAAATAAATAAGTAATAAAAGCCTAAAAAATTCCTTTCAGAAAATGCTAATATAAACTTATTTTGATTTTATTATGGATGTGATGAAATATTAATTTTAATTTTAAAAATTCAAGATTATTAAATAATATATGTACATATAATAAAATCTTCTCAGTTATGTCAAATACATTATGTTATATAAATTGTAAAAATTTAATAAGTCAAAAGAAATCAGATTTTATGAAGAGATATCTTTAAATAAATATTTTTTATTAAAAAAATTCCGAAAATGAAATTAATAAATAAAAACCTAGAAAATTCCTTTCAGAAAATATATACTAATATATACTTATTAAATTTAACTTAGAAACCGAGCATTCTAAGGTCTTTCTATATATATATATATATTTATTTATTTATATTATGTATAAGATTTATTTGATGAAATATTAATTTTTATTTTAAAAAGTCAAGATTATTATATAATATCTATACATATTATAAAATCCTCTCACTTATTTCAAATACATTATGTTATATTTATTATAAACATTAACGAAATCAAAATCAAATTTTATAATGAGATATCTTTTCAAATACTTTATATTAAAAATAATTCCAAAAATAAAAAAAATCCTAAAAATTTACATTCAGAAGATTCATATTACCTTCAATTGGAAATCACCATAATATTCAAAAACTTTTATGATATTTTTGGTCTTTTTAAAATGAAATATTATAATCATAAATAATTTCATAAAATTTTGTTGTTAATTTCATAATAAAAGATAATTTCACAACACCTTTGGCAATACTCAAAACTCTGTAAATCATACTTTCAAACACATGCACTTGAAAATTCTCAGTCATGAACTTAAATGCATCTCCACTAGTCATATCAAGGGTACTCATCAGCCTTGGAACCAGATTATTTGTAACTCATTCAGTATTGGCTTGTTTGTTCTTCAATTTTCTACTGCATATGTGGTTAGGATTAAAGGTCTTTATCTGGAAACTGCCAAAGCGTTCAGCTTACGAGCAATATAATTTCCAATCACAACCTTCTTCACACTTGTATTTGCACCTATCTTCTCATTCCTAGTGATTCTGATTGGCTTCCCAGCAGTAATGATATAATCCTTCAAAGCTTTTTTGAATATCTTCATAGTAGGGAACAACATATTTAACTCTGAATGCACCTTCCCATGCTCACTCTTCATATTGAATTCAAGAGGCTTCTCATCTTCATCATCATCAACACTTCCCTTAAGACTTGAAAACTCCTCAGAGTGCCATCCATCTTCCTGTTCAATTTCAGCAAATCTTGCTTCTTGTCTTTCCTTCCTAGCCCTTTATGCTTCTTAGATTTGCTCAAAATTATGAAGGTTGATGGCTATATAAACCCTCCATTTTGGTTTTCTTTTCTTTGATGTTACCTCTCTACATTCCACTTCACCTGACTATTTAGGAATCTCAGCATGTTTGCCACCCTCAATAGGAAGTGCATCGTCTTTCCTAATGTTACCATCATCCCCACTGCCATGACCACTTGGACTATAGGCAGAATTAGAGTCTCCCCTTTCCTTTGAAGCAAAGTCTCCCTCATCCTTTGAATCCAAGTAGCCCTCATCTCTCTCATCTGCCTGCTCACCAACTTCTTGCATGTCTACGTTTGGAGCTTCCTAATGAACTTGTTCAAACTCAACTTGTTCAAACTTTTTCTTCCCTTTAGATTGAATTGCAGCCTCCCTCTTACCCTCGCTTTCGTCTTCTATGTCATTAACAAAATAGAATTCAATCTCTGTGACATTTGCCACACAGACGTAAAGCTTATACAAATCTTCATTAGTTTCATGTTCCCTATGACCACTGTCCAAGGCAAATCCTGGAATCTTCCAATACACCTCCTTGTATGATGCATAACTAAGATTCTTATATAACCACTTAATAGCATGCACTAAAACATTCGTCAATACTAATATTCTCCCATACATGTATTCTTCCCTCCGATGTACTCTATCTTGGGCATAGGCATAAACTAACCCCCATGGTGAAATTCCAACTTCTACAAGTCATCAATACCTACAACAAACAATTACAAAAAAAAAAATTAATCAAATGAATACATAACTAAAATGGCCCACAACTACTTTCTATACCTACCAGTAAACTCCTGCCAGTCAACACTCTGGATCACAACCACAATGTAACAAAGGCAAGGACCACAGTCATGAAAAGCACCAATGACAACAAGAAAAGCAAAAAACAATATCTAAGGTAGGGGGACCACAACTGTGCACATAAAGGGTATCACAATCAATAGCAGCTGGACAAAAAAATTATCCGTACCTTTTCCCAAATGCTTCACGCGCGAACTTCCTACACGCCCTTCACTCATCGCAAACCCAAAACCTCACAGCTTCGCAAATCACAACCCCGATCTCTCGCTCCATATTGACCAAATTAGAGGGATAATTTAGGGTTAGGGGAAGAGATGATCTGAACACTCCTCCAATCGATCAACTTCGTTTATGGCGCGAGAATGTTAAAACGGCGTCGTCTTCAATTGATTGTGGCGTGAGAATGTTAAAATGGCACCACCTTTGGCCTGTTGTGACACCAAAATTTGTTGGAAAAAATCCACAGGCCTACTTCAGACTCTGGTTTATCCGCAACTCAAAAGCTTAAGCCAATAGATTGCTAGACCATTGTCTCATAAAAACCTATGGATTTTCTCTCAACTTTTCCACGTGGGATTACCTCCAACACCCGCCCTCACCATTCTCCATATGGGAGAGAAACCGCCCCAACATAATTGAACGACAATGTTTTGTACCCTCTAGGAAAAACGTCATCTTTTCCTCAATTAGAGGAAACTGAAGTTATCTCATGCCGTTAAACCGACATGGGGTTCCACATCACAATTCCGTCTAAGCAACTTAACGCTGGATCAATTTAATAGACGGAATAGAACTTCATGTATTAGATCAAAGGCAAAAAATCCTCATGTATCATATTCGAGGTTTTGGAAAACTTTATGTATTAAATTGATAGTTTTCTCTATTTTTTTTTATCTTAACCCAAAAAAAAATGTTGTTTTGGTCTTCTATTCAACATTTTACTATGCTCTCAGTCTTTCCACGTGATAAATTGTCCATTGCGTTTACATATATTCATGGAAGTCACATGAATTATTAATCAATAAAATATTGACATGCAAGTGCTTTATATATATATATTTTTTCATATTTGTAATCGATGAAATTAATTTGAAGGTGTCCAGGGTTGGATCCCCATGGTAGAAGAAGAGCTGGGTGGGGAAAGAAACTGTCAAGTTAGTGTGTGTGCGTGTGTATATAGACGCATAAATATTAAAGGTTGGAGCTTCATTTTTTGCGTAAGGGAAAAATATGTTTCATTGCATTACATTTTGTTTTTGTGTCAATTTTATTACAACCTTTAAATAATATATTATATAGCACATCCTTTAGGGTGTAGTGTCAATCATCACATAGCCTATTACTTTTGTAGCAATTTTATCACAACCTTTTAAAATTACACTATATAGCATATCGTTTAGGATATAGTATCAGTAATGGCATGCATGACGTCAAATTTTTCATAAAATTTAAAAGGAAGACTGATGTGGCGCACTTGTAGATGAATAGTGGGCTTAGACTCTTGCCACATGCGAAATTACCCATATTCTGATATGTCCAGTGCCATTTTACCCACTTCACTCCTCCACCATCAATACCCGAATCTCATTCCCGCCTTTTCAAACATCTCCCGCATCACTGCAGCCCCAAATTTCTCTTCAGTTCAGCGTTTTGCCCTTTCTCTCTTTATTCACCCACAAGCTTGCGAGTTTCTCTCTCTTCACACTTCTCACTTATTTGTTCCCATAGAAGAAAACGAATTAAGGTTTGCATTTTATTTGATAGGTATGAGCTTCCATTTTTTCTTTCTAATAATTTTTCATCCATTGTTCACTATATAAACTGCAATAAATTCAGTATGTGATTTTTTTTTCATTCTATTGATGGTGTGGTTGTTTTTCAGAAAGAGTAATTCCGTATGTGAAAAGGCAAGAATGGGATTTGCGTATTGATGGTGAAGGAGTAGGGTGGGTAAAAAAACATCGGGCTGGTCGGAATATGGGTTATTCCACATGTGATAAGAGTCTGGACCCATTATTCATCCACATATGCCACACATAAGCCATCCGTTTAATTTTCACGGAAAATTTAAGGTTAAACTATAATTGACACTATACCTTAAACGATGTGATATATACTGTAATTTTAAAAGGTTGTGATAAAATTGAAGCAAAAGCAAAAAATTATGCTATGACATATAGTTTTCCCTTTCTGTAAAGCTCTTCTTTTTCTCACAAATTTTCCTGCTAATGCTGACTCAGATGCTTCTGTTACCAGAGCCAAATTTTACAGATATAGTATTATGCAATAATATTGTGGAAGAACCCCTGAGCTTGGAAGCTCAGTTGTTCGTCTAGTCTTATCTGGTCAGCTTCTTTGGGAATTTGTATTTGCCGGTGGAGGCAATGAACTCGATTAAGTATATGCAGAAGAGATCTGAAATTGCTACTGAAGTAAAGAAGTTATTGTTAGATCTATCTCGGCCGCAATCCTCTGCTCCAAGCTCGGAGTGTCTAAAAGATTCTGCTGAGAAAAAAAACAACAGCCGAATTAAGTTATTGCTAATGATTTTCTTCCAAGTAGTGCTGTGTAATAAAACTATACGATTAAAGAGCTTACTGGTAAGTCTTTTCGCCTCAAGCCTGACTATCGTCTTCTCTTATTATTTCAGCTTCTTTTGCCAATAACATCAGTGTGCGCATGGACAAGTTTTCTTTCAGCTGTACTCGGAAACTACCTGAAGTGAGAAACTTGTTGGCAAGTCTCCCTCCGCTTTAAGCCTTTGGTGTGATACAACTCAATTGTATAAAAATTCTGCAGAAGAGATCAGTATTCATGTGAGCTAACTGTCAAACATTTCGGCGGTGTTGGAGATAACTCCTTCAGAGGAAAAATTATTCTAAATCCTTTTTCCGTATTTGCCCGGTCTGTGTCCGATATAGCAGAGCATGCTCTGTTCAATGCAAAGATGCATGCGAGCGACTCCATTCACACATCGGTTCCTTCACACCATCCGAACATTTGGTACTCGCACCTTGGAGTCGAGATTATTACCGTTCGTCTCTTAATCAAAAAATACCTGTCCTTGTCCTTGCAGCCTGCAGAGAGGGCAGTTCTTGAAATTTTTAATGCTGAGTTTTGGCAGAGCTGCAGATGTATTCCTTTCTCATGGCATTTAAATTTTAATTCATGTCACTGATGTCAACTGAATCAAGGTCAAGTATAACCTTTAGGAGAGTGACTATTTGTACTGATCTGTGGGTCGAGCGTGCGTTTTCTGTCAATTGATGTTGAGATTATTTCCCAAGGCTCAGGTTATCCCGGAGCCCACCATATCGAGAATTTGGGAAATTCATTTTAAATTGAATCCAAATTCTTATTCATGACCAACAAGTCTGATACTGATGCGCGACGCTTCACATTATAAAACTGAACTCAGTAATCTCGAGAAGCTCGATCATCATGAAGCGAAAGGGAAGGATCACGAGTGAAACCAATTTACACCATTAATCCAATTACGCCGTGTCCGGGGCCACATTGGAAGTAAATACACAGTAACCAGTAGAGACTTTACAGTCACATTGCTATGATTATAAACAAAATGCAGGACCGCATTGATGCCTCTAGCTGTGAGTCCTGGCAAGCTCTCGTTCTCGGGGATAAGCTATGGTCAGCCACATGCACTTGGTAGATCCAGGAAGCCGTTCTCACTGGGATCTCTTACATAGGTGTCGGATCGGTACTTTGTCAGGAACCCCATTGGTGTCGTATATAAATGAGAGGAAACACTTAGTCCTCGGTGTTGAGCGCATACATTGCTTGTACGTATATGAAGGATCATACGGATCTCATTTGCTTTAATCCCGTCGACTCCTTCCTCTGATTTTTGATATATATCTCCTGTAATTTCTTGATCTTTGAACCCTCCATTCGATGTGGAAAAACTTCATCACTCGGCCCTAGTACGTTCCATAATCGACTTGCTTTGGATTCTGCAGAAAATTCACGAACACCCTGCTCATTAGCAATGGCCAAAGTCAGACCGCAGCATTCACCGAGATCTGCAAAATGCAGATTTTATAACCGAAGTATACAAGTTTCCTGTGTTCGAGTATTCCGAGCAAAAGCTAATAAACTGGACACGTCAAGTTGAGTTTGCAGTGAATTAGCTACAACCAAGCTGGTGCTAATTCGATATTGAATTTGCAGTGAATCAGTTTGCAGTAAACTAGGCTTTACTCGATATTGAGCTTGACGGACTCCACGTACTTTGTAGTTTGTAGTACTTTAAGATGGTCTCTCGAGAAGCAGAGGTAACAACCAGAAAGGTTCAGACACAATCTCATCCTGGACAAACGGCTTTTTTTCCAGCAAACTGCAGACAACAATCATCTCATTAAAAATTCGAATATCTTAAGAACAAATAATTACTGAATCATTTGAACAATTCCTTGAAATGGATCAAATCGCAATGGTCCAAATGGAACAGCAACCGTCAGATAAGACTAATCAATGGGGAGTAGCTCGAAAAACAATGCTCATAAGAGCCGGAACGTTTTCAGCAGTTCAACAATAGGAACTTCTATTGAAATGCCGACCTCATTTCTCTCTTTACACCTCTAATATTAATGAGAATGAAGCACACAATGTCACTTCACCACTCAAAAAGTCGCAATCCTTTCCCCTAATCACCTTTGCTCGATGAGGTGCCGTAGTTCCTCCACAAGCTTGGCCTCTTTCCCTATCCTCAGCCTCGTCCTTATACTCTTCAGCAGTTCAGCGCCTGTTTGGGATTTCTCGTGCTGATGAGGCCTCATCTTTGCAGACTTACATTGTCCACGTAATAAACTGCCCCAAGGGAATAGTCTTCTCCGAGCATCAAGAGTAGAAAACATGGCACCGGTCCTTTCTGCCCGCCACTACCACTGAGGGTGAGAATGATGACAGGCCGCAACAGCAAATTCTTTACTCCTACCCACACGTGATGAGCGGTTTCACCACAAGACTGACTGAGGAAGTAAGCGCCATGCAAGCAAAGGAAGGATTTGTGGCTGCCCATCAGCAGAGAGTGCATAAACTCCAGGAGACGCATTCCGGGCTTTCTTGGCTTGCAGTTGCAACAGGGAGTGGGTCTGTGGAGAAGCTCAAACTAAGGGAAGGGAGCGATCATTGAGGTGCTAGACACGGGATTCCTGCCCAACCATCCTTCATTTCAGGATGACGGTACGGAGCAAGAGAGAGTGAGAAAGGGACATTTTGCTTGATACTGGTCTAAAAAAATTCTTTAAGATATCAACAGGTACTTTAACGGCAACCAAAAATGCATCCGCAGCAAGCATTGAAGATGTATGGAGTGAGGTCAATTTCTGACCACCTTTTTCTTTTGGCCAATTTCCGATTACCTTAATCACAATAAGTTAAAATAAGAAGGCATATTTCAGCAGTAACTCAGTGAAAGAACTCCTTTGTCCAATTTACGCATAAGCACGACACAATGTCTGTGGTGGAAAGTATATCATCCAAAACCAGGGGGCAAAGGAGGGTCTTCATCACTATCATCCAAGAGCTTTCTGCTCTCATCGGGCATATTAGCATCCTTCGAGGTCAAAATATGAGCCGATTCTCGACTATCTTTCAAATCTTCAGAAGATGATCTTTCATGAGGAAACGGTCTCTGATCCTGGTTGCTCCAGTCATCATGATTGCTACGATTATGGGCTAAGGAGAAACCTCGAGGTTCTATTGGCTCACTATCAGAGACCCCATCCTTCTCTCCAGATGAGACTGCAAAGGAGCCACCATTGACAGCTTGCCAATTTGACGTTGTTTTCAGCATTGACGAATGCCCGATTTCTGTGCCATTTGGATCAACTAATTTACGATATACAGATTCTACCGTATCAGTGATTTCAGTCTTCATGCCATCTGGCGATTTGATTATTCCCCATAGACCTTCAGATATATGGCCCATAACTTCGCCCCTGATAGAAAATGTGCCAATTCCAAGAGTTAACTTAGCTGCTTCAAATTCGTGACTGAGACACGCCAATTGTCAAAGTAATTAACCAGTTCCCAACTTTAAAATTAGATAAATATGCCGACGCCCTTCTCATACAAGATCTATGACGGAAACTACGAGAGAAATGACTACCTTTGCTGGAGATACGAATAAATCATTTTATAAGAACAAATTTAATGAGACAGAGAACTGATGGCACATCTACGTTGCAGTAATTAACCACATCAAAAGCGGCATATCTAGTAGCTATCAGCTTACCTTACTTCTTCGTATATCGTATCAGAAAGTTGTCGAGGCTTCATGTTTTCCGCCCCCGGGCGATTAAGTGCAGCTGACTGCTTCACAATGGATATAATCTTGTCCCGAAGCTCTTCCTGCAGAAAACAGGCCAAATCAGCATTCCCCTGACAAGCAAGCATCCTTTTACTTACAAAATCCTTATCTCCATGAACAGTGAATTGATGGAAAATCATAAAAATTACAGCCAATCTCATGATCGGCAAGTCAGTCGAGATTCAGATATGCAATTTAACTAAGGTCTCTGGATGTTAGACAAAGTTCACTGCTTTGGTAAGACGAGTGGGACGATTAGCGGCATCGTAATTATCAGAGCTGAAAAGGGTATCGATTGGCAGGAAAATCAACCCAACAAGATGGTCTGATCCTATGACACTGTCCCTTTCCCTTATTAAGAATGCATTATAACACAACATAACTCTCCGACGGACCACAACAATCCCCGACAAAATTCTACAGAGTGCAATTGACCTGCCACTGGGTCAGATTCATTTCCGGGGAATCAAGGACGGCAGCAAGTGAGGAAACCTTACAGAGAGAAGGAAAGGGAGAGTGGGAGGGGCAGGCTCACGTTATCCTTGAGGCGGCGGATGATTTTGAGGCGGAGGCGGTCGAAGTCGCCGTCGTCCTTGAGCTCGGCAATCACCTCCTCTTTGGTTACGCGGTGGCCGTTCTCCATCACCCTTTCCTTGGGAACGAGAAGCCTCTTCTCCGGCGTCAATCTTCCGGCTTCAATTCCATCTTAGCTCCGAAGGTTACTTATGAGATTTGCAGAAAGAGATGTGGAAGAAGAAGACTGAGACTGCAGAGGGCGCCCCGGGAGGCTTTTCGCCAAACACGACCTTATTTGTACAAAAATTCTTTACTATTTTCTTCCTATTTTTTTTTTTTGTAACAACAAATCTATATTTATTAGTAGTTGAGACTGTGCATTATACGGGATAGAATAGAACGTGAAAAAGAAAAATTCTAAGCACGGCAAGATGAAAGTGAAAAAGTAACGTAAGATTAAAGAACCGTTAATCAACAGTTAAAAAAGAACTTAATGAGAGTTAAGTAGAGTTAAATTTTGATTTTAATTGGATTGCAATGACTGTGTTATTGAATTATGAGAAAAAATGAGAAAAAGTAATGAATAGTTGAAAAAAAGCAATGATTGTATTGTTGAATTATTGAAATAGTAATGGATAGTTGAGAGAATGTAATATTAAAAATTGAATTGAATGGTTTAAAAAATTGAAGAAAAAGGGGACAAGTAATAATTGAGTTATTGATTTTTGTTGTGTGGTGAGTAGAGTTAAAGTTAGAGAATAATTGCGAAACTAAACGGAGCTTACATCAATAACTTATACCCATCCAATAGCAAGTGAAACACAAAGAGATGATAAAAACTAATAATTTACAAAGAAAACTCGCATATCAGTGCAAAGAAGATGAAAAGCTGGAGATAGGTAGATCTCTATTTTCATATTTGAGATCAAGAATCAGAAGTTAAAAAAAAATACCTTCGGTTTAATGGTAAACGTACTTTTTGAGAGTTTGCATTGCATACAGTGACAATAATATTTTTATAATTGAATTGTTCACAGTTTATGTGTGATATATCAATAAAAAGTATCAATAAAAATACTTTCCTTTTTTTTAAAGCAAATATGATTCATATCTATAAAAATATCTAGCAAATTTGATTTATATCTATCTATAAAAATATTACTTTTATTTTTAAAAATGTAACTACGATGTTATGTGCTTTACTTATATAGATAATAGGTCTTTTGAAATACAATTATGAATTCTATCAATTCAAAACATGAATGAACTATATTAATTCAAATCTATATTTATGTCATGACAGATTTGAAAGTTAAAAATTAGAAATTTTTCTAAAAAGAATAAAAAATCAAGAAAATAATAATCGGTCCACAAATCTATATTTATATTTGTAAAAAAAATTAAAAATTAAAATACTTTTTAAATAAATCTCAAAAATAAAAAAAAATTAAACAGTCCCACGAATTGAAATCTACATATTTTTAAATTTTATTTTTTGAAAAAAATTAAAATATTCGAGAAAATTTCATTCTATAATGGAACGTTCTAAAGTTATCTGACAAGACCCACAATGTTCTTGCTTTCATATATATATATATATATAATATATGTATCTATATTTATATTTATATCTATGTCTATATACATGTAATATAAAGTGGAGTTGTAGAAGGCCAGGCAAGAAGGCCTCAAAATGCTAGTTGTTGAATGAAAATTTTCAATTTTTTATTTTTTTAAAAAACTATTTTTTTAAAAAAAATTTGAACATAGACATAGATTTATGGGATTGTCACTATTTTGTCGATTTTTGAGCTGTTATAAAAAATAAAGTTCTTAATACTTTAAAATATATAGATAGATATGAATTTGTTGGATCGTCATGGATATAAAAGAATATTTTTAAAAAATTTCTAGAAGATTTTATTATCTATATAATATTTGATAATTTTAAATCTTTAGTATTTAATATCTAATCTAGTCACACAAATATTATTATTAAAATAAGTATATATAATAAAAATAAATATATTGATATATATTTCTTCAGTCGCACAACTATCTTTAATATAAGCTTTTACCATATTTTTGAATTTAAAATTGAGTGAATTTTTTTCGTTGCATATTGACATAATAGAATTTTTTTGAATTTTTTTTGAGAATCATATACATAATATTCCATAATCTTAAATTTTTTATTTAAGATTAAACTAATACCTAATAAGATTGATATTAAATTAAAAAAATAAATATAGTTTCATTTATTTAAGATAAAACTAATACCTAATAAGATTGATATTAAGTTAAAAAAATAAATATAGTTTTATTTCATACATATGATGATCAAACTATTTATGTTTTTACTTACTTTACTGGTGAAATTCACTTAACATCATTCATGTAATCTAATATAATATATCGTAATTTGCGATTTATAATAGTTTGAAATAAACATATGATGTATAATAAAATTGACAAAAAAAATTATATTATATTTCTACCTCATGCAACTTACAAGCTTCACGATTAATAATAATAAATAATTATAATAAAAATAATAGTGATGTCACTATCGGGCAGGGTGATGTTAAGTCCTAGTGCTAGCTGAACCTCAATCTAATAAGCTCGAGTAGCTCGATCATCATAGATCTGAAGCGAAATTATCTCGCTATCCCCAGCACACGAGAAAATTTTAAATGATTCAACCACATAATGATGTTGTGAGAAAAAACCAATAAACTTGTTTAAATTAAAAAAACTTACCACAATTAATCGAGTGATTAGCACTTATTATTTAGTTTATTACAATTTTATTGATGCTTCCTCATACCACGTGGCGAGGTAAGATCACCGAATAATCTCTCCCAACACAAAGCATGTTAGAAGGATCACAAGTAGAACCAATTTACACCATTAATCTGACTATGCCATGTCCCGCCATATAACATTCAGCATCCCCGAGTACACTCCACGGAGATGTACAAAGACAAGAATGCCCTCCGAGGCAACGAAGGGTGAAACAGTTATCGGGGACGTTTTCTACCAAATCGAAATATGTACAGCGTTGCCATTGTCCCCAGAATAAGTCAATGTTTGGCATACAATGGAACAACATACAAAGTAACCAGTACAGACTTTGCAGCCGTATTACTATGATTGAGAACAATGGCCGTCGTCAGTCGCAAATGCTTCAGCTGCAGCAGAGAGGAACTTGGGATATCAGAGCAGGGGGCTCCAATCTTTGAACTGCATTTATCTCTGGGATGAATGGTGAGCTCTTTTGCGGGAGCGGCTCTGTTCAGATGCGCTGCAGAATGTGCTATCAACCATTAGAAACAGCTGTATGTAATTTAGCATGGCTTTACTTCGTTTTTGAGAGTGAGGGAGGGAGGGAGGGAGGGAGGGATGATGAGTTTACAGTTCACTGTCTTGCTTCCTATTTCTCGGTGATTCCTTTGGTGTCCAAGAGGATCCGATTGCCTGTTACAGTTTTACAACCATGCAGCGAATGATTAGTCGGGGAAAAATAACATGAACATCCATATAATAAAATTACAACATGGGCCTATAAGAGCACAGACTTCTAGATAAATACTAGTTGCAATAACGAATAAGTAGAAAATGAATTGAGAGGTACACTAACAGGAGCGAGTTGTCTGCTGCTTCTGCCATGGAACTCCAGATACTCTTCATATGACTGCACCAAGTTCCAGAAGAGTAAATAAGTTAAGTAAAGGCCAAATATACGCATCTAATTCATTAAATAGAAAGAATATGTTACAATGGGCATTTTCTTCTACTCAGTACTTCCCCCTGAATTCTGCCTTCGAAAATGAAAAAAGAATCAAGACCCCTCAAAGCTCACATGGATAAAGGAAGCAACTTTGAAAGCACAAGCCCATACAGAATAAAAGTTTAATGTACTGCAAATTCCCAACGTATAAAGTACTGATACCATATCAAGAAAATCATCTTCAGTCAGGGTACTTGCGAGTGGGCTATCAGTGGAGAGACCCCACACATCACCCCGAGAAGACATTTCCCTACCCACTTCTAGAGCAGGAAGATTTCTGTTGATGCGAGAATCTTTCGGCTTTGTTACTTTTGATGAACCAGAAGCCACCAATAAATTCTCAGAAGGCAAAATCCCAGCTGATCTCTGGTTCTGGTAATTAGATCTGCCGGCTTCAGGTTGTTGCTGATACATTACAGAAGGATAAGACACGGGCAATGAAGACCATGACATATGCACTGGAGGTCCGCCGTACTCTTCATCCCGAGAAGAACATGGAGAATCCACCGAAGTCCTGGGAAAAAATAACATCTCAAAACCATTACTTTTTTATTCCACTTCCCATTTACAAAATTCAATAAATATTCTATATAATTAATCATATCCAGATACCTTCTTATATCTCCATGCACATCCATGTTTCCATCAAGAAGCTCGCAAAGAGCTTCTCCAATGTCCTGGGGTAACTCCTGCAAAAATCAAAATAAAAACATTTAGAACACTCTACGAGTGTGCTAACAGGAAGACTGAGACACAACTTCCAAGAAGGAACCTGGCAGTCTCTGCTAATTTTGACAGGTTTATTATCATTTAATGGATTCCTCAGATGAAGGGTCTTTTGGAATGGCAGCTCACTTAAACGCAGCCATTTGACCTTAAAACTGCGGCCCCAAGGATTACTTCTACCATTTCCTTGACTCCAAACATTGTCTCGCCTCCACCCAATAGAAGAAATCATTTGAGCATATCCTTGAAAGAACCCGCTCATGTTGACGCTAAATATTAGAATTACTTTTCCAGAATTCTGCAATGACAAGTATAAGATTGTTTGAATCATCCAAACATTAGAAACTAGTTAGATAATACTAAGATACAGCACAGGAGTCTTACATTAAAGGCTTCTTCCAGAATTGGTTCATTCATGACCTGAGTAGCCCATATTCCTCTCTCTATTGACAGCTGAATATTTTGATAATTCAAACTCTTAATGACGAAATATCTTGTGCTATACCATTTCTGATTTTTGTTGGCAAGTGAGTCTTCCATTTTATCATGACAGCGCCTTCGTTCTTCTGATCTAGAAGGATAACAATCCCCATTCCTTTTGTTGCTTGTGCTTTCTGACAAAAAGTTTCAGCTTATTGGATCAGCTCAGTCAAAAAGAGGGTAGGTTTAGAGGCAAAAAGTTTACAACTTATGAATGATATCCCCAGATCCCATGACAAACTTCTAAGTCTATGATGCGCAGGACAACGACTTGCAAATGATATGTCCCCGAGGACGGTAATAGTTCAACTCATTGTCCTACAATTATATGCGCTGTAATCTCTCCAAAACTGAGGAAAGGAGGAGCCTGTACTGCAGGATTCATGAATTTGATTGATGCAAATTACACGGGTACATGCCTGGAAAAGATATCCACAACATAGCATTCTATTTCCCTCAATTCCAGACAGAAATTCATTCATTTATAAAATTTCAGTATCAGTCTTCAACTCTCTAAAGAACCGTAATAGACTACATCAACTGACTATGAAGGATGGTGCTAACATTTGAATTAACCCAGAGCAGTAGACAGGGTTTCACAAATGTATACCTGGATCATCAAAAGTCCCAATGTCATGTTTCCCTTCCGTTACTGATGAATCAACAACAGATGCATTATCTTTCCCAGAGTCGGAAGACATAACTTCACCAACACCTGTATTAGATTGCATGTTGCACATCAAATATTCAAAGGGACAGCTATCAACAGACTGATTACAGACAAGAGTTCCAAGAAAATGTTACAGCAACATTAGAGCAGAAACAAAATACTGCGAAGTGGAATTCAAGAGAGACCTTAACATCGCTAACAATTACAATGTGATGAAGCTACAAAACTACAAGATTGTACAGTGACAAAGCACGAAAAGCAAGATATTTCAAACATCTAGGCACCTAACAGTTTCGTTTGCCGGTGGAGAACTAGAACAGTAAACAATGAAATTTATAAACGGAGGAGAGTGTGGGGGTGCTAGAGAAGCAGAAACCTTTGGGGCTTCTCAAGACTGAAATATCTATGCATTTAGCAAGGAAGCGACTTCCATAGATGCTGTGAAGAAAGAAATTCATGGATTTCCCAATAGCAGATTTGAGGGGATTTTGAAGGCTCATAGAAAGAAACGGGACAGGTAAACTCCTGATAATCCATCTCACAGAATCACTCTTTGATGCTTGAATCCCGGGATGACTCCATCGAAATAAGCAAAAGAATTACTATAAATTACAAGCTGCTAAAGTCTCAATACCAATCCCAACATCCTTTATATTTTGCCCCAAACGCTTCTCTTTTTAACCGCCAAACTTCAATTAACAGCACCTAATACATCTAACATTTCCAGGAGAGTGATTCTAGACTAAAAATTGTAAATAAACATGGATAGTAAAGGTAAGCAAGTAAGATAATCACCCAGTTTAAACCATTAATTTCACAAATGAGCTAAAGCAATCATCACAGTCTCTAAACCCCTCAAGCTTCTTCCTCTGACAGCCCATTCCCCAATTGGTAAAGGATAAGTTAGACCACTTCAAATTCAACACTAGGCGAAATCCACCCAAGCAAGAACTTTTGGTACGCCCAAGAACCTTAGAGATGGCTCATGGCAACTGCTGTGACTGCTATCCTATCATCAATGTTAGTGTTAACGAACGTATCAAAGCTCCAATTAAGTACGTGACTTGATTCCTTCACAGAATCCTACACCACTGCAACAATCCCAATCTCAAGTGAAACATAAGCCCCCCTTTGCGACTGAATGAATCATATAATCCCTCCGACAGAAACGGGGTTGGCGGAGAAGCAAAAACCACTGGGACTTCTCGGGACTGAAATATCCATGCATTAACCAAGGAGGCGATTTCCATAGATGCTATAAAGAAATAAATTCACGGATTTCTCAATAGCAGATTTGAGGGAATTTTGAAGGCTCATAGAAAGAAACGTGATTGGTAAACTCCTGATAAATCCATCTCACGGGATCACTCTTTTTGCTTCAATCCTGGAATGACTCCATCGAAAAAAGTAAAAGAATTATTATAAATTACAAGCTGCTAACTACGCTTTCCATAAAGTTTCAATACCAATCCAAACATCCTTTATATTTTGCCCCAAATGCTTCTCCTTTCAACCGCCAATCTTCAATTAACAGTGCTCAGTACATCTAACATTTCCAGCAGAGTGATTCTAGCCTAAAACTTGAAAAAAAAACAAAACAAAAAACAAAAATGTGGACAGTACAGGAAATCCGGTAACATTTCCACCCATTAAATTTCACGAATGAGCTAAAGCGACAGCCTCTAAACCAAATCTTCATCAATCACCGTATCTGCCAACATCGAACCCCTCAAGCTTCTTCCTCTGACAGCCCATACCCCAATTAGTAATTAATAAGTTAAACCACTTCAAATTCAGCACTGAGACAATATCCACCCAAGCAAGAACTTTCGGTACACCCAAGAACCTTAGAGATGGTTCGAACCAATTGCTATCACTGCCATCCTATCATCAATGTTAGTGTTAACGAACGTATCAAAGCCCCAATTAAGTACTTGACTCCTTCGCGGAATCCTCCCCCACTGCAGCAATCCCAACCTCAAGTGAAACATAAGCCCCCCCTCGCGACCGAATGAAATACAATCAATCCGGCAGACACACAACGGAGTAGGCTACATGAACGGACACTGAACCAAGCAATGGACCCGCTCGACGACTCTGAACCAAAACGGACGCCTAAACAAGATAGAGGGAAAGAGGAGATGAATGTGGAGAGGGGAGCGAGAGCGCACCTTTGGACAAAGCAGAGGGAGGGGAGAAGAAGAGGAGGAGGGAGGAGCGAAGGAGTGGAGTTTCCTTCTTCAGTTCAGTTGGGCGCGTTGTCGATAAGCTTTTTTTCTGTTACTGTTGTTGAGTTGAGTGCCTACCCTAATTCCCCTTATCTCCCTATGCCCGCCCCCATCCATGGCCTCAACGAACTCACCCGTTTTTCATTCTATATTAATTAACTGGACATGAACCTGTGCTACGTACAGAAATTATCGATCAATTTACTTGATAAAAACAAAAATTAATATATAATTATATATATAGTTTTTTTTACGCATAATAATATATGTACATAACAACGTAAATTTTCACTTCTATAAAAAAACGTCTATACCCGTGCTGCGCTGATCTATTTTAGCTTCTGTTATTATTCGTTAAAAACTCCAAAAAAAATTATAATTATGTTTTCATAATTTTTTAATATATGCAATTTTTTTTATAGAGACAAGAAACAAATTACCTAAAATATTAGATGGGAAAAAGAAAAGAGAGAATGAAAACTGAAATTACTATTCTATTTTTAATTGAATAGCTATTAATTAATTTTATTATTTTTAAAGATATAATTGGAAGAAGAAAAGTTAGACAAACTACTTTCGTTCTTACTTATAGTAACTAAACATCGTCCCGTGCTACACACGGCACTTATTAAATCATATGATTTCTTTCAAAAATTATATAGAAGAGTATTTCATTTATTGTGTGAAATTAAAAACACAATTTCAGAGGGAGATAATGAATTGGGAAAAAAAAAAAGAGTAATGAGAACGATGGAGGTGATTGAAAGCCGCGGCTGAGAAGATGAGAGCTAGCGAGAGGAGAGAGAGAGAGAGAGAAAGGGAGTTGAAAAGTAGCAATTTGTGTTCTTTTCCTAATATAATCTCATTTTTATTGTTGGCATAAATTATAGTATATCAAATATGGGGTTTTTGAAAAGTAAAAGTTATACTAAAAAAATCTTCTTCGTTTATAATAGTATAATATATATATATAATAGATTAATTAATTAATTTCTAATTTCCAAAAATATATCTTTAATGAACATGAATTGCTTTTGAAAAAATTATTTTTCTGACATCGTTGAATTACAATTATTGATAAATAAAATAAATAAATATTTCGTCATCTGACGATTTAAAATATATTTTTATCAAAAAATTCATAAATTATTGAGTTATCATAGCATTTCTATACCCTCCCTATCACAGTAGAATGGTTATTTGTCACCACAGGTTTAGCTTACGAAGTGCTTGGAAGCCTCTTCCAAATAAGATTTCTCTTAGACTATTAAGAGTACCGAAACCCCTTTGTTTTTTTTTTTTTGGATAAATGATGAAACTTCATTGATAACAGATGAATTTACATCAGAAACCAATACCATTTTCCTCTATACGGAGTAAAATAAAAAATACCCAAGAGCTACTCCCAAGTCAACTAGTTGCAGTATCAAAATGGTGAAACATATGCCTCGCAATGATAGAGTGTGCAATTTTGCATGAGAATCGAGGGAGAACAGACAACTTTGCTTTCACATCCGAGAAGATCCTTCGTATTATAATTTTTGGAGGCGAGACTTGATTCCGGTAGAGCCTGGCGTTCCTCTCCCTCCAGATGCAGTAAATGTAGTGAGTCCAGAGAAGTTTAAGACAAATAATATCCAGCTTCTTTCCACGGAGAGAGGAGACCCAGCAAAGTTCCGTATTCCAGTCGACATTGTGTTTGTTCATTCCAACACGGTCTAATAAACTTCTCCAAATCCCTTGGGTGATAGGGCATTCAAAAAAGAGGTGATTTCGGGTCTCCAATTCCAAACTACAGAATTCGCATTCGGGTGCAGTAATCGAGATTCTCCAACTCATAAGCCTATCTTTTGTACTCAATCTATTATGAATACAAAGCCAGCTAATGAAAGAGGATCGAGGAAACTGCCCCTCAAACCAGATTGCGTTCCTCCATTCCATCTTCTGGCTTCTGGGACTAAAGCATTTCCACGCACTAGCAACAGAAAATGTCTCGGATTTGTGAGCCGTCCATGTGACCCTATCACGATCAGAGAGTTGAATTGCATTAGCGAGATCACGGAGCAGGCCAGCTTGCAGATCCGAGCTTCTAGGCCAATGCCAGCATCCATCAACCAGAATCGAACTAACTGTTGCGTGCTCCCTAATCGACGGAAAGCACTGGAGCCCCCTGGTGCAATAGTTTATTAAAGAACCGACCGGTAACCACTTGTCATACCAGAAAGATACATTCGTACCAGGGCCAACACAATAGCGGATATAGGGAGACATCAAAGTCCTCAGCTGCAAAAGTTTTCTCCAGTTCCAAGAACAATCACCAGGTATCCTTAAAGACCAAATACTTCGGTCTTTGATTAAATATTTAGCAACCCAGGCCACCCAAAGAGACCCTGAACGCACGAGGAGAGACCAAAGGTTTTTGAGTACGCATACCTTATTCCACAGGGTTAGGTCCTTGATACCGAGTCCTCCATCAGACTTTGGAAGACATAGAGTTTCCCAGCCGAGCTTTCCTCCTCCTATATGCTGCTCAAGGCCTTTCCAGAGGAAGGATCTGCACTTCTGCTGCACCAACTTTATGACTTTCTTGGGAAGAATGAAGTGGATACACCAGTAGCTGGCCATGCTGAAAAGTACTGAATTGATCAACTGTACTCGTCCCGCGTAAGACAAGTGTTTCACAGACCAACTCCTTATACGCTTTAGGATTCTCTCAGTAAGAGCCTCGCAGTTCTTCGTGGAAAGCTTGCCCGAGACAAGAGGGAGCCCCAAGTATCTCACAGGAAGAGTACCTTTCTTAAAACCCGAGCTATTCACCAATATAGAGATGCCTTCCTCAGTGATGCCTCCCGTGAAGATTTCAGATTTCTCAGGGTTCAGCTTGAGCCCAGACCAGTTGTAAAAGGTGTTCAACACTTCCAGAATGGCAACAAGAGACTCTTTGGACCCGTTTGTGAACAAGAATAGATCATCAGCAAAGCAGAGATGGGTGAGCTTGATAGACTTACATCTAGGATGGAAGCCGATTCTGCCTTCGTCTGCAGCAGTGTCCAAAAGCTTTGAGAAGACCTCCATGGCAATAACAAACAAATAGGGTGATAGGGGGTCACCTTGTCGCAATCCCCTTTGGCCGGCAAAGTAACCACATAAGGAGCCATTGACAGCCACTGAAAAGTAAGGAGAGGTAATACATCCCTTGATCCATCTGAGAAATGATAGGGGAAATCCCATGACCTTCAAACAGTTAAGAATAAAATCCCAGTTCAAGGAGTCAAAGGCTTTCATTAGGTCAATTTTGATAGCACAACGGGGGGTTATTCCTTGTCTATGGTAGTTTCTTACAAGCTCATGAGCAAGCAAGACATTGTCAGATATTCTCCTGCCCTGCACAAAAGCTGTCTGGTTTAGGCTTATAACATCAGGAAGGACCCCTTTCATTCTGTTGGTGATCACCTTGGTAATGCATTTATACACCACATTGCAGCATGAGATAGGGCGGAAGTCCTTCATGCGATCAGCTTTCTCCTTCTTAGGGACAAGTGCTAATATTGTAGAATTCACCTCTCTGCGCAGCTCGCCTGTCAAAAGTAATGTTGTACAGCAGCAAAGAAGTCTTTATGAACAATTCTCCAAGCATGCTTATAAAAATACACCGTGAAGCCGTCTGGGCCAGGTGATTTATCATTTCCCATTGAGAACAGAGCTGATTTGATTTCCTCTTCTGTGATAGGAGACACAAGCAGTTGTTGTTGAGCCTGAGAGATCTTCTTTTTGAGAATAGAAGAAAGTTGCGTCGCAGAGGTGCCCGCTACGCTTGCATCCTTTTCTCCTAGAAGGCTTTGGTAAAAGTTGACTGCTTCCGCTTTTATTTGATGTATATCTTCCAGCTTGGAACCTGAGTTAGTGTAGAGTACTCGAATGGAGGTTCTTGCATTTCTTATCTTCACTGCCTTATGAAAGAAAGAAGTGTTCTGATCCCCCGCTTTTAACCATGCCACCCTTGACTTTTGTCTCAGTAGCTTCTCCTCTTTATCCATGGCTTCTAATAGCTCAACCCTTATAGCGATTTCCTTTTCCATAATTTCAGAAGACATGCAATTACTTTCAAGAATTTCAGTTTGGATCTGAGCGAGTTGAGTTTGCAAGGCGTCAACTTTAGCATGCACATCCCCAAAGTAAGATCTATTGAAATCTTTCAGATGTCTCTTTAGATTCCTCAATTTCTTGTAAAGCACTGCCATAGGATTACCTTCCTGGACCTCCATCCACACACGTTCCACAAGTTTCAAGTACTCTGGATGCTCAGTCCAGAAATGGAAAAACTTAAAAGGCTTTGGGCCCGCATTCTCTTTGGCACCAAATCTCAACATGATAGGACTATGATCAGAAATTCCGGGAGAAAGAAATTCCACTGTTGAGGCAATATCCCGTTGAAACCATAAGTCATTAACCAACGCTCTGTCAATCTTCCTAGCTTGAAACCCCTCCTGTCTTTTGTTGCTCCATGTGAAAAAACAGCCGGTATAGGGGTGATCCTTAAGCTCCGATGTGCTAATGAAGTCTGCAAATTCTCTTATACTTTGATCAACAACAATTTCCCTCCCAACTACTTTGGCCTCTTCTAATTCTTTAATTGCATTGAAATCACCCATCAACATCCAACTATACCTCATACCCACTGTTAAAGTCTGCAGATCATGCCATAACACCCTTCTTTCCGACAAGTCATTTGAAGCATAAACAAAAGTCAAAGCAACCCAACCAACTCCTTTGGGAACATTTACCAATAAATGGATATATTGACTAGTTTTGCTAAGGAATTGCACCTGCAAGTCCTCTCGTATCAGAATCCACAATCTGCCATTATGGGCATGCTGATAATTTTCCATCAACAACCAGCCCTTCCATTTATTCACTATCTTTAGACAATTGTTTTCCTTTACCCGTGTCTCAATGAGAGCAAAAATCCCTATATCGTGTTCCTTCGCAAACTTAAAGACCATTTTCTGTTTCAGAGGGTCATTTATCCCTCTAACATTCCAAGAGGTAATTATCATGGTAATTATCCCTTTACCCCTTTGTTTCATGTGTCTTTGTTTCTATTTCATTTCTACGTAATAACATATCTGGTAACTTTAGTGTGATAGAACTTTCTTTTATTTTAAAATATTTTGTCATTCATTTTCTTTATTTTTTTTGGACTTATATTATTTTTGTGTTAATCCACCAAACCATTTTTTTACCAGGGAAAAGTCAATCTTTATGGAAATTCACTGCACTAATAGGGAAGAGAATTTCTGCGCTCCAATTGATGTGGCAATACGACCTTCTCTTTTGCGGTGTTATTGGAGCCTCGGTTCCTTCTTGTTGTATTTTTTTTTAAATAATTCTCGGACCCTGACCAATCATATTAAAAAGAAAAAAAACTCAAATTTTATTCCTCAATTTTAATTATTTTTTCGATTTCATCATAATTCTCTGTTTTTTTTTCCTTCGATTTTATCCTGGTCGTTACCCATTTTGTTTCCTCCAATTACTGAGTCATATATCGTGAATGTTATATGGAACTGTTTGTATTTTGCCAAATGAGGCTATCAAGTTCAGACTTTATTCTTACTTTATTCCTTTTCGGCGAACTAGACTTTTATCCTTTTAGGGCTTTAAAGGTCATATTACTATTGCTATATGATGATGATGATGATGAAGAAGTCCAATCCAATTATCCAAGCATAAAAAAAAGACAAATATAAATAGGCAACCTTTGCGTACCCAAAAAAAAAAGAAAATGACAGAATATAAACAGGCCCCAGAACAAAATCAGACCGACCTAATTACTCGGGGATCTTTCTATAAGGCCTCAAAAGCACGAGATGGCAAAGCCATGAGCTCAACGAGCCGGGCGGCCGTGGCCTTACTATATAATAATATCCATAATTAAGCCAATGGTTATCTTTTCGCGCACGAAGAGCTCTCCAGGATGCAAGCTTTCAATATATGGTTTGCCAAAGCATGATGTTTCAAGACTAAGAGGCATAATGGACACATTCGACGGACTAGTGCACCACCACTGGCGCGGGTGCAGGTGCTTATGCATCAACATGTTCTATACCGATTATGCCACTCCGAAACCATAGGCTGTACTTACCAGCTGTTGCCACCTTTCCATGAAGGTTCCGTTTGATGACAGCCTCAGACAACTAACTTTGTTATCTCCAAAGACCTATCGAAATTCTTCTGATTGCCGCTCATCTGATGGAGTTTTGCCACCGACGAGAAAGGCTGTCACGCATATCATGAGATTGATTTGCCTTTGCAAACACTTTGGCAATATGTGGCTTTTTGGATATATAGTTCCTAAGATAACTCCGGGCTCACCTGATGTCCTTTCAAAATGGAGATACCATACGACATGGATTCACTTTCCAGTTACAAACAAAAATGCATGGCCTAAGAGGGAATATATAAAAGAGGAGAAGGAGGTCTGGGTATTCCAGACTTGGAGGTTTGGAACAAAGCTTGCATATTGAAGAATGTCTGGTTGTTATTATTAAACTCAGGCTCAATATGGGTGGCATGGATGAGAAGGTACTTAATTAAGGGGAGATGTTTTTGGAGTCTCGGGATCCCAGGGGATTGCTCGTGGAATTAGAGGAAAATCTTGCAGCTTAGACCACTTATTAAGCCTTTGATAAGATACAAGATCCGCTTGGGTGAACCCATTTACTTCTGGCATGATCCTTAGTTGTCTGTGGGTGTGGGTGCCCTTGTTGACTACTCTGCTTGAGGGCCTCTTAGCTTTCCCACAATCAGGTACTCTGATCCCATTAGCCATCTTTATCAATGGATGTGGCCAAGAAGCTCGGATCTACAGGTTGAGGAGATCAAGGGCTTGGTTGTTGGAGCTTAATTTGCTTCAATGATTCCATTGTTTGGCTTCCTCATAATTCAGGTTCATTCGCTACTTCTAGTGCTTGGAACTATATTAGGGGAGCAAAACCGAAAGTTCCATGGAGAAAGGTTATCCGCTTGGAGGGACACTTGCCAAGAGCTTCCTTCATTTCCTGGCTTGCTATTCACACCACGATGAGCACCAAAGAGAGACTGCAGAGTTGGGAATTAATCTTCAGTCTCTCGAATGTGAATTCTGTGGTGAAGATGTGGAGACTGGGTCTCATTTTTCTGTGAGTGCCAAGTATAAGTTAAGGCATTTGGAAAAGTATTCTAGCTAGAGCTGGCATTTCTGTGAATACAGCATATTGGAATACGGCTTTATCATGGATCTCTGCTGTTAAGGGCAGGTCATTAGATGCAACTGGTAAAAAGGCTTTTATACTAACGCGAGTTGATTCAAGCGGTTCGGCATTTGTTCCCTTTAAGCGAGGTCTAAGGTTCGAGTATTGTAAATGGAGAAAATTCATGTTGGGAGAGCTGTACCCCTCTTATTAGGCAAACCCGGCTCAACTAGATTACTCGAGGCTCATTGGGCATCTAGATACCAGGGTGCACACCCAAAAAAAAAGGCTTCTATAAACGATTTATATCTATGAAATCTGAACCGAAAGAACAGGAGAATTTTCCAAATTAAGACTTTTATCTGTAGCTGGACTGGTGGAAAGAATTTTGCAATGTATTAAAGTGTTGTCTGTTCCTAGAGTTTCCTTTTAGTCTATTTGGAATCCTTCGAAATGCAAGAATTCAATTCATTTCACAAGAATTCAATTGAATTCTGCAGTTTGAAATCCAAATAACACAAGATTTGTTTTACAAATGTAAGATTTGCATTGGAATTCAAGTCGGGTCAAAATCAACAAGATTTAGCAAGAATTCAATTCATTTGGGAACTAAAAACCTTAATTTTAAATTTTGAAAAACATCTTCTAATGAATTCCTTTGTTTTAAATGCATTCCAAACAAGATAATTCAATTCATTTCACTTAAATTCATTAATTTTCCAAACAACGTAATTCATTTATAATTTTATTTAAACGAACTGAAATTAATTGAATTAAAATCATTTCTTATAAGAATTGATTCCAACAGGGTGTTAACCTAGCTTTTTCTATTGTAGCTGGTTCTTTAGGCCTCAAGGTTACATTTGACCGTTGGGTTAGGGATGGGATGAGTTAGGAGTTAAAAACCTATAGGATCTATCCTAATCAAATGTTTGGAATGTGTTTAGGTTTAGGATTAGGATATTCTAGGGAAATTACTAGCATATCCTGTACATATAAAAAAAAAGACTAACATATCCCTTAAAATAAGTATTTGAAATATTAAAATATAAAAATATATCTTGAAAATAAAAATTAAAAAAAATAAAACGTAGAAAAAGAAGAGGGGTGGCGGGGCCTAATGCCGGCCACCACCGCCTCCGTCGAGGTCATTGGCGGACCTGGTGGCGGCCGGTGTTGGGATGCCACCAGTCCAGATCCTCTCTTTCTCTCTCTCTACTCGAAGGTGGATCGGGACTGCAGTGGTCGGAATCGCGGGTCATCACAAAGGTCACCGCGATCTCAATTGAAGTTGTGGTTGTTGGAATCTGGCCACTACAACCCAGTTTATTTTCTTTTTCTCTCTCTTCAAGGAGAGGGTGGCCGACGACCTCTGGGTCTACCGGCGACCTCGCCTGGTAAGGTAGTGGTCAGCGTTCGGGCCTCATTGCCCCTCTGTAACTTCAACCCAAAAAAAAAAAAAGTTAGGATGTCCAATTTCGAACATTTGTCACCACTTGTTTATTTTATATTTCCTCCTACCAACAAACTCCCGTCCTAGGATTGCGTCATCTATTATCGTTGTGTTAAGCAAGCATGCAGGGAAGTGATTCTAAGATCCGGAATAACTCGACGTCCCTCACCTCTCTATAGCGAAGTTGACAATCGAGAGCGAGTCCTCAGCCGAAGGACTAGGGGGCATTGAGGTTGAAGGCAAGGGGATCACCTCCTATGGGTTCTTTGCAGCCTCTAATCGAAGTCTTCAGGTGATCGAAGGATGGTAAGCCATATATGGAGTGTAGCTAATGTTGTCACTTGATAAGAGTCCTAAAACACGTAGCGCACATGAAAAGTATATGTTGGCCTGTGAGGACTAGAGCAACATGTGATCGTTCGCTCGATAAGATAGGTCGTCGGGACCATGCAATAAATCATTGAAAAAAGATAAGTTATTCATTTTTTTCTCTAAATTAATTAATGTCCATTGATAATAAAAACGAGTACAAGGAAAAATGTCCAAGAGGGCAAATTACAGATATTGAAAAATACAGCAGATCTACCTAGATCATTGCAAAGAAAAATTATATGTGAATAAATCGCATAAAATAAACACAGATACAGTTACTGAAATCCTTTCAGTTGTTGTAATATGTACTCACCTTCTTGTAACTAAACTCTATTTGGATCGCAGTGAAAATCGGAAAGCAAGGCATAGCGTAATCCATATAGAGATTTCTACCATTGTGGAAACAGAGAAGTAGAGCCAATAAGAGTCTTGGACCAATACCCAGCGCATGAACCATTCACATATCACAACCTCTAGACTAAATCAATCAAACAAGCCATAAACAGCCCAATCCCTAGATAGACAAATTACAGCCCATATAACTACAGAAAAAGGGCACTAGACCGACGTTTTCTTTGACTTTTGCGGACTCGAAAAACGTCGGCTTAGACCCTCCCGACTTTTGTTCTAACGTTTCCAAAAACGTTAGGATTGACATAGTTGGTATAGGCTTCCCGACGTTTTCCCAAAAATGTCGAGAAAACACCCCTTAGGCCGACGCTTTAGAAACGTCGTCTAAAATCAAGTTTAGGCCGATGTTTCAAACATCGGCAAAAACCAAACCTAGGTCGACATTTACTGCATTGGCCCAATCCATGCCTATGTCGACATTTTGCGCCTACTAAAGTTGTGCCTAAGCCAACCTTTGTTGTGTCGGCACAAATCATGCTTAGGCCAATGCAAAAAACATCGGCCTAAGCCTTTAAAAAAAAAGCGCTTGAGAAGAAGCTTAAAACGTCGACTCAAGTCAATTTAATTTAAAAAATAGACAATAGATTGTCTACAAATTTACAACATGTTGTCAGTGGTAAGCTAGTGACAATAGGTTCTAAATTTATAGACAATCTGTTCAAGCCCTAGAAATCTCGATCAAACACTAGTAATATAACATCAAGACAAGAAAATTCATGATTCATTCCGAAAATAATTTCCCGATCATATATAACATGTATATAGAGGTACAATTTAAGCAAGAAATAACTACTTAATTTCGGGAGATCAAAGAAAGGCAAGTAGCAGACAACTTTGGGAGATTGAGAAAGGGCGTCCACTATTAGCAACAGCTTCGATAGGTCAAGGAAACCAGTAGTAGCAGTATGTTCGAGAGATCGAGAAAGAGCTACCACCACCAGCGACTTCGAGAAGGGAAGAAGAACTATAGTAGCTTCAAGAGATTGAGAAGGGACGTCCACCATCAATAACTCCGAGAGGTGAAGGAAGAGGCACCAACAACAACCACAATTTCGGGAGGTCAAGGAAGTTGAAGAGGCATCACCAATAGCAATAGTTGTTTCGGGAGGTCGAGGAAGAGCCACCACCACAAGCAACAACTTCAAGAGTTTCGGGTGGTAAAGGTCTCGTCGGACTATGATGTTGAGGAGAAGATTGAAGGAAGGGGGCACGAGCTCGAGGATGATGTCTGTCTCTTCCTGGAGATGATGGTGGCATGTGAAGAGGATGGGAAAAAAGAAGAAAAAGATGCAGCTTTTGAGAAAAAAAGGTGGAGAGAAAGGGAGGGAGATCAAATGGGCAATTTTCCCCGGGGGGGGGGTGTTGAGAAAGGATGGAAAGAAACTTTACATAGGGATAGAGAGAAAATGAGGGAATGAGGCGATCAAATTTCAAGAGTTGGGTGGGAACTTTCCTCCTAAATACAATGGCCGACATTTATGAAATGTCGGCTTTAATAGTTTTAGTCACCATGTCCGGTCCGGTTCGCATGAAAATCGAAATGGCAACTTTGAACTGTCGGACCCATTGAACTGGCCGGTTTTAAGCAAAATTCCATTTAACCGGCCGGTTCTATGGGTTTTTATGGGTTTCCTATTTAATATAAAAATTGGTTGGTTGTGTAAGAATTGAACTCATGACCTCGTACTTCTCATATTAGCATACTACTAACCAAGCCACCACCACTTTTTTGATCTTTTAACTCTACTTTTAAGTACTTATTAAAATAAAATATTTTTTTTTGAAGTAAGAAATATTAAATATAAATACTTTCTTATACTATTGTTATATTTCTTTAAAATCATCATACTTTTATCTTAATTATCATAAATTTTTTAATAATATGAATATTTATTTTATTTTAAATAAACGTGCGATCCGACCCATCGAACCCCCAGTTGGACCCATAAATCCATGACCCCGTACCCCTTCCGGTTCATCATCCAGTCCGGTTCTAATAACATTGGTTTTAGTCGACGTCTCAAAAAACGTCAACCCAAATAGCCTTAGGTTGACGCTTTAAATGTCGGCCTTTGTCTATCTCAAGTAATTATGTATTGTCTTCTAAGGAGACGCCTTATCTACTATGATACACGAATAACAATGGCAGCGGGTTGCATAGGGTGACAACGTATTGTCCAAGACCATGATAGCACACTACTACATCTCATAAATTTAACATCACCTTATTTTTTTTGAGATTCTCGTTGAAGTTTAAGTGTATTAACATAACATTAACTAATATTTAGAATCCGAGGATTCCGTCTACTGGAAAACCAGCAAGTCTAGTAACTTTGATTCTGCTAGTGCTTGGGATTCTCTCGAGCCTAGAAGTGTGAAATTTGAATGGTGTAAATCTGTCTGGTTTCCTGAATGTATCCTTAGAGTTGCTTTTGTTTGTTGACTGGTATAGCACAATAAACTAGCCACAAAAAGTTAGGCTTTTGAAATGGAAAACGCAATTCACTTCACAGTGTGAATATTGTGGAATGGCTGACGAGACTAGGGATCATCTCTTTTTCTCCTGTGCTGTCACTAGAAGTATTTGGATGAGCGGTTTGTGCAAAATTGGAGTCAGACAAGTAAGGGGCCGGGATTCTGAATCTTCTTGGCTGGTGACTCTCAAAGGAAGGAAGCTGGACATCATTATAATGAAGTTGATTTGGGCTTCCTATGTGTATATAATTTGGCAAGATAGAAATGCTAGAATTTTCAAAAAGTCTGTTACTCCTGTGGGTCAGTTAGTGAGGAAAATTGGGTTGTATTTTTTGTACATGTTTTTTATTAATAGAAATAATTACAACACTTATAAAAAAAATATTGAGAACCTAGTTTTCTCATATTTATAACGGAACCCTCAACTTCACCTAATTTACAAATCAGTCCATTTTGATCTTGATCCGAAAACTATAGAGAGAGACAAGTTGAAATAGAGAGGGAGACTAGTGGCTTATTGGCCGGCCACCACAACGTTGACAAGGTCACCGGCAAAGTCAAAGATCGCCGATTACGAGCCACCACAAGGGGAATTCAAAAGGATGTCTTTTCATACCCCTTCACCCTCTCTCATCGAAGAGAGAGAGGGAGAGCCACTTCAACTCCCGTGAAGTTGTCATTAACCCCTAGCTAGGGTCGTCGGCACCCTTTATTTGCAAGGCTATGGTGACCGGTAACGTCATACTTTTAGAGTTTGTTTTCATGACATGGCTAATCATGCAAATTTGACTTCCATAATATTATTTCAAACACCCAAACTTTGGGGGCGTTTGATTTCAGAATTAAAGTAACTTTGATTTTGATTTTGATTTTGATTGTGGAAAAAAACAAATGAGATGGTATTATAAATTTGACTTGGGAAACGTGTGTTTTTGTTATGTAGTGGGTAGAGTTAAAATCAAAATCATGATTCTAAAATCTAATCATGAAACCAAACGGGCCCCACTGACTACTTATTTTGGGAATCACTTCACTCAAAAATGATTTTCTAGGGACCAACTACCCAAACAAATTATAGTTGGTGGGAATCAGTGGTCCCTAATAAATTTGGCGATCTAGTTTTTTTAATGAAATTAAAACTCAAAAAGAATAATTGTTCCAAAAATTCTGATATATGACGAGCTTTGCTTCTCTAAAATCGCCAATTGCAAAGGAATCGTTTTTTTTTTTGTCTTTCTTTCTTTGTCCGAGGAGGGTTATAATGACAAATATTAATTAAATAAAATGGATCAACTTGGTTTGGTAATAATCAAAAAGTAAACCAACATGATTGATTCAAACTACTCGACACTTATTTTCTTTAATTAATATTTCATATTCGAGTTTTGTAAATGAAAAAAATTCATGATGATGGAACTTTAACTCCTTAGGGGGCTAACCAAGCTCTAACTGAATCAGTCGGGGCATGTTGGACTTTCGAATATTAGAGTACACACCGAAAATAAGTAGTTATGCATAAATAAGTACTACTTATAGAAAAAGTACGTTATGTATGTGAATTAAATAACGGTATTATATAAAACGATATAAGTACTTATATGTATGCATATAAAGTATGATATGTATGCATATAAGTACTTATAAAAAAGTACGATATGTATGTAAATTAAATAACGATATTATATAAAATGCTATTATTTTTGTTCTCTTTTTTTTATCATGGTATCTAAAAACCTAACAGACTTCAATTAATCCAGTTCGAGCTGAGTCGGCCCATTAAGAGGTAAAACTCTATTAGCATAATTTTCTCCATTTAGTATAAGATTTGAATCCGAGATCTTACTTAAAAGAAAGAAACACCAAACCGCTTAAAGCAAATCACGTTGGTTCCTTTAATATAATTTTTTTTGGCAGCACTTTCAGAAAATATCTCTGTACAATTTTAAGTTTTATACTTTTTTTCATTATAAAAAAAGTTCATGAACTTAGAAAAAGAAAATAGAAATTGAAAATTTGATAAAGGGGCACAACTAGTCCAATAAGGAGAATTGAACCTAAAATTTCTAAATTGCCTGACAAGTATACGTGCCACTGCACTATGCCCCTAATAGATTTACCAAAATTAATGGCAGACACAATGCCATATAGTTCAACACTGTGCACCACGCAGCAAAAGTTTGCAGTCCTCTCAAAATAGGATCTTCACCCAGTGATCCTGGCCAGTTGAATTATTTAAGTACTTGGCTTTAGTTCAACACGGTGCCTTCCAATATTTAATCTTCTCTTAATTAAATGGAAAAAAATTAAGTAAGAAAGAATTAAAATGAAATATACTTAATATTATAATCAACACACATATATATATAAGTAAAATTGACTCTTATACCAATAAATAATTTATCATTAATGGACATTGAAAAGATTAAGAGAGTTGTTTCAATGATGTGAAATCCATTTTATGAAAAATAGATATTTTCTCGGCATATTACAAAAAGCCCAACTTCAAAAATAAGTGATAAATAAGTATATATACTACATATAAGTATTTAAGATTAAAAATATTATAATATATGAATTTATGATAATGTAAGAAAATGAAAATTAAATCTTTGAAATAAAGATTTCATAAAATTTTGTATTTGAAAAATATGTGATCAAATTTGTATAAACATCTAAAGTATTTGTCTAATATACAAACGATTAAATAATGGGTAAATTGCACCGGTAGTCCAAAATGTTTTACAAATGTTTCATGATGGTCCAAAAAGTTTTTTTCGCTACATGATGGTACAAAATGTTTCAAAGTTGTTTCATGATGGTACAAACCGTCAACTCTAGCTGACGCCATTAACATTTTGCTGACGTGGCTCGTCCTATGTGTCACTTTTGTTACGTGAAACCAATCATAGTGCGTCACGTTATTTAAGACAAAATAAAATTTTTAAAAGTCCAAAAAATAAAAAAAAATTAAAAAATACAAAAAAAAAGAGTAAAAATTTTGAAAAAAATATTTTAAAATATTGAAAATTTTTAATTTTTTTTTTAAAAAATATAAAAATACAAAAAAGAGAAAAATTTAGAAAAAATAAAAAAAATATTTTAAAATTTTGAAAATTTTAAAATTCTTTTTTAAAAATTGAATTATTTTAAAATTTTTTCCCTAATTTTTTTTCTTTTTCCCCCTCCTTTAATCCTTTTCTCCCCTTTTAACTTTCCTCTTCCCCTTCTTTTCCCTTTCCTCTTCCCCTTTTTTTTCCCTTTCCCTTTCCCTTTTCCCTTCCCCGTTTTCCCTTCTTTTCCCCGTTTTTCCCCTTTCCCTTTTTTTTTCCCGAATTCTTTTAAATTTTCCCCGTCAGCAAGGAGGTGACACGTGGAGCCCGTCAGCGTCGGCTTGATGGCGTCAAGCTCGAGTTGACGGTTTGTACCATCATAAAACAACTTTGAAACATTTTATACCATCATGTAGCGAAAAAAACTTTTTGGACTATCATGAAACATTTGTAAAACATTTTGGACCACCGGTGCAATTTACCCTTAAATAATTATACAACGCACTATAACTGAGATCGTTAATTGCAAATTACTTATTCAACCATTTACAATTAGTTTAATTTTATATATCGGTTATCTTATAAAACTTGAAATCAATTATTAAAAATATTTTATTGTATTAAGAAGCAATTATAATTTTCAAAATTAGAATAATTAATAAAAAAATGATATATAGATATGTTAGAACAAATATATAACTCAAAGAATATAAACACTATAAAAAAATTATTTAATTATATATAGAGTTTCCAAAAAAAAATTATAGTCCTATGAAAGAAAAATTTATGACATAGTGCTATTAATTTGAGCTCATTGAACAATAAAATATAGAATATAAAAATGAGGATGTCATAAACACTTGTTTTTAAAAAGAAAAGAGCGAAACAATATTTTATTCCAAGTATTAAACTTACTATATATGGCAAATATATATTAATACTTGATATACATTTATGATGCATTATATTCATTGAGACAATTAGTTTAAAAGTATTATTATTATTCTTATTCTTCTTCTTCTTATTATTATTATTAAGTTACTAATTTTTTAAAAATATTGAAGATTATTATTTGAAATGAAAATGGAAAATTGAAAATTATTATTTAATAATATGAAAAAAATTGTGTTTTAAAATGTAAATAATTTCAATAGAAATGATGTAATGGTATATGAAAGTGAATCTCTTGTAACGCATGGAAAAAAGAAATCAATATTTTACTATAAATTGAAGTATGGCCGATCTCCGGAATTATTATTATTGCATCAAAGTCAGTAATTACTCTCCCTGCAATTTTATTGGAGTAGAGTTAATTGATACATCGCACTTTTGTTACTTTCTATTTTTTTTCGATTACAAGGGAGATTCACGAAACTAATATAATAAAGTAGAAATCATAATATCTAAATAAAGATACAATCTTGACTATCAGGTGAAAACGTGCACTACGCTACACCCTCTTTTGCACTTTATTGACTTTGATAGTATTAATTACATATAACAATTTTGGCATTTTGTTATGTGATAGAGATGATACTTTTAAACCGGGGGAAAATTGTTCGAACCAGTGTTATCAGAATTGAACTAGACATCGAACCGGCCGAGATATGGATTCATGGTTTTATGGGTTCAATGAATCCAACCGCATGTTTAATTATAAAATAAATAAATATTTATTATTTTAAGAAAATAATATAAAATACAAGAAAATAGTAATATAAATTATGAAATTACTCCACATCTCAGTTCAAGAAAAACAGGGGCCTCTTGTCAGAAGAAAAATAGTCATACAATCTTGCTCTTGTCTAAACCTACTGTTGTTATTATCTCTCGTCATTTTGCAGAACATCTCTGCTAAATTTGACAACAGAAAAAAGATGGAGCAAAATTCAATAGAAGGATGTAATAATAGAGACCCAACATAAAGTAGAGGGGAAATGGGAGGCAAACTTACGAGGGTGATCATCTCTTCAGTACAAAGGTGACCTGCTGGCCCCTTTTGAGGAGGACTTCGTACTGGGCAGCATTGAGCTTCTGGTCCCCTTCCTTCCCGAACCGGTCTTGGAAGTCCAGCTCCTCGTCCGGGTACGTGCCGCTGACTTCGTAAGAGGAGGTAGAAGAGGTGGAGGGGCGCCTCCTCCTGCCAGTGTGGTCGAGACTAAAGCCGAGACGGTGAGGAGGAGAGGGGAGAGGGAGGAACAAGGGGTTCGGAGGGAGGCGGACTGGCGTTAGCGAGGGAGCTGCAGCAGGAGAATTGAGGACTTGGAGTGTGTTGCTTGCGAGCATTTTAGCTAATGGAGCTTCAGCTATGGGGATTCTGGGTTTATCAGTAAGTACTAGCTAGCGAAGAAGACTGAAGACACTGAACTGAAGAGTTAAGACTAGGATTGAGCCTTCGGAATCGATTGATTCGATTCTTAGTTCATTTTTGGATTTTCCTTGAAAAAATTATGGACCCATGCAACCGGCCAGTTTACATAGGTTCAATGGATTTGTCTAAAAACCGCCCGGATTTTTGGATTCACTAGTTTATTTATGCATTTTTGGTTTTTAGGCTAATCGGATCGGACATAGGTCCGATTTTCAGTCCGACCGGTCGAATCGCCCAGTTCGGTTTGGTCTGATAACACTGGTTTGAACGCAAAAGGAGGGGAAAAAAAAAAGAAATACTTCCGATGTTGCTATTTGATTCCCTTTCATCGGCTCCACACATTTAGTTTTAAATTGTCGATTGAATGATTCGACATATATTTTCTTGGTGCAGCAATTAGTAAGCTAGGATAAACAAGTGGCATATATAATATACCTATTTACATTCATTTAATTAATAAAAAAATGACGATTGACAACTCAAATTATATTTTAAACAAATAATGCACTTGTATCATATAGTAGGAACCATTAATTAATGAATAAAGCTCGTGAAATTTTTCGCTTACCTTTTCAACGTGCTAAATTCAGAGATTGAGCTATGAAACAATACCATTTTTAAAGGTTAGTATTTATAATTGCTTTTGGCCAATTCATATATATATATAAAGAATAAACTACGTGAAAAATCATGAAATTATTGACTTCTTCTCAGATATATTGATTATAAGCTTCTTTTTTGAAGCCATAAAAATATTAACTTTTAATTTTGTTTCATATATATCATGCCTTCCAAATCCTTCAAATTTGGTCCCATTGATTATTTCAAAGAAGACTCATATTTTATCAAATTTTCGAATTAGTCCACCCCCCATCCCTCCTCCCCCCCCCCCCCCCCCCCCCCCCCCCCCCCCCCCCCCCCCCCCCTCCTCCCTCTGATCTACTCAAGCGTCCAGGCCCATCCCCTCAGCCCCGTCTTGCCACCTCCCTCTCACCTGACGGGCAAGCTTAGGTCTCCGATGACATGTGGGTATCTGAAGCCTGGGGTCTTCTCTTTCTCCTACTTCTCCCGGTTTAGGCCTACTCACCTCACGCCTCACTCATCCCCGTCCACCCACCTCCTGCCTGCTTGCTGGTGACCTCGGGCGTCCGACAATTTGTGGGAGTCCATTGTGGTATCCTGACCGTCCCTTTTGAGAAAGGCTTTCCGTTAAGCAGTATGGCATATGTCACAAATTTCCTTGAATGTTCGCGATGTTCTTCTCAACTCTTGGCTGCATGCGGACAAGTTTATGTCGCCGACTGTTATATTTACAGAAAAATCTAATATGAACAGATGATAATGACAAGATAGATGTGAAATAAAATTGAAAGTTAATGATTTTGCGGTTTAAAAAAAATCAATATTTGTGATTTTTCGCATAGTTTATCCTCTATGTTCAATTGCTGGTGAAAGAGAATACTCTTTGGACTTTTTGGTGAAACTGGAGACAAACATTTGGAGAATTATACTTTTCACCTCCAATGGACTTGGTAGCTTATAAAAAGGCTAATATATATAGATTTATGATTTATGATATATGACTGATTCTATGATTTATTAACCAGGAAATTTTTTTTATCAATACATGAGCCATGAGGCCAGATAGAACGCGAGAGTTAGTGTAGGCAGCTTATAAATTTGGGTGTACTTCCGGTTTCCCTCTAAATGCAAGATCGACTTGTAATATTTTTCACCAATTGTACACGGCATATCCATATATACAATTATTAATGTCTCTTTCTTCATTAAATTGTTCCCCATATACAATGATTTATATAATCTGCAAATTATCTAAAACAGAAGGGAATCGGATTTCGACCGACTTGATGATGTATAATAGTGTACTTCCAAGTTCCTTCTAGATGCATGACCAGTCTGTAATTTTCACCATGAGTGCACTGCATCCACACAAACACACACATATATATAATTTTCTTTTTCTTATAGTTGTTCACCATATACTATGATTACTATAATTTGCAAATCTTCCATTATGTGGAGCGAAGTATCGTCAATTCATACGTAAATAATATTTTATTTTTTTTTGTGTGTACCCTGGTATGCAGAGCCTAATGGTATCTGATTAATCTAGTCGGGAAATCGAGCATTAAAAGTTATTCTCCCTCCCAACAAGTGCGCTTTCTGGTGTTCGAACGTGTGTTCTCCTCCTTACGGGGGTAAGTTGCTTACCACTCAACCAACACTTTTGTTGGTTATTATATTTTTTTCGTATAGACTATTTCTCCTTAATTTAGAGATCTTGGAAGGTCCTAATCAGGCTCTAACAGTTTGTTTTTTCTGACCAAATGCTCTACCATTATTCAAGGCCCCTACTAGAAAAGAGATACAGCAAGATCCGATTGCAATTATTAAACGGTTATAATATATCAATATGACTCATAAAAAAATTAAAATAATAATAATACATCAATATGACTATAATTTTCGCTACTTATTTAAGGATGATGTTGTCAGATGACTCTCCGAAAATTACTGTTTCAATTTTCTATTCATATATAAAGTTGAGATAAAAAAACCCTATAATAAATGGCCTAGCCATATAGCCGAGTCACGTAATCATTGTCTAACGCAAATGAAAAGGTGCATATTGTTTTGTGAAAAGTTAAATAGAGCATGTTAAATATGACAATTGTGCAATGTTGCTTTTTCTGCAGTAATTCACGTTTATCACGGAGAAATAGAAAATGACGAAGAACGAGTAATTACGTACAATGGAATGAAATGGCATTGAGAGCAAAATTGTAATTTAGGTTGATCTTGATAATATATATAATGGAATATATAATTTAAAAGTTGGATCTAAACACAGTGATGTTATTAATTAACTTTTTTTTTTCAAGTAAAAAAAGTTGAGTAGAACAGCAAGATAATCATCCCTTGTCTTTCCATTTTCCTGTACCAAATAGACGACATTGGTTAACACTGTTATACCTACTTATAATAGAAAGAATGCTGTAATATTTCTGCGGAAAGCTCATTTAATATCGGTAATTCATTCTTTATAATCTTTAATTTACTAATACTCCAAATGAATTGCAAGAGAAATTAAGGTCGTGATTAAATCTCAAAAAGACTAATCTACCTAGACACTATATGCATGAACTATAAAGTCTACATATAAAAAGATAAAAAGAAGAAGAAATATAAAATGATTAAACTTTTAGATGTAGCAAAAACCCTATCTATATAAAATAATAAAAGTCCGAACGACTTATCTATGGATGCCACGTACAACGGAGTAGGCTTCTCCTCGCCTGACTTTTTGTATGACCGTCAACAGGAATTCAACAAATGGTGAAGTTTGGTGGTGCCACCTTAATTCTTGAAACCGATACGATGGAAGATGCAAAGCTCTGCCATAACTATTCACATTAAAAATTAAAAAGAAAAAGAAAAAATAATTCTAAATGAAGGTCAGGTTTCATGAAAGAAAAGCTACCTGCGGCAATTTCATGAAGCTGGAAAAAGAAAGGTTATCAATTTCAAGATACAAGTGAGAAGATAGAAGACATGGAATGGAAGGTGAGATTTCAGGTAGAAGACATATGGAAGGTAAGATAGAGCTACATTTGTCTCATACAAATATACAAAAAAAATTTCTTTTGTTTCTTGCTTCACTAAGCATCACCGGTCAAAATGAAAACGAATTAATAAGAAGAGAATTAGCTGGAGGACCCGAAAGAAGAGATGAAACTTTGTCATAGAGCAAGCTAATTTAGTAGTACTCCACGGGTCGGATTATATAGTGAAGTGATGGTTATATCTTACCTTCTTTTTTTCAAGACACAAGATCGTCTTCTTTTTCTTGCTTACCCGTCTAATTTTGTTCTGCTCACAACGAGATTTACATTTTTTATGTATGAAGGATTTTTTTTGGACAATATATTGATTGAGCTACATTTATCTTATGCAAGGGTAATTTGATACTAGATGAACAGGAAAATCGTTGTTATTTTGCCGTTGATTCTTCTTGGTAGCTAGGGCCACTTGAAAATGCAAAATCGTTCACATTTTGCTTTGGATTTTTCGCAATAGTCGGAGCCTGTTACTCTTATCGCTTCTAGATTGGACAATACTTTCAACGTGGAAGCAATTTTCCATGATTATATGGGAAGAATTCCGTCATCCATAAATTGTAGCCATATTAGTCCTTTTGATCATAGAGGTACGAGTAATGTCCATTCATTGAATCGACTGATATGTAAGATCATGCAGTTAAAGAGAAGGCTTCTGTTATTTTTATAAAGAGCTAATCGAAATGATTTGCCAATTGTCTGTGATCATGTTGGTCGGGAGTTACTTCACTTGGAAAGCATAATGCAACCAGTGCAATGGATGATTGCACGTGCTCGAAGGAAGGAAACTTTAGATTGGAAGAAGAAAAAAGTTTCTGCTCAAATTGAAGGTATGACTTATTCTCTATAGAATTTCGTTAACTTAATCGATAGAGTATATTAATTTACAATGAAAAAAGAATGTGAACTTTTCAAATTGTTAATACAGGGTGCCGAAATAATGTGCCATTTTCCCTGAAAAGTTGAAATTTTAATTGTGATTTTTAAAATGAAAAATACACTCTAATAATTTTAATTATATCCTTTATTAAGTGCATATATGATTCTTTTAATTCCCCACGTTTTGTACGCATTATATCCTAATTGTCGAGATAGTAGGTACATTACATTTCATGAATGCGTAATTTTCTTTTCCTAATTTGTAGGCACAAATATACTTAAGAATTGTACTCACACTATAGTAGGACGAAGTTCAACACCAATTAGAATTGAGGAGCCATGGGACTTTGGTCGTCTGACATGTTTTTGTGAATACTATAGAGCCATCCATTGGTACGAAGAACAGAGAAAAGTAGGCAAACTAGGAGTTCTAAATTTGGTACATATTGTTTGAAAGGATGAGTTCAATTGGCACTTTTGAAAGAGTCGCTTACTCTGTTAAAACCACTTTTAGATTATCGAGGTGGACGAACTATAGTAGTATATCGTCAGAAGATTCGCATGTAAAAAGCCGCATTTGCTTTCACATCAATGGGGGGTAAATTTGATTCACACGCTCATAAGAGTCGTGGTCCACAATGTTTTTCGCTTGAATGGTCAAAACTGTCACCTGCTTGGCTCTTTATTACCACTTGATGGTTTGAAAGCTCAACTTGCTCAGCTTTACATTCATGACACTGATAATCAGTCTTGAACAGAGTGGAGGCTATAAAATGATGATCATCGCGACCACGAAAATTTTCTACCACTGCTGTCAATTTCGCAATAGAAAAGCCACAATCTTGTGTTGTGCAAATTTCAGGCACATTGTCTCTGATGGTGCAAAACAACAATTGCCGCTCATGCATAAGTGCCCATACTTTGGAGATCAACATTGGGACACAAGCTGGATGAATATTGTATATAATTTAGAACTATGTGTCACGTGTTACTTTTGTTATATCGATATCGAAATGTTCAAGTTAAAGTTGGATCTGGTGTAAAAAGAGTTGCGAAATATACTGCAAGCTCTTAAAATAAAATAATAATAATAATAATAAATAAAGAAAATAAAGTGATCTTTTATTATAACATTTTTATTTAACAAGTGTTGCCGCTTCGCGATATTGACATATTTCATATTTGACTCTCCACAAAATATTAACACAAGAACATCAATCGATTCAAAAACTCTAACCCGCACGTACGTGGGCCCGTCATCTAAGTTGTTTAATTTATCAGGTGTATGGGCATCATTAGGTCGTGTGTGACCAATTCATGTGATTTTTATTTTATTAGGTTGGGTCAGGTGAATTTTCATGATACGATCTCAAGGATTTTCTCTATTAGATATATATTGGCCATGCGCAGATACATGAAAATATATTCATAAATTGACAATTAAATGAATTATTCAATCAATCATGCGGCATAACACGATTGGCAAATTGCTATCAGTTGATAGCCCTTACAAGCGGTACAAGTATTTGTTCGCCTGACCTTGACGACGAATACTTTCAATGAGTTTGGAAACCTGCATTATAGATAAACTCAGTCCACATGTAATGCAATTTGCTATTAACACGCCTCGGGATTTATTATATATTTTTTCATCTTTCCACGTGTCTTTATTACAAATTTAAGATCCACAAAAATCATTAAATTCCAACAATGGATTGGTTTAGGTAGTTCAACGCATGTTCTTTAAATAAAATCTGAAACTCAAATTTGGTCAATGTAAAAAATCCATAATTGTGAAAGTTTTACCCCTTTAATGAACCAATACTACTCAAACCTTAAATTAATTGGGATTCATTGGGCTTTTAACTACTATGCAAGTGGTGCATATAAAAAAAATATCAAATTCCTCTCTTCCCTCAACTAATTGTTCTGAAGCCCTCCATAATAGTTTATAATTATCAAACGAAGGGTTCAATTAATGTTCAAAAACCATTTGATTTCCTTCGACTAATTTTAAAATCGATTTTTCTTGGACATGCCACCTAAAAACACCTTACCAAATATTGATGGCAAAGTAAATTAATGTCCCACAGACAGAGACCTGCTCCCTCTCACAATAATTATAATATTAATAGACGTAATTGAACTGTGAATATCCATCTATCTTCAGTTGGCAATAAATAAGTGCTGATTAAATCAATAATTTCTTCGTTTCCGCCAGGTAGGAAAGACGTATATATTATTATTTGATCGGTCCCCACAATATTTATTATATGTTTTTTCTTGCCTCAGGAAATTTATCCTTTTGGTTGTTTCTAAGGCTAAATATATACAAAAGAGAAAAAAAAGTATATAATATAGTGGCACACAATCGCTTAATAATTTAAGCTTTATTTGATTTTTAAATAAAAAATATTACTCTATCTAACTCAACTCTATTCTTTCTCAAATTCAATATCACAATCGTTACTGTTCTATCTTTTTCTCTATTTAATAATAATATTTCACTTATACATTATCCTAATCATTTTTATACTCATTTTTTAATAATAAATTTCCGTTTACTTTCATATCAATATATACACAATATATATATTCTCACTCATACATATATTTGTTAACACTTGCAATTATTACACAAAATCAAGTTAAATTAAATCATAATCTAACTTGAAAATCAAACGCAAACTTAGAAATTCTAAATTCAATTTTGATGATGGAATTACTGATTTTTTTATTAGGTTTTCTATTTCTTTATATTATAGATTCTTGAACCTATAAAAAGTATACAGAACTAAATCTGCCTATATATGAACCCAATGAATCCACTTACTCTCTCTGTCTGTCTCATTAGTTAGTGACCAGTCCTTTCGCACGTCAAAGTGATTACTAATAATTGATGAAATCGATCACTTATACGTGAGATTGCAATTGTTTATTTCCAACCTTTTCATCCTGTTGGATGCTGTCACATTTCGTACGTTGTATCCTTACCCTGTCGATACATCGCCACCAAGATTTATTTATGTCCTCATTCGTCACCTGTTTTTCGTGGCTTGTGATAAATTGTTTTGGATCATTTGGAAAGATTGATGTACCAATTATTTGTTAATTTACCACTAGCCTATAGTATCACGAGGAAATTGTGATCATTATATATAATTATTTATATATTTTTTGTTATTAAAGTTGAAGTTACATGAGTAAACTCCTGTTGTATATGTTTCCACTAGGATTTTGTGTTCATATGTCTTCTCTAAAGGTCGAGCTGGCCCTCTCAACTGCTACTAGGCAGATCCTTTCGAGAATGACTCGACAGTTTGCCTTGATCTCTATACAAAGATACGGGAGACCCTATAGTTGGTCCTTTTTTGGTGTGAACCCTCATAATCAGAAACGCAATGGGCCCCGACTAATCCAGTTGAGTCGGGTCGACTCACTAAGGGGTACCCTATAATGACTCATTTTATATTATGAACTCTTTGGGGGTATATATGTTTCCAGCACATTGATTTGCATAACATACTATATGTATCCTCGGAGATGGATTTTCTCGATACTGATACTTGCAAAAATAACACTCAAACAAGTATCTCAAATGGATCCGAAGACAAAACCACACTGGACCGACATGTTTTTATTATGAACATGAAATGATTACTGCAATGATACGTGTAGCAAACGTCAAGCTTTTTGTTCCTTTAATTTTGACACATGAATGTGTGCCTTCTTCGTTAATTTTTGCTAAAAAAATTGTATGAGACATTACTCTCATAATTCGTGGTACTAAACATTAAAAGTTATTCCCCTTCTCAACAAGTGTTTTGAGACTCGAAATAGTGTTCTCGTCCTTATAAGAATTGAAATTGCTCACCACTCAAGCAATACTTTGTTCGTAATACTTTGTCAATAATGCTTTTTTCGTTAATTTTCGTTTCTGCCTCCATATGTACAGTTAGTCGTCCAAGAAATAACAATGTGCCTTTCTGAATAGGCGAAGAAGAAACCAAAGAAAATGAGACGTGAAGTCACAGCTTATGTCACAATAATCTTATCTATCCAAATTTGAGGGGGGGAAAAAAAGATTCTAGGGGTCCTCATTTGTCGGGCCATCAATAGATTTTCTTGCCTCCAAAAAATTAGTAAAATAAGAAAATAGTAACTTCCAACATTAATGTATAAAGACACATTAAGCAATCTGTAGGGAAAATATTGGATGAAAAAGTGAGAGGGAAAGGCAAAAGACTGGCCCTTTAATCATTGAGGCCCTTTGACAAATTGGTGTCTTCATATACATATATACATGGATTATGTTACATCCACCAATATCTCACTTGACCAAATGGATGAGCTGTTCCAGTTCTCCAGCTCCTTGCCCTACCAAGAACAGCCCCAAGTAGCTGATGAGCTTGAGGAAATCCTTTTCGCTCCTTCCCCGCCCGACTGGAACATTCCTGCCGTGGAAGACATCCTTGGTGGGCCGCCTTCTGTTGAACCACTAGCCGCCCCTCTTGGTGGCACCTCTGCGGAGCCAAAGCGTCCCGAGAGTAGCAAGAAGAGGAAGACCGTCCACAGGGACGTCGAGAGGCAAAGGCGGCAGGAAATGGCCTCTCTCTATGGGTCACTTCGATCCCATCTCCCAGTTGAGATACTTAAGGTGCGTAATAAAGCTTGCTTCCAACTTCTGGGAGCTTTCTTGGAGCAGTAAAAGTCACTCTACGCAAGCCTTCTTGATTTTGTGGACTCTGATACGATGCGAAAGAACAATAATGCTCTTCTCTGATTAGGCCAATAGGTTTCTCTTGTAACCAGAAAAAATAATAATAATAATGCTCCTCTCTCATGCGGGCAAATTCCGGCCCGTCCTAAAGCATCCAAAGAGCCAAAATTATTCGGTCCCATACATCTCGATTATATTTCTAATCGTAGACAATATATTAAGCAATCTAATGGATCAATTTTTACCCGGAAGATGCTTGCCCTGAAAGTTTGTTGCCACTAACAATATCGGAATCTGGCCGATTGATTTAGCCCAACATTCGAACTCCTGCTATGTTTCTAATTTTCTTTGCTTGGCACTGAAAATCAGGGTTTTCGGTGAAATTATATTTTCAGGGGAAGAGGTCCATATCCGATCACATTTACCAGGCAATTGGCTACATTAAGAATCTTCAGAGAAAGATCCAAGTACTGAGTGACAAGAGAGATGAGATGAAGAGAGTGTCTGATTCAAAAAAGATCGACGATCCTAAGACCAATAAAGAGGAAAGTCCTCGACCCCGTGGTCATCAGGACGTTGTGACTATCGAACCTTGCATTGGAGGGATAGAAATTACAATAAGCACAGACTTGAAACAAGGGGTTGCTCTCTCGAAAGTGCTCGGTTTCTTGATTCGAGAAGGGATGACTCTAATTAGCTGCGCATCGACTGTAGTAAATGAGAGGCTACTTCACTCCATCAAGTCCGAGGTACTTAGTATATCACGTACATATTAGAATGAATTAGGCTTTACAACTATAGCTAGAGATTTCTGAAACTTTTCTCATCTAACTGTAGTCGACCACGATGGGAAGTTAAGTATACATGATCAATCGAAATTTCATCATGCAGGTTATAGGTGATGACGGGAGCGAAATTGAAAACTTGTCTGCGCTAAGGGAAAAGTTGATGAACTTATCGCGTTAGCTCCAAAACCTTTAATTTCTTAGTTTGCATTGGTTCTTCAGTTTTGCTGATCATTTACGTGAGAGTTTTTGTTGTATAATGTTGCATTTCATATGTCATACGTTACGTGCATTTCTGTAAATCAATTGTTCGGTACTTTTCCTTGATCGAGTTGTAACACTGCACAATTTGTCCAAGGACTTTAGAATGAGTTCCAGATAAATTAAACTCGTAGGCTTGTAGCCCATTCTTCGTTTACATCAGATTGTCCCATGTAGAGTGCTTTATGCATGTCATTCCAGCTCAAGAACATCTGCACATATGTAATATCTAATGAGGGATCATTTTGATCTCGAATTGATAGTATTATTCATATGAATTAATATTGAGCGTTCATATATTGCGTTCACCTTTCTCTATTTGTTCGAATTTTATCTAATTATACATGTTGTATAATAACGGTCTAAATCCACCCCTCCATAATCTTACATAATCCGGGATCCAAACAAACTATAAGAAATACGGACGTGGATCATAACATGTTAGCTAGCCATTCATATAACCCCTCCCTAGTCTTGAATGCGGTCTTCCATTCATCTCCAAGACGAATCCGAATCTGGTGATATCCGCTCTTCAAGTCCAGCTTCGTAAAAATCTTGGCACCACTCAGCTGGTCAAGCAAATCATCCAAGCGAGGAATGTGAAAATGATACCTGACCGTTATCTTATTGATGGCTCGACTGTCTACACACATACGCCATGATCCATCCTTCTTAGGCACTAGAAGTGCCGGGACAGCACACGGGCTCATACTCTCCCGAATAAACCCTTTCGATATCAGCTCCTCCACTTGTCTCTTTAACTCTTCATGTTCAGCCGAGCTCATCCTGTAGTTTGGTCTGTTCGGAAGGGCCGCGCCAGGCTGCAAGTCGATATGGTGCTGGATGTCCCGCAAGGGTGGTAGACCATTTGGCAGCTCCTCAGGAAAGACATCCTGAAATTCTTTCAAGATCGGTAAGGACTCACAAGATGTAAAACCGTCCTCCACAACCTCCCTGCCCACGAGAGCAAACATATACTCTGCATCATGCAACTCCTCCTGAAATCGGGCAAGGGACAGCAAGTTGGTTGCGGTAACCGGATTCGCAGGTTCGGGCTCAATAGCGTCTCTCCCTCTGTTTGGTACCAGCACAATCTTTAATCCCTTATGCGTGAAGCTGTATTTATTGGTCCGTCCATCATGGCTCACGCTCCTATCAAACTGCCAAGGCCTTCCCAACAACAAGTGACACGCGTCCATCATGACAACATCACACCACACAGAGTCCCTATACCGATGGCCAATAGAGAAAGTAACCAACGCGCGCTTCAACACACTCACTTCACCTCCTTTCTTCAGCCATGCCAGCTTATACGGTTTGGGATGTGGCTCACTTCGCAGGCTCTACTTCTGCACAGTCTCAGTAGATACGATGTTCTCGTAGCTGCAGTCTATCATGAAACGACAGACTTTATTTCCAATGGTGCAGGTGGACTGGAATATGTTGTTACGCAGCCAGTCTTCATCCGCAGCTCTCGGGGTCATACAAGACCTTCTCACCACCAAATTGGGCACTCCATCTCCAGTCACAATTTCTTCCTCCTCGTCAAACTCGACCTCTCCATCGCCTCCAGCTACATAAACTGTGTCATCTGACAATTCCTCTTCAATAAACATCGCCCTTTTTTTCCCCTTTTCTGCACTCAGATTGTCGATGCCCGGGCTCTCCACACTTGAAGCATTTCGCCCCGCTACTGCTCGGCCCAATGTTGGCAGGCCTCATCGGGCGTCCAGGAACAACACTACTACCGCCAGCTCGGACAGCCCCACCGGTTCCTGCAATGGCAACACCTCCACCGAACGCTCCGCTGCTCGCTCGCTTCTGCTGTCTTTCCATAATCAGGGCCCTCTGATGGGCGGAAGACACGTTAACAGGGTCGAACAAATTAACCGTGTCTTGTAGCTGCACTCTCAGCCCGCCAATATATCTCGCCACCAGCTGATCCTCGGTTTCCTGAAGCTCATTACGAGCAACCAATTGGTATAACTCATTGGTGTAATCATCCACTGACCTACTGCCCTGCCTCAAGTTCTGCAGGCGTTGGTACATGATCCTCTGAAAATTATAGGGCAGAAAGGTAGCCCTCATCTTTTTCTTCATCTTTTCCCATGACGTGATCTTTGGTTTGCCCATCCTACTACGGGTAAGCTTCACCTGCTGCCACCACGCCGACCCCCTACCACGCAACCGAGTCGCCACAAGCTGTACCCGCTTGGTCTCAAGTACCCCCTTGAACTCCAAAACCTCTTCTACCGTTGCCAGCCAATCTAGAAACTCTTATGGCTGCAAACCCCCTTGGAATTCGGGAATATCGGTCCAAATACCCGTCTCCCATCGATGCCTGTCTTCCTCGATTGGGCCCCTTTGCCGTCTTCGTGGAACATCAGTGAAAAAATTCTGCCTTTCCGACTCCGCTTCAGTTTCCTCTCGATCAAGGTCAGAATTCGAATTAGGGTTCTCCGATTCTGATTTTTCATAAGTGGAGCCATCTGCTGTGTTAGCTGCTCCACCATACGATCCAGCCTCTAATCCCTCTGCTGATCCCTCTGATCCAACTGATCCAGCCTCTGATCCAGATGTCGCAGATTATCACGGTCATAAACATCTTCCACACGATCCCTCCTTCTGGGCGGCATCGTTGATCCAAGAACGAACGCAGCTTTGATACCAACTGACGCAGCGTACAACGCGAGTAACCGTCACAGACTTGTTGATTCGCGCACGAATACCGGAATTACAACCTTCTATACATGTTGATTCTACGAATATCAGGAAATAGGCATCAAACTCGAATCAATCCGAGATTGGACAAAGCACGAAAGCTCTAAATTGTATTGATAATCAAAAGACGACTCCCCTTACCCTAGGGCTTACAGAAAACTTAAATAGGGTTTAAGAAAACCTAAATTACATAAAAAGAACTGAACTTTTCAAAAAGTGCAAAAACACCTTAATTAACATAAATTGCCTGTTTGAGGCCCTAAACCATGGAATTTGCCTTAAATATTGAAAAATCACTGCAAAGCGGTGAGTTTTACTCCGGAGACCATTTCCTTCGAAATAGGGTCGTCAGAACCTATTTTTTTCCAAGTACCGACTTGTCAGGTCTTCTGCCGCATCAACTTGTCATAGTGCAAAGGAAGTTGTGTAGTTGTGACTGCAAACAGCTCAAAGATATTGATAGCTCATATCAAAGATACGACAGTCCGTCCCCAACATAGTGCTATCGAGGTGTCCCTACAAAATGTCTACCATGTTCCTGGAATGAAGAAAAATTTACTTTCGATGGCACAATTATCTTGTTTAGTCCTCGAGATGTGAAGGTTTATCACAATCTCGAGACTGTAGAAGAGCCAGTGATGAAGAGGCGAAGATTAGAGTCAGTCTATGTGATGTCTGTAGAATCTGCATATGTAGAGAAAGACAAAGAGAAACGAGATGGCAGATTTGTGACACATGCAACAAAGTCATGTTAGCTACTTTAAGCTAGATGTGATGATGAAGAAATCAATGCTGAAGGGACTTGCACAACTCGAAGTAAGAACAAAAGCGGTATGTGCAGTCTGTCAGTATGGAAAAGCGCACCAATTGCCTTATGAAGAGTCCAAATTTAAAGCGAAGGAACCATTAGAGTTGATCTACTTTGATGTGTTTGGACCGGTGAAGCAAGGATGAAGTACATGGTAACTTTTTTCGATGTTTTTCGAGATATGTGTGGGTTTATCTGATGGAGGGGGAATTTGAAGCTCTTTCGAAGTTCAAAGAGTTCAAAGAGGTAGCTAAAGCAGAAGTTAGTAAGGGAGTTCATTGTTTACGCACTAACAATGGGGGAGAGTACACCTCAGATGAGTTCTCTGGCTTTCTTCAAGAGTGTCGAATTAGACATCAGTTCACATGTGCTAGCACTCCGTAGCCAAACGACGTAGCTAAACGGAAGAACATACACCTTGCAGAGATTTGTCGAAGTATGTTGCATGCGAAAAATGTTCTGGGCTGATTTTAGACTGAAGCAATGATGATTGTGGCCTTTGTAATCAATAGGCTTCCTCAACAAAAGGTTATCTTTTCTTTTAACTTTTGAGAAATTATAGAGCATGACACCTAAAGTTAGTTATTTTCGAGTATTTGGATGTGTCTACTATGTATATGTACCTAATCATTTACGTAGCAAGATGGACAAGAAAGCTGTTAGGTGTATCTTTGTAGGATATGACAGTCAAAGAAAAAGGTGGAGGTGTTGTGATCCTACAACCGGAAAGTGCTAAACGTCCCAAAATGTGGTATTTGATGAAGCATCTTCGAGGTGGTCATCAAACAAGGAGGTTTTACTGGACCCAAATGAATTACAGGATTCTTGAGTTCAGTTGAGGTCAAAAGAAGCTGAGGCTGTAGATGATGAAAGCAAAACTCAGAGTCCATGGCAGACTGGTGTGTATCAGCAATCAATCGAAGAAGATGAACCTAGTGAAGAGGAAGCACCGGCTCTGCTCAAAAGATCAAAAGAATTAGAAAGCAAAATCCCAAATATGCCAACGCTACCATAGCAAAAAAAGCATGTGCAAAAGAACCGGAGACATTTGAGGAAGCATTGCAGAATCTGGAGTGGACTAAAACCACGAAATAGGAAATTATTGCATTAGAACGAAACCAAACTTGGGAGCTTGTACCAAGGCCGAGAGATGCGAAGGCTATTTCCTGCAAATGGGTTTATAAGTTAAAGCTTCGCACAAATGGGTCAATTGAAAGGCACTAGGCTGGTCTAGTAGCTCGAGGGTTCTCTCAACAATATGGACTAGACTATGATGAAACGTTTAGTCTGATCGCGAAGCTTAAAATTGTACGGTTTTTACTTGCACTTGTCGCTGGAAATTTTGGAACTTGCGGCAGATGGATGTGAAGAACGCGTTTTTATATGGGGAGTTGGATCAGGAAATCTACATGAATCAACTGATGGGTTTTAAGAGTCAAGATCATCTTGAATATGTATGCAAGCTTCGAAAGGCGTTGTACAGTATGAAACAAGTACCGAGGGCTTGGTATGGTAAGATCACTGAATTTTTTACTCATAGCGGTTATTCGGTGATATCTGCAAATTCTAGTTTGTTTGTGAAAGCTGATGTAGGGATGTTACCTATTGTTTTGGTGTATGTAGATGATTTAATCATAATAGGAGATTGTGAAGAAGAAATTCTTCATACAAAGGAGAACTTGTTAGTGCGCTTTCAGATGAAAGAACTTGGGCACCTCAAGCACTTTCTTGGTCTAGAGGCTGATCGTACTCAAGAAGGGATCTTTCTCCGTTTGCAAAAGTATTCTAAAGATTTATTGAAGAAATTTAGAATGCTTAACTGCAAGTCAAGTTTGACCCCGATGGAGGCAAACGCTAAAATGTATGCTCATAAAGGGAAAGATTTGGAAGATACAATGATGTATCGACAACTAATCTACTTAACTTTGATAGGACCCGACATTTCTTATGCAGTTAGGGTGATGAGTCAATATATGCAAAATCCAAAGAAAATTCATTTGGAAGCAATTCAGCGAATTTTCAGATATGTGAATAGTACACTTGGCTATGGTATTATGTACAGGAAAGGTAGAGATTGCAAGCTGGTTGGTTTTTGTGATGCTGATTATGCAAGTGATCATGATACCCGATGCTAAACTACTGGGTATGTTTTTATGCCTGGGTCAAGAGCAATTTTTTGGTGCAGCAAAAGGCAACCAACTGTGTCTTTGTCGACAACATAGGCGGAAATATCGAGCAGCAGCAATGGCAGCTCAAGAAAGTGCTTGGCTTGTGCAATTATTGAAACATTTGCACCAGCCAACGGAGTATCCCATTCCTCTGTATTGTGACAACTTGTCAAGTATGCATTTGGCAGAGAATCTAGTTTTTCACACAAGAACTAAACATGTAGAGGTGCATTTATCACTTTATTAGGGAAAAAGTTCCGAAAGGAGAAATTTGATTGCAGCATGTTAAAACAGAATGTCAAGTTGCAGACTTGTTCACAAAGGGCTTGAGCGGCAACAAGATCGAAAGTTTCTGTCATCAACTCGGCATGTTGGAAAAGGATGAAAGCTGATGTTAAGGGAGAGTGTTAAATTGCAACACCAGCCCCTCTTTCAATTCGAATAAGTCTTTTACAATTTATTTTTAGTCGTGGTCCAGCTATTTGTTGAGTCTTTGTTACTGATCTTTGTTATCTTTGATTAATTTGAGTCATGTGATTTGTTATTTCCATTTTTCAGTTTGTTGTTACTAGTTTTTGGATCGGTGGATGTTTGTTCCTTTGTTATAGGGGATAATGGAGTTTGTTATTTAGTATTTTGTCATAGTAAGCCTTTACAAAAGGCCTTCATCCGTAGTAAATAAAATAATCTCTCTTTCAAAGCATTTTGTTCTGTTTTTGTTCTGCCATTTCTTCAACAAGACTTTCATATAATCTTATTTTTTTCACTCTTATTCCCTTATGCTCTATAATTAGAAGGATGGATCTTCCATGAAAGGGGAGAGAGAAGGGAAAAAAAGAAAAAAGAACACATTAGAAAATTCAGCGTCTTTTTTCTTTATACTTTTTTCCCTTGCATTTAATGATATTTATTGTTTAATTATACCACAAATTAAATTCTCCTTCTCAATCACAACGGTCGTCTTATGCATCCGTGCGTAATACACAGATAGCATAAGTCATCTAGCTTGTCCCTCACGGATAGTGTTCTCTCATGATTGAGATATCCTTGTATACATGCAAATATTAACAACGAGGAAAACGGAATAACTAAATTCAAATGAACATCACACAAGACAATTGTTTCATGTGTTTTTACATTTCTTCCTCACAATCAATGTTTTGGGTTTGAATCATGTGAATAAAAAAAATTAACGATTGAACGAGATTTAATAACCTTTAGTGAATTGACTGACTTAAATATGAATTAGTCGGGATCAAGCTTTTGAATACCATGCAGTAAACATCAGCAGAAAAGGAAAATCAAATGTACACCTCATATAGCCTCTGGGTCGCCGGGGTCCTGCAAGAACATGCATGTTTAATCCAATTACATGCTTTCTCGAGGATACGTAAGAGACAGATTATAGTATATTTCATCAGTGCTACATGAAACATAACTTGTGGCTCGCTTTAATACGATGTGGTGAAACTGAGACACCTATCGTGAAGCTATCTGAGAGCCTCAGCCGGATTCCATTCAGATTTCGGGATGAGAATAAATAGGAAACGAGATGAGCTGATACATACATACATAATACAAACATATGTATGTATATTGAATGAGAGGTTGGATTTTCACAACGCCATGGCCCATGGGGTCGATGACACTGTGGGAAAGATTGCAATCAAAGATTGGGATTGATTTGTTTCCATCGAGGAGTGAAAAGGGAAAAAAAAAATTTAGGATATTGATTTGATATTTTTGTTTGTGGGGAGGGGGGGTGGGGATGTGGTTTGGGCGGGCGGGCGGGGGCGGTTGGTATAATTATATGTATGTTGGGAGTGTGGGAGCAGACTATGGGGACATATTGTCTGTGGTTGGACAGAGATTAATAAAGGACGATTGAGACCATCACAGAAGACTGAGCAGGGGATGGCGGAGTTTTACTAACATGACTCAGTGTCGCTGCGATACGTTTAATATTTTCAATTTAAGTATTTAGTACTTCATTTCAAACGTTTAGTATTTTTAGTAATCGTGATTAGTATAAGTATTTTTTACTGTTATTTTCAATTTAAGTGTTTAGTATTACGATTGAAGTGTTTATTATTTTATATAATTCATCACAAATAACAAAACTACTAAATACTTTTAACTAAATATGATGTGACCTGTTTTAGTTAATTAATATAGAGATAAATATGTAATAAATTGCATGTTTACATAAAATATTTTTCTTTTTTCTTTTTTTGATGAATTTCATCACCATCTAATATTTCTTAGTCTATTGTAAGTGAGATTGAACAAAAGAAAAAAAATATTGGGCCCCCATAAAATGATTTGAGGACCTTTGGCTTTTACTTTTTTTTTTCTTTTTTGAGTTAAATTGTGATACGAAATTATATTAAAATTTCTCAAGAAAGGTGAGGCTTATCCACAGGAGCTGCAATGCCATCTGTAAGGTTGTCAGTGGGGTTATGGCAATGGCAGCCGAGTGGCCATGAGGTGTGGCCTACAAGATACAATTGAAATATTCTATTATTTTTCACTTAACACTTAATCTAAAAAATAAAAAATAAAAAAAAACCAATTATATTAATTGAAGTAATTCAGTGATTATTTCTCTTAAAGAAGATATTGAATTCAAATTTTATGAAAGAAAAAACTGGAAAAATTTTATTATTTTTCATTAATCACCCAACCCCACTCAAACTCAAATTAGTGGGGTTCATTGGGTTTTGGAATATTAAGTGGAGCATATCTCAAAGAAAAAATGGAGAATGTAAATTTGCTTAGTTAATAATTATCCAAGAACTAGGTGAATAGAAATGTTTTTATTTTCTCAAATGTTGTAGTATTTCGATTTTGTGGAGGGGATGAAGATGGTAACTATTATGAATATGAACTCAATGACAAATTGAGGTGTAATTGGAATTGAAGATACATTTTATTTTACTATTGTTGCTATGAAATTGAACATTATATAGATTTTAGAGCTTAGATTCAAGTTTTATTTTATTCCTCACTGAAAAAAGTTTTATTTTATGTGACGTTTGATTAGATATATTTTTTCGATTTTGTCTCCCCTTAAAGTTTCTCCCACAACGTGACTTACAAATAACTAGTCATTAGAATTTCTCAAGTTAAGCAATGTAGTGATTTCTTATTACTCCTGTGTTTTTGCCTCCAGACCGTCAGTTACTACGTTTAGATTTTTTTAAAAATAATTAATGAGGATTTTGTAATTTCTGAGGAGAAATCGAATACAAGACATTCAACGAGAAATTACAAAAAAAAAAAAATGACATTGAAAAGATCCTCCAAGAAAACTATGCCAAAAGAAACAAGGGTAAAAAACCCCGAACAGTCAATACATGGTAGTTAACTGGCCACTGCCTAAAAATTTTAAATTTCTGGTCTTCCATAATCTAATCTAATCTAATCTAATATCTAATATAATCTATCAAATATATATAAGTAAAAGAGAATTAGTGCATTAAATGAGGTGCATAAATAGAAATAAAATATAAATTAATTTCAATATATAAATAAATATATAAAATTTTACGGTTGACATGTATAATATAATACATATAAGTTACGATAATTACTGTTAGTGCTCGGTGTAAAAGACTATAGCATGAAATAGTTTAATTAATATTGGTGATTATAAAATTATTAATTTTTTAAAGATTACTTTTATAAATTATATGAAATTTTATTCTTTACCCAAAAATAACTTATTTTGAGTTTTGTTTACTAAATTTAGAATTTTATTATAAATATAAGGAGAAAAAAGAGTTAGTAAAAGTGTTAGGATTACTTTAAAACTTACCACTACATAATAAAGTAGAAATTGCATGAATGGACTAACATTTTATTGGGATTAGAGTATTCGATATTCTTATAATTAATCTTACGTAGTCACATTTTATTGATAAATATATAATATATTGCTTGAAAAATATTGTTGCGTATAGCAAGGTTGTCAGAATCGCGATTCTATGTAGAATCGGTCAAGGGTCATAGAATCGTGAATCGCGACTCGAATCGTGAATCGTAAGATTCTACCTGTAATTAAAAAAATGACATATATATATATATATATATATAACATACTTCACTAAGCAAAAAAATCAATTCTTGTTTAAAATAAAGATCACGAACCAACAAATCAATAATAAGTCATAAAAACACAAAATATCATTACAAATTATCGAAATTCAAGGTCCAAAATCCAAATCATAATTTAAACTCCCAAAATAAAAAGTTTTCTTTTGGTATTTTCAGTCATAGTACATTTGTGAATTTGGGCAGGCTCGCAGTTGTCAACATTCTTTCGCAACAATCAACATTCTTTCCTCTAATTCCCAATTTCTTCCACAAGTAGACATTCGAGTAAAGAGTGGGCTTGATAGGAGTCGATCAAAATTTTGAAGTGAAATAGAAAAGCAAAGGCAGCGGAGGCTGCAGAGTCACTAATTTGAATGAACACGTGTTTGAGAAATCGAATCCTTATCGATATATCACAATCAATGATGTCGGGACTCGAGAAGTTTAGGGAAGGGAGAATTAGAGCTCAGAATCGGAGACTGTACCTGCCATGCCCCGGTCGAAGCTCGAAGTACCCGAGAAAGTAATCGCAACTCTGCCACTTGGAGAAGGTGGATGGAAGCTTAGACAAGCTAGCTTGTCGGAAGAAGTAGGTGGTGGATCGTCAATCGAAGCTCGTATAAGCAAGCAGGTGGATGGAAGATTTCGTCGAAAACTAGAAGATTTAGGGGCAATGGTCGAAGGGTCGAAGGTCGGATTGGAAGGATGGGAGAAATTAGGGTTCATCCGATTGGAAAGACAGAAGAAAGGGCGGGCGGGAGAGGGCTTTGGCCCACTTCTGGGCCCGGGCTTGGGCCGAATCAAGCCTGAACGTAGAATCGCGGAATCGGTCCGATTCTGCGATTCTACAATTCAGTACGCGATTCGGTCACGATTCCACAATCCCGACTCACCTAGTAGAATCGGAATCGGTGACCCCCCCTTGAATCGTAGAATCGTACGATTCTACGATTCGAATCGCGATTCTGACAACCATGGCGTATAGTATCAAAAGGTAAAATCTGTATATCACGCAAGCCACTAAATTATTATATAATTATGATTAAATTAGGGGAAGTATCAAAATTATTTTACTCCCTTTTTTCATTTTTTCTCGTCCCACATCATGAAATGATTTTTAAGGTAGTTTTTCAATATTATAAATTTTTACAGTGTTTCTTATTAATAATCCCACTCTATAATTTCCTGAGTATTTATATTTTTTATAAGTGACCTTACACAGGGTCACATATGCATCAAATATAAATATGCCATATTCACTTACACTAACCCCTTATTATTTCCATTTACCATTTTCCACATTCTTTTTCTTAATATATATATATATATATATATATCATCTAGCATTATTCACAACATGCATATATATTTATAAGGTAGGATCATTTGTAATTTTCTCCTTGAACTTGCACCTTTAAATAAAAATGTTAAAGTTACCATTTAACTAAACATATAATAAGGGTGTTAACCGATAGGGAAAAAAAAGAAAAAGGAAGGGTGGGACGAAAAGAGAAGATTTCAAATATGCTTAGAATGAAAGAGAAAAATAGCAAAACTTCTAATATTTCTGGGAAAGAAACAAAAATGTTTACTATAATCATGAAGGCTGAATGAGAGATGCCGAAATCTCATATGGACGTTTATTCACTTCAATTGAGGCTTATCTGATCTGCTGGCCCAAAAGAACACTTCATTTACGAGACTAAAATCAGATGATGGACTGCATTCTGCTGGCCCTGGCCCAGAAGTCCACTGGCCGGAGATGGATTCGACTAGAAATGAGAGCTCGTCCGAGAAATTTGCGGGGCAACAGATAATAAATATTATTTTTGATAATATTATATATTCGTTCCTAATTCGAAAATTTATGTTTTAATTTGCCTCTAACCCCCCGAACCAACGCAACCAACAGAGGTACCAGAGGAACCAGTAGAAGAGCTCTGAAATCTCGATGTCGGAGTCACCAGAGAAAAGCGAGAGGTTCAGTCCAGGGTTCATGCCGCCGGAGGAGAGGGACAAAGAGAGCTGGTTGGCAGAGGAAGAAGGAGGAGCGGGAGATGAGAGCGTGGACGGTGATTAGGGATTTGATCGGGAAGAAAAAGGCGACCTTGTGATTTTACAATTTTACCATTCAAAAAAATCATGCGAGGAGTACATGACTCATTTCGACTGAGGAAGCATCCAGCTTATTTTTCAAGCAGGTCGGATAGCAACGTGCTATCTTTTTTTATCTTTTTATTTTTTTCGTTATAAGAGAGATTTACGGACCTAGTAAAAGGAAAATACAATTATCTCAAAAATTTAAACTAAAGACATGCACGGCAACGAAGGTTTATGGGGCACAATTAACATAAGGGGTTCCTTGATTCGTCTGGCCTAAGATTTTGCCAACTTTTCCCCATATATTGCTCTGTTTGGAAGGAAAGATAATCTCGAGAATATAGGCAAATGGATTTTCCTTCGAAATAGAATCCCGATGGGCAAGGAATGGCTGTTTGGTTGGATCTAATTTTCGGATTTTTTCAGAAAATTCGAATATTATGACCTATTTTACGTCAAAATGACGTAAAGTAATTCACTATAATCACTTTCTTGGTTTAAAATTTTGGTTGGGAAAGTTTTTACTCTTAAAACACTTAATATTCTCATATTACGAATGTGGGTTTCACATTTTCTTATATGTATAAAAATAAATCATATATTATATTATCACTCATATTTCTCGTAATCTAATATATATCAAACACAATAATCTTACTTTTTGACCTTTAATTCATGTAAAATGATTTCATAGTTAAATTTTCATTGTAATCTTCACATTCTCCATAATCTAACAATTGACGAACTAAACGGCGCTTGAAAAACATATGTGCAATCATAAAAAAATTGCAAACTTTTCATAATGCCCTGTTGCCCTTCCCTTTTACCTGCCTAACAGTTTGATTTCAAGCTCTATATCTATGTGAGAGAACGGGCCAAAGAGAGTTTTGTAGATGATTGGGAGGAACAATTTGGGGCTGAAGACGACTCTCTCTCTCTCTTTTATGTGAGAGATGATGCGGATGGCTGCAAGATGACAGTAATTCAACTAATAATTAGTAGAAACGAATGGCTGTAATTCGGCTAAGGTGAAATCAAGCTCCCCCTTCGTTATCGGACATATTACGCAGAATGTACAGTTCTTAAAGAATGTTGTGATGATTTAACAATGACACTACTATAAAATTATAATCACATCAGCCTTTATCTACTCAGAAATCCAATATGCTTTCCAAACACAATAATCTTTGCATTTCCACCTATATTCCAAGTATTTTGATAAACAAGTCAATTTTTTCACCAATGTTGGCCTTCTTAGCAGTTTAACAATACTCGAATCAAACACCACTTAAATATAAATGCATACCAAATGAGATAATAGAACACCTCGGTGATTTCAGTTTAAGGCAATCTATGTTGTGATCGGATAAATTTCCTCGATAATCAATGCCATCGAGTATCGCACCAATAGCGCCTCTCTCGAATGCCGTTGAACATTTATGTCACGTGACGACTTGTTAGACCTCGAATTGACATTTTTGGGGTGGAAATCCCAGTTATTCGAAGCCAAAACTGCCTTTGGGACCGCAATGATTAACATCACAAACTCCCCTTCCAAATTCAAATCAAATGGATCCATCAAACGCAATAACCTGAAAGGATATTAACTATGGATTCACAAATTTTCACTTACAAATATTTTAATTGATTCTTACTCATTAAAAGTGAATGAATAATACTCATTGAATATTTTCTCGCAATAAAAACAACAACATCCCTTCGAATTTCCGTTTGGACTCAACTCCTAACCTATAAGATGAGTTCGTATTAAAATAAAAAATTCATTCAGTTACAAATGAGACTTATGAATCTAGTATAAAAAAATATAAATTCTAATAGCTAATAAAAAGGTACGGACAGTTACACCACGGGCCTAATAGTATCAAGCATGTAATATCTTAATATGAAGAAATAGCGTACGTCACTACACTACATCATCATTTATAAAAGTAAGATTAATAATAAAGGAAATTTCATTTTCCTCATCGTAGGGAGAAAAATGGACGGAAAGATAGAGAGCATGAGCTCCTCCAGGGACAAGGACTGCCCCCCACGACAAGCCCGTCGTCCTCCTCCACCGCCTTCAGTCCTTCAACCTCCCGTTCAAGGGCCGGTTGTCCGACCACTACACCATCCTTGATCCGTGGTCCTCGCCCGACCTGCCGGATTCCTTCCTCGCCTGCCACGGCCCCTCCGTACGCGCCCTCCTCTGCGTTGGCCCCAGCCCCCTCCCATCCTCCACCCTCCGCCTCCTCCCCTGCCTCGAGCTTGTCGTCGGCCATATCGACCTCCCCGAGTGCCGGCGCCGCGGCATCTCCGTTACGAACGCCGGGCCTGCGTTCTCCGAGGACGTTGCCGACTACGCTGTCGGGCTGCTGCTCGACGTTTTGAGGAGGGTCTCGGCAGGTGACCGCCACGTGCGGAGCAGGCAGTGGGCTAAGGAAGGAGCTTTCCCACTTGGTTCCAAGGTACGTGTCGGGTTATCCGGTCTTCCTCTGTTTTGGTGATTACGTTGCCAAACTATTTGTGTTTTACTGAGTAGCGTGATTAAAAATAACTTTGCTAGACATTCAAAACTACATGGACGTGCATAAATATAAATATCTAGCCATCGGGGTCAGCTCTATTACGATGTTAGCATGCTTCTGAATACGGTTTTTGGTCGGGCTTACACGCTAATGTTGAAGAGTTAGTTGCGGGGGCTGGACTCGATCTTCCTTAATTATGGTGTTACCGTGCTTCAACATGCGCAGAAAAGATCATTCATGTCCCCAGTGTTTTTGGTTTTGGTAGGACCGATGTCCCGTAATTATAACTGAGCAATATGATTTCGAGATTTGTTAGACCTTGTGGTTGAAATTGTATGGTCTTGTCCGTTAGCCGTCCTAAGAACTGCGACTTACTTGGAGTGATTAAATTGTTGATGTATTGATCATGCGCGCGACGTGTATGTAACATTGCAGTTAGGTGGGAAGCGTGTGGGGATCGTGGGATTGGGCAACATTGGGTCCCAAGTAGCGAAAAGACTGACGGCGTTCGGCTGTGAAATCGCCTACATCTCGAGGAAGGAAAAGCCGTCGGCTCCTTTCCCCTACTACTCCACCATCCTCGACCTTGCCGCTAACAGTGACATTCTCGTACTTTGCTGCGCTCTCACAGATGATACCCACCACATTATCAACAGAGACGTCATGACCGTGCTGGGAAAGCATGGGGTGATAATCAATGTAGGACGGGGCGCTCTCATCGACGAGAAGGAACTGGTCCAGTTCCTTGTGGGAGGAGATCTTCGCGGGGCAGGCCTGGATGTGTTCGAGGATGAACCAAATGTGCCGAAGGAGCTGTTCGATCTGGACAATGTTGTGCTGTCTCCACACGTTGCAGCTACCACCCCTGAATCCTTCCAGATGTTGGAAGACCTCGTCGTGTCAAACTTGAAGGCTTTCTTCACGAATAAACCTCTGTCCGCACTCGTCTAGTACAAGAATCCATTTATCCGTCGCTCTTCCAGCTGAGGCGAAATGTTTTCCGCCCTAAGATTAGATACAAGTCCCCTAAATAATGCTGGAGCATCGAGGCGGATGGCATTCCTTGTGTTGGTACATTCTTTTACAAAGCTAGTGTGGATGGATTACTGTCTTGTTGGTACTTGGAAGAAGATCCTCATGAAGCTCAAACCATGAATCATTAATGCAATCGAAGAATTCTCTAACCACCTGCAGCGCACGTTATCAAACGTCAGTCTGATGTAAGAAAGGAGTACCGTAAGGTGACTCAACCGTAACGAGATTAGTCGTAGCTCTCGCCCAGAATAAAAACAAGAAAGTATGGTTATATTTTCAAGCAGGATGCAGGCCTGCGTTAATTTGGAGTGGCTTATTCCATATAGGAACAAGTAGAGACTGCCACCATTGCCGGCAAAGCTTTAGGGGGCGTTTGGGAAATTGCCCGTAATGTGATTGCTAGTTATCACATTCGCTCAAGATAAATTCTCACCAATTAAATTACCAATTATCTTCATTACCACAATCAACATTACTAGAAACTTTATTATATTACACTTATTTGATTAGACCATCAAGGTGGAAATTCACGTTCTCTCCCTAGTGGTAATCTACATTACCATTCGAGCGGGAATGAATGTGCATGTGGGAAAGTGAATTGTCATAGTCCAACTAAATATAAAAATTCTTTAGATTCAGAGAATTTAAATTAACTTTCTTAAAAATTCACATAGATTTTCACGTATGAAATGCTTTCGTAGTTCAATGGACTCCGCCCGCCAGCACCCAATAAAGCCAATGGAAGAAAGAGGAACTGCGGTAATCCTCGTCCATTGCCGACCTTCCGCCACTTTTGTCCTCCCCCTCAAGGCCCGCTTGCAGGCCCACTTCCAGGCAGTCGACCCCCCATGATGCGGCAGAGGACAACCCACTCCTTCCTCGCCTACCAGCCGTTCCATCCATGGCATCCTCTCCAAGAGCTTCGCACCCCTCACTGCTGACACTCTCAAGCTCCTCCCTCCCTCGAGTTCGTCCACAGCCAGCATCAACCACGTTGACCTCTCCGGTTCTGCCGCTGCTAAGGCATCACCATCACCAATGGTAGTGCTGTCTTGGCCAAGGACGCGCACGACCATGCTCTGGCCTTGCTCATCGATGTCCTCCAGCAGATAACCGCTGCCGACCACTCTGTCCGTGGGTCGTGGCCGACGAAGGGTGAGTACCCTTCTAGATCCAAGGTCAGCTCATTCTTGGTTGAAGCTAGTCAAGGTAATCCTTCTGACCTAGGAAATGATGAAATGCTTTGAGCTCACAAATTTAGCTATGGAAAAAGAGTTTATTAGTAATTAGGTGCGTGCATGCGCATTACCCCAATATGCATTATTAAGAAAATGTTTAATTTTAAAAAGAAAAATTGTGAAGAATGACTAAGATGGATATGATCATACTTTATTACAGATGCTCGTCAATAAGGAAGAGTTGTCAACGTATGTGCAGAGGATGGAAATGCTGAACATGAGCAAGCGGAAAAAGATAAACAAGATATGCTTATTTAATGGGAACATGACACTAATGGTCCTAAAAGTTTGTCATTTTTTGACATTGAGTTCTAAAAGTTGAACTTCGGGAAATCAAGTCTCAAAACGTTTGAAAATGTGGCAGTGTTGGTCCTTTCCGTCACTTGCCGTCACCGAGCCGCCAAGATGGAGTTAACGCCATCAATTTCGTCCACGGGGCCGTTAGTTCGCTGATGTGGCACGTTTGACCCGACTGGAAAACCCAAAAGCTCGTGCAAAGACCGTCACGAATTTGTCCACTCGATTCAGCCAAATCCCATCACAAATCCTCTGCAAATTCTCATACACAGGCTCAAAAGCCAGAACCTGAACCCCATAACTGCCGCAGCGAAGCTAGCCATGCCCACATTGGCCCCTACATCCACAGCAAGCCCTTCCTTCCCTCCACCCTGCAATCTCTCCAAAACCTCTTGCATCGTCACCGAGATGTTGGGCTTCCTGAAGAGCTTACCTTCGAGCATCCTGACAGTGTTCTTGTGGGGCTTATCGGGCCATGTCCCGAAATCCGACAGCGAGTAGAGGAAGGGGTGCTTGAGGCCTTCGACAAGGTTGGCAATCACGAGGTGGGCTTGGGGTGATTTGTAGCAATCAAAAGGAGGGATCTCGCAGAGGGGGAAGCGGTTCTGGACCCTGAGGGCCGTCGAATCAGAGATGGGAGTAGGGGTTGATGGGCGAGAGAGGAGGAAAAAAAGTGTGAGGAGAAGAAAAGAGGTAAGTGCAGAGTATGAGGAGGGACCTCGCCGAGAAGAGTTTCGGCGATTTGTCTCTCTTCCACGCATTCACCATGAAAAATTTCGATTTTTTTTGCTTCTTCTCTGGGAAGAAGTGAAGATCTGTTTCTTTTTTTTTTTTTACCCGGGAATATTCAAATCGGATCTGCGGGGAGGGAGGGAGAGAGAGGAAGACATGAACGCAATGCGCAGAGGGGTTGAATTTAGCTTCGACTAGGGTTTTTCAGTCGAGGCAAACGTGTCACGTCTGCGAACTAATGGTCACGTGGACGAAACTGACGGCGTTAACTCCATGTTGGCGGCTCGGTGACGGCAAGTGACGGAAAGGACCAACGTTGTTACATTTTCAAACGTTTTAGGACTTGATTTTTCGAAATTAAACTTTTAGAACTCAATGTCAAAAAATTACAAACTTTTAGGACTACTAGTGTCATTTTTAAAAATCTTGATTTCTTGGTATTATACAAATAATTTGGACACTTGAATGAGTATATATTGAAACGAGCTAAAAAAAAGTTATAATTTATGTAATATAAGTGACAAAATCATTTAAATGAGGAGTTGGTGGTTGTTATTTTTAGGATAAATTGAACCGGTGGTCCAAAATGTTTTACAAATGTTTCATGATAGTCCAAAAAGTTTTTTTCGTTACATGATGGTACAAAATGTTTCAAAGTTGTTTTATGATGGTACAAACCGTCAACTCGAGCTGACGCCGTTAACATTTTGCTGACGTAGCGCGTCCTTTGTGTCACTTTTATCACGTGAAACCAATCATAGTGCGCAACGTCATTTAAGACAAAATAAAATTTTAAAAAGTCCAAAAAAATACAAAAAATAATTTAAAAAAACGAAAAAAAGAGTAAAAATTTTGAAAAAAAAGTAAAAAAATATTTTAAAATTTAGAAAATTATAAAATTATTTTGAAAATTTTAAATTTTTAAATTTTTTTACATTTTTAAATTTTTTTAAATTTTTTTAAAAAAATATAAAAAATACAAAAAGAGTAAAAATTTTGAAAAAAAATAAAAAAATATTTTAAAATATTTTAAATTTTAAAATAATTTTTTTATTTTTAAAAAGGGTAAATTTTAATATTAAATTTAAAATTTTTATAAAATTATTTAAAATTATTTTTAGAAATAAAAAAATTATTTAAAAAAGTTTTCAAAATTTTAAAAAAATTAAAATTTTTAAAAATAATTTTCAAAATTTTAAAATAATTTTTTATTTTTTTCTAAATTTGTACTCTTTTTTGTATTTTTTTTAAAAAAATTTAAAAATTTAAAATTTTTAAAAATAATTTTAAAATTTTCAAAATTTTTAAAAATAATTTTAAAATTTTCAAAATTTTAAAATATTTTTTAATTTTTTTTTCAAAATTTTTACTATTTTTTGTATTTTTTTAATTATTTTTTGTATTTTTTTGGACTTTTTAAAATTTTATTTTTTCTTAAATGACGTGGCGCACTATGATTGGTTCCACGTAACAAAAGTGATACATAGGACGCGCCACGTCAGCAAAATGTTAACGGCGTCAGCTCGAGTTAACGGTTTGTATCATCATAAAACAATTTTAAAATATTTTGTACCATCATGTAGCGAAAAAAACTTTTTGGACTATCATGAAACATTTGTAAAATATTTTGGACCACCGGTACAATTTACCTTATTTTTTAATACGTGGCACGTTCTCATATATTATAATGATGTCCTCATTTCATTGATGAAGCCTCTTTTTGATTAAATAACTAGTCTCTAAATTCGCGCCTTGGCCCTTACTATCTTTCTTATGAAGTTATCTTCTTATTAACAAATTATTAATTTTTTTGTAATTACGGCTTATCATCATAATTATAATTCATATGCTAGATTATATTAATGAATATAGTATTAATAGTATGGATATTTATTTTAATAATATATTATAAATTAAAAATGTTAAAATATTTTGTAACATATATTTTTAGATCGCGTTATTTATGCATAATAACAATCTATATATATCGTCCAAAAAAATTTCCGATGAAGGGATCTACCGAAGGATGAGTAGATTTCGATTAGTATTATTTTCAAATTGAACTGGAATATAGAAAGAGTTGTCTTCTTTTGAAAGCAAGTTCTAAAAAAAAGAAAAAAGAAAAAAAAGGAATTACTTAATACGAGGGGAGTGCTTATTTTATTTGATAATCAGGTTAGTCCGATTATGCTATCTGCATCGACTGTAAGTGTGCAAATATTATAAACGTGTCGATCCTTGCATGTTCCAAGCATCCGTGATGTTCGATACCTCATAATATATTTTCGTGTTCAATTGGGCTTGGAAATTTATGCTTCTAGGCCGTAATTTGTTCTCTTGCCCTCTCAGGATAATCCGATGGAATACTTATATAATGTGGCTAAAAACTAATGCAATTAATTATATGGATGTCACAGGTTGTAGGCTTTTCGAATTCTAATTAGTTGCTAACCTCTAATAACTGAAATTAAGAAGTTCTTGAAGGCGCATTTGCTTATGAACTCTTGGAATGCCATGTAACAACATGAACTCCATAGAAATTCTTAAAGAGAATTTAATGTCCATATTTTTTCTATTATTTTGCTTTATTGTCTTTTTATGCGGGCCATCATCAATTACAAACAATCAATAATTACATTTAAAAATTAATTTTCTCATTAAAGACAATGTTGCCAGCATTTATAAAGTGTAATAATTACAAAATTCATCTCCATCTCGCCAAACAAAACAACCAAAACATATTCAGTCTAATTACGCTGAACAAACAACCAAATTTCAGAATATCAGGAGCATATCTATTAATCAGTAAAAGGAATAATAAATTAGAGCAAGTGAAGGAGATCCCATTGAGATAGCTTCCCTCTATTGCTCATTTCCATAATTAAGCTTCTCCCCTTTGTATTATGATTTATTCAAATATTTCACTAATATTAGCCCTTAAGGGATACATGTGTGTTTATTAAAACACAATTTTATGAATGCAGTATCTTGTATCCGAATTCTAAGGTGAAAGAAACTTACTTGCTTGAGGTCGAAGAAAGCTATAGAAATAGAGATGGCCAAGTGAACTCCTCATTCATACAAGTTGCTCTCTTGAAGGCTCCCATAACAAAATTTTAAGCCCAAGCTCATTGCCCTACATCGCCAAGCTCGTTCTTCTAAGCTTGGCCACTCAAGTTCGTCTTCCCGATCTTCGAGCAGTAGGTGATGCTAAATTGGTGTGTTGTGATGGATGCTACAGTGGATGATCACGTTCTTTCTATTTATGATTATATGACGCTTCGCACATATAATTTTAACTGCGGAGAAAATTGGAAGGAGTCTGGGAGGCAAGAACCTGGAAGATGCCCAGTTCAGTGTAGTCAATTCAATGGGGATACTTCAGCTGGAAAACTCAAAGTAGGAGAAATACGAAAGAAAATCCAGCCAAATTGCTTAAGCTGGGGCAAGGAGGAGATGTGGATCGAAACTTGCTGAGAGTTGGTGATGTACCCGATAAAAACAAATAAACAAATTAAGTGCCAATACAAAGCTTTAGTAAAAGTAATAAGCTGGACAAATTTATTAATTCCTCTATTGCATTAGTAAATTCATGAGCGCTATACTATGTATATTTTAGAATCAAACATCTGGGATGCAAAAAGACTAAAAGGGGAGATCGGCTCGATGGTTATATTCGACAGGAAGAGGCAGACTTTTACCTGAATGTCGCCACCGGAGTGGTATGGTTCTAAGATGTCCATGTGCAAACTGCAATCTCCAAATCTTTGCAAAGCCGGGCCAAGGAGGAGAGAGTCTCAGGGCAGAGAATGAGAAATGGAATTGGGGAAACCGTTGAAAATAAGAAAGGAAATGAAACAGATGGAAAAATGCTTTGAGAATTGGAGAATAAATATGATAATTATTAAATTCATTATTTACTCTTAATTTATGTATTACATTAACAAAGGCGAGTGAAAAGACATTCAATCAGAAGTCAAAGAAATGCTGAAAAATATAACATGACAACCTCTCATAAAACGAACGAAAGCCTCTCATCGCTCAATTCTAAGGAGAGTATGAATTACATACCTATAAGAGCTTTTCATTGGTGAAGTCAAGTTAGTTGTTGTATAGGGGTGAAAAGGCGGGTAGGTTCTTTTTTTCAATAAAATTTTGGATCCCATTCTTTTTTTATCAGTTTTTTAGCATAAAAAATCACCCAAAATCATTTGGCGATAAGGAAAATAGACCACCTATCTTAGACAACCTATCTTTTCCATCTTTTCGTTTGATTTTCTTGGGGTCCCGGATAGAATAAAGAAACATTTTACACCTTTAAACTCATTTATCTAAATATTCTCATTATACATAAACAAAACGCCAAAAAAAAAAGTTCAGAAAATCTAACAGGTAACAATTCCAACAATCTAATCCATTATATAGTAAAATTGGATCCACTTTGCATTAAATATGGTAATAGTAAATAAAATGTCAATTTATAATTATATAACTATGAAATATTTAATTGGTTAAAAAATTAATTGATCATATATAGGATTAAATCATAAACTATTAACATGTGAAAGAAATTAAAATATAAAAAATGAGTATTTAAATGCATAAATCAAATTTGTAAGAGAGATTTTAGAAAAAATACTGAATAAGTTAGTTATTCCAACTTCAAAAAGGTCATTATTCAAAAATTATTGTGTGAAATTTTAAACTATTTTTTTATATTTTTATGAGTCTTAAGAAGAAATTATTTTTAAATATATTTAATAAAATAAAGAAATAAATGTATGAAAAGATGAAATATCATAAAATACAAAGACAAAACACGAAAATTATAAAAGCTTTTCATATAAAAATTTTCCAAAAAATAACAGTAACAAGTCACTAACTCATATAACTAAAATTGACACCTATGTCAATAAATGATCTCTCAATGATGAACAAAATTTCAAAAAGTTTAAGAGAGTTGATTTGATCATGTGAATTTCATTTATTTAATTGGATGTTAACTTAATTTCTATTATAAGATTAAAATTGTTATTTTTATATATGAACATATGATAATAAAAAAAATAAACAAAGATGTAACAAAATTTTCATCTTTAAAAAATGGATGATGAAGTAAATATATATGAATCAGTGTTATTAAAATCGGATCGGGCGGACCGGTTTAGTCGGGAACCGGTTTCTTGCCCGGTCCGGGTCTACTTTGAGGACCGAAATGCAGAATTGGAACGTTAAACCCATAAAACCAGCCAGTTTTCTTGCAAACCCACAGAATGTAAATAATTACAAAAAGAAAATGGTATAGGAATATTAAAAATAAACCCGTTCAGTGCAGGGGATAGAAAACTAGTTAAGATTGAACCTTCTAACCCTCGTAGGTAACATTGAATACAAAGAAGTATGACACAAACTAAGAAACCAAGAATATTAAGTGAGAAAAAAAAAGGATGTGCAGAGCAATGATACCTGCTTTCGTATGGTAATTAAAAGGTTGCATATTTAATATTCATTGTGAAACTATCCGTACCTTCTTACTAGATATTAGGACTTCTATTATTTTACTAGGCCCATGAGTCTTTCTTATAATCGGAAAAAGAAAAGAGAATATTAAGTGAGAAGACAAATTTTCGGTTGGGTTCAAGTTCCTCCCGTAGTTCTGGTCTGGGACCATTATTTCGGTTCGAGTTTCTTTGATATTGAAAACCGCTCGAAAACCGTTTTAGAATAGGAAATACTTAAATTTTAGGGTTGGGGTATTTTTTTAGTTTTCTGATTTTTCGAGTGTTTTTTCTTGCAACTCTAAGTTGTTGGCCTCTCTGATGAGGCTTACTCATGGATTACTTACGGTTTCTAATCTGAGTTTCAGAGTTTGGACCTGAGTGAGTTGGATGATCATTTTAGGTGGCTGTTATTTGATTAATGTAATCTGCAATTATCGTGAATGCTAATCCATGACCGATTCTTTTACTAACAAATTTTTTCCCTCTTTCCTCGTGGGGGAAAATCGAAGGTTCCCTCTATGAGAATGTTTTATGGTAATTGAATGATCTTGTTGTAATTCCCTTCCTTTCTCAGGGACCAAATATGGCGTTGGAGAGAGGTGGTCTCAGTTGATCGTAAATCCCGCGCTTGAATCATCTCAATGAGATTTGGATGATTGCAGTTAAAGGGTAAATGAGTTGAAATCGTGGAGAAGAACCATCGGCTCCAGCATCACAAAGAGGCTAGCTGCCCTGGGCTGCATCATCTCCTACACCTCGAGGAGCAAGAAACCCACCATCCCCTTCGCCTACATCAAGAATGTCCTCGACCTCGCCTCGAACAGTGACGACCTCAGCATCTGCTGCCCACTGACCCAATTAGAAACCCACCACATCATCAGTGAGGAAGTCATGAGGGCCCTCGGAATGGAAGGAGTAATCGTGAACGTGGACCGTGAGGCCCTTATAGATGAGGAGCCGATGGTGGAATTATTGGTTCGGGGTAAGTATTAAAGAGAATAAAAGAAGATATCAGGATATCCATAATATCTTATTTGATATGATTGAGAAAATAAGAGTGTCATCCACATAATTAATCGTGAGACAAATCTTTCATCCAAGCCCCACGGTCTCAACTCGATGGTTCATAGTCCCACCAAGCTCACTATAAGAGAGAATAAAAAAAGATACCATGATATCTTATATAGACATTAATGATTCTCCTTACAATACTATTGCTATTGATGACGACAGAGGATCTGATTTCACTTCAAACTGTTCAATGTTAGAGTGTTTATCCAGCTCCATCTATAATTCATTTATTGATATAGATTAAGCAAATCTTTTTCAAATTTTAATATAAATCCAAATGGATATTTGATCTTTAGTAGTTAAATATACATACAATGAAACATCTGACATTTCAAACCAAATATGTATTAGGCACATATCTCAAACAAATCATAAATATGGTCTAAATGACGGGAATCTAAAATAAAGAATCAAGATATCATATCTTCAAGTGTATTTCTCCTTTTAAGAAACGAATCAGAACGAATGCTCGAAGGAATCGGAAATTGAGGTAGACAGAAAGACGCAGGACGAATAAGGAGCACATGAGCAACGAAACAAATTATTTTTTCTATCTTTTCTTGCATATTTAGTTTTAAATGCAATTTTGATGCATTCTAATGTTTTACAAGTTTTGATATATGCCATAATTTAAAAATAAATTATATATAGTTACGGACCTGTGAATCGGATTGATGCCAAGTGCAATCCTTGTGTCAATGAACTTGATTAAATCAGAAGCCTCACACGAGAGCTAATAGTGTGTAATCTGTAATTTGGCATCATACTTTTTATATTTATAAAAAACTAGAGATATACAAATTGCCTAATTTGGAGAGATTCTCGATATATTCTGGACATCCCAAAGATAAATCAATCAGGAAGGTAATCTTTAATTGCTTAGCGCACAAGCAATCCTCTCAATCGGGCCACACCACATTCCTCAGGTCACGGGCCTTATTGCAGCTCCAGATGTGCAGCGGGCCTTGCCCATGTGGGCTTAGCCCATTTTGTTCCGGGTCCATAAATCCGATTCCCAACACACACACACACAGATAAATACTTGATATTCACGAGCATATCACATTGTTTTGGACAGTGTTATCAGAATCGGACCGTAAGTTGAACCGATCGAGATATGGATTCACGAGTTCGATGGATCGGACCGCATATTTAATTAAAAATTATATAATTCATTATTATTATTATAAAAACAGACCCCATTTTTTTTTATTTTTCAAAAATAATCCCTTTCCCCCACCCCACCCCCTCCTTTTTCTCCGTTCGCTGCTCTGTATCCCTCCCCCCTCCTTTTCCACTCCTTCGCTGCTGTGTATCACCCACCCACCCAATACCCCCCCCCTCCTCACTGCTCTGTATCCCCCCCTCTCTTGACCCCATTCACGAGAAAATCCTCGTCCTCATCCACAATTAGGGCTGGCAATATTTCACCCGACACGATAACACGACACGGAGTTAAACGGGTTTGGTTTGGACATTTTTTATAATCGGTCTAAACGGGTCCAACCCGTTTAAACACGGTTAATAAGCGTGTCTTATTTGGTTGAACCCGTGTAACCCTATTATACACGATTAAACCTGTTTATTTAGACATGTTTAATCGTGTTACTATAATCATATAACCCGTTAATCCGTTTATGTATTTGGATTTACCAAAATATTCTTATGTAATCCTAACTTCCTAAGTTCCTAACCTAATTGTTTTACCTTTCTTTCACCAAATCCAACACATGTCGTGTTAACGTGTTCGGGTAAACGAGTTAATCGGATAAACATGTCGTGTTAATGTATCCGGGTAACTGAGTTGATCGGATAAACAAGTTGTATTAACGTGTCCGGATAATATTTATAATCGTGTCGTGCATACGTGTACTTATTATGACAATTTCGATAAACGAGTTTAAACGTGTCTAAACGGGTTGACACATATATAAACGTGTCGTGTATGGGTTTCCAAAACCTGACCCGTTTAATAATCGTGTCGTGTACGGGTTATGATGTCGATGACACGAACCCGTTTAGACACGACACGTATAAATACGACACGATACGAATTGCCACCCCTATCCACAACGGCAAACCCATCTTCGAGTACCTCATCATCCTCCAGTACATCGACGACAACAAGAACAAAGCTCCAACCCGCCTTCTCCCTTCCAATCCCTACAACAGAGGAAGCTCGAATCAAAGTTGTTGATGCTCGAAGGAGAAGAGGAAGCTTGAATAAAGGCTCCTCTACAATAGAGGCTCTGCTCGATTAGTTCAAGTGTTCAACAGATTGATGCAGCACGACTTGCGATGCTTGAATCGACGGAGAAGAGGAATCTTGCTATATAGTTTCTTCGATGATTGATGAAGATGAAGAACATAAGGGACCGTTTGGTTTCAGAGTTAAAGTTATTTTAATTTTGATTTTAATTTTGATTGTGGAAAAAGACAAATGAGATGTGATTATAAATTTGACTTGGGAAACGTGTGTTTTTGTTGTGTAGTGTGTTGAGTTAAAGTTAAAGTTAAAATTTTTGAATTGGAAAATATGTATTTTTGTTGTGTAGTGTGTTGAGTTAAAGTTAAAGTTAAAATTTTTGAATTAGAAAATATGTATTTTTGTTGTGTAGTGTGTTGAGTTAAAGTTAAAGTTAAAGTTAAAATCAATTAACTCTGAATCCAAACGGGAAATTAGGGTTTCAAGATTCAATTTTGCTCATTTTCGATTCGGGTCGGGGGATTCGGTTTGGATTTCCTTTAAAAATTCTGAACCCATGTAACCGGCCGGTTCATATGGGTTCAATGGGTTTATCTAAAAATTCGCCGGCCGATTTTTTGGATTTACCGGTCTGTTTATGCATTTTCAGTTTTTAAGCTAATCGGACCGGACATACGTCCGGTTTCCAATCCGATCAACCGAACTGGCCGGTCCGGTCCGGTTCTGATAACACTGGTTTTGGATTATAATTAATTTCTAAGAATTGGATCAAATCCATCATTCCTTACTTTTTACCAAACGGCCTTTTTCCAACAGTGGGATATTAAAATGCGTAAAAGATTTTCTAATTTTTAGAAAATAAATAAATAAATTATCATTTTAATTATTCCTTGAATCATTGAGAATCTGTAAGTAATTTCTAGATAATTTATAGGATAAATGCACATTAATTTTGGATGAGTTTCATAATTAGTTTTGTAAAGTTCAAATGTAAAAAACTGGAGAAGCAACTTCAAAATTTTTTTACATGATTGTGTATATGTTTTGAATTATTTAATTATAATATTAAGAAATAAAAAACTTCGATCCGGACTTAATATTTTCGGCCCACAACATATTTCCGCTAGTTTTTATACACAAAGATCCATTAGACGAGCGAGTATGTAATTTACAGAACTTCTGCAAATATGAAATTAAGAGCTTTGATAGCTCCGGATGAGCAATGACAGGCAACCAAACATCATGAGACCCCCGACAGTATATATCCTTGAAGAGTTATCTCGTGTAAATGATTTGTACGAACAAGTTATCTGTGACTGTTTCATAATTTGATCTATGGTACGTACATTTTTGTATGAACAGGTTGTGCAAACATACCATGTAATATTATCGCACTATATAAGGCTTTTGGTCGGAAACAATATTACATTCATGGGGTGGATATAATATTTGGTTATAATTTGGTATAACTTTCAACCGCGCTCCCTCAAGTCAGGAGTTTTGTATACATACGGTATTCATCACCAGAATGTCCATGAAGCACGATCTAACAATCACTAAGTGGTTCTCTTTTTTATGCAACGTGTTGTTACTGGAGAAAATTCATAATTGAAGAGTTTAATCGGCAAATCGAACTCGACTCTAAATTGGTTGGAACCCCATTGAATTTATGTATTTCAGCTTGGTGCACGCTGAAAAGAATGATGCCGGCTTTTGAGAGGTCAGTCTGGTGGGCGTGGCCTTTTGGGTGGGGTGGGGCGGTTGGACAGACATAGCCACGTGAAAATTTAACATCACCACAATAAATGATATAATATACACAATAATACTAGTTTACTATTATTATTTAATTTAATATATGGATAACGTAATTTATACCTATAAAATAAATAAATGATATTTCTACTTTAGAGAATAATTTGAATACCTTATAATTCATTTTTAAATTTTTTGTGTGGATAAAAATATTCCATCAAATTTTCAATATTTTTTCACTTGCTTTTTGGTCACGTGAAAATTTAACATCACGACAATAAATGATATAATATACACAATAATACTACTTTACTATTATTATTTAATTTAATATATGGATAACGTAATTTATACCTATAAAATAAATAAATGATATTTCTACTTTATAGAGAGTAATTTGAATACCTTATAATTCATTTTTAAATTTTTTGTGTGGATAAAAATATTCCATCAAATTTTCAACATTTTTTCACTTGCTTTTTAGATAAACTTTATTACATTATAGGCAAATAAGAATTAGATGTAGAGACAATGGTATTTTACTTCTAAAAGAATATACTAAGGGTAAATAAGATTAGATTTAGATGCAAATAAATTATTTGTTTTAAAAAAAGATTTAATGACATATTTTCAATATGCCTCTATTGTATGTTCTCAAAAGTTATTTTTTAGAGACAAAAGACATTTATTTGCTGCTAGTAATTGTGATGTAGATTTATAATTTATTAAAGTATTAATTTGAGGTGTTTTAGAGACAGATAAAATCCACATAGGAGACATAAATTGTATTTTTCAAAATAAGAATTTTAAAGGCACATTATAATTGTTTCTCGTTACTAGCTTTTTTATCTTATGCGTTGTACGGATTCATTTTCATATATCTTTTCGGTATATATTTTTTTTTCTTATTGAAAATAATAATAATTTCTAATTATTAATTTCAATATACAAATAGTAACCTTCAATTATTTATGTTATAAATTAGAGTAAGTAAATTATTATTATAATAATTTAAAACTAATTATTTCAATAAATATGTGTCATACTTTTATATATATTGTTAATATAGATTTGTTGTATATATTAAGTTTTTTAATTAGCATAAAGATTTGATTCATCTTTTTGTTAAACATGTTTTAAGATTTTCTTAATTTAAAGCTTAATTTTTATTTATTTTTTATTATTTTCAATGAATATATGTATATGTGTACGTTCATTTTAACATACACACAGATATCTAAGTAGAGTTACCATTATGGCCTTCTACTATTTAAAAACTTATTATTTTTATCCTATTTATTATACGGGTTATAACTTTATATATATATGTTTACGTTTAACAAAGATATTTCTGGTACTCTATTTATTAATAATCATGAACACATAATGGTCATTAAAAAGTATTATTATTTGTTCTACTAATTAATTAGAAGTTTTAGTGCGTGCAAGGCTAGCATTTGATTTGATTGATTGATTTGACATCTATAATCCAAGTGAATTCTTCGTCATATCCACGTTTCACGAAATATGTCTCATTGATCCAAGTCTGATTTCCATCGATATGTCATGTGTGATTGATTCAATTTTGAATCTTATTGAATGGTAGCTCATTCTTCTTCATTCTAGTCTCTTTCGCTTTACGGAGCAATCCTTCTTCATTCTCTCAACAGGAAATTAATAAGGATGGATTCCGAAAAGATCGGCCCACTTCTACCTGGATCATTGAATCATAGTAATCTGTCATTGAAAATAACAAGTACCAAACATTCATACCTCGGAATGCTTGCTGAGTCGTCAAACTCCGGAAAGTTAATTGCCTTTCTTCCCCTGCAGGAGAGATCCTGACTCAGTCGGGAAACTTTAACCATTATATTTGTAGATAGTTGGGAACTACAAACAGCCTTATAACGGAGCTCTAGGGATTTCGCGACGGTTTCATCGTGGTTCAGGATTTCGACATTCAATCTCTCACTGTGGATTGGATGCCAAAGTGGTTTTTAATTCGTGGGGGGTTATTTTGATGATCATCGTGGTCTAATGCACTTTGTTTTTGAAACGCAGGCAAGGCTTGCTAATGCTACAGCGGAGATAATTTGGCTCCAGTCACTACTTCGGGAGTTGGGATTTTCACAGTGTTGACCTCGTACATTTTGGTGTGATAACATCTCTGTGATTTATCTCATTGCAAATCCGGTCTTTCATGCTCGAACAAAGCACATTGAGATCAATTATCACTTTGTTTCGGAGTGTTTCATGCGAAGCCAACTACGTATTCAGTTTATCAGTTCTGATGATCAGTTTGTTGATGGTCTAAGGGACTGTCTTCTGCGCGCTTCTCTACTATTTGATCCAAGCTTCACATGGAGAACTCCCGTTAAGCTTGCAGGGAAGTAATAGAGGAAATAATGATTTCATATCAAAGTTTTCCTTGTATAGACATTGTGTTATTATCATGCAATTAATTCTTTCCATATATCATCCTGTACAAATCTATATAATTCAATATGATACAACTCAAACGATAAGTTGAGGTTTCTACCAAAATCCCCTAATATTTGAGGGACGAATGGAAGGGGTTGGTGCATCATTCACAGGAAGCATTGAAGCTATTTGGCGAGAGAGAAGGCAATTCAATGCAGCGGGCAGGCGAGGGAGGTCAAGCACGAGGGATAATCGACTGGAAGTCACCCATCACTTGTCACTTGGCAACAACCGGCTCTCTGGGGTAAATCACAATGGGACAAACCAGACGGATCATTACAAGTGATACGAACTCAAATAATTAAACGCTAACAAATTACAAACCACACAAAAGATGGTATAGATTTGCATATCTTAAGATATCTAAATCGCGCTCGAACCTGGACATCTTATCTTCCTCCAAGGTTACCCAGGCCTCAATTCCATCTCCAGTTTTAGTATCCGTAAGAAAGATCAATTCTACGTAGAATTTCGATCCACTTACCAAGCCCGGCGCCCCCCAACCAAAATTGACATCATAGACGGGGAAATCACACCAACTTGTGAAAAGAATTAAATTCATCGCATCTCCTGTTGACATGAGCTCACCCAACTTTTCTTGTGATGCAGCCACTTTGAACCTAAGCTCCTCGGGATCTTTTACTTTGCCAAGCTGACCGACAAAGTTCTTCAGTCCATCCCTGAGCCAAACAAACAGTGTACACAATAATCCTAAATCACTGTCTTCCTTGGGCAAGAACGGAGAGCTGACATACTCCACAAACAAGTTACCGTATGCGTTCTGGGGTATCGGGATCTGTGTTTTTGTGTGAAAGTTTACGGAGTGTACTAATACCATAGGTCTCAGTTGTCCCGTTTTCGCTTGATCTATACTAATCAGAGCCCTGCTTATGAGGGCTGTTACGAGCTCCACTCTTGAAGGCCTCTTCTTATGGAAATCACTTCCTTTGTCCTGTGAACCGAAGGTGGCCATTATCTTGGCTCTCAAATCCGATAATGCTTCGGCATTGAATACGAATCTTTTCAATACCAGTTTTTGATCCCCTCCAACCTCCATCGGCAGTGGAAATGATTCTTCAGGTTCCTCCTTGATGGGAAATAGGCTTCCGGTATCAAAGCTCGGCCGGATGATTACCTTCGTAATGCCCTCACGAGATGTTGTAGCCCACGCATGGATGAACTTGGATATGGAGCTCATATCGCTGACGGCATGAAGACATTGCACGCTGACAGCTAAGCCGCCACACTCGAACACATTGACTTGAACAAGAAGCAGGGGCAGGGAGCTCCTCACTTCTCCGGTCGAAACCACTGGCCGAGTAAGGAGCATGTCGGAGCCGCTGGCTCCCCCATCAAGAAGATGCTCATCGAGCCTGCGATTAACTTTTGTCTTCACAAACTGGGCACCTTGGTCATTGCAGGTAACCACAAAGTTGTCACCCTCTTCCCCGTTTCTCCCTGCTAGAGGGTAGAATATGGTCAGTGTCTCGGCAAGTGATTCTTCGAGTCGATGGACCCTCGTCCAAGCACTTTTGGCATCACCAGAGGCCGCGTGATAGTAAAAGATTATTCCCGGGTAGTAAGGACCCTGATGCTGATCTATGAAGGACAACTTCAGCTTTCGAAGGTGAGATGGGGTCGGGGATGATGGTTTCACCAATTTGTTGTTGTGCCTTACTTGAACCTCCATGACAATTCCGGCAACGTGATCGTATGCCTAATCTTTCAGCAAAAAGGTTAAAATGAATAATTTGCACAAACTCTAATCGAAGATGGAAACAGGCAAATGGATAGCATTTCATAATTTTTTTTTATTTTCCAGAAATTAAATGAAATTGTTACATAGATCGATTGGATCAATATTATGGTATAGATGGTATTCACAATTAATTTTGATGTACACAATTAAAAAGGAAATATGTAGGAAATTACCTATGGGTGGAGATCAATCCACTCTCACCACCGGAGGAGCGCTCTCTCACACACCCACTTTCTAACTTTGTTTGTTGCTTGGGGGCTTCCAGAGTGGCCAACTTATAGAGAAAATTGAAAGCTCTGTTCATTTCATTAAATTATTGCCATGTTGCTAATATTAATTCTTTTTTTTTTGGGGGGAGGGGGCTACCTGCTGATATAAGAAGTATATTGGATGTGAATCATCTGGGCACCTTTATTTTATTTTATTTGGGTCCATGCTAGCACCTGATTAATTTGTTGTCCCTCATTTGCCGCCGACGTCATCTTTTCAACCTCCTCGTAAACCCTCATTTTTTGCATTCATCTTCTTGTATGGTTTATCGGCACTTAGAGCTTGTTTGGGTGCGGGTTATGGCAGGTTAAGGAGAATTAATATATAAATTTGTGTAATAATTGTCAATTATCTACCCTCTCCATAATCATTTGCATATCCAAACAAGCTCTCAGTGTATATATGTTTTCTCTCTAGTATAATTGGCTGTGAATGAGAGAGTAGAAACTCCATTTTTTTTTTAAGGTGTACATACATCCCGGTAGTCAAAAGAATTGGCTAATTCAGTTTCATCTGGGTCGGTCCATAGAGGGGCGACCACTCAGCTGCTGAGGCCGTCAAGGCTCGTAACAAACAAGCAGTAGCAACTGGAGCTTGGGGGGGTTTAGTACAGCAGTTGGGTGATGGACTGGGAGCTGAGGAGCTTGAGGAAAAGCTCACGGGGCTGGTTCCACTGAGGATGGCTGTGACCATGGCCATGGTGATGGAGAGGAATGTATGCTGTTGGTTGCCGTCCAGGGGAGGAAGCTGCCAAACACAAAACGAAATTGAAAAGAAAGGGAAATGACTGAACAAGAGGAAGAAATGGAATGGAAGTGAAAGGGAACAAGAGCAAAAGGAAGAGAGACTTAGCTTTGGAGCTGCTATCGAGAGGAAAACAGAAGCAGAGAGATGGGAACGTGCTGTGTCGAGATGCAAGTGAGGATCCCCGTTGGTGAGTTGGTGTTGGCGTCCAAAGGAAGAAGCGGAGGGGAGCAGGAGGTTGAGCTGTCAGTGACGATGCGGTGGAGGAGCCCCCCGAACTGATCCAGAACCTGAAGAATGCAGAGCAGGTCGGGGTGTTTTATCCGCTTGCTACAACAAAAGGAAATCTACAGAGGATCCCGAGGAGCTGGACTGGTGTCTATGTATGTATCTGTTGCTGCAAGTTGCCACCGAGAGTGAGGGAGAGCTCGAAAGACAGAGACGCCGAGATAAAGGATCGTTTTTCCACAGATTAAGCAGCCGTGATCGAGGTGATAAGCTGGATGGGAAGGAGGTAGCGGCTGTAGGGAAAAATGTCGAAGAGGAAGCAAGGCCGTAGAAATGAAGGGAGAAAGCTGAGAGACCAAGGAGACCGAGCTTGTGGTGCCAGCGGTCTGCAGAAGAAGAAACCGAGAGAGTTGGTCAACTGCCTTTTTTCATTCTGGCCTCAAGGGGGCTTGATTTACAGCAGAAGAAGTAGGGATTTTGTCGGCAACTTGCAATGGAGAAAGGAAATAGCAGAAGGAAAAAATGAAGTTGACTGTTGCGTGACGGGCTGCTGGTTGCAGGGACATGGGATCAGGAAGGAAAGGAAACAGGGCATGGGCGTGATGTTGCAGGTACCTGCAAAGCAAGAAGAAGGAAAGGAAAATAAAAAAGAAAATAGAAAAAAAATCAAGAAACTTGGTCAACATATGTGGCCGACTCTTTCTGCCATCTGTTCTGTTTTCCTTTTGTTTTACCTTTTTTTTAAAAAAATTTCTCTTTCCTCTTTTCTTCTCTTTTTTTTTAAAAAATTCGTACGGACACTTCAAGCAAAATTCGATTTTCCTGAATCCATCGACATTTCCGGAATCAAAATTTCGAAATTGAAAAATTCAAAATAAAATAAAAAATAATGGCTTCATGAGGATTCCAATTTGTATCGACGAAGATCGAATCTTGATAAAAATCGATATCAAACATCTGACGCGCATTGACCGTAATTGCTCAATTATTTCCAAAATTCAATATTTTCAATCAGATGTCCGAAAAACATTTCAAGACCATCGTTGCGTTCAGAAAAATTCGAGGATCGACATTATATAGAAAAATATTTTTTAGTCCCGAGCATCACCCCGAACTCTGACAATTGAAGTTGATGCACGTAAAATCCAAAGACATCCCGTAAAGTCTTTTTTTTTCAAAAAATTGTAAAATTGGTGTTAAATTAGGAAAATGTCCCATTTCCAAAAGATGTGAATACTTGAGTAATTAGCTGAAAATACTTCTCTCTGATAGACGATAGAAATGACAATTTTTACCTCTTGAAGCCGGTGGACCAAAACGGGATGCTGACAATGGCAAATACATGCAATGTACATAAACATGGATAAAACAAGTATTAAACGAAATCGATAAAACGACACCGGTATGGGAAACGAGAAAACGTAAAAACACGGGAAACGATTACAATCGGAGAGGAGCCCGTCACGCGCTCGAGAGAGCCAAGGAGGTCCTCGGCCACCTCCTTTAGAGTGTAGCCGAGAGGCCCTTTGGCCTTCTCGAGTCGTGACGGCCTCCCCATCCTCAATTCACGCCCTTTTCCATCATGCTAACACATAATACATCAACATATGAACGTATTATCGTCCTCAAACACGATCACATGCAAACACGTATTAAATCTTGTCGAGGACCGCCTTATCACCCCATAAACACGCAAATCTCTAAGTTTTAGCCTCTGTAAAGGGTTTAAGGATGTTATAACTATACCATGGAGGTGGAAATAAGTCGGGAAATGGCTGGAAGGAGCTAAAACCGTTCAGCACAGAGCGAAACTAAAAAGTGCAACCGAGAGGGGGTTCTCGGGTCTCCTAAATTGCTAGTGAGTTGCGACTGTTCATGGGACTTTCGGGGGCTCCCGATCTATAAAACAAGGTAAAATAATGAAGGAAAGAGAGGGAGGAAGGGCGCTAGATGCTGAGCACCGGCTATAGCTCGGGTGACCTAAGAGGTGCAAGAGGGGACCCGGTTGGACGGGGAGGAGGACGCGGCTGCTGTGGCCATGCCCGGTATAGCAGCTGGGAGGATTCTGATCAATGCTGGAGGTAGCCATGGCTGTAACGGTTGCGGGCTGACCCGCACAGGGTGTAACCCAAGAGAGATAGACAGTGACCCGAGAGAGAGAGATTGGCTTGAGAGGTGATTGTGTTTGATGAAAAGGCTCTTAGACCGTGACCTCCTTGTCATGGGAGAAGAGAGAGAGTCATGGGTGGCCTCGTCCAGGGATGTGGGCGTGACTCGACTTAGTCATGGAGGAAGGAAACTAGTAAAAAAAAATTGAGAAAACTCGAAGAAGGCGCTACTGACCAGATCTGATGCGGGCTGATGGAGGCTTCAAACAGAAAATTGAACGTCACCAATGTACTCGAGAGGTCGAATACGTGTGGGATATGTAGTCTGTTTAAAGTTTGGGTCGGATAGGGAAGAGGTCACCTGAAAATCGAGTGGTGTCTTGATAAAATGTGTCTGATTTTGGCCTTGGTTTGTGGCTGCTGCTAGCTGGTCGAATTGAAGGAGCTTGAGAAGGAGTTTGAGTGTTCGAGAGGATTGAGAGAAAGTTGAGAGCTTGAGAGAGAAAGTGTTCTAGAGGGTCAAAGTTGTCTTGTAATTAGGCCTTATGTATGTGTTCTTAAGGAGCAAAGCAAATCAAGATTAAGAGTAATTAAGGGGGATTAAGGGGCTGCCAAAATTTGTTAAGAGGGGAGCAAAGGGAGCAAGAATCTACTTCTTGTGGAAAAGAGCAAGAAATGATGGATTGGATGTAGTCCTCTTGAATTCAAGATATGGAGCAAGGTTCCACAAATCAGGGGAAAGAGAGATGAGAGGGTGGCCGACCATGGAGGGTGTTAGTGATATGCCCTAGAGCTTGATATATGTATTTGGATAATTCCTTTTATGGCAATAAAGCTTATTCTATTATTTGTATATTGTCTATGTTTATTAGAATAAAGTCCTTAAGATATTTTGAATACTTCATTCTTAAGAGTTAAGAATATGAGTGACGAAGTAATTTAGTAAGAATATCTTTAAACTGTTCACGATCGTAGGAGACTTAACTGAACATTATTTCTCCAGATAGATCGTCACCTCTATCTGTTTCCATGATTAGTATACAGATACTAATGAAGATGTAATAGTGAGTCTCATGCTATTTGATAACTCTTATCATAACAGATATGTGGATACTTATATGATAAGTAGTCGAACGGGACGTGCAGATAACATTCATACGGTAATTTACTAATGTCAATGAATGTTGTCTGGATCGTATTAGTGCATATAGTCCTTAGACCTGAGATGAAACGCTATCTCAAGTATAGGTAATTAAGATTTGCTACTGCTAATGTATTTGTACTTAGCGTGAGTATTCGGCAGATAGTGGTCTTAGTTAGTTATACTTGGAGTTAGGTGTCTGATCAAGACGGGATTCACTAACCTGAGTAAACAGGGAAAATGTCCTATGGATATGAGTTTTATTCTGGATCGAGAAATCCTCGGCGGGGGTAGATAGACTTGAATAGAAAGGAGTTTATGTTCAAGTGTTACGGATCTAAGAATGAAATTAGAGAATCCATATGATTGGCTATAGAGTTTGGCATTTACAGTAGCTCTAGCTAGATCGGGATCTTGTAGTGAAAGGATTCAGTGCATGGTATATACGATCAGAGGTTCATCAGAATGTTCCAATTATACATTCGTCATCTTTTGGATTGTCACGATATGCTGCTAGGTGTCACTCGTGAACTTTGGGAACCAATGGCATTTTGGGAATTATGCTTTCGGTTACAGAAAGAGTTTTTGGTAGTATCAAATGAGTTGATACTATAATCCCATTGTCATTTGATGATGAACCTAGTTAGTCACACACATTGAGCGCGTCTAAACCGAGAAAAGAATTAATTCTAATTAAGGAAGTTAATTAGAAATTAATTATCGAACGAGGTTTGCAATGTGGTTGCGAGGGTGCTAGCACATCCTGAAGCCGAGTTCAATATCAAGGATAAATCTAATTAAGGAAATACGATAGTTTCTCTATTTGAAGAGTTTCTGTAAATAGATCGTCTATATATGGAAACTCGTGTCGAGGACTTATTTTATCTTTCTTTCTAACTGTAAGGGTAAGTCATTGGATGACTTAAATTGTGAGGACTCATTTGTAATTTATTAATTAATTCGGATTAATTAATAATTGCATTTTAGTCCCTAGGGTAAATATATATATAGATATGTTCTTATAGAAAACCCTAGAGAACGATCTATCAATAAGACCCGATATATGAGAGAGAAAGAGAGGAGGCTTCAGCTGAAAAATTACAGCAGCTCAACCACGTTATTTCTGAGGCAATTCGGAGTCTTCCTCGGTTCCAATTCGATGTTTCGGTATTGTCCTTGACGTCCTTGAAGAGATCTTTTCATTCCGTGACGATTCCGTTCGAGATCGGTGACCTAGATCGGAGTGTACGGGTCGAGAGGAGTCTAATCTCGGTGGAGACGTGCTCGTGTGGACGAGCTAGAGGCCGGACACTTGGACGGTTAATTTGATCGACTCGAATCAATAAGGTTAGTGAAAAGTTCGTAACTTTTCTTATGGATTCATTATGTGATGTTATCTATTCGTTTAGAAGGCGATTCTTATGTCAAGATGTGATGTTGAAGTTTTTGATTAAATGAGCACACGATAAAAATTTGATTTTTACCGTAATTAAACTTTCCGATGCGCACGTGCTCGGTTTTCCAACAGTGGTATCAGAACCACCCTTCTAATCGATTAGATACATGTTTTGTGTCTAATTTTGGTGATTGATTGTGATTTATTAAAATGTTTGATAAGTCAATATCGAATCGGACATGAGGAATTGTTTTTCTGTGGTCGGCCCAGGACAATCCAATAGGATTGGTTGTCTCGGCTGAAGCACAATTGCTGCTCAGTAGCCGAGGAAAGTCCTCGATCAAAGCTGGGCATAATGGGGTTTGGCTACTGTTTCGAGAAATTTTTGTTTGCTTGGTGGCTGCCGGATTTTTTTTTCTTTCGGTTGATTACAAGTCAATCTCGGACAGAATTATTATTATTATTATATTTCAGATCAGCTGCTGAGAGTTGCTGGGTTGCTTTGCTCATAACTGCTTGTCCATGGCTGTTTGGAAGAATGAGACGGACTATTTTTCAGCCGCTATCGCACGGGTGGCTATTGCTCGGGATTGTCCCGGGTGGCTGCTGCCCAGCGGCTGAGTTGAACGGCTCTTCTTGGGTGGTTATGCTCCTTCGGTCAGGAATGACTGAGGAGAGTCGGCTGCCCCTAGCCGGCGATAATCGCGTAATGGGCATTTTCGATAATTTTGGAAATTAGATTTCCGAAACAATTAATTACCAAAATTGTTTTCGTAAAATTTGATTTTATGGAAATAGGATATTTGATATCCTATTCTAATGAGATTAGAAATTTGATATTTGATATCAAAAAGGAATTTTAAAGATACACTAGATATATGATATCTCGTATATTTTTCAAAATTGGAAATTTCCTAATATGTGATATTTGGATATTTTGTAAAGAGTTACAAAATTGGCACGAAATTTATTTCCTTTTATGCTATTAGTTTCCATTTTTTTTAATTTCAAGCATGGTGTGTGATTATGGGCTTTAGGAAATTTTGCTTAATTCTTGTGGCTCTAGGACTAGGCTAATAGTAAGTCCATGATCATGCTTTTATCGATTCCGAGTACATATTTATGCATGTGATGTGTGAATACGGATAATGTGCAAAGTGAAACCGAATAGTAATTAGGTCACCTTAAAGAAAATCTTCCTAATTAAAATATTAAGTCGAGAATTGCATGAGGTTGCGAACCTCTGTCATGGCTCTCCACCAAAGCATTCTCCAGAGAGTTTTAATTTTTTTAGTTGTCGGTCGTGGACACACGGGGGCACGAGACAGACTAAGAGATCTTTTTGCATGAATGTTTTAAAACATGTGATGTTTTAGATTGTCAGTTGCCAATAACGGCAGGCACCTGAGGTAGCTGATATCTAGGGTTTGGTGGGTTAGACTTAACTATGTATAATGGACCAATAACGGCAGGCACCTGAGGTCCAGAGTACTAGGAGCCGAATTGATTAAGTCGTACATAGAGATGTACTGAATAAAGAGTTGTTCACTTGTAGAATACTTGTTTCCAATAATGGCAGGTACCTGAGGGAATTAGTATTTTATGAGAATTCAATCACCCGCTAGGAATTTTTCTCGATTAGGATTCCCGTTTCCTATTTTGGAAGTGTAGGATTCGAAAAGATAGTGAGAGACCATTTTGATTGAAAGTCCATGATCATTATGGTTATATATACATAAATTCATTAATTTTATCTTGTTATTTTTTACAGTTATGATAAGTATGAAATCTATGAATCCTCTCTCGTGTATACTGAATGATAATAGGCTCACTGGGCCTAACTTTTCGGACTGGCTCCGTAACCTGAACATTGTCCTAAACATGGAGGCTCTGGGATATATCCTGGAGGCTCAGGAGATTGAACTCCCTAGCGAGGATGCTATGAGTGATCAACAGAACGCATATGATCAGTGGTTTGTTGATGACACGAAGGTCCCCTGCTATATGCTTGCTTCCATGAGCAATGAGTTGCAGAAGCAGCATGAGAACATGAAGAGTTCTCGTGAGATCTTGAAGAATCTTAGGGAGCTCTATGGGGAGAATAGCAGGACCGCACGATATGAGATATCGAAGGAATTGTTCCGTGTGAGAATGCAGGAGGGAACTGAAGTCGCAGCTCATGTGCAGAAGATGATCAGGCTGATTCAACAGCTTGAGAAGCTTGAGTTCCAGATGGACAAAGAACTCCATGTGGATTTAGTTCTTCAGTCTCTCCCAGATTCTTTCTCAGGCTTCATTGTGAACTTTCACATGAACAAGTTATCATGTTCGTTGTCTGAGCTGCTGAACATGTTGGTCACTGCACAGAATGCTATGAACAATAAAAGGAAGGATAAGGAAGTCGTTCTTGTGGCTGGTACTTCTTCCAGTAAGACTGGGAAGAAGAATAAGAAGTCCAAGAAAGGCTCTGTTCCTCAGCAGTCAACAGGGGTGTCCAAGAATAAGGGCAAGGCAAAGGTTGCTGCGGATAAGGGAACTTGTTTCCACTGCGGCAAGAATGGACATTGGAAGAGGAACTGTCAGCAGTACCTCGCCTCGTTGAAGGCAAATAAGGGAAAGAAACCTTTATAAGGTATGTCTATCTCTTGTTATGTTAGTTCCAATGGTTCATATAGCTTATCTACAGCTTGGGTTCTTGATACTGGTGTAAGCTCACACGTTTGTACCTCTATGCAGGGGCTAGCAAGCAGTAGGGTCCTCGGAAGGAATGAGGTCTGCCTAAAGATCGGCAATGGAGCAAGTGTTGCGGCCAAAGCTGTGGGGTCGACTTCATTACATCTGGATGGACATGTTTTATTTCTAGATCGTGTTTTAGTTTTACCAAACGCCTATCGGAACATTATTTCTGTTTCTAGTTTGACTAGGAGTGGATACTTGTTTGATTTCAGACATGATGTTTGCAACATTTATTATGGTAATAAAGTTATTGGCGTTAGTTATTTACACGATGGCCTTTATTATCTTAGAGCTAGAAATGAAACGATTCCGAACACGATTGAGATCAACACCGTATCCGAATCTATTCCAAGTCTAAAGCAACTTTGGCACCTTAGACTAGGGCATGTTGCAGATGATAGGATAAGTAAGTTGGAGAAGATGGGACTTATAGTTCCATTGGATTCTGAACCCAATTCAACTTGAAAGTCTTGTCTTAAAGGCAAGATGACTAGGACTCCATTTGTGGGACAAATGGAGAGGGCTAAGGAAGTTTTAGAACTCATACATAATGATGTGTGTGGTCCATTTAGTGAAGTGGCTAGGGGTGGATATTCCTACTTCATCACCTTTACCGATGATTATTCTCGTTTTGGGTATGTTTATCTTATGAAATATAAACACGAATCCTTTGAAAAGTTCAAGGAATTCAAGGCTGAAGTAGAGAAACAGAAAGGAAAGAGCATCAAGACTCTTCGATCTGATCGAGGAGGAGAGTACATGAGTACTGAGTTTGGTGACTTCTTGAAAGAACACGGTATTGTTTCTCAATTTACTCCACCAGGAACACCACAGTTGAATGGAGTTTCTGAAAGGAGGAACCGTACCCTGTTGGATATGGTTCGGTCGATGATGAGCTATACAGATCTCCCAATTTCGATGTGGGGATATGCGCTGCAAACCATGTGTTACTTGCTTAACAGAATTCCAAGCAAGTCAGTCTCTACTACTCCATATGAGATATGGAATGGTAGGACACCTAGTCTTAAGCACGTTAAGATTTGGGGTTGTCCTGCATTCATTAAGAAGCAGAAGACCGATAAGTTGGAAACTCGGTCCGAGAAAGGCAGGTTTGTTGGTTATCCAAGTGACAGCCTTGGATACTATTTTTATTTCCTTACTGAGCAAAGGGTTGTTATTAGTAGAGATGCGATCTTTTTGGAGAAACTGTTTGTCCAGGAAGGTGGCATGGGAAGGCATATAGTACTTGATGAGGCGTCATCAATACCACAAACCGATCAGATGCCCATTTCGATGGACATTGATAAAACAGTTGAGACACCTATTCAGATTGAGAATGTCACAGAACCTCGAAGGTCTGGTAGGGTAACTCATACTCCCACGAGATACCTTAATCTCCATGAGAACGTACAAGAGTTGTTCGTTCATGGAGATAATGATCATAGGGATGATCCTACCACTTATGAGGAAGCTATATCAGATATAGATTCTTCTAAATGGCTAGAGGCCATGAAGTCCGAGATGGACTCCATGAGCAAGAACCAAGTCTGGGATCTTGTTGATCCTCCTAAAGGTATAGTACCTACAGGGAACAAATGGATTTTCAAGAGGAAGATTGGTGCTAATGGAAAGGTAGAGACCTATAAAGCTAGGCTAGTGGCGAAGGGTTATCGCCAGAAGCAGGGAGTCAACTATGAGGAGACTTTCTCGCCTGTAGCCATGCTGAAGTCCATTAGGATAATGCTAGCCGTTGCTGCGCACTATGATTATGAGGTTTGGCAAATGGATGTCAAGACCGCATTCCTCAACGGATACATTGAGGAAGACATATTCATGGACCAACCCAAGGGTTTTGAATCCAAGGATAAGTCCAAGGTGTGCAAGCTTAAGAGATCCATTTATGGTCTTAAGCAGGTTTCGAGGAGCTGGAATCGACGTTTTGATGAGGCCGTAAAGTCCTTTGGCTTCATCAAGAGCGAAGATGAACCATGTGTGTATAAGAAGGCTAGTGGGAGCATGATCGCCTTTCTTGGATTATACGTGGATGACATTCTGCTGATGGGTAATGATGTTGGTATGCTCACTTCTGTAAAGGTCTGGTTGTCTGATACTTTCTCCATGAAAGATTTGGGAGAAGCGACCTATATACTAGGTATTCGGATCTATAGAGATAGACCGAAAAGATTGATAGGTCTATCCCAAGCCTTGTATCTGGATAAGGTGTTGAAGAGGTTCAACATGCAGGATTCCAAAAGAGGATTGCTCCCTGTGAGACACGGTATCCATCTCTCTAAAGCGATGTCTCCCAAGACTCCTAAGGAGAGAGAGAAGATGGCATAAGTGCCTTATGCTTCGGCTATAGGTAGCCTGATGTATGTTATGCTGTGTACAAGGCCGGATATCGCATATGCTGTTAGTGTGACTAGCAGGTATCAATCCAACCCAGGACTTGATCATTGGACTGCTGTCAAGAACATCCTTATATACTTGAGAAGAACTAAGGATATGGTTCTGGTATATGGAGGAAGTGAGTTGAGACTAGACGGGTTTACAGATTCTGATTTTCAATCAGATGTGGATGATAGAAAGTCTATCTCCGGTTATATATTCACCTGTAATGGAGGTGCAGTTAGCTGGAAGAGTTCTAAGCAAGAGACGGCTGCAGATTCCACTACAGAGGCTGAGTATATTGCTGCATCTGATGCAGGGAAGGACGCAGTTTGGATTCAGAAGTTTGTGACTGAACTCGGTATTGTTCCCTCCATATCGTCACCAGTAGAGCTGTACTGTGATAATACTGGAGCGATTGCTCAGGCAAAGGAACCGAGGTCACATCAGAAGTCCAAACACATTGAGAGGAGATATCATATTATCAGGGAGATTATCGGGAGAGGCGATGTAGCTGTGTAGAAAGTAACTTCAGTAGATAATGTCACTGATCCACTCACGAAGGCCATGACGCAGCAGCAGCAGCTAGAGAAACATCTTGAGAAGATGGGTCTTAGATACTGTACTGAGTGGCTCTAGTGCAAGTGGGAGATTGTTAGTGATATGCCCTAGAGCTTGATTTATGTATTTGGATAATTCCTTTTATGGCAATAAAGTTTATTCTATTATTCGTATATTGTCTATGTTTATTAGAATAAAGTCCTTAAGATATTTTGAATACTTCATTCTTAAGAGTTAAGAATATGAGTGACGAAGTAATTCAGTAAGAATATCTTTAAACTGTTCACGATCGTAGGAGACTTAACTGGACATTATTTCTCCAGATAAATCGTCACCTCTATCTGTTTCCATGATTAGTATACAGATACTAATGAAGATGGAGTAGTGAGTCTCATGCTATTTGATAACTCTTATCATAACAGATATGTGGATACTTATATGATAAGTAGTCGAACGTGACGTGCAGATAACATTTATACGGTAATTTACTAATGTCAATGAATGTTTTCTGGATCGTATTAGTGCATATAGTCCTTAGACCTGAGATGAAACGCTATCTCAAGTATAGGTAATTAAGATTTGCTACTGCTAATGTATTTGTGCTTAGCGTGAGTATTCGGCAGATAGTGGTCTTAGTTAGTTATACTTGGAGTTAGGTGTCTGATCAAGACAGGATTCACTAACCTGAGTAAACAGGGAAAATGTCCTATGGATATGAGTTTTATTCTGGATCGAGAAATCCTCGGCGGGGGTAGATAGACTTGAATAGAAAGGAGTTTCTGTTCAAGTGTTACGGATCTAAGAATGAAATTAGAGAATCCATATGATTGGCTATAGAGTTTGGCATTTACAGTAGCTCTAGCTAGATCGGGATCTTGTAGTGAAAGGATTCAGTGCATGGTATATACGATCAGAGGTTCATCAGAATGTTCCAATTATACATTCGTCATCTTTTGGATTGTCACGATATGCTGCTAGGTGTCACTCGTGAACTTTGGGAACCAATGGCATTTTGGGAATTATGCTTTCGGTTACAGAAAGAGTTTTTGGTAGTATCAAATGAGTTGATACTATAATCCCATTGTCATTTGATGATGAACCTAGTTAGTCACACACATTGAGCGCGTCTAAACCGAGAAAAGAATTAATTCTAATTAAGGAAGTTAATTAGAAATTAATTATCGAACGAGGTTTACAATGTGGTTGCGAGGGTGCTAGCACATCCTGAAGCCGAGTTCAATATCAAGGATAAATCTAATTAAGGAAATACGATAGTTTCTCTATTTGAATTGTTTCTGTAAATAGATCGTCTATATATGGAAACTCGTGTCGAGGACTTATTTTATCTTTCTTTCTAACTGTAAGGGTAATCTCGGTGGAGACGTGCTCGTGTGGACGAGCTAGAGGCCGGACACTTGGACGGCTAATTTGATCGACTCGAATCAATAAGGTTAGTGAAAAGTTCGTAACTTTTCTTATGGATTCATTGTGTGATGTTATCTATTCGTTTATAAGGCGATTCTTATGTCAAGATGTGATCTTGAAGTTTTTGATTAAATGAGCACGCGATAAAAATTTGATTTTTACCATAATTAAACTTTCCGCTGCGCACGTGCTCAGTTTTCCAACAGAGGGGAGTCAAAGAAGCTCAGGTCTTGGTCGGTTATGTGTTTCAGTTTTGTGACCCGAATGGACAACATATGTCGATGTTGGTATGGAGAGGATTCCAACAAGCCTAATATCAACATGTTTTGCTTAGATCGATAACTTGAGGGCTCGGTGGCTCGAGAGTCGCTTTTACCCGATTCGGGTGATCTATGCAAAGTTAACTGTTTATGTGAACTTCTTGCGTGTTTACTTTCTGTGCCAGCCGTTTTGATATGCTTTGTCGTCGAGAAGTAACAGTTGACTCCTCAGCCTCCACCACAAATGCCAAACCGGAGACGACCTGAAGACCAGTAGTCGGATTTTTCTAATTGTTTCTTGAGCGTCTCGAGGTGCCCGGAACCCGCTATGTTCTCCGGTTGTCGAAAATGGATCTCGAAGGTTTACCGGGCGACGTTTGAGACCCTTCTGGAACTACTCGGGAAACCTGAATTATTTGTATAGTCCGAACTGAAATGTTCTCCCTAGTCCTTGGGATCACTAGAACTAGTCAGGCCTGATATCGGGTGTTAACATTGAGTAAGACGGACCACCGACTTGAGAATCTCGTTGAGAAGGCCACTTTTCCCGCTCGAATATCACTTGAGTAGTGAAGATGATTTCCGGAGAGCAGTTTGAAGTGAGCCCCATGGTCTTGAGAACCCCTGGACCTGGCTAGAACCTGTCCTTCGAATGTCCATGATTCACCGAACGAGTCGGTGATTCAGAAGCCTAGCTGGAAGAGCCGTCTGCGATTACTCAGGAGTGCCCTGACTTGAGCAAATGATTTGCTGAGTCTGATCGGAGGTGCTCTACATCAGTTTGGCACCATGAGGGATTTTGACGGCCCCATATTGAATACCTTCTTATGGGCCGGTGTGCTGGCTGTGAATAGTGCTATTGAAGTCGGTTTCTACTAACGAATGAATGAATATCCATGGGTTTATATGAGATTTGGGTACCACCACTTATTAGATTGAACTTTTAAGTGGATATGGGTCCAGATCTATATAAGCTTAATGAAAACTTAATACACTTCTGGGTAGTTGACCCCTCGTGACTCGGCAAAGGACAACCCACTCCTTCCTTGCCCACTAGTCGTTCCATCCATGGCCCACTAGTCGTTCCATCCATGGCATCCTCTCCGAGAGCTTCGCACCCCTCACTGCTGACATTCTCAAGCTCCTCCCTCCCTCGAGCTCGTCCACAGCTAGCATCAACCAAGTTGACCTCTCTAGTTTTGCCGCTACTGAGGCATCACTGTCACCAATGGTAGTGGCTCCTTGGCCAAGGACGCGCACGACCATGCTCTGGCCTTGCTCATCGATGTCCTCCAGCAGATAACTGCTGCCGACCAGTTTGTCTGTGGGTCGTGGCTGGCGAAGGGTGAGTACCCTTATGGATCCAAGGTCAGCTCATTCTTGGTTGAAGCTGGTCAAGGTAATGCATCTGACCTAGGAAATGATCAAATGCTTTGAGCTCACAAATTTAGCTATGGAAAAAGAGTTTATTAGAAATTAGGTGCATGCATGCGCGTTGCCCCGATATGCATTATTAAGAAAATGTTTAATTTTAAAAAGAAAAATTGTGAAGAATGACTAAGATAGATATGATCATACTTAATTACAGATGCACGTCAATAAGGAAGAGTTGTCAATGCATGTGCAGAGGATGGAAATGCTGAACATGAGCAAGCGGAAAAAGATAAACAAGATATGCTTATTTGAAGGATCTTATATTTGCATGATAAATCTTTTTGAAGATTTTCGTACATAAAATATCTCTCGCTCTCAAAAAATAAAAATCTCGATTTCTTGGTATTATACAAATAATTTGGACACTTGAATGAATTTAAATGAGGAGTTGATGGTTGTTATTGTTTAATACGTGGCACGTCCTCATATATTATAATGATGTCCTCATTTCATTGATGGAGCCTCTTTCTGATAAAATGACTAGTCTCTAAACCCACTCGTTGGCCCTTACTATCTTTCTTATGATGTTATCTTCTTATTAACAAATAATTAATTTTTTTGTAATTATGGCTTATCATCATAATTATAGTTCATATGCTATATTATATTAATGAATGGAGTATTAATAGTAGGGATATTTATTTTAATAATATATTATAAATTAAAAATTTTAAAATATTTTATAATGTATATTTTTAGATGGCATTATTTATGCATAATAACAGTCTCGCGTGAATATATATATATATATCGTCCAAAAAATTTTCCAATGAAGGGATCTACCTAAGGATGAGTAGATTTCGATTAGTATTATTTTCAAATTGAACTGGATGATTAAATATAGAAAGAGTTGTCCACTTTTGGAGGCAAGGTCTAAAAAGGTAAAAAAAAAGAAAAAAAAAGGAATTACTTAATATGAGGGTAGTGCTTCTTTTATTTGATAATCAGGTTAGTCCGATTATGCCATCTGCAACGAGTGTGTGTGTGCAAATATTATAAACGTGTCGATCCTTGCATGTTCCAAGCATCCGCGATGCTCGATACCTCATAATATACTTGCGGATTCAAGTGGGCTTGGAAATTTTTGCTTCTAGGCCGTAATTTGTTCTCATGCCCTCTCAGGATAATCCGACGGAATACTTATATAATGTGGCTAAAAACTAAATCAATTAATTATATGGATGTCATAGGATGTAGGCTTTTCGAATTCTAATTAGTTGCTAACCTCTAATAACTGAAATTAAGAAGTTCTTGAAGGCGCATTTGCTTATGAACTCTTGGAATGCCATGTGTGTTTAGAGCAAGTGAAGGAGATCCCATTGAGATAGCTTCCCTCTATTGCTCACTTCCATAATTAAGCTTCTCCCCTTTGTATTATGATTTATTCAAATACAAAGGGGAGAAGCTTCCCTCTATTGCTCACATGTGTGTTTATTAAAACACAATTTTATGAATGCAGTATCTTGTATCCGAATTCTAAGGTCAAAGAAACTTACTTGCTTGAGGTCGAAGAAAGCTATAGAAATAGAGATGGCCAAGTGAACTCCTCATTCATACAAGTTGCTCTCTTGAAGGCTCCCATAACAAAATTTTAAGCCCAAGCTCATTGCCCTACATTGCCGAGCTTGTTCTTCTAAGCTTGGCCACTCAAGTTCGTCTTCCCAATCTTTGAGCTGTAGGTGATGCTAAATTGGTGTGTTGTGATGGATGCTACAGTGGATGATCACGTTCTTTCTATTTGTGATTATATGACGCATCGCACATATAATTTTAACTGCGGAGAAAATTGGAAGGAGTCTGGGAGGCAAGAACCTGGAAGATGCCCAGTTCAGTGTAGTCAATTCAATGGGGATACTTCAGCTGGAAAACTCAAAGTAGGAGAAATACGAAAGAAAATGCAGCCAAATTACTTAAGCTGTGGCAAGAAGGAGATGTGGATCGAAACTTGCTGAGAGTTGGTGATGTACCCGATAAAAACAAATAAACAAATTAAGTGCCAATACAAAGCTTTAGGAAAAGTAATAAGCTGGACAAATTTATTAATTCCTCTATTGCATTAGTAAATTCATGAGCGCTATACTATGTATATTTTAGAATCAAACATCTGGGATGCAAAATGACTAAAAGGGGAGATCAGCTCGATGGTTATATTCGACAGGAAGAGGCAGACTTTTACCTGAACGTCGCCACCGGAATGGTATGGTTCTAAGATGTCCATGTGCAAACTGCAATCTCCAAATCTTTGCAAAGCCGGGCCAAGGAGGAGAGAGTCTCAGGGCAGAGAATGAGAAATGGAATTGGGGAAACCGTTGCAAATAAGAAAGAAAATGAAACAGATGGAAAAATGCTTTGAGAATTGGAGAATAAATAAGATAATTATTAAATTCATTATTTACTGTTAATTTATGTATTACATTAACAAAGGCGAGTGAAAAAACATTCAATTAGAAGTCAAGGAAATGCTGAAAAATATAACATGACAACCTCTCATCGCTCAAGTCTAAGGAGAGTATGAATTACATACCTATAAGAGCTTTTCATTGGTGAAGTCACGTTAGTTGTTGTATAGGGGTGAAAAGGTGGGTAGGTTCTTTTTTTCAATAAAATTTTGGATCCCATTCTTTTTTTTTATCAGTTTTTTAGCATAAAAAATCACCCAAAATCATTTGGCGATAAGGAAAATAGACCACCTATCTTAGACAACCTATCTTTTCCATCTTTTCGTTTGATTTTCTTGGGGTCCCAGATAGAATAAAGAAACATTTTACACCTTTAAACTCATTTATCTAAATATTCTCATTATACATAAACAAAACGCCAGAAAAAAAAGTTCAGAAAATCTAATAGGTAACAATTCCAACAATCTAATCCATTATATAGTAAAATTGAGTCCACTTTGCATTAAATATGGTCATAGTTAATAAAATAGTCTATTTATAATTATATAACTATGAAATATTTAATTGGTTAAAAAATTAATTGATCATATATAGAATTAAATCATAAACTATTAACATGTGAAAGAAATTAAAATATAAAAAATTGAGTATTTAAATGCATAAATCAAATTTGTAAGAGAGATTTTAGAAAAAATACTGAATAAGTTAGTTATTCCAACTTCAAAAAGGTCATTATTAAAAAATTATTGTGTGAAATTTTAAACCTTTTTTTATATTTTTATGAGTCTTAAGAAGAAATTATTTTTAAATATATATATGATAAAATAAAGAAATAAATGTATGAAAAGATGAAATATCATAAAATACAAAGACAGAACACGAAAATTATAAAAGCTTTTCATATAAGAATTTTCCAAAAAATAACAGTAACAAGTCACTAACTCATATAACTAAAATTGACACCTATGTCAATAAATGATCTCTCAATGATGAACAAAATTTCAAAGAGTTTAAGAGAGTTGATTTGATCATGTGAATTTCATTTATTTAATTGGATGTTAACTTAATTTCTATTATAAGATTAAAATTGTTATTTTTATTTATGAACATATGATATAAAAAAAATAAACAAAGATGTAACAAAATTTTCATCTTTAAAAAATGGGCGATGAAGTAAATATATATAAATCAGTGTTATTAAAATCGGATTGGGCAGACCGGTTTAGTCGGGAACCGGTTTCTTGCCTGGTCCGGGTCTACTTTGAGGACCGAAATTCAGAATTGGAACGTTAAACCCATAAACCAACCAGTTTTCTTGCGAACCAACAAAATGTAAATAATTACAAAAAGAAATGGTATAGGAATATCAAAAATAAACCCGTTCAGTGCGGGGGATAGAAAACTAGTTAAGAAACCTTCTAACCCTCGTAGGTAACATTGAATACAAATAGTATGACACAAACTAAGAAACCAAGAATATTAAGTGAGAAAAAAAAGGACGTGTAGAGCAATGACATCTGCTTTCATATGGTAATTTATAGATTGCATATTTAATATTCATTGTGAAACTACCCGTACCTTCTTACTAGATGTTAGGACTTTTATTATTTTACTAGACCCATGAGTCTTCCTTATAATCGGAAAAAGAAAAGAGAATATTAAGTGAGAAGACAAATTTTCGGTTGGGTTCAAGTACCTCCCGTAGTTCTGATCTGGGACCATTATTTCGGTTCGCGTTTCTTTGATATTGAAAACCGCTCGAAAACTGTTTTAGAATAGGAAAAACTTAAATTTTAGGGTTGGGGTATATTTTGGTTTTCTGATTTTTTGAGTTTTTTTCATGCAACTCTAAGTTGTTGGCCTCTCTGATGAGGCTCACTCATGGATTACTTACGGTTTCTAATCTGAGTTTCAGAGTTTGGACCTGAGTGAGTTGGATGATCATTTTAGGTGGCTGTTACTTGATTAATGTAATCTGCAATTATCGTGAATGCTAATCCATGACCGATTCTTTTACTAACAAATTTTTTCCCTCTTTCCTCGTGGGGAAAATCGAAGGTTCCCTCTATGAGAATGTTTTATGGTAATTGAATGATCTTGTCGTAATTCCCTTCCTTTCTCAGGGACCAAATATGGCGTTGGAGAGAGGTGGTCTCAGTTGATCGTAAATCCCGCGCTTGAATCATCTCAATGAGATTTGGATGATTGCAGTTAAAGGGTAAATGAGTTGAAATCGTGGAGCAGAACCATCGGCTCCAGCATCACGAAGAGGCTAGCTGCCCAGGGCTGCATCATCTCCTACACCTCGAGGAGCAAGAAACCCACCATCCCCTTCGCCCACATCAAGAACGTCCTCGACCTCGCCTCAAACAGTGACGACCTCATCATCTGCTGCCCACTGACCCAATTAGAAACCCACCACATCATCAGTGAGGAAGTCATGAGGGCCCTCGGAATGGAAGGAGTAATCGTGAACGTGGACCGTGAGGCCCTCATAGATGAGGAGCCGATGGTGGAATTATTGGTTCGGGGTAAGTATTAAAGAGAATAAAAGAAGATATCAGGATATCCATAATATCTTATTTGATATGATTGAGAAAATTGTATTTATGTGTGATATATATTTGATATTTGTATCTAATGTATTCCGGTCCATAAATAAGAGTGTCGTCCACATCACTAATCGAGAGACAAATCTTTCATCCAAGCCCCACGGTCTCAACTCGATGGTTCATAGTCCCACCAAGCTCACTATAAGAGAGAATAAAAAAATTGCAAACTTTTCATTCAAGCTCTATATCTATGTGAGAGAACGGGCCAAAGAGAGTTTTGTAGATGATTGGGAGGAACAATTTGGGGCTGAAGACGACTCTCTCTCTCTCTTTTATGTGAGAGATGATGCGGATGGCTGCAAGATGACAGTAATTCAACTAATAATTAGTAGAAACGAATGGCTGTAATTCAGCTAAGGTGCAATCAAGCTCGCCCTTCTTTATCGGACATATTACGCAGAATGTACAGTTCTTAAAGAATGTTGTGATGATTAAACAATGACACTATTATAAAATTACAATCACATCAGCCTTTATATACTCAGAAATCCAATATGCTTTGCAAACACCATAATCTTCGCATTTCCACCTATATTCCTAGTATTTTGATAAACAAGTCAATTTTTCCACCAATGTTGGCCTTCTTAGCAGTTTAATAATACTCGAAAGTCGAATCAAACGCCACCTAAACATAGATACATACCAAATGGGATAATGGATTAAATCAGAAGCCTCACATGAGAGCTAATAGTGTGTAATCTGTAAATTGGCGTCATACTTTTATATTTATAAAAAACTAGAGATATACAAATTGCCTAATTTGGAGAGATTCTCGATATATTCTCGAGATCCCAAAGATAAATCAATCAGGAAGGTAATCTTTAATTGCATAGCGCACAAGCAATCCTCTCAATCGGGCCACACCACATTCCTCAGGTTACGGGCCTTATTGCAGCTCCAGATGTGCAGCGGGCCTTGCCCATGTGGGCTGAGCCCATTTTGTTCCGGGTCCATAAATCCGATTCCCAACACACACACACACACAGATATATATATGGAAAAACGCATTAGACCTCAATCACGCTTTCAATTAAAATTCATCCCTTCAATAAATACTTGATATTCACGAGCATATCACATTGTTTTGGATTATAATAAATTTCTAAGAATTGGATCAAATCTATCATTCCTTACTATTTGCCAAACGGCCTTTTCCCAACCGGGGGATATTAAAATGCGTAAAGGATTTTCATGATCCACTATTCAAGTTCTAATTTTTTAAAAATAAATAAATAAATTATCATTTTAATTATTCCTTGAATCATTGAGAATCTGTAAGTAATTTCTAGATAATTTATAGGATAAATGCAAATTAATTTTGGATGAGTTTCATAATTAGTTTTGTAATGTTCAAATGTAAAAAACTGGAGAAGCAACTTCAAAAATTTTCTACATGATTGTGTATATGTTTTGAATTATTTAATTATAATCTTAAGAAATAAGAAACTTCGAACCGGACTTAATATTTTCAGCCCGCGACATATTTTCGTTAGTTTTTACACACAAAGATCCATTAGACGAGCGAGTATGTAATTTACAGAATTTCTGCAAATATAAAATTAAGAGCTTTGATAGCTCCCGATGAGCGATGACAGGCAACCAAACATTGTGAGACCCATGATAGTATATATCCTTGAAGAGTTATCTCGTGTAAATGATTTGTACGAACAAGTTATATGTGCCTGTTTCATAATTTGATCGATAGTACGTACATTTTTGTGTTGACAGGTCGTGCAAACATACCATGTAATGCTATCGCACTATATAAGGCTTTTGGTTGGAAACAATATTACATTCATGGGGTGGATATAATATTTGGTTATAATTTGGTGTATCTTTCCGCTGCGCTCGATCGAGTCAAGACTTTTGTGTACAGATGGAATGCATCACCAGAATGCCCATGAAACACGATCTAACAATCACTAATTGGTTCTCTTTTTTATGCAAGGAGTCGTAACTAGAGAAAATTCATAATTGAAGAGTTTAATTAGCAAATTTAACTCGAATCTAAATTGGTCGGAACTCGATTGAACTTCTATATTTCAGGCCGGTGCACACCGAAAAGAATGATTCCGGCTTTTGAGAGGTCAGTCTGGTGGGCGTCGCCTTTGGGGGTTGGAGAGACATAGCCACGTCAAAATTTAACATCACCAACACTATAAAAAAAAAATTCTATTAGAGACAGTGAAATATGTTGTTAATATATATTTATTTGCTTTAAAAAGTATAAAAAGGAAATGAATAAACTACTGCATTTGCCTCCGTTGCTTCATATTAATAGAGGCAAATTAACCAAAAAAAAAAGATACTAATTACTACTATTAGTGATAATTAAATTTGTCTAAGGAGATATAACAACAAATTTTGCTACTAAATTTATTATTCAGGACTATTGTAATTGTCTCTATATAGTTTTTTCAAAAGTAAATTATGCCAATTATATTTGAGTATGATCTCTCTTATATCTTTATATTGTACATTGAACCCTATCGTACCTTTGGTCTCTAGCACAATATTTTTGTTCTCGTGTCTTTATTATTTCACCACCAATGCATTTTTCAATTGAATTACATTTTATATCTCATAATAAAAAATGTCAAGTCTCTATAAATATATTTTTACATATATAATTATTTAAAGATAATAAAATTATTAATATGTACATATAATAGTAAATCAAACGTTGCGCATATATTGATATATATATTGTCATCTTTTTTTTCTCATGCTGGTAGTTTGAAGATTGTTTAATTATCCAAAATTTATATAATAAAAAATCATATAAACACAATAAATGACATAATATACACAATAAATAATAGTTTACTATTATTATTTAATTTAATATATGGAATAAACGTAATTTATACCTATAAAATAAATAAATGATATTTCTGCTTAGATAGAGAGTAATTTGAATATTTTATAATTTATTTTCAATTTTTTTTGTTTGGATAAAAATAGTCCATCAAATTTTCATCATTTTTTCAATTGCTTTTTAGATAAAATTTATTACATTGAAGGCAAATAAGAATTAGATGTGGAGACAATGGTATTTTACTTCTAAAAGAATATATATTAATGGTAAATAAGATTAGATTTAGAAGTAAATAAATCGTTTGTTTTAAAAAAAGATTTAAGGACATATTTTCAATATGACTCTACTGTATATTTGCAAAAGTTATTTTTTAGAGACAAAAGGAATTTATTTACTAATAGTAATTGTGATGTAGATTTATTAGAGACGGAGAAAATTCACATAAGAGACTTATATTGTATTTGTCAAAACAAGAATTTTAAAGGCAAATGTTATAATTGTTTCTCTATACTAGCTTTTTTGTCCCATGCATTGTATGGATTCGTTTTCATATATCTTTTGGTGTATATATATTTTTTTCTTATTGAAAATAATAATAATTTCTAATTATTAATTTCAATTTACAAATAATAACCTTCAATTATTTATGTTATAAATTAGAATAAGTAAATAATAATAATAATTCAAAACTAATTATTTCAATAAATATGTGTCATATTTTTATATATATATTGTTAGTATAGATTTGTTGCATATATTAAGTTTTGTAATTAGGATAAAGGTTTGATTCATCTTTTTGTTAAACATCGTTTAAGATTTTCTTAGTTTAAAGCTTAATTTTTATTTTATTTTTATAATTTGCATTCAATATATATATATATGTGTGTGTATGTTCATTTTAATATACACACCGATATATATATCATTTCTTACAACAATTAGTTTGAATTTTGAAATATATACTTACCTCTTAACACAACAAAATATTTTCAATATTGATCTTAAGTTTCATATGATAATCAATTAATAAAATTAGACTAATTTTTAATGTTTCCATAAATATTTTCAATTAACGGTCAATATTGATCTTAATTTTCATATGATAATCAATTAATAAAATTAGACTAATTTTTAATGTTTCCATAAATATTTTCAATTAACGGTTTCAATTATTATACATTCTATATTTAATTAATCGTTCTATATTACATACTTACACAAACTTGATTTCACATTTTTTAAATATGAAATTTTATGACACCCTTATATCAAATATTTAATTTTTATATGTTGAAATATGTTGATATATTATAATAAGAAATGATATAAGATATATGAATTATTTTAAATTATCTCGTTAATATTTGACATTTTTTTATTTTTTATATTGCAATAAGTTGATATATTTTAAATCATCTCATTAATCTCTTACATAATTTATTTTAATAATTTTATATTTAATTAATAAGAAATAATTTATTGTGAAAAAGTCAATCGATTTACTTTTATGGTCTTATATTATTTAGAAAATTACTATTTTGACCCTATTTATTATACGGGTAACAACTTTATATATATATATATATATATATATATATATATTTACCCTTGATAAAGATATTTCTTGTACTCTATTTATTAATAATCGTGAACACATATTGGTCATTAAAAAGTATTATCAATTGTTATACTAATTAATTAGAAGTTTTAGTGCATCAAAGGCTAGCGTTTGATTTGATTGATTGATTTGACATCTATAATCCAACTTTGAATGAATACTTCGTAATATTCACGTTTCACGAAATATGTCTCATTGATCCAAGTTTGAATTCTATCGATACGTGGTGCGTTTGGTTTCAGAGTTAAAGTAATTTTGATTTTAATTGTGAAAAATGACAAATGATTGAGTAATGTATTGAGTTAAAGTTAAAGTTCAAATTTTTTACTTGGAAAATGTATATTTTTATTGTGTAGTGTGTTGAGATAAAATTAAAGTTAAAATTTTTATGATTTTAACTGCGAAATCAAACTGGAGCAGTCATGTCTGATTGATTCAATTTTGAATCTTATTGAATGGTAACTTACAATGAACCAGCTCATTCTAGTCTCATTCGCTTTACAGAGCAATCCTTCTTCATTCTCTCAACAGGAAAATATTAACGATGGATTCCGAAGAGATCAGTTCGCTTCTACCAATCATATTAATATGTCATTGAAAATAACAAGTACCAAACATTGATAACTTGGAACGCTTGCCGAGTCATCAAACTCCGGAAAGTTAGTTGCCTTTTCTTCTCCCGCCGGATAAATCCTGATTCAGTTGGGAAACTTTATGCCTTATTTGATTTGTGAGTGTTATTTTATAATCACAATTCTAATTTAACTATACTCATTACAAAATAAAATAATTCATACAAAGTCAAAGAGTAAACCCCATTTATATCACTTTTTTTTTCACAACAAAACAACATAACTCATACAAAGTCAAATGGTGGATTTCATTTTATATCACTCTTTTTTCGAAATCAAAATCTGATTTTAAAATCCTACTATGAAATCAAATGCAAATGAAATCAAATGCAACATTAACCATTATATTTGTAGATAGTTGGGAACTACAGCCTTATAACAGAGCTCTAGGGATTTCGTGACGGTTTCATCGTGGTTCAGGATTTCGACATTCAATCTCTTACTGTAGATTGGATGCCAAATGGGTTTTGAATTCGTGGGGGGTTATTGATGATCATGGTGGCCTAATGCCCTTTGTTTTTGAAAAGCGGCCAAGGTTTAGGTCTAGACATATCTACCGGGAAGCTAATGGGATAGCTAACTTTCTGGGCGATATGCTAGGCACTCTTCTGATGATTTTATATTGTATTTTGACAGACCTCCCAAGGGGATGGCGAATACTATATTGTATGGCAGTTTGAGTAAGTCCAGTCCCAGATCGGTGTTTATGGACCATGCCATTAGTGTTGGCATTTAATTTGAATTAATAGACTTCCCTTTTTGAAAAAAAAATGAAAACTATTGATATTAATTTAATTTACTAGTGTAGAGGGTCTACTTTCATTTTTTTTTTGGTAACATCCCCTTCTTTCATTGGGCACAACTTCCCCGCCCTGTTAGGGTCAAACGGATCAATCGATGAATAATTAGAATGAAAATTTTAACTTAATTTTATTAATTGCTTTTGAATTTCACAATTATTCACGGAATATCCGATTCTAACATAATCTATCTATCAACAATATATAAACAATCTATGATAAAAATTTCGGTATCTATTAACATATGAGCATTTAAATTGCACTGAAGAGTAAATATGCAAGCATAGAAAGATTATGTTATTAAATTAAATTACATTTCCAACTTAACTGATATCATTATCCTTTCAAAATTTCATGTGACTTTTGTATTTGAAAAATTGAGGATAGTTTCATTAAATTTGAGAATATAACCATTATCATATAATTTTTACTATTTTTGTTATCTTTAGCCAACATGTCATTTATCTTATGGCATACTTTATATGACTAGACCAGACATTGCTTATGCGGTTAATCAAGACTGTCAAATCATGCATAAGCCCTCCGTGATTCACTGGCTTGCAGGCAAGCGAATTATCCGGCACCTCAAAGGTACATTACCTACGGGCTTCATCTCCAACTGGACTCCATTTCGACACTTCATGGTTTTTTTGGTGCTAACTCGGCCGAAAATCCTGATAATCGACGGTCTGTTAGTGACTTCGTTATTTTTCTTGGCTCTAATCCGATCTCCTGGAGCTCTAAGAAACAACGCATGGTAGCTTGTTCTAGCACGAAATCCATATACAAGAGTCTTGCTAATATTACTACAGAGATAATTTGGCTCCAGTCGTTACTTCGGGAGTTGGGATTTTCGCAGCGCCGACCTCCGACACGTTGGTGTGATAACATCTCAGCGATCTATCTCATTGCGAATTCGGTCTTTCACACTCGAACAAAGCACATTGAGATAGATTATCACTTTGTTCGGGAGTGTTTCATGCGAGGCCAGCTACGTATTTAGTTTGTCAGTTTTGATGATAAGCTTGTTGATGGTCTTACTAAGGGACTGTCTTCTGCGCGCTTCTCTGCTTTCAATCCAAACTTCACGTGGAGAACTCTCCGTTAAGCTTGCGGGGAGTAATAGAGAAAATAATGATTCCACATCTTAGTTTTCCTTGTATAGATATTGTATTATAATCATGTAATTATTTCTTTCCATCTATACACGTTGTACAAATCTATATAATATAATACAATACACCTCAAACGATAAGTTGAGGTTTCAACCAAAATCCTCTAACCTTTGAGGCACGAATGGAAGGAGTAGGTACATCGTTCATAGGAAGCGTTGAAGCTATTTGGCGACATAGAAGGCAATTCAATGCAACGGGCTGGCGAGGGAGGTCAAGCACGAGGACAATAGATAGGAAGAGGCAGGAGGGTCGGCGAGATAGGAATGTTATTGTTAAAAACTGAAACCAATTGGTTAGCTACTTGATTGTGGTGAAAGCACTGATGCAAATAGTAGGAGGGAGCGGCGCTGAAAGGGCGTTGGACAATGAAAGGAAGATAAACGAAGCAATCGGTGCGAGGCAAGGAATCGGGGCATCAGAAGGAGGGTGACCGGAGTAGGCAGAAGGAGGCAAATAGGATGACCGATCGCTTGACAAGCGAGCATTGTAGGAAATTTTCGGGGGCAGGAATCAAACGACATAATTTCTAACGAGGAAGGGCAAAATTGGAATTTCTAAAATATGGGATTAACTTAAAACATGGGATTAACGCCATATCTTTTATTATAGGGAAGATTTGTTACACTCATTATATGACAAATTTATTATATTACTTGTTACATCATCTTTTACATTTCGTAGATTATAAGTGACTTCTTAGGCCACGTTTGGTTGTAGGGATATGGGGTATGATAGAATTTCTAAAAGCCTAAACCCATGTTTGGTGCCAGTAGGATATGAATTAGATTTGGGATTCATCGGGATATAACAATTAGGGAGCTAATCCCAACTCGAGGATGGCTTAAGGGTGAATTGAGATACTAAAAAGACAAAAAAGCCCCCTGCCCCCATTTCAAATATTCCAAAACTGTTTTTTTATTTTGTTTTTTGTTTTAACGGTCAAAGCTAGGGAGGATAGTGGGGGCCCCGAACACTGACCACTACCGCCCCCGACGAGGTCGCTAACAAACCCAAAAGTCACCGACGACCTCGCCTGGAGTGATGGTGGCTGGTGTCGAGCGCAACCACCCCAGAAATTGTCCTTCCTATGTTCTCTCTGAGAGAGAGAGAGAGAGAGAGAGAGAGAGAGAGAGACAGAGAGAGAGAGAGAGAGAGAGTAGATAAGGTCTGTGGTGGCCCAACACTGGGCGCCAATCGAGGTCACCAATGATTGCTCTACTGATCGGCGACCTCGATCGGGGCAATAGTGGTCGACGTCGGACCACCACAATTCTGATTTGCCTCCCCTCATTCTCTTTCTATGAGAGAATATGGGAAATGACGATTTATGGGGCTGTGGGGCTTGACGCCGATCACCACCGCCCTCTCTTTCCTTCTTGAATCTGGTTAGTCTCCTTTTAAAAAAAAATCTGAAGTTATTTTATTTTGAAAATAAAAGTTTATTATGTTGTATTCTTTTGGTAAGTAAACTGATATTTAAGTATTGTGAGCAATTTTAATTATTAAAAGTACTTAATTATTTGGAAAAAGTTTAAATACATTCTTAAACTAATATAAGGACATCATGGTAATTTGGTTTTAATATCCAATCACAAGTCTTGGCCTACCCCAAAAACAAGATAGGGATATTCAATTTTCACGGGATTCAAACCCACCGGTATTGTTCTGATCTCCCTTCTTTCTTCTCTATTTCGAAGGGCGACCTTGTGAGCAGGGTGGGGGCCGGCGATGGAAATCCCATCACTCCAATCTCCACCTCTTTCTTTTCGAAATGGAGAAGAGAACACTACTAGAATTTAAGAGATTACCATGGGAACGATCCCTCAATATTGGAGCACATTCTATTAGTGCAAGAGGGATTACTGGCGGATTTTTACCGATGTAACATTCCCTTAGGTAAAATTCGCTGGTATTGGAGCAAATTCTAGTAGTGCAAGAGGTGTGGTCGTTGTGAGCAACTTATACATCCATAAATGAGGTGATGTCAGTCGGCGTGTGGCAGCTGCCAGCGACAGTCCGAACTCTCTTAAATAGCTCGAAGCCTCAGTTGTTAGCAACATTTGACATCATCAACAGTCTCGTTTGGGAGTGTGGTCGCAGTAGGCGACGTGGTCAATTCCTGACATCCTTCGACTCTGATGTTTTTAAATTTTCCTTCTTATTTCTTTTGGCCGGGGGTGGTTTTTTTGTGGTTTTGGTTGGTACTTGGGGGTGGGGGTTGTTGGGGCTGGGGACGGCGTGATTTAAATTGCGTGGGTCGACTTCTAAAAATTAAACCGGCTACAACCGGCTCTCAGGGGTAAATCACAATGGGACAGAAGGGAGCCAGCAATGCAATGACACATTGCTGTCGTGCCCATGCAAAAATTGAAGGGGGACAGGCATCAGGCATGGAAGATCGAATACGGGTCCAACTGGAATCTTGCTCTTCCACCACCCCAATCATGTGGCTTTTATTTCCCCCTTCAAATCTATAATATGAATATACATACATACATACATATATATATATATATATATGTATCTATCGTCTGTGCTGGATTGGAAAACAATAAAATAAAGGAGGAATTACACTGATCCGTTTTAAATTTAATCCACCTGTAAAGAATTCTACAGCAGCATTTTCAGACAATATTTTATTTTACCACCGATTGAGAAAAACACAAATAAATATTAGTTTATTAGAAGTTTAAGTGGGTTTTCGATCCCTGCCCTTCCTCCTCTTTTTTTTTTCCTATAATTTTATTTAATTGGGTTTAGGTCCCTCAAATTTTCATATGTACAAAATTATTCTAGAAAAAGTCGACATGTCAGCATACCGTCCATTTTTTGACGAAATGCCAACGGCGTGCTGTGTGGCAAAAAATAAACTCTCGTGCTGTATCATGAGATTATTTGAATTTGTACTACAATGCGGAAACCAGTAAAATTATGTGTTATGTGGTGTTATTTTCCCTAATAAGTACTAACCAGCTATTAATTGAGTAAGCACCGTCAACTTAAAAAAACACAAGTTCGAATTTTGAAAACGCACTTATTAGCATGGTGAATAACTTTTATAGCTTGTTTGTGTAAATTTTCGTTGGGTCTATTTGGTCCATCTCCAACCTCAACACCTATATTCAACTTAAAAGTTCGAGCTATTATATTGCATTTGGTAACGAAGTCAAGTTTAACTTAATTTGATTTAGTTTTAATTAGTTTGATTTAAGAAACTGAAGACAAAAATAATTAGAAAAAGTATGTGAGAGAATTTAAAGAAGATGACAAAAAAGTAATGATTGTATTGTTGAATTGAGAAAAAAAAATATTGAATAATTGAGAGAATTTAGTATTAAAAGTTATTGTAATAATATATCAAAAAATGAGAAAGAATTGAAAAAAAATGAAAATGTAATGATTGTATTGTTGAATTAAGGAAAAAGTAAAGTGAAGCGAAATTAAGTTAAGTTTGATTTTCTAAACAAGTAGGGAGATGATATTCAATTTCTCAAAGACACAATGTTTTCTTTCTATTTTTCCGGTAGGAGACTTACCATCCTCAAGACACCCATCACTTGTCAGGACTCGTGGACCTAAATCACTAATATTCATGGGCCTCATGTGTCAGTCGGATTTATGGACCCAAACCAATCTCAACACTCACGGCTTCATGTGTCGGAGGACGCATGGACCTGAACCATTTTCAACATTCACTCGTGTATCAATCGGACAAGCAACGTTAAATAGTGCACCCACGTGTAAATATGAAAGTATAACCCATTTTGATATTACGTAAAATTTCACCCATTGAACATAGTCAAAATTTTATAGTTTGGATAACAAGTTTAATGACCCTCCATGGTTCATCCTCTTAGTTACTAAGTGAAAACGTGTGCCACTATATTATACTTTTTCTTTCAACTGTCTTCACATTTTTTTTTAATGGAATAACATACATACACTTGCAAATCAAGAAAGAAACAAGACCAACGGATCATTAGAAGTGATACGAACTCAAATAATTAAACACCAACGAATTACAAACCACACAAAAGATAGCAAGATGCATAAACAGACATATATTGAGAACTCTAAAACCCGGATGACAGATGGCAAGAACACAAAATAAATGAAGAAACTTGGCTGGATATCACCAACACGATATCTGTCCTCTTTCTGGGCATAATTAATCAGTATCGCTTTGCATATGTTAAGATATCTAAATCGCGCTCGAACCTGTACATCTTGTCTTCCTCCAAGGTCACCCAGGCCTCGATTCCATCTCCACTTTTAGTATCCATAAAAAAGATCAATTCTACGTAGAATTTCGATGCACTGGCCAAGCCCGGCGCCCCCCAACCAAAATCGACATCATATACGGGGAAATTACACCAACTTGTGAACAGAATTAAATTCTTCGCATCTTCTGTTGACATGAGCTCACCCAACTTTTCTTGTGCTGCAGCCACTTTGAACCTAAGCTCCTCGGGATCTTTTACTTTGCCAAGCTGACCGACAAAGTTCTTCAGTCCATTTCTGAGCCAATCAAACAGTGTACACAATAACCCTAAATCACTGTCTTCCTTGGGCAAGAGCGGAGAGCTGCAATACTCCACAAACAAGTTACCATGTGCGTTCTCCGGTATCGGGATCTGTGTTTTCGTGTGAAAGTTTACGGAGTGAACTAATACCATAGGTCTCAGTTGTCCCGTTTTCGCTTGATCTATACTAATCAAAACCCTACTTATGAGGGCTGTTACGAGCTCCACTCTTGAAGGCCTCTTCTTATGGAGATCACTTCCTTTGCCCTGTGAATCGAAGGTAGCCATTATCTTGGCTCTCAAATCTGATAATGCTTCGGCATTGAATACGAATCTTTTCAATACCAGTTTTTGATCCCCTTCAACCTCCATCGGCAGTGGAAATGATTCTTCAGGTTCCTCCTTGATCGGAAATAGGCTTCCAGTATCAAAGCTCGGCCGGGTGATTACCTTCGTAATGCCCTCACGAGATGTTGTAGCCCACGCATTGATGAACTTGGATATGGAACTCATATCGCTGACGGCATGAAGAAATTGCACGCTGACAGCTAAGCTACCGCACTCAAACACATTGACTTGAACAACAAGCAGGGGTAGGGAGCTCCTCACTTCTCTGGTCGAAACCATTGGCCGAGTGAGGAGCATGTCGGAGCCGCTGGCTACCCCATCGAGAAGATGCTCATCGAGCCTGCAATTAACTTTGGTTTCCACAAACTGGACACCTTGGTCATTGCAGGTAACCACAAAGTTGTCACCCTCTTCACCGTTTCTCCCTGCTAGAGGGTAGAATATGGTCAGTGTCTCTGCAAGTGATTCTTCGAGTCGACGGACCCTCGTCGAAGCACTTTCGGCTTCACCAGGGGCCGCATTATAGTAAAAGATTATTCCCGGGTAGTAAGGACCCTGATGCTGATCTATGAAGGACAACTTCAACTTTCGAAGGTGAGACGGGGTCGGGGATGATGGTTTCACCAATTTGTTGTACCTTACTTGAACCTCCATGACAATGACAATTCCGGCAACGTGATCGTATGCCTAATCTTTCAGAAAAAAAGGTTAAAAAGAATAATTTGCACAAACTCTAATTGAAGATGGAAACAGACAAAGTGGATAGTGTTTTGCACTAGTACAAAATCTTCCCCCGGCCTCATCCCTTTTCCTCAATCCAAACAAATGACTAGCGTTTCATAGAATTTTTTTTTTCAAGAAATTAAATGAAAATTGTTACATAGATCGACTGGATCAATATTATGGTATAGATGATATTCACAATTAATTTTGATGTACACAATTAAAAAGAAACTATGTAAGAAATTACCTATGGGTGGAGATCAAACCACTCTCACCACCGGAGGGGCGCTCTCTCACGCACCCACTTCCTAACTTTGTTTGTTGCTTGGGGGCTTACAGAGTGGCCAACTTATAGAGAAAAGTGAAAGCTCTGTTCTTTCCATTAAATTGATCGCCATGTTGCTAATATTAATTCTTTTTTTTGTGGGGGGGGGGGGGGGGGGGGGGGGGGGGGGGGGGGGGCACCGGCCGGCTGATATAATAAATATATGTATTGAGAATATAAAAATCAATTGGAAAAAATTAATCCCACATCGGAAACATAAAAAGAAAATAAAATAGTTTATATGAGATTGAGTCTCATAACTTATCGGCTCGAGTTTTTAAGTTGAAAGTTGAGTACAAGCCCATGTAAGTCCAGTAGAATTTAAGATGGTATCAGAGCCCATGGTAAAGATCCTGGGACGCACGCCAGTGAAGTCCGAGTCCGAAAATAGAAGCTCGGCTCGTAGGTCAACGCGACCCCCCTCGCCCGAGTGTGTATTAAATTTTCATTGGGCTTATACGAGCTCTAGCTCATTTTCACTTAAAAACTCAAGCTGATAAGTGGTAATAGCCAAGTCTCATATAAATCAATGAATTTTGATTCATCTTTTCTATGTAGGATTAATATCCTCAACACCCGTTCTCACATGCAATGTGTGATTTATTTTTACCTACACGTTATCATGTGTCTTTAAACACCCCCCTCAGCAATTGACCTCAATCCGGACTCATCTTCCGTGCTCGGGCGAGGGGGGACTAACACGAGGCGCACGTTGGCTGCACTCGGACATAGTGGGCCTGGCGTGGTGTGGGTGCGCACACGCGCCCGCGCCTAGGCACGCATACGCGTAACCCCGAGCTCTGATATTATATTAAATTTCCATTTAGGCTTATACAGGCTAGGACCCATTTCCACTTAAAAACTCAAGCTGATAAGTGGTGGTACCCAAACTATATATTAATCCATGGATTTTCTTTTTTATTTCTCGATATGTGATTTATCTCATTTTACTCCTCAACAATATGTTGAATGTCAATCATCTGGGCACCTTTTTTATTTTATTTATTTTATTTGGATCCATGCTAGCACCTAATTAATTTTTTTGTCCCTTATTTGGCGCCGACGTTATCTTTTCAACGTCCTCGTGAACCCTCATTTTTTGCATGCGTCTTCTTTTATAGTTTCTTTTGCTTCTTCCCTTATTGCTGTTTACAATCGGCACTTAGAGCTTGTTTGGGTGCGGGTTATGGTCGGTTAAGGAGAATTAATATATAAATTGGTATAATAATTCTCAATTATCTTCCCTTTCCATAATCATTTGTATAACTCTTACTCTAAACAAGCGCTCAGTGTATATATGTTTTCTCTCTAGTATAATCAACTGTGAATGAGAGAGGAGAATATTCGCTCCTCTGTTAACTTCATTTTTTTTTGGTGTACATACACCTGTTAGTCAAAAGACTCAGCTAATCCAGTTTGATTTGGGTTGGTCTATTAGGGGTAAAGCTCTTCCGATTTTAACTTCAATTGTATTAAACACCAACAAATACATAACATTTATCAGAGAACCCTAATTCCCGGACAAGAGAGACGGCAAGTGCACACAAAATCTATGAAGACACTTGACTGGATATCACCAGCACAATATCGATTATCGATCCTCTTTGTGGAAATAATTAGGATGGCCTTTCTTTGAGGTTTATATTATCTCGTGTAGTATTTCTTATTTCTTAGAAAGATTTTGTATTTTTTCAGTTTTAGATTTTTAGTCTTTATTCAATCAGTCTGCATCATAACAATATGACTATACATGGCTTGGAAGGCTAATTAATTCATCAAATAAAAGGTCATTGATCCGCCAATCAAAGAGATTGCGTAACGTAGTAGCGTATGCACTCATATGGTAACCAATAAATTTCAGATTTGATACTCAGAAAAATTACTGGTACCCATTTATTAGATATTATGATTTATATTTCATTATATTAGACTCATTGGCCTCCCTTGTAACTCAAAAAAAAAAAGTCATCGATCCACTGGGGCCTTTCAATCTTTAGAATCAAGAACTGTATGGGAACACCACACAATCAGTAGCAAAAGAAAATAGAAATAATGATCACAATAAGTTTTTGAGGAAGGAAATCTTCATTAATTTTTCAATGTCAAGAACTCGTATATATAGAAGGCATTGAAAATATTTTTTTTTTTAAAAAGACAACTAAAGTCTTCAGTTATTAGCTTCTGAGCAGCCAGCTTAGACTCGCAGGTCAGACTGACATAGTTATATTCACGTTGAACATTAGATGGCATTTTCCGTAATGGGGTAGACACGTGATCTTATCGTCCCAATAACCGTGAAGGAAACAAAAAAAAGAAATAAAATATGATATTATGTGATGGGGCTGCAAAATCGTGTTAATATATATATATATATAAGATGATGATGTATCTGACCGTTTACCACGAGAACCACGGTATTCTTGATTTTATCTAATGATATTGACACTCCACGCCTCCTTTAAAAAATGAACAACCGAGACAAATGGATTTTGTATTCGTTCTCGGTAGCCAGGCTTTTCGCATCCTTTTGTTACCCTTCTTTATCATTTTATGACAGCCATGACTCCTATGACTCCGCTATGATCAGGAAAAAGAAAACCAAATAACGGACCTTCCATTGCATGAAAGAGTACCTTCGAGAGACTGGGTGGTGTTTGATTACCAGATATAAGTGTTTAAACTAATTTTTCAACACTTAATACAATTCAGTTTGTCTGTTTAACACAAAAGAAAATAGCTCAATTAAATGGATTGAGTAAAAATGCACTTAATAACTACAAAAAAAAAAAAATAGTGTAGCGCAGTGCCGTACACCATCACCTGACAATTAATAGGCTCTAGGTTCGATATTCAATGAGACTACCATTGTCCTTTTATTAGCTATCATGATTTATAATTCATTGTAATAGGCACACAAACTTTCTTTATAAGTGAAAAAAGCAATTGATGACTTAATTAACAATAGAGAAGAAATATTTATTAAAAAAAAAGATAGAGAAGAAATATTTATTAAAAAAAAAGATAGAGAAGAAATATACACTCATTAAATATTCTCAACAGATCTCAGCAAATCTGGCAAATATATATATATATATATATATATATATCTTCACAACAGATCTCATCTCAAACACGTTCAAGGAGATTCAAGCCACCGACAAGTTGTAAAAACATAATTGCAAGGACAAACTCACAAGCTTTAATTAACAAAAAAAAACTGACATGCATTTGCTTTCTTGCTTGCTTGAATTATAGAAAGTAAAACATTAATAAAAAGAAAGGTAAAATAGACTCCTTCCCTTAAAGTTTTGCTTGATGCGATTTCATTCCATTCTTAAGCAAAATAAACACTCTACCTCATTAATCTTGTTGACTGGATAAAATAAATTTCTTTTGGTCCTCTACTTTTATTTGCTTTTCACTTTCACCTAATTTTTTTTTCTTTTAAAGTATTCTCATCTTAAGATACATGATTTATTCAATTTTATCTTACTATTTGAATTTTCGATAAACCTATTAATGTACAATATTTAAGAATAAAAAAATATTTGGAAATAAAAATATGAAAGGAACAACTCGTAAATAACCAGTGAGGGTGTCTATGGGCAAGACCTCTACTTCTCAAGATCGATAACAAAATTGCTACATATAGCACTGAAAGATCATATCTACTACAAAAACATTATTTTTAAGAAAAAAAGTTTTAAGATAAATTTATAAAATTGGACAACAACGTAGAGAGCCTACCTAAAACTGACAACTTTAACTGTCCTTTCAAGTCCTCCGTGATCTAGATTGGGGTGCGACTGCGCCTTTACCTTGCCCCTAGCTGCCATCACTCTGTACACGCACTTCCCATAGAACAGTGGGCCACGATGCACCAAGGTGGTTCCATGCATTATCATCGCTCTCCCGCTCCTTGTTGACGTTTCCTTTTTTGTTTATTAATTTTTAAAAATTATTTTATTAATCACGAAAAATTGCATGGTAGCAAATTAAATATGAAACTCATGTTTCATGGTGAAGATCGTCAACACTCCAACAGAGATATGGATGACCATTTTCTCGGTTTATAATTTGGGGTGGTGGTGTAATGCCGACAAAACCTCTATTCATAATATTGAGATTTTAGAGGTCTTAATTTAATTAAGATATCAATATTATGAGTGAGGGCCGGTGGTCATACGTACTCCCAGATAAAACAAAAACTCCAATGGTCATTGACTATGCAAGCGTTTTTTTTTTAATATATATTTTCTTAATTTTCGAACTTTTTTCACTCGCAAAATATTTGCATGCCATAGATTTGACGGTAATTTAACAGCAAGACTAAATGTGGACTAACTCTATCACCTTAAGAACAAAAGTGCACAATAAGATGAATCAGGATGATCTTAAAAATAAACAAAAGTTTAAAGACCAAAAGAATTTTTTTTCTATTAGGTCAACATAGTCAATGGAGTGGAATATCAATTTTTCTATTAAAAATGAGATGGTGTGTCTATTTGACCAAGAACAGGCTGGAGTATAAATGGGTAAAATCTTAAAAGAATGAGAGTGTATTTTACCCAAAAAAAACATATATTTGCTTGGAAAGCGTAAATGTTCATTGGACCTACCAGTGTTTGAATCTAAATCAATCCAAAAGCATGAGCTAATAATATATACAAGAACATCATAACTGAAGTTCAGTAAGTTTACCTTAATTATAAATTTCAATTTAGCTAAATCAGTTCTTTAAAATTAATTCTTTATATACATATTTAGTCCAGACTATGATGACTGCGTTTTAACCAGATAATAATATGGATATAACAATGTGAAATATTTTGTAGCTATCAGTAACATGTCCACATGGGATATATAATAAAAATAAAAAGTATGGTGGAAGTCCCTATAAGTTTGCTAGAATTGTCAATCGATTTTTAAAAAGTATCGATTCGGCTAAATCAATACTATTTCAAAATTAATTTATTTTTTATTTTTAAATTATTTTTATTCCTAATCATTTTTTTATTTTCAAAATTATTTATTTTATTTTAAATTTATTAATGTTTTTAGTTTAAATTATGGTCAAAATTATATTTTATATATTTATGTTAATTTTTATACTTGTAATTTAAAAATAAATATGTTTTAGATTGCTACGTATGCAAAAATGTACGCATGACACTAAAGAATGAAATAAAACGATTATCATACGATTCATACCGTAAAAGGATAAAATCTTTAAAAATGAAAATGATGAAATCGAACATTCGACCAAGCGTAGGGAATAAATAATGTATTGTTCCCTCATATATATCTATATATTTATTTATATTTATACTTTTACGAACGGAAGAAGTTAGTTGGTTTAACTTTCTATTTCTCAAAATACCCTTTGAATAATGAAATTGTAAATCGTGAACTATTAGATGAGGAGGTAATTAAGGATGCATAGGTAAATTTATATTTTTATTAACCAACTTACACGCCCCTTCTCTTATTATATCACTACCTCTTTCTCCTCTCTCACTTTTTTCCCTTCTTTTAATTATTGTTATTTAATCAATATCTAAGCTATTATATAAAGAGAAAGACGACCATTTTAGTTTCACTATTCTTCTTATTTTTACCCTTATCATAAGAAATTTTACAGGAAAATGACATTGTTGGTCCTAAAACTTTGCCTTTTTTTGACATTCAGTCCTAAAACTTCCACTTCGAAAAATCAAGTCCTACAAGTTTTGAAAAAGAGTCGGCAGTGGTCCTAAAAGTTTTGAAAAAGTGACACCAGTGGTCCTATCCGTCAAGTGCCGTTACCGTGCCGCCTCCATGGAGTTAACGTCGTCTGTTTCAACGACGTGGTCGTTAGTTTGCTGTCATGGCGGCTTGAACCGACCGAAAGCACCCAAAAGCACTGGATCCCGACCCGAAAGCCCGGATCCCGAACCGAAACACTGGAACCCGAAACCCACAAGCATTAATCCCTTCCCTCCTAAAACCCTAATCCCCCCCCCCTCGACGCGAAATCGACCTCCATTCTCCCCTTCCCCTTTCCCTCTCGAGTTCTTCAGACCAGGAATCCTAAAGGATGCTCTTTCCCCTTTTATGCGTGCCGAGTGATTTTGTGGTTTGCCATTTCTCCAAAAATCTTCAAGCATTTCAGTCCTTGGTTTCGTTGTTGCCATCAGTCCTTGGATTCGTTGTTGGTTTTTGGCCCTTGCCATTGCTTCCTGTTTCGAAGGGTGACGAAGCCCTGTTGATGTCCTCTTGCCCTGCGTTTCTTCATTGGGTATGTATGATTATTGCTTATGAGCTGCCAAATGTGGAGTTAATTAGCCATGGCTATTGCATGATTAGGCTAGATTGTGGCCAGTTGCTTTGATTTTTTATCTTGATTGATGAATGGCACTCTCAGTGCAATTAGGTGTTAATTTGACAGAATTTCAGGTCTAATTAGGGTTATTTGGGTTAAATTAAGGTGAAATTGACTTAATCAGAAGTTCGGGCCTAGGAATTGGAATCTAATTCTTTTCAATTAGGTATTGATAGGTTCAAGTATACATTCAAGGATAGTGCTTGTATGTGGCCGAATGTGTCTATTGACCCTACTTGTTTGGATGGGTGTTAACCCCAAAGTGTTCTTAGACTGCATGCATACATTAGTAAGTAATTTACTGCAACATGGCAAAATTCATTGAGAAGAATCAGCAAAGTGTTCTCTCTCTTCATTTGTTGTTTCAGATAATAATAGCTAGGTTGATGTTTGATGTTGTTGTAATTGCATTTTTCGGCAGTTTGGGCAGCAGAGAGGGCAAGCTCTTTGATTACTGGCATGGAAGCTGTCATTGGATGTAGAAAATGACAACAAGCTTCCAGAGAAAAGCACCGAAGAGTAGACACATTTGGTTCAAAGGAATCCACAAACTTTGTATCTGGGAGCAATGCCGGCCTTTGTAGCTGCGGATTGCGAGTTCAACAGAAAATTTCACGGACAACAAACAACCCAGGTAGAAGATTCGTTGGATGCCTAAGGTACTGGGATAATGGAGGGTGTGGGTATTTTAAGTGGATTGACCATCCATTTGAAGGTTCGATTTCTGAAATTGTTGCTAAAGAAGAAGTTTCATCTTCTAAATGGGAAATGAAGTATCTAAAGTTAAAGATTAAGGAATTGGAGGAGGAGGTAGGTATCTGAAGAAGAAGATTCGATGTGATGTTAGGGTAGTTGTTTTTGCAGTAGTCATCTCTGTTATGATAGTAATTTTGTTTGGGATTTGGTTGGGATGTAAGTTCTGTATTGGCAAGTAGGAGGAAGGCCTGCTGATTGTAAATTCACCTATGAGCTTGTAGGCTTGTACATTGTACTGATGTGGAAAACTTTGTACTTCTTGGTAATGAAATATAAGGTCTGTTCAAATTATCTTATTCTGTTTTTGTTTATGTCTGTTCTGATTATATTTATTCAAATTTTGCATTCTGCTGCTGGTGTTCTGCTATTATGTTTCTGTTTATGTCTGTTGTTTATGTCTGTTGCTGGTGTTCTGTGTTTCTGTTGCTACTGTTTTTTTGCATTGTGGTGCTGGTATTTCTGTTGCTGCTGTTTTTGCTACTGTTGTTGTGCTTCTACTGTTTTTGCTGCTACTGTTCTATTGCTCTGTAACTGCTGCTGTTTTTGCTAATGCTGTTGTGCTGCTATTGTTTTTGCTACTACTGTATTGTTCTCTGTTATATTAACTGTTTTCTGTATTGTTGGCCAAATAAGTTAACACAGTAATATTGGCCAAATAAATCAAATATTATAGCACAAATTGTTTACATCTTTACAGCTTCAAAACAAAAAAAAAACTCTTTGCAGATCAACACAAAAACCAAAAAACATAAACCAACTTCCATCACATTTGTCCGTCATAAACATAAACCACAACCAACTTCCATCACATTTGTCTATCATAAACATAAACCACAACCAATTTCCATCACAACGCATTATCTCACCCCCACTGTACAAAATTTCCCCTCTTTCTTCCTTGAAGGAACTGCAATGGTGTATTTCAAGTATGTATCCATGATAGTTCAAGTTATCCATCCCACAATACCAATGTAACAGAACAAGCATGTAATGAGTATTGACAATCTATCTTTCATTGAAATACGGTTTGCCCAAAAAATTCATCAGTAATGAACACTACCTTGTAAAACCTTAAATTATTAGTACTGAAGAAAGCTCAAGCTTTCCCCTCCTTTTCTTCGGGTATTCTTCTTCTTCGGATCTTCTTTTACTTCGGATATTCTTCTTCTTTGGATGGATAATCTTCTACTTCGGGTATTCTTCTTCTTCGAGTCGGTTTGCTGATCCTCATTCCAACTACTACTGTTATTCGTTTCGGGTCAGCTTCTCCTCACTTGAAATCACATAACAGACAAGTCTTACGCCCACCTACTGGAACAGAAATCGAGCAAACCAAGATGACAAACCAAGACGCTAAAAATTCCTCTTTTAAGAGAAAGCAATAGAGAAAGAGAAACCTGTATGATAGCAGAGAAACAGACTTCTTCTTCGGTACCAAAGTCTGCTATACTGTTCTTCTTCATATGAGTACAGATGTAGTCTTCTTTTTCCTTTACCGACAAGATGAAGTAGGAGAGGACAACTTCTTTTCGGTATATCAGTAAAGGAGAGTCCAATGTTTTCGGGTTTGTATAGAAGAGTTTCGGGTTTGAGAAGGAGAGTTTCGGGTTTGTATAATGCGTTTGAGTAAAAGAGTGGGTTTTGAGTTCCAGTGTTTCGGCTCGGGATCTGGGCTTTCGGGTTGGGATCCAGTGCTTTTCGGGTGCTTCCGGTCGGTTCAAGCTGCCATGTCAGCAAATTAACGGCCATATCGTCGAAACGTACGGCGTTAACTCCACATAGGCGGCATGATAACGGCACTTGACAGATAGAATCACTGGTCTCACTTTTTCAAAACTTTTAGGACCACTGCTGACTCTTTTTCAGAACTTGCAGGACTTGATTTTTCGAAGTGAAAGTTTTAGGACTCAATGTCAAAAAAAGTAAAGTTTTAGAATCAACAGTGTCATTTTCCCGAAATTTTACTAATTACTTATCCTTTGATCGAGGAATTTAATAAAATGATCACCCATTCTTATTTTTCTCTCCCTCCTTCCTATTTTCTTTACTTCTTTCTCTGTCCCTTTTGATAAAGTACTCCACTGATGAGATATATTTTATCGAAATCTAACTGAAAATTTCTATTTTTGATAATTTTGTGTAATACTTTATCGAAATCTAGCTGAACCTCATGATGTAGAGGTTGCCTGTTAGTAGAATAAGAAGGAAGGTAAGAACCTTTTTTCTAGAGAACAAAAATGTAAGAATATATATTTAATATATTTGATTTATATATAATTATAATTAAATATGACTAAATTAATAATAAATGAGTAAAAATTAAGAGCTTATACATAAAAATACTTATTAATTTTAATATATATGCATAAATATGTTTGGACGTGAAATATTTAAATTTTAATATATCTTCAAAATTTAAGATAATTACAGCATTATCCTCAAAACTTAGCATACTTATTTCGAATTGGAGAAATGATAGTTTTGAAAAAGTTACATCACTACTCCTTCTCTAATATAATAGTAATATATTAATTAATCATAACTCTTTAAGATATTTGGATATAATTACTAGATATTACACACCGCAAAGAATTAATTCTTCATTAATTTTTTGAATTTTAACTAAAAAATAATTAAAATTTGAAGAGGTAAATGCAAATATATTGGTAGTAAAAGTCCTATGCAATGAACATGCCAAAAAAGCGAGTTTAGATATAAATTAAGTGAACGGCGACAACGACATTAATTATTTTATGGGAATTAATATGTTCCCAAAAAATGAAATATAATCATAAGTTTCTTTAGATGAATTTGTGCGTGTGATGTCGAAAGTATTCCATTATATTATGGAGCACATCACATGTCAAATGACGTCCCACATAAGTCTACCATATAATATGCTCACCCTCAACTTATATTATACTAGAGTTCATGCCCACGCTACGCGCGGTGATACTAGACATTTCTCAAAGTTTTATTAAGATAGCATATGTGCTGATACGAAATTAACCAATAAAATTACCCATAAAATAGTCATAATTAAAAGGTAAATAAGTAATTAATACAAAAAAATCAAAAGAATTAGAACAAAAGAATAAATTTGGGTTAATAATGAAAGAAGTCCCAAATTTTTCACAGTTTAACAATTTTGGTATGACCTTTTTTTTCTCAGCCAATTAAATCATAAACTATCGATTTGATAATAATGTTAGCATACCGTCAATATCTCCGTTAATTTTAACCGGAATTGCTGAAATGTATATAACAGTGGCACGAGGCTCATGATGATGCCAAGTGGGTCTCACATTTTTTAGAAAATTAAAAAATATTTTGAAAATTAAAAATAACAAAAAAGAAAGGGAAAAAAAAGGTCTTAAGGCCACAAGTGAAGAGGAGGAGAAGTGGCCGGCTGTGGGGGGCGGCGTCGAGGCCCCCACCACCCCAATTGAAGGATTGGTGGCTGGCATTGAAGCCCCTGCACCAGCCTCCTCCCCCCCTTTGCACTTTCGGCCTTATGGCCTTTTTTTCTTTTTTTGTTATATTTTTAATTTTTAGAGTATTTTTTAAATGTGAGACCCACTATACCAATCACCGTGAGGCACATGACACCATCATGTGTACATCAGTAAATCCGATTAAAATTAATGGAGATATCGACGGTATGCTAACATTGTTATCAAATCGGTAATTTGTAATTTAATTATTTATTGAAAAAAATTGTGTTAAAACCGTCAAAATGTGAAAAGTTTGAGATATTTTTTGTTATTAACCCGAATAAATTTTGTATATATGATTCATCTGAATAGGTGCATTGGGGAGGGGAAAACACTAACGTTAAAGCAGGGTGGTTATTCCACCGACAAAAAGTAGGGTGGTTAAAGGGTGGAGGTGAGAGAGAGTTGGAGAGTGAAAATAGGAGGCATAAGAGTAGCGGGTACTTAATTTTAGTATTTCGCTTATACCCTTAATTTGGTGACTATTATTATTTAAGTAATGAATTCACTAAAAATTTGATTTTCCAATTTATCAATTATCAGCACTTCACTACATACATTTTCAAAATTAAGAATTTGGTCCCTAAATTTTCAAAAAATATAATAAATTGGTCATTTTAGCCATTATTTTGGCCAACAGTTTGGTCCCTAAAAGGACCATTTTATCATGATTTTTGAAAATTCATGGACCATATTCTTGATTTTGAAAATTTATATAATGGAAATTGAAAAATTGGAGGATCAAAATGTATCAGTCTTTTTTAGTAATACATGACATGGGCGATTTGGGTAACAGAAAGTGACAGAAAACCCGGTCTCTGGCTTTATATATTAGGGTGGATACCTGTTACTAGTAATGACCTACCATATTTTACATAAAAATCCAAAATGATGAAACAGGTGATCAATAATATAATCAATTTAGAATTTCCATCTAGTGTACATATATATGTATAATTTCTTAAATGTAATCATTATCGTCCAAATTTAAAAAGTGGCGGTCCAATGAAAAAAATAGCATTAATATTCGGTCCCCTCAATATTATTGTCCTTGAGTAGCTTTCTGTGTCCGAGGCAATCTATTAATCTATATTATACCAGATCATATACCCAGGCTACGCATGGATCCAATTATATATTTCATGAAATTAAGGTTTAATGTTCAAATTTTATTGGACGTAATTTTTTACATATATTTTTTTGAGATAGAAATCTCAATAACGAGATTAATATTTTGAATTATTTAAATAAGAGAGACACTTATAATATGACACTTAGTTTTTAGCTTAAAAAAATTATTTTATTTTCTATTAATTTAATATTAGAAATTGATTTCTTTTTGCAATCGAAATAGAACAGATAGAAAAAATTTCTTTGATATCACTAAAATAGATCAATCATAAATAATTGTAACATAATTATTATGTATATAAACAAAAATACTCATTTGCAATTTTATATATAGATTTTTTTGGTTACATGCGTCGGTAAGGATGTGCAAGTGAGACTTGGGGGAGAGCCAAGGAGGAAGGAGGGAGAGCTGTGGGAGGGAAAGAGAAGAAAAATTGAAGAGTGGTAGCTATTATGTAATGTGAATTTATTATCATATTAGGTTTTTCGGCCCGTGCAATGCACAAAATTTTTACTATAAATATAAATGAGTTTATCTAATTCAAATTTAATTGTTTTTAGATAACTTTCTACTTTTCATAAAGAATTTTTCTTTTTTCTATAATATATAATATATCTAATAAATGTATCCAAATATCTAAAGGAATTAGATTAATTCATGTTGTTAGTTTTATACCCTAGAGCCGATATATGTAATTAGATAATTCCTATTTATGAAAATAATATTTATTCCATTATTCATGAATGTTTATTTTATTAGAATAAACTCTTAAGATATTTGGCAGATACTTCAATCTCAAAAAAGTTGAGAATACGAGTGACAGAGTTATTTGGTTCAAGTTGTTTAAATTGTTTGCAATTATTGAAATCTTGGTTGGACACTATTATTCCGACTAGACCGTTACCTCTATCTGTATTCATGATTAGTATATAGATACTAATGAAAATGAGTAGTGACCCTCATGCAATTTGATTTTAGATATCAAGACAGACGTGTAGATAGTTATGGAGATAAGTGAATCGAACATAACGTATAGATAATATTCACTTAATACTTTACTGTCGTCAATGAATATTATCTTGACCATATTAGTGCATATAGTACTTAGACTTGAGATGGTATGGTTGTTTCATACAAATGTAGTTATGATTTGCTCCTGCTTATATACTTATTGTAAGTATGGCTATTCGGTAAACAGTGGTCCTAATTAGTTGCGTATGGAGGTAGGTGACCAATCGAGATAGGATTCATTGACCTGCGTCAACAGGGAAAGATCCTATGAATTTGAGTTTTATCCTTTATCAGGAAGTCGCTGGCCAAGGTGGTTGGACTTAAATATAAAGAGGTTTCTAATTTAAGTCTTTATGATCGGTGAATGGAAGCTCAGAGATTCCATATAATCAGTTATAGGATTTGACATTTATCATGATCCTGACTAGATCAGGATCTGCAATGTAAAGACTACAGTGTATAGCAAATATGGTCACGAGTTCATCAGAATATTCAAATTGCACATTCGTCACTATTTGAATTATCATTATATGCAATTGCTAGGTGTCAGTCATGATCTTTGGGAACTAAAGGCTTTTTCAGAATCAAGTTTTTGGTTACAGAAAAGAGTTTTTAGTGATGTTAAATGAGTTTGAAATTATAATCTCATTGCCACTTAGTGATGAATCTAGTTAGTCACACACAATAGGATATGTTCGAACCAAGGATGAATTGAGTCTAATTAAAATAGTTAATTAGGAATTAATTCTTAGATTAGACTTGCAATATAGTTGTGGGGTTGCTAGAACATCCCAAAGTCAAATCCGATATCAAGGTAAACCTTAAGGAAATATAAGGGTTTTCTTATTTGGAAAGTTTCCATAATTCGAAGGTCTAGATTTGGAAACTTATGTTGAGAACAAAATAATCTTTTCCTCTTGGAGGTTTAGTCATAAGATGACTTAACAGTGTGAAGCCTTATTAGCAATAAGATAATTGATTGTGAATTAATTAATTATTGCAAACTAATCCCTAGGGTTATTCATGCAAAAATATATATAGATATGTTCTCATGTTCTTAACCCCAGGCAGACATTTACTTCCACGAAACTGAAAAGAGAAATAGAGAGGTTAGGCTCACGGGTTATTCATCCAACCCACTGCCATTGCCTTTGACTGCCGATTAGAAGCCAAAATTGATTTTCCATTTTGGACGCTTGAAGGTGTTCGAGATCTCCTTGCAATTCCTTGGAGACGAACTAGTTCTATGGACAAGCTAGAGGCCGCACAAGTGATCGGTTATAATCGTCTACGAGGATTGAAGCTCAAAAGGTAAAACTTGATAATCCTTGAGGAAAATAATCACAGGCCGCATTGTTGATTTCGAATAAAAGGAGATACCGTGCTCGGAATATGATTTCAGGTTACGATTCAACATTCATGAGATGAAAAATTTTAATTATCATTTTATAATTTTGCTGCGTTTAATTCTATTTTTCCTTCACATATATTATACTACTATACTGGAGAAGGAGTAGTGATGTAACTTTTTCAAACTTATTATTTCTCCAATTCGGTCAAAATTTTGTATGCCATAAATTTGGAGGATGATTTTATAATCATTATTAATTTTGATAAAATAAAATTAAAATATTTCATGTCCAAATATATTTATGCTTATATTCTAAAATTATTATTAATTTTATTCATAAAATTTTAATTTATATGCATTTTATTTATAAACTCTTAATTTATATGCATTTATTAATTTAATCCTAATTATATATATATACAATTATTTCACTATTTATAACACTATATTCAACTTCATATAATATATAGATGCCCAAAATCTAAAGGTCATCAATAAATAGACATTACATGCTAAGGGAAAATATGGAAAGTAAAAGTGAGATAAAAAGCCTCATCTCTGACTATATTATATATAAGTATAGTTTTTGTATATCTCCTCTTGGGGAAAGGGATACATATGTTAGTTCCTTTTTTATTATTTATGAAAATCGAAATGGATATGACTAAAATTTTTAAAATTGAAAATTTTGAGAGAATTCTAGTGCATGATGCACTGATGGCTAATTTGGTAGTAAGGAAAGGGGTCGGGTCGACTCCGGATGGAAAGCCCTCTCCTTAATTAGGTACACACTTAATTTCAGGATGTACTTCGCGGATGGGGCCTCAATTTCTTTTTTCAATGTACATCTTATTATTCAGAAGTATAATGAGTCTCGACTAATTCAATTCGATGTAAATCGATCTACTAAAATTTCTCAGCATAAATTTTCTCTATTTCCGTAAAATCCCAAACCACCATTCAGCATGGTGAAATAAGTAATATGCATTCCGGGCCGATTCTTTTTTAGCCCAAGTCAAATTAAACACCGAATTAACTAATTCGTCTCTTGTATCTCATCAAATTTTCAAATGACTCCCACTTGCCTAGCACTGCCATGGCCGCTGAAGCTGCCGGGGGATGGCATTGCGAACTGAACAGCTGGGCTCCCTTCTCTAGTCTGAGCACGAAGAAGCCATATACGAGCTTCTCCTACGCCGTAGGGATCCACGACGAGCGTCATGACTCCCAAGCCCACTCACCTACCCCTGCAAACCAAGGCGTCTGATCGCCCATAACACGCTGACATAGCCAGCTAAGGACAAGACGATGAAGGAACTGGCATCATTGGCCGCAAATCGGTCGGGGAAGGTTTATTGGCCGATAGTGATGCCAGCTATCTGGTGGCGGCAACAATCTCCTGGTGGTTGCCAAAATTTTCTAGTATATTATTATCGTAAAATAACTAAATCAAGCACTGCGGCAGCGCTGAAAAACAGCTGAACCATTCCAAATTTTCGGGCTTTTTAAAATCCTGTTCGGTTCTAGTGGTCGGTTTATTATTTGTAGCTCGGGTGTGGATACGGTTTTGGATTTTGGAATGGAAAACCTGTTTGCCCCTAACCGACTAGAAATTCTGTAGTTGGTATGGTTTTGCTTTTGATGGAGTTTCGGTCCCTGTGGTCCCTTTTAGTTTTGTGTCAATTATGGTGATGCTATTACGGTTTATGGAGTATTAATTATCCCAGTGAAGCCATTGTTGTTCAAGTTTTATGTGATGACTACAGGTTTTATCTCATTTGTGTTTTTGTTGAATGAATTGAGTTTTTTCTTTCAAGTCTTTGTTGTATTCGGGTTGCCCGAGAATCGACCCAAAAAAAACTCCATCCGTAGAGGATCGGTTCTCTTCTTGAATTCGGACTAGATTCTCGAGGATAATTTTAAAAATAAAAAATCCAATCACTTCAGATTAACAAAAAATTTCCTCATACCTGCACCAAACGGACCCATGCATAGCCCTGCTGCGATCTTTTCCAATATTATGTTTATGCTTATTGTTTAATGTTTTGTAGATAATTATAATATGTAAGTGTGAGATTTTTAGATATCACAACTGTTTAATCTAAAATATTAGTCTTATTAAATATGGCGTGGTTTATTTATTATTATTCAATACTATCCCTCACGAATGGGTTGAAATTGTTTTAGAGGCTGTGAAATTTAATTAAATGTGGACAAATTTGTGCACTGCGTATTGAACTTGCGCTCTAATACCACGCAGTCGAGATTATTTTTTTTTTTGGTAGGCTATCATTTGATATTTTTAAATGCCACAATCATCTAATGGAAGGAGTTAACCTTATTAGATACAGTATGGTTTATTTCTTCCGATCCGAATCAACACGCTCCTTTATTACGAAATAGGATCGAAAGTACAAAAAAGCCCAACAAGGAAATAAGGCTCGCAGGCCCAAAGTAGTTAGGCACACAGGACCGAAATTGGGATCTCACACGCCCAACTATTACGCAACCCCTTAAAAGCCCACCTCAGATGTTCCTAGACAATAACTGATGTAAGCAGTAAAAGGGAAAAAGAAATATAACGGCAAATCACTGGGAATAACTAACTCCCCATTCAAGCAGAAGCCTCCTCTAGGAATCCTTGGTGATCTTTTGCTCCAAATTCTTGATACCTACCCATCGTGCGCACTCGAACCGAGCTTTGAACAGAATACCAAAGTCTCTCCTTCGAAATGAAAACTTAAATCCCTTTTCTTCCAGATAAAATACAGGAAGGCATGTCGCTCGAGCTTGATTAATTTACGACAGTATCCACAACTTTTCCCTTTCAGTCTTGAGGCAGCCCAATTCAAGTCGGAACTCCACTCCACCACCCCTCTGCAAAAGCCACATTTCTGCAGAATTGTGACCCAAATACTTCTAAGAAAGGGGCAGCTGAAGTTAGATGGGATAGATGGACTCTCTTTCTGCACAACTTACAATCAACAGCAGCTTTGAGATTTCATTTCAGTACTCTAACTATGGTGCTGAGCTTATTATTAATTGCGAGCCAACTAATAAAACTGTGCCTTGGTATACAAGAGTGGAACCACAACAATTTGTCGGTGTGGTTTATTTATTTATTACTCAATGTATTTTGGTCTTCAAATTTTATTGATCTTTCATTCGCTACTTATTATTGCTTTCATTCCGTGCTACCAAACAATGGAAGAACCTCTATTCTTTGCCATAATTTTTCTTTACCAATTCAATTCTTTCGTTTCTATTCCCTATCAATTCCTTTCTTTACTACCAAACGTGCAGTCAGAGATCGGTTGCTCGACCTCTTCTGCATCCTTGACCCTTGGTCCTTGCCCGACCCACCCTGAGTCCTTCCTTGCCCGCTGCATCCCCTCCGTCCGTGCTCTCCTCTACGCGCACCCCAGCCCCCTCCCAACCTCCACCCTCCGTCTCTTCCCCTCCCTCAGGCTGGTTGTTGGCACCAGCGCCGGATCGACCACATCGACATCTTAGAGTGCCGGTGACGCGGTATCTCTGTCATCAACGTACGTCCCCACATTCTCCAAGAATGCCGTTGGACTGCTGCTCGATGTTTTGAGGTGGGTCTCGGCCAGCAACTGCTACTTCAGTCGAGGGTTGTGGGCTATGGAAGTCACTTTCCCAGTCGATTCCAAGGTATCAGGCTATATATCAGATCTTCCAATGTTTTCGATAATTACATTACCAAGCTATACACAACCACCCCCACCACCACCCCGCCCCCGACCATGCTTTTGGTCGGGCCTAGTGCAAACTGTTGAAGAGTTAATTAGCAGGTGCCGCTTGACACTGATCTATCCGAATTATGGTGTTACCAGCCTTGACTCGCTCAGGGAAGATCATTCATAGCCCAAGGTTTTTGGTTTTGATATTACTAATGTCCACTTATAATCACGGACCATGATTATATAGATCCATTGGGCAGTTAGGTTCACGTTGTATAGTCGTCTTTGAAACGTTTTCTTTCTTAAGCACTACAACTTGGAAGTGATTAAATTTATCGATGGATCGATTATGCATGGGTTTATGTAACAATGCAGTTGGGTGGAAAGCAAGTTGGGATCAGGGGACTGGGCAATATCGGGTCCGAAGTAGCAAAAAAGATGGAAGCCTTTTGGCTTTGTAATCGCCTTCACCTCGAGGAAGAAGCAGCTGCTGGCTCCATTGCCCTACTACTCCGTCCTCAACCTCCTCTAAGAGCGACATTCTCGTCCTATGCTGCACTCTCTCGAACGAGACCCACGACATGATTAACCGAGACATCATGTCTGCAATCGAAGAAAAACTGGGTGATAAACAGTAGAATAAATTTTTAAATAAAATGAACCTAATTCAGACTCGAATCCATATGCAATCCAAAAGCTTAAGCCTATAAGTTACATATGGGTTCAAATCCGAATTAGACCCATTTTATTTAAAAATTTATCCAACTAGTATCAGAACTCATGGTTATAATCATGGGTGTGTAGGGCGACTTCGTGCCGTGAGGTGCGCATAACGCGCATGTATGCGCGGGTCCGTGTGACCCGTAGGCTCGAGTATAAGCGTAACGTGCGCCTCGAGCAGGCACCCTTGTATCCGATGTCGGGACATCGAAGTGAGGACGGGTGTGATTAAGTCGTGTGGTCCCGTCGATTGATTAAGGTCACGTGGCTCGTGTAAAACGACACGATACCATGTGAGGGCGGGATGTTGGAGAAAAATTGGGGAGTGTGAGAGGACAAAATGTCCCACACCAATTGAAAGAAAAATATGGAAAAAATCCATAAAAGACAAAGATCCAGCAATCCATTGGCTTAAACTTTTGGGTTGCATATGAATTCAAGTCCGAATTATACCCATTTTATTTAAAAAATTATCTAACATAATCAATGTAAGATTTGAAGTCTCTCTTTATCCATTTCGAGACACCTCTTTTGTATTCGGGGAGGTCGTAGAGGTAATTCGGAGAGCTTGTAGTTCGGAGGATATGATTCTTGCTTTAGGAATCTTCGCACATACTTGTAATTGGCTTTAGTTTGGGCCTCCTTTGCTCGTGGACGTACTACTGACGCACCGCTCACTTGGATCACATATATCATACGTTCATCTCTGTTCTGTCTTTTTCCGTTCCGTTGTTTGTTAGTCGGATTAGTCAGTTTTGTTTCAATAATATATTATAGAGAAAACTATCACTGTCATCCATTTACTTGTACCTTGTCATCAATTTTTGCCATCAATTTCGCTTAAATGTTGGGGTTCCGTCAATCAATTTAGTCCCAGCCGTCAATGTCATTAACGGATATCTGACGTGGCTGCCTCGTTGGACAAAACGGTGTAAAAAAAATAATTTTTTAATCCGACTTTCCAAAACTATCACTGTCATCCTTTTACTTTCCTTGAGCCACCAATTTAGTCCCTCCTCAATTTTTGCCACCAATTTGGCCCAAACATTGGGGTTCCATCTATTAATTTCGTCATTGCCGTCAATGTCGCCAACGGATGTCTGACTTATCTGCCTTGTTGGAGAAAATGACGTCAAAATATTATTTTTAATCAGAGTTTCTAAAATAAAGTCGCTTTTGGCATTTTTTGAAAATTTATTTATCTATTACTTTAACGAATGAAGGGGTAGACTAGCAAGACCTCCCTAGACCACGGGGGCAGTGGCCGGCCGGGGAGGCCCCAGTCGGTCTCCCTCCTTTTCTGAATCCCTCTGTTTTACTCTTTCAGTGAGGGTGATGCTGCTAATCGAAGGAAGAGATGCATTAGTTCGTTGCAAAGAAGGGAGGTTGCTCAGAAGGGCCTGTGACTGAGCTGCTACGATGGAAGAACACTGGAAAGGGACTAAAGAGGCGACTTGAAATTCGCTATAGGTAAGGGAAATTGAGGTTAGTCGTTAGAGCTAGACACGAGGCTGAACTGGGAATGACTTCGGAGCTCCTAATACTACTAATCGGATAAGGAGACGGATTAGTAGTATCAGGAGCTCTAAAGTCATTCTTAGTTCAGCCTCGTGTCCAGCTCTAACAACTAACCTCAATTTCCCTTTCCTAAGAACTATAACGAGCTTCATGTTGCCTCTTCAGTCTCTTTCAAGTGTTTCTCCATCGTAGTAGCTCAACTGCAGGCCCCTTCGAGCAGCCTCCTTTTCTCTAATGAGCTTATGCATCTCTTCTTTCAATCATCAGCATTACCTTCATCGAAAGAGTTAAACAGAGGGATTCGGGAAGGAGGGGAAACCGATCGGGGCCTCCCTGGTCGACCGTTGCCCTTTGGTTTGGGGAGGTCCCGGCGGGCCTACCCCTTCATCCGTTAAAATAAATAAATAATTTTAAAAAAAAATTACCAAAAGCGACTTCGTTTTGGAAACTCTGATTAAAAATAATTTTTTGACCTCATTTTTCTAACAAGGCAGCTACGTTAGACATTCGTTAGCGACATTGACGAGGATGACGAAATTAATAGACGAAACTCCAACATTTAGGCCAAATTGGTGGCAAAAATTGAGGAGGGACTAAAGTGATGGCTTGAGAAAAGTAAAAGGATCACCATGACAGTTTTAGAAAGTCATATTAGAAAATTATTTTTTTGACACCGTTTTGTCCAACCAAACAGCTACGTCAGATATCCATTAGTGACATTGACGGCTGGAACTAAATTGATTGACGAAATCCCAATGTTTAAGCGAAATTGATGGCAAAAATTAATGAGGGACTTAAGTGGTGATAAAGTGCAAGTAAATGGATGACAGTGATAATTTTCTCTATATTATAATGTTTGAATTGTCAAGCATGAGTCAGGCCTTAGGACGGCTGTCTTGTTCCTACTTAAGTTGGGAACCAAACCACCACCATAGCCCACAAAGTTTAATTTAGCTCAATGGAGTCCTCCACCGGAGCCCCACAAAGCCCACGGATGGAAGAGGAATTGCCGGTTGTTCTCGTCCATCGCCGGCCTTCCGCCACCTTCGTCATTCCCCTCAAGGCCCGCCTGCAGGCCCACTTCCGGGTCCTCGACCCCTGCGACTCGGCCGATGACTCGCACACCTTCCTCGCCCGCCACGGCCGCTCCGTCCGTGCCCTCCTCTGCGCGAGCCTCGCTCCCCTTCCCGCCGACACCCTCGAGCTCCTCCCATCCCTCGAGCTCGTGGTGATATCCACGGCCGGCATCGACCATGTTGACCTCCGGTTCTGCCGCCGCCGCGGCATCACCGTCACTAATGCCAGCGCCGCCTTGGCAGAGGACGCGGCCGACCACGCCGTGGCCCTTCTCATCGACGTCCTCCGGCGGATCACCGCCGCCGACCGGTTCGTCCGTGCTGGGTCGTGGCCTGTGAAGGGCGAGTACCCTCTTGGATCCAAGGTTGGTTCTCTCTTGGTCAGAGTAATACATTTGACTTGAGAAATGATCAGGTGCTCTGAGCCTACCAATTTAGCTATGGAAAAAGGGTTTATGGTAATTTCATCATTTCATTGACGAAGACAAGTTTGGGCTTGCTAAGGCCGACTGATGGATTAGTTATGGTTTCTTCTGATCTGAGATTCAAAAGCTTTTGACTCGGGCAAGTTTGGGGATCATTTTAGGTGACTGTTAGTTGATGGATACAACCTGTGGTTATCGTACATGCTGACTTCGTGATTGATTCTTTTGGTAACAATTTCCTTTCTCTATTCTCATAGTCAAAAATCGAAGTTTCCCTATATAGGAATGTTTGCTAATTGAATGATTATCTTGTCATGACTCCATTCCATTCTCCGGAACCAAATATGGCTTTCGATTGAAGTAGTGTCAGTTGATCATACATTTCTTGCTTTAATCATCTAATTGAGACTCCAATGATCGCAGCTACGCGGCAAACGAGTTGGGATCGTGGGGCTAGGAACAATCGGCTCTGGCATCGTGAAGAGGCTAGCTGCCCTTGGCTGCATCATCTCCTACACCTCGAGAAGCAAGAAACCCACCGTCCCCTTTGCCTATATCGGGAACGTCGTGGAGCTCGCCTCTAACAGTGATGCCCTCATCGTCTGCTGCCCCCTGACCCAAGGAACCCACCACATCATCAGTGAGGAAGTCATGAGAGCCCTTGGAAAGGGAGGAGTAGTCGTGAATGTGGGCCGCGGGGCCCTCATAGATGAAGAGCGGATGGTGGAATTATTGGTTCGTGGTGAGCTTGGTGGGGCTGGGCTCGACGTGTTCGAGAACGAGCCTGACGTGCCCAAGGAGCTGTTGGAGTTGGACCATGTCATCCTGACTCCTCACTCTGCTGTGACAACTCCTGAGTCATTCCGGGCTGTGGAGGATCTTATCGTGGACAACTTCATCGCTTTCTTCTCGAACAAGCCCCTATTATCAGTCGTGCAGTTATGAATGACGCTTTTTTACACATATTTACTTAGTCGGAATCCTCAAAGGACTCTGTAATAAAGCTTTCGGTTTCAAATTGAAGAAATATGTCGATACCAGCTCATTCACTTTGATCAACCTGCCCAATTCACTTTACGGATCAATGCTTCTTCATTTTCTGCAAACCAGAAGGTGTTGACATGAGCGATTCCAGAAAGGTCAGGGGGTTCAGTTCAATTTATGTAGTTTATATGTTCGTCGATTGTGCAATTGTTCCGATTTCATCTGCGAAAACATCACCTTTCTTTGCCTCACAGTTCTCCAGATGAGGTAATATCTATTTGAAACATTCCCTGTATTTCGGTGCCATTCTTTGCAAGGTAGGTAAAACATCGGTTCTCATGCCCTGGATCTGTTGAATCATATATCGGTGTACCATTGAATTAACAAGCACTAAAGACGCCTATAACTCGGTAACTTGCGGAGTGTCGAACACGAGAAAGTTACTTGCCTTTGATCAAGTTAAAGAACAAACTACATGTTTCTTTCTTGCCGGATAGGGCGCAATGCTCATTGATTTAGTTGAGAATACCTAACCATTAAATTGAGATGCAAGTAAATTCGATTGAATGTCAACAAGAATGAAGAAAAAAACAGCAACTCAAATTTCCAGTGAAGAAAGCTGAGTAGAAGAGCTTTATTTAACGAAGCATGTATGGAGAGGACCCAAACAGCCCAAATATCGACCAAGACATTACGGAAACCAGACCACATGCTATCAGTTCATAAGACAACTTAGAAAGTCCCATGACAGTTCCTGACCAGATCCATGAAACTATAGAACATGCTGAACATGCTCATTTATTAGATTTTTCCTCTGGGTTATTCTTCCTGAAGAGCTTGTGCTCGATATGCTGGGCGAAGGTGCGGGAAGGGAACTGGGCGGGCTCTGCCTCAGTGACAAGCTCGGGCAGCGGCTTCAGTATGATCTTCTCCCTGGGTGGCTCACAGAACACCGCCCACGAGATCCTCACCTTCTCCTTGTTCACAAGCCCACGGTGGAGGATGCTCTTGTACTTTCCGTTGCTGAGGATCTCGATTGTGTCCCCAATATGCATGATAATCGAGTTCGGAACGCACTTGGCGGTCACCCACTTACCCTTGTAGAAGAGCTGCAGGCCCGGGACCATGTTGTGGAGGATGAAGGTTAGGGCGCTGATGTCGGTGTGTGCCTCCACGCCGAGGGCCAGCTCCGGCTGCGGGCACTTCGGGTAGAAGTTGATCTTCATCTGCAGCAGCATCTCCTCAAGCCCGCCAACTTCCTTCTCCAGCCTGCCTTCCTCCAAGCCCAGCCCAAGCGAGAGGGCCGAGAGCACTCTCGTCGCCAATGCCCGTAGCAGCCTTGCATACTCTGCGGTCGCGGCCCTGCATGGGATGACCAATTAATAAGTACATTGAAATGCTGAGTACGTTAAGTAAAAGTGGTACTGTAGTTATAGTGATCGTGGAAATTACTTACTTGTAATCACTCGGGATCTTAGGCCAGATCGATATGTTGCGTTTGTCCTCCGGGAACACGAGGTGGAAGAAGTAGTCCTCCCACTCGAGCTGCCCGCTGGCATTGTTGGCGAGCTTGCTCCCATACCCTTGGATCCTCCCCGAGGCCTGGTCGTTCGCGTACTTCTCCTTCTCCTCAATGGGGAGGTTGAAGAACTCCTCCCCGGCCTTCTTGACCCGCTCAATGAGGTTGTCAGGGATCCCGTGGTTCACGAGGTGCATGACGCCCCAGTCAGCGGCGGCCTTCTTGAGCTCGGCCCGGCACTTCTCCCGGACAACCTCGTCCTCTGACTCAATGTCCCTTAGGTCAATGGTCGGGACCTGAGGGCCCTCATCCCTCTTCTCCTCCTCGAAGACATTTCCGATGCTAGTGAGCTCCTCCTCCGGCCTCACGTACTCCTTCGGGATTGACTGGATCCCGCTGCTCGCCAGGCTCTCGACTCTCGGGATCACCGTGGCCACCATTTTAATTATCTTATCGAGCACGAAGAAAATCTCTCTTACTATGTGATGAATGAATGTGAAGTATAGGCAAATGCTTAATTGACCGGCAAGTTAATGTGTCGACGGGCTTTTATAGGATTGATTTGCTAATGTTGTAAACTTAAAATTGAAGGGAGTTGCGGGTAAGTAAGGGCACGTGAGAGGGGAAGAATTGAGGCATTGAGGTGCCATTGTGAGGTTGTGAGAGGTCCAAGGGGGTGGCAGGTGGGCTGACTGTAAGGTTTCAGCATGGGGGGATGAGGGGCTCAACCTCCACTTATATATGGAGGAGAAGGAGATGATTAATCATGCATGATCATGCCCGCCATTAATAATAGATATTTACTACTTTTCTTGTATGATTTGTTCCCATTTTAGAAGAGAGATCACCCACCGAAAAACAAAGAAAAAGAATAGATCAAGTTCGAGAACGTCCCAAAGTTTATTTGAAGAATAATTAAGGGCTAGGAGTCTCTCGATCGATTATCTCTCATTGGTTCACACCTAACCATAATGATGTATACTATTACAATTCTCGCTTGGTTCATTGTCTCAGGACCGGGATAATGAGTTACAGTAAGTCTTATGGAGAGCCTTCGAACATGTGATGATGATTGCCTAACCAAGGTTTTGCCTAGATATAGTTGGACGACTACATATCGACCCCCCACTACGGCAATGCGTGCGTTTTTTTGTGTCTCCAAGAGCTTAATGCTCAGGCTTCGGCCCCTAAATTCATAAAAAGAAAAAAATAAAGAGCTTAATGCATCTGATTATGATCAGATCGTTCTCCTTTGGCTCAACAGATTGAATTGAAAGAAAGATTCGCGTTATATACTTATAAGGTAGATATTTGGCATCTTCTCATGAATGTCAATATTTCTATCTTTTATTTTTATTTATTTATTTCGTACGAAGAGGAAAGCCCAATAAACTTCATCACTCACATGTAGCATTCTATTATTTCTTTTTCGGTGGAAAAAACGTTTTATTATTTCTGATAAGACTTACTAATTTTGGTGGTCCCACGTCAAAAAAAAAAAGGAAAAAAATCTGGATATACAAGAGGAGTGGAATCCACTGCATCCTAGTAGTTTGAAATTTTAGAATTGAAAATGAGCCTAGTTACAAAGAATTATCGTGCCTAAGAAATATATAGCTACTAAGAAACCAACGTCAAGTATAATTTCATCTTTAAACAAAATAAAAGCACTAATTTTATCTCAATGGAAAAAAAAAGACGTGCATTCCAAATGAAAATTAGGAGTCTTAGCGAAAATTTTTAGGTATCATACATGTTCGACTTCATCTTTCCCTACCTAGACGGACCTATGCATATATACATCAGTGCTGATTAGGATATCTATACATGTAGTCTACAAAATTGTTCGATACGTTATAACCGATTCATCCACCAAGATCATGTACTACAATGGGACATAGAAAAGTCTGAGATTCTAGCATAATTCCATCGTTGTTGCCCTCAAGTGTCATATATCGTACATTCATGATTCGTGTATATCACGTATATGTCAATGTCATCAACGACATTTCCGAGATCGCCACACAATGGACCTCTTGCTGGCCCCAAAAATGGGTATACACTTAAAAAAATTAGTATCACCAAATTACCTCTCAACTTGAAAATTCAATTTCGAATTTTAACTATATTTTCTTAAGTGATGTTTACTATGAATTTAATTTGTTATTTAATTACTTAAATTTGACCGCACTACCATGTATTTTCAATTTTCGGTCTTTTTATATTCATCACCTTGTATATATTGGAATTTTACGAGGGCAGAGGTCGTAAGTGCGGTTGGTGGCTCGTGTTCTTGGGCAACCATCGTTCAGACTTCAATCTGCCTCAGTCTCTTTGTCTCATCTAACAATTGGGAGGGAGAGAGAGACAAAAAGGAGAGAAGGTTCTCAAAATCAAGAATATCTGTTAATAACTTGCGGAGATGGCAATGGCGTTTTTGCTCGAGTAAAAAATCTTAAACGGGATTGAATAGGGTGTAGCGCAGTGAAACATGACTTCGCCTGATAATTAACATGTTTTAGATTCGATACTTCTAGTGGGCCTATCCGTGTCTCTTTATTAACTATTAAAATTTTTATTTTGTTTCAAATAAAAATATGTAAAAATAAAAAAAAGTAAAAATTTGGAAAAAAAAATTTTAATTTTTTTTTTAATTTTAGAAAAAAAAAAAAAATTTTAAAAAACTTTTAAAAAGAATTTTAAAGAAAAAAAAAAAACTTTTAAAAATAATTTTAAACTTTTAATTTAAAATTTAAATTTAAATTGTAAAATAATTTTTATTATTTTAAATTTAAATTAAAATTAAATTTAAGCATTAAATTTAAAATTATTTTTAAAATTCTTTTTAAAAAATTTAAAAATAATAAAAAATTATTTTAAAAATTTTAAAAATTATTTTTTTATTTATTTTCTAAATTTTTACTTTTTTGTTTTTTTAAATTTTCTATATTTTTATTGAAATTTTTCAAATTTTATTTTCTTTTAAATGACGTGGCGCACTGTGATTGGTTGTACGTAACAAAAGTGACACATAGGACGCGTCATGTCAGCAAAATGCTAACGGCGTCAGGGGCAATTGACGATATGTACTACATTGAAACGGTTTTGAAACTTTTTGTACCAAAAAAGTTACCGAAAAAATATTTTGGACCAACTTGAAATATTCATGAAACTTTTTGGACCACTTGTGTAATTTACCCTTATAATAATATAGAAATAAAAAATAGACCTCAGACCGGGCGGGAAGGGATCAACACCATTGGACTTCGACCACGTATTCTACCGGAAAAGGTCAGAAGTGTCTCGACATAATATATATATATAAGTTCAAAATGTGAAAGTTACATAATAGATTAATATAGTACGAATGTAGTCATAGAGATATATACAACGGAAAAAAAAATTTGATCATTGAAAGAAATTTATCTGTTAATAGTTGGATTCAACTCGAGTTGAATTTGTTGGATATTGTTGGACTTTCGATTATATTATTAGAGTATACACCAAAAAAGAAAATGTCGGTGTAAAAAAATATTGCCTCATCTCGTAGGTGGCACTTTAGTGCGGCGACGTGACGTCAATGAGTCTTGATTGGTACATGTATAGCTGCCAAAACTTGTTCGCGAAATTTTCGTATCCCCAATGTATTAATTTATTAATTTGTGGATCTAGATTTTCTATGCTGTAGTGACGTGTACTAATAATCAAATTCTTGAACTCACAATGTCTACCTGCCATTTTGATGATCGTAGAAATATACCCGATGAAATCTATATATAATACATAAAAGCTAAGGAGTGGAATATGAGCATTCGATTTGAGAACAGCCAGCTCTTAGTTAATCATCCATAGTTGTTCAAATTAGCCCATTCGATAACCCTCGGCTCCTGATTAACGCATCTTTCTGAGTTGCTTTTTTTTTTTATGGAAATTCGATGTATTTTGATCGAAAACTCATGCATTTAGCATATATTGGTATCATATTCAACGAATGTTAGAAATATATCTGGAAAATTTGCATGTACTAATGTATAATTAAAAAATTTGAAAAATTGAAAAATTTTATCAATAATCAGGAAGAACAACTCGAACTACGTGATATTTTCCAAGTTTAGTGTACTGATTCCCTATAAATACTTAATAAAATTCATTTTATCCATCGTCCTTCTATTCACTATGTTTACTATATATATATATATATATATATATCTCTACATGATATCTCTAATTTTTATGAGTATTGTCAGCACTCTATTTTGGTCCACCGGCTCTAAGGAATGATAAAATCGTCATTTCATCACCCATCGAAGGGAAGTATTTTGATTAATTGCTCAAGTATTCACGGTTTTTAAACTAAGGGGCATTTTTCTAATTTAAATTTAATTGGAAATTTTTCAGAAAAAAAATTCTACTGGACGTTTTCAGGCCGTATGCGCGTTAAATTCGAATTTCAAAATCTAGAACAAAACTCGGGACTGAAAAATATTTTTCTACATAATATCGATCCATGAATTTTTTTTTAATGCAATGATGGTCCCGGATTTATTTTTGGATGCTCGGTTGATGAGACAAGAATTTCAAGACTTATGTGCAACAATTTTGATATTTTTCAAAATTCGAGTTGATGCTTGGGATTAAAAAGTATTTTTCCACGTAATATCGATCCTTTAATTTTTCTGAATACAACGACATTTTTAGATTATTTTTCGGATGTCCATTCAAAAAGATGAGAAATTCGAAAATAATCAAACAATTACAATCGACGAGTGTCAGATGTTCAACATCGATTTTATTGAGATTCGATCTCCATTGATACAAATTGAAATTTTCATAGTGTTGATTATTTTTTCAATTTCGTGATTTCGAAATTCTTATTCTGAAAATGTCGACGGATTCCGAGAAATCAATTTTTCACCCTAAAGACGCCCGTAAGAATAATTTTAAAAAGAGAAAACTATCACTGTCATCTATCTGATTTCACACTGCCACCAATTAGTCCCTCTACTAATTTTGCCACCATTTTTACTCAAACGTTTGCCTTCCGCCTATCAATATGGTCCTCGACGTCAGTGGACACAACGGAAGTCTGACGTGGGTGCATTGCTAGACCAAACAGCGTCAGTGGATGGACTCCTCCAAATCCTCTTCCTCCTCATCCGCAGTCGCTGCCCCGCCGCCAAATCTCCTCCTCCACGCCCAGCTCTCCCCGATTGCCTCCTCCTGCCACAACCACCTCACTCCTCCACCAGTACATGAACTACACCCCTTTCTCCCTCTGCCCCTACGACCCCGTCCTCTCCGAGACACTCATCCTCCGAAGTTCTCCCTGATCGCCTCCTCCTGCCACAACCACCCCGACTAAAGGAACAACAGTATCCGCAGCAATCAACGTCTTAGAACACAAGAACTGATCCGGCCCCTTCTCAAGCCACAGGAATGCAAGTTGATCCAAGCAGCAGAGTAGCAAGTAGAGATAACTCGATCAACATCGCATCCACGTTCGCCTCTTCTAGCACGATTATAGGTCTTCTGCACCAAAATTCTATGAACTCCAGGCAAGAAAGTTCGATGGGTAACACAGGCAGTCCATATGGAGCAGTTAGTGGTGTTCATATTGCATTCAGACTGCATCTCCGAGTACCTCTACTACAACCATCCCAAAGACCCAACCCAACGCATCTCCATTTCAGTCTCCGACACCATCCTCATCTAATAACCCAAGTCGGAGTTCTGTGGACATCTTGAATTCTGTGAATTCACTTGCAAATGCATCCCTTCAACAGCAGGGAATCTTGAGCGAAGCAGATCAGAGCGAGAATCATAGCTCGGTCCAGAAAATATTGTAGGACATGATGTCTACCCCACTCAGGCTCGACATCGACATCGGCGGCGGCACTAGCTCCTTCACCACCACGATAAAGTCCCAGAACGTCACCGTCCTCGCCGGGACCACGAACATCAGCACCCCCTACAGTGAGGCCGCCGCACTTCGCGGCCTCGTCCTCCTTCGCTAAAACAATGGTGTTTGAAGGTCAAGAGCTTCTCCTGCCTCAACCAGTACAACCCCTCCCTCAGCTTTGAACCCTCCGCCACGACTCTTCCTGCTTCTCCTCCTACTCCTCGTAGCTCGACCTCCCCGTCCCCCAGCTCCTCCAGATTGCCAAATCCTTCGGCTCCGCCCTCAGGCTCAGCATCGACATCGGTGGCGGCATCGGCTCCTTCGCCGCCACGATGAAGTCCCACAATGTCACTGTTTGGTCCACGGTCAAGCTCCGTTTTCTTAGAAACGGTGCCGTTTCGAGCCTGGCACATGTTTCTAATTAAAAAACCAATTTTATTGATGTCGATTGGTCCAGCAATGCACCCACGTCAGACTTCCGTTATGTCCACTGACGTCGAGGACCATATTGATAGGCGGAAGGCAAACGTTTGTGTTAAAATGGTGACAAAATTAGTAAAAGGACTAAATTGGTGGCAGTGTGAAAGCTGAGGGATGACGGTGATAGTTTTCTTTTTAAAAAAAATAAATAAAGGAAAATCGACAGAGGGGTTGGCCCCCTTTGACCGGTTTTCTCTTATCTTTCTTTTCCTTTCCTTTCTCCTTCATCTATGTAGCTTCCATTTTTCTGCTCCATGGTCACTTTAGCAAAGAAGCAAGGAGAACAGACCCGGCTCTCTTCTTCTCAAGATCCTCTCGGTTCCTCGGCTTGGCAGGAGAATACCAGCTCCTCTCGATTTTTCTCTAACAGCTCACGGTTCACCCTCAGCTCGGCTTCCCCCAGCTCACGTCCCCCCAGCTCGACCGCTCTCAGCTAAGTGGGATCTTTCTCCCCCTTCAACCTCAGTTCTCTCAACTCACTCTCTCTCTTTCTCTCCCTAAGCTCATGGACAGAAGCCTCCCTGGCCTCAGCTCGACTACACACGGCCGACTCTCTTTCTCTCTCTCCCTATCTCACGACTAACCCCTCACCTCACAACACAGCACTTGCCCTCAGCTCGCCTCTCTCTCACGGACCAACTCTCAACTCCCTTTCACTCCCTATCCCTCAGTTCAGACGCCCCCAGCTCCTCTCTCCCTCCCTCAGCTCTTCACACTCTCGAAAAAAAACCCTAACCAACTCCCTCGACTGACTCTCTAGACCTCTCTCTCCCTGGCAGTCTCTCTCTCTCGGTCCCTTTCCCACGAAACCTCTCTCCCTCAGCTCGAACCCTCGCCTCTTCAACTATCCAGCTCACGCCCTTCCCCGAACTCCCCGGCCATCTCCTCCTCAACTCATTTCCCGCAGCCAACAAGCAAACCACTCTCAACCCTCGATCATTATCACCTTTCACCCCATTCATCCTTCTTGCTCCTCTCTTGGCCCTCTACTGCTGTCATCGTTGTTGCTGTGTTGAGGAGTTGTTTCCGAGTTGCTGTGTTCGTGTTTCCCGGGCTCTTTGACGTTGTTTTTCTCTTTTTCCCATTGTCATTGCAAGTGGCCGCTCATTCTCGGGCTCTTGAGCCAAGATATCCTTCATCTTGACTACTGCGGTATCGACTGGTGCAATTACTTGCCACTCCTCAACACTTACTCGGGATTCTTGAGCTGTATTGGGGACGATCAGTTGCTCAAGGATCCTTGACAGTCCCGTTCCAGCCCTTATCCGAGTGTTCTTGAAGCTTTACGGGCTCATCCCGACATTAACCCGAGAAAGGTATATTTCCTTGAGTTTAGCGGCATATGTGTAGGGCTTTGTTTCTCGCTTGATTCGATGTTTGCATGGATGATGACCATGAAATGTGTGTTTTAATCGATAATAGACGTGAACCGGCTTAATGATAAAATTCGGACTTTAAAAAAATCGTAACATGTAACGAAAATCAACTCAAGCATGAAATGGATTCAATGAAAATCGAGATTAAAATTTGTTGCATGAAATAAGAATGAATCCACATGAACGGGACTCCATGTGCACTTGGCTTTAAGGAATAAAACCGATTAAATACACCAAAACTAGCTTAATTGATCACTCGGACTTAAAACCGATAAATTAAATTTTATCGCGATCATTTTTGCCTATATTCATGCACTTTGGAATGTTTAAATGCATTTTTTATTGAAACCTCACACGAATCGGTTTAATCACGTAAAGTCGATTAAATAAATTAGACTTAATTCCATGACGGTCAAGAATTAGAATTGTTATCTGGCGGTCGACCAATGGTCGTCTCGATGGCTCGAGACCCGTAAACTAAAGCATTCGACAAATTTTTAATCAACTAAATAATTCCACACACAGATAATCGGGACATTTCACTTGGCTAAATTAATCAACTCGGCCTTTAATAAATTGCACGAACCGGTCAATAATCTGTAATCACGTCGACGATTCAAGAACTGTTGGCCATGCCCTTTTAAAACTCACAATTTCAAAAGCACCGAAACACATGGCACGCGTAGCATGGATATCTAGGGAGTACTCATGTATCTTAACTTGAGTTTAGGCTCGATTTCAAACGGCTCAAGTCGGGATGCACGAGTCCTTCTTGGACCACTTCCGGGCGGAACGACCGGTTTCTCGGCTCTTTCGGGGTCATCACAACCCCGAGGGATCCATCGACACCGACTACCAACTTCTGATAGTTTGTGTCATGCGGTCTCGATTTTTCATACACACATGCATTTTCCTGTTCAATGACATGACCACCGGTTCTTGACCCGCTGATACCTTAGACATTAGGATGACCGAAACATACCGAATAGGAAAAGGGGCAGGCGCCTGTCAACGTGCAATGGTCACTCGTACACCCCATCTTTTCTATTTGTATGTTTATGTTATCCTAGTGTAGATTCGGGCACTTACGAAATCGGATTAGAGGTACTAGCGGGGACGGCCTGTGAAAGGTCATGTGCAGAGACCTTGGCACCCTCGTGGTGTTTTATGCCCCAATTTCCCTAAATTTGTTCTTAAAACGGGTCAAAATACGAAAAACAGATTAATCTCAAACTCGATTTAATCAAACGCAGGCAAATAGTTAAGCAAAGGTTTAGGTTTCAAGCGAAAACACACCTTTGTCATAATCTGTAAAAGTTACATTATCATAATACATAACAAATTTAAAAGCAACTCACACATGCGAGACTTGACTATGGACATCATGCATGTCGGGTCTTTTAAAGTACCGTCAAATGGTACATACCCTCCCAGAGCGGTTCATGACCGATTCACATTGAATATATCACCCCATTTTTCTCTTTATGGTAGGATTTACTTGCCAAGTGACCCCGGTTCATAACCTGATAAATCACATGAACCCAGTAATAATACACAATTTGTATGTTTTCTTATGTATTAATTTGTTTTTGTCTGTTTTTCTCTATTTTCTTGAGGGTCGAGCTCGACTCTTTAGGATACGATTCACACGAGGTCCAATGCCCCTAATCATCGACCATGGGGTCTAATGCCCCCACACACCCGAGTGCGGAATGAGGTCCAAAATCGAGTCACCATTTTGACCCAAGTGCTAGCCAAGTGGGGGATGACTTGGGTTGAGAGGTGTGGAATGATGTTAGACAATTACCTGAGAGCACGACCGGTCCTCCAGTTATCTTGAGGACCATTTGGTTCTCGTAGGACCCGCTGGTTCGGTCGAACCCGACCCCTAACTCTTATGAGCCCGTGTCGCTTTAATTTTGGTTTTCCTAAATGCACGATGAGCCTGAGCTAAATAATGGCCGAACGTGAACCGACCGAGATCCAATTATTGTAATTTGTATTTGTACTTATTTGAGAGAATAATGTAATGATTTATTTTATACATTTATTCATGTAAGAATCTCAGTCAGTGAGTGAACGGTCTGAGTGCTGAATCGGTCGAATCGACCTACTTATCTAGGGACGAGTAAACCCAATGCCTTGCGGTTTCTATTCGCGCGGGAAGTCAACCATCACGGTCCGATGAACCGTTTAACGAGGATAGTGAACTGATTCCTCGATGTACAAGCCTAGTCCTCTCTCGAACTCTTAGCCCGAATCAATTGTTTACTTCGAATTTACGGTGTCAAAACCGGTAAGATGAGCACAGCCTAATCATGCAGTAAATAAATAAAAGTGGCAAGCCCTAGGCAAATAGAAAACCGATATGGCATGCACGATATAGGCCCGCGCGTAGCAGAACCCCCAAATCCGGAACTCCTTATTCCACAAAATCAATGCCTTAGCAAACTAAGTGTATCTCATACCCCTAGACCCGTGCAACTTACCGATCTTCAACCTCCGGGTTGTAAATAGGTAAGTGGCGACTCATTCTCATGCTTGTCTATCATGCGTCCCCTACGGGAATGTGGACACTCCCAAGCTGTGCGATTTGTCGCATGCATGCAGGCTTCGACGAGATAAAATTTGGGTCTTCACGAGTATTTATACATATTTATAGAATTGCATTCTCTATAAGTATATTGTTTGCTTTCTATATCTAAAGTACGTATTTGTTTATTGTTTATTTTTATATAGAGAAGCAAACGCCCAAAGCGCAGATATCAACTAGTTAATTTTCAATTTAGGTGGCCTTGGACAAACTTAACGTCATCTCATGTTTCATTGTATATAAAATAGGGGTATTTACCTAAAATGGCCCATGATTTGCCCGTTTTGTCAAATCTATCCTATGCTTTTTTTTGTCAAATCTATCACATGGTTTACTTTTTGCATCAAATCTATCCCGGTGTTATCTTTTCCGTCGACATCTAACGGCCGTGCTGACGTGGCACGTGGAGAGATAGTGGGCCACACTTGCTACGTAGGCGTCACGTCAGCACGGCCGTTAGATGTCGACGGAAAAGATAACGCCGGGATAGATTTGATGCAAAAAATAAACCATGGGATATATTTGATAAAAAAAAACATATGATAGATTTGACAAAACGGACAAACCATGGGCCATTTTAAGTAAAAATCCCTATAAAATAAGAAGAATTTTACTTATTCTACATCACAAAGATGCCAAGAAAAACTGATAAAATTGTTATAATTAAAAATAATTATGATAATTTCTCATGTGATTATGTTGGACATTTTACTGGCCTATGAAGATTTAAACCCATCTATAACTCGAAAATTTAAATTGATAAGTTGTTGAATCCAAACCTCATATAAACTTTTGAAATTCCTCTCATATTTCTGGTTTGGGACAATCCAAATTGTCCCTATTTCCAACAAATTAATGATTATTTCTTCGTATGATACGTAATGCAATGAAACTACAAAAGATCTTCTCAAAACGGTCATATATTTTTAAAAAGATTATGCATATTTTGGATGACTGTAAGTAGAAACTTCGTAATAAATATGCAGCAGATAGATTTGGCTTTTTCTCGACATAGATGATCACTAATCTGTGGGCATTAACAGAGCAGTTTTCAACAACGAATTGAAGGGGGGACGTCCTTGTCATGGATCAGTTGCTTCACCTGGATGAGCTTTCACGGCCATCGTTTTTGGTTGCATAAAAGTTGAGCATGGTGGCATGAATTTTATACTGGACTAGCTCCTAAAATATATGGTCACGATGCCGAACACGTACTGTATGTATGCTTGAGGGCCGTGACATAGGGCAAGATAGATAAAATATATAACTTAATAGCCCTAATCAAGTCTAGTTAGCAAAAGTTAGGTGGTATTTAATTACTTAAACTAAGAGCTGAAACTGAAATTCCAGCACTTAATCCTATTCAGTTTAATAACGCTAAGGCCCAGGGGCAAGACGTAGGGAGGTAGTAAAATTTAAATGGTGTTTGATAATTATTTAAAATTAAGAATTAAGATTAAAATTTCAGTACTTTCATTTAGCTTATTTCTTTATTCGGCTATAAAACGAGGTCCATGAGTTCAACGGAAGATCTTTAATCGCAGGTCGAAAGCAATGTCAATCACATTCAACTTGCTTATTAAACATATTATTTTTTTGGTAGAATTGATAAACATCATATAAATAGACTTGACGTATAAAGTCAAGCAAAAGAAAACCTCTTAATTATTAAAAAAAAGTGAGACACCCTACTTATTTTTATTCTAAATTGTTTAGCTGTTTAACTATTTTTTAAAATATAAAGTGGTTATTTAATATGTGTCTTTAATTGTAAAAAGTCCCATTAACCCCACTGAGAGAGAAAGCACATTGTTAGTGGCCGACTTTGGGGCCTCCAAGTCGTCCTCTTCGCTCCTGTTTTAAAGGGAGAGAGAGAGGTGGAAAAGTCGAGGTTGCGGTTGCTCATCATTGACCGCCGCCGGCTAAGGAGAGATTAGGGGTGGCAATGTGCGACGTTTCATGTTCAGGTGGTTCGTGTCTAAAAAAGTGCGTGTCAAAACGTCTAGTCCCGAATTCGACACGTTCATTAAACCGATTGAGATATGAAAAACACACAAACGATTCTTTTATTTTTAAGTTGACACTGACGCAATACATTTAATCCATTTAATTAAGTGTGCCTAAATATGTACATTAGTACACACCTGCTCTTTCACATAAATATAATCATTTTGAATTCTCAACATGATTAAAATATATGCTCATCCATTTTATATAGGGAAAATGACATTGTACATCATAGTTTGAAAACTCATTTCACAATGCATCATATTTTGAAAAATTAACATAGTGCATCACGAAAATTTTAAAAATTTTCACCGTGCATCATTTCCGTTAACTGATGGACAGAAAAATGATGTGGCACGTGAATTGGACAAACGGTGCCAATGTGACCGTGCCAACTCAGTTTGTGGGTCCCACTTCCTTATTTTCCCCAGCCCCAATTCTCTCTTTCCCGCCCTTCTCTAGAACAGAGTGTCTTTGCATCTCCTCTCACAAATCAAGAGCTGAGTTGATCAAAACCATAAATCTTCAATGATCGGAGGAAGGATCGACAGAATTATGAGGGAGAAAGCAGTCGATTGTTGGCTGGTATGGACTACTTGCGAGAAGAGGAGCAACAACTGGTAAATGCAGGAGCAGATATAATGATTAATAACAGATACTGCCTTATTCCATTTGCATGTGGACGATCTGAGTTGGTGTTGATTATGGCATTACAGTTCATGATGGTACATAAAATCATTTTTTTAGTTGCAAGAGGGGCAAAACTTGGATAAAGTTGGAAACTTGGAGCAGTTGGGGCCTGTCAGTGAATCGTGTCCTTCTCATCCCAACAGAGGAAGACAGTGTAAGTTCAAAATCATAACTTGATCAACTAGTTTGGCGTGGTTTATTTGTCTGCTGTTAGAATAAGTGATGTTTGTTGTTGGTTCTATACTTTCAGTGAACTTTTGTTTGGCTATTATAGGGTGGGAACTAAGTTTGGTATGCAACTATACTACGGAGGCCACATGAAACTAGCTCTACCAGTTAAGTACATAGGGGGTACAAGTTGTATATTAACTGTGGATAATGATACAATATCGTAGCATGAGATGAAGGGACATCTAAATGACTTTGGCTACAAAGAACCAAATAGAATGTGGTATTTACTTCCTGAAAGTAATTTAGATGCTGATTTGGTTGATATGAACATTGATCCTGATGTGATGTCTATGGCTGAGGTTGGATTGAAATATGAAATAGTTACTGTGTATACTGAAGCAGATAGGATGGAAGATAGTAGTGATGATGGTATGGACGCAAGGGTAGCAGGCGATGGTGATGAGGATGACACTAATGATGATGTTTGGGAAGTAGAGGATGTGAAGAGGATGAGACTGAGAAGGATGACTCTGAGCTATGTGGGTATGAAGGTGTTAGTGATATCATCATTGATTGTCTTTTACCTATAATGATGATGTGCATAAATGTGAATCACGTGCTTAGGCAACCATTCATGACTAGTTATGTTGGCAGGTATAGTGGGCAAATATCCACAAGAAGAGACCAACAAGTCCATCAACCTAGAAGACCCTTGACCAGAGCACGAAGAAATGCACTGGAGTCAGCCTTTGCTAAGGATGACCTGTGCAAAGAAAAACATGATTAGCTTCAGTTTATGTGAGGTCATTTTGTATAACTTATTGCTGTTATTTATAGGACAAGTTGATGCTTTGATTTAGGCTAATTTGTGTAAGTTTTTGGTGTAGTTTCTAAGACAAATGAATGGCTTGGTTCTAACTATTTTGTGTATCTTTTGTTGTACAGTTTATGGGAGTAGTGGATGGCTTGGTTTCACCATCTTTTCATGACTGTCTTTGTTGGTGCATGAATACTTAATAGATTAATACAGTCTCTGTTGTGTCCCTTTTCATGACTGTCTTTTGTGTCTCTCTTGTTATGACAATATTAATACTGTTTTTATCAGTAGTATTGTTTGAGGAATGGATGAAACTTCACAAGTACCTATTGAGCAGACCAATGGTACAAAAAGAGGCATTTTATCTATTACAAATCAGTACATAAAGTCATGAAGAATGGTACAGAAAGTACCAATTTATACATTTTTCCAACAGTACACAAAGTTGTCTTGCCAACATTGGCAGCACATACACCTAAACCAAACAAATACAACCAAATCAGTACAATCTTCACTACAGCAGAACAGTGCTTTTGTCACAGCAAATATAAGGATTTTTCACTTTTTATGCCTACATAGACCCAAACCAATACAATCATACACATAAGAATGATCAAAAGTACAGCTTTCATCGACCATATCTTGTTCCAATTTGACTTTGCATCTTCTAGTTGCAACCTCATTCCCAAGATCTCTTTCTCCATGTTATCATTTCTTCATTTCAATACTTCCACCTTATCCTCAACTATCGATAACTTAACAAGCAAAATCTCATTCTTTTCTTTTATCAGCTTTAGCTCTGTTACAAGGCATTCCTTCTCCTTAATCAAACACCTAATAACATCCTTTGTGTGTTTTGTGTCCTCATGATCATACCATTCAAAATATTTGCAATCATCATCTTACCAAAACAACCAAACTAGCAAGCATCATCATCATATTATGATGCATTAAACCAAACTCACAAACTCACTGTCATATCATGATACATTATACAGAACCTTCAAGCATAATCGAGCTAAAGAGAAATCGAATCGAGCTCAGGAGAAATTGATAAATCAGCAATGCTTACAAAACTTCCAAAATTTGCATCGCATGAATCTTCTCCCTGGGTTCTTCTCATTCCATGAAGTCAACATTACAGCTTTAACTCCATGATGACATTCATTATCACCTCGAGACACACTAGACGATATTGAAAAAGCTTCCCTCATCTCAATCGATCCACTTGAAACCATTTCTTTGACAGCAATTATGCTCTGTACTATGCAACAACTAGCAACAGAGGAAGCAAAATTAACATTATAAAACGCAAAGGATCAGTCATCACCACTTATTTTTCCCGATACCATATGAGAAAGACAAACGGAGCATCGACCTCAGGATCACCCATCACCACTTCTCTTTACCGATTGCAAGTGAAATTAGGGGAAATATAGATGCAAACAAAGCATTGAAAATGAAATGAACTATACCAGCTGAGGAAGACAAATGAAGCATCCATCTTTTTGTCGCCGATTACCTCTTCTATGAAATTGGGGGAATGGGCGAATTGGACTGAAATTTGGGGGAATTGAACCCTAATTGAGGGAAATGAACCCTAATTGGAGGAATTGAACTTAATAGGCATTGAAATGAAACGCACTATACCAACTAAGGAAGACAAACGAAGCATCCATGGGTTTGCCGCCGATTACCTCTTCTCTAAAATTGGGGGAAATGGGCGAATTGAAGTTCGATTTGGGGAAATTGAACCCTAATTGGCGAAATGAACCCTAATTAGACGAATTGAACCTAAGACCATTTAATTAGGGTGGGGGAAGAAGGGAGTGGGACCCAGATGTTGAGTTGGCATGACCACATTGTCACCGTGTGTCCAATTAACATGCCACGTCAGCTTTTCGTCCATCAGTTGACGGAAATGATGCACAGTGAGAATTTTCAAATTTTTCGTGATGTATCATGTTAATTTTTCAAAATATGATGCACTATGATACTTGTTTTCAAACTGTGATGTGTTCTGGAATTTTCCCTTTTATATAAAATATACAAAATCCTAGAGTGTAACTTCTATTTCATATAGTATCTAATTTCTATTTTTCTTTTGAAAATCCTCAAACTCTTATAAAAAAAATCTACCAAATTCATAAAATTTTAAGATTTGCATTATCCTAGATATTTGATTAATTTTTATAATATGAATGTACATATTCATTTTATTTATAAAATATTATATTTCTTATAATATAGATATAGATATTCACATAATAATTGATTATAAACTTCACTAAAAGTTATTTTTCTCTTAAGAGTTATTAGCTAAAAAAACAGAGAGAATAGAAACTTTCAAAAGATCAACAAACAAACGACAATGAATTTTAAAAAATAAAATAAAAAAGAAGAGATTTACTTGTTTAGATTCATAATCTTAGTATACCTGGAAACTAATGAAATAAATAATAAATAACAATATGTCCTCTTCACCGAGTATCATCCAATCTAATTCAAACAACAAAATGAACTTCTTACTATTGTGTATGAAATACGAAATTTACCGAGAAAAAAGTAGGATTAATGCAATGAACTTTCTAGCAATCTTTGTATCTTGAAGGAATATGGGCTATCACCAAAATAATTGAAAGAGAATATGTATATATAAAAAATAAAATAAAATAAAGAAGAGATTTACTTGATCATATTCATAATATTAGTATATGTGGAAATTAATGAGATAATAATAAATAACAATGTGTGCCCTTCGCCTAGTACATCCAATCTAATTCAAACAAAAAAAAGAACATTTTCTAACCATTGTGTATGAAATACAAAATTCACCGAGAAAAAAGTAGGATTAATATACCATGAACTTTCTCTAGCAATCTTCATCTTGAAGGAATATGGGCTATCAGCAAAATTTGACACAAGATGAAAGAAATTCCCATTTCGATTTATAATTTCAAAATTTTTATAATAAATTAATTAAATTCAATAAGAGTTCTATCATATATATCATCAACTATATCATATATAGTTATAGTGAAGGAATATTCTCGATTCTCACAAGATAGAATCATTTTTTTTATAATACTCACTCCTTATTTTATTAGTTAATAATCCCAATGATTGGATCCACCAACCATATGCTTATTCTGATAGAAAATGAAATATTCAAATGATTTTTCATCGAATGACTATTCATCTATTGTATTTTCATGGAAATTGGGACAAGAACTGCCCCGTTTGGATTGAGAGTTACTTGATTTTAACTTTAACTTTAACTTTAACTCAGCACACTACACAACAAAAATACACATTTCCCAATTCAAAAATTTTAACTTTAACTTTAACTCAACACACTATACAACAAAAACACACGTTTCTCAAGTCAAATTTATAATCACATCTCATTTGTCATTTTCCACAATCAAAATCAAAATCAAAGTAACTTTAACTCTGAATCCAAACGGCCCCGAAAACTCTATAGAAAAATGGTGGTTCAATTCGATGTTGTCTAAGGGGAAATTAGAATACATGTATGGCCTAAGTAAATCAAGCGATAGGCTTGGCCCTATCGAAAATACCAGTCTAAGTGAAGATGCGGTTATAAATGATACGATTCACAGTTGGGTGCATAATAAATTCTTTAAAAAAAGTTTAAAATATATGGAGAAAGAAAATTAAAAAATATACAATAATTAATAATTTTCAATAAATATAATTAATTTATCTAAATCTCCTACTCACTATATATAATAATTAAAAGAAAATTTTAAAAATATGGAAAAAATTTTAAAAACAAATAATTATAATTAAAAATATTTATTAATGTACATAAATCTCATACTAAATACAATTAAGACAAATTTTGATATTCTTACGAAAATTAATTAAAAAATATATAATTCATCATAAAAATTAAACACATATATGTACGAGCATATTGAAAAGTAATATTTAACGTGTTAAAAATAAGAATCATGAATCATACCAATGTTTACCTTTTAATAAATTCTAAAACAATAAGAAATATATAAAAAGAATACGTGAAAAATCGAGTTAATATACATATATAAAAATATATCATGTCTCATTATATATAACAATAACAATCCTTACCCATGAAGGAAGATTATATAAATTGAAAAAAAATGATATCTTATAGATTAATAACAATATTTATCCAGAAGGAAAATTTCATAAATTTAAAAATAATATAAAATATATAAAATAATATAATTATATATAATACAAACTAAAATTGTGAAAGAAATTAAATAAATTTACAAGACATAATAAGAATGTTGATTATAAAATTATAATTGAACTATCCAAAAACACTCATGCAACTTTATTGAAAATTGATTATTGAGAACTTTTATTTTCAATAATAATAATAATAATAATAATAATAATAATAAGTAAATTAATATCTTAAACTGTGATAATTATTATTCGTATAAAATATAAATATATGAACACAAACTTGTGTAATGCACGGGATTGAACACTAGTAGGTATCTATAAGTGACTGACACTACCTATACATAGGAAGAATCGAAACGGATTAAATTAGTAAATTTGTCATTACATTTATTTTTGCACAGTTATTCATTCATAGGAAATTGGGAATAAATTTTAGCTTTTAATTTCTGACGTTACCTATATATGGGAAGAATTAAGCAGAGGACATTAAGAAAATTACATTTGCAATTAATTTCGCCTTTGCTATCAATTGCTCCTATTCTAAGGAAAGTTGTTTGAAAGTATATATATGAAAAATTACATTTTTAATCCTATTTATTATTTGGAATACAACTTTGTATAATATATATATATATATAGATGGGCCTAATCGTTTTTACAGAGGTCGAACTCATGTTCTTTTTACCACTACGGGTTGAATTTATTAAAATATGATTATTTAAATGGGTTCGACCTGTTTAGATACGAAATATATTTAGTATAAACCCATATATATTTGCTTAACTCAATTTCGTGATCATGTCTGCTATCATGTCGGTTCAAAAATTACTTGTCCTAGATGAGATTACCATAGAAAGTAGTATATTCGAGCTGTGCTGGCTTGTCACCACAGCCAAATTGAACGCGGAATTCCATTTTCCTCATGCACTCTCTTGTCGAGATTACCTCAATATAGAGGCATGGCAAACTTAAATGAACAAAATTTCTCTTGTTCGCACAATTGTTTCATAATTCAGCTCTCTAAAGTCCAAAAAAGTGAGAGGTAGACCTTCCCCACTCTTGACTTGGGTATCTAGTTGGGCATGGCCCATTGTACATGGCTTTTGCCCCACTAATGGGCAACAGGCCCAAGAGTAGTTATATTAGGCCTAGGCCCATATTTGGCCCAAAAGGCCCATTTCCTGGCCCATCCACTAAACGGATTGGCTTGTCGCCCGTATATTATATCGGTTCACCCGCTACTGGAAGCCGATTGACTGTGGGCCCTTCACTATCCAAATCGAATCGTATGGCCTCAGTTAGCTCCAACATCCAAGGTGGTCCATGTGGCAAAAAATATCCCGTGGGGCCCAGTTAGCCACGTGTCAGGACAACGATGCACGTGGTCAATCCAATTACTCCACGTGTCAGCGTTCGCGGGGACATCCGAAGGAAACTGCCGATGGAGAATCACCCGAACAGAGTGACGTGGAATAGCTTTGCAAGGCAGGCCCCCGAGAGATGAGTCATTACGTACAAGTCCCCAAATTTGGAGAATTTGAGATAAAAATGGACCGTTTGATCTTAAGGTGAGGAGACACAACATGAACGGAGGTTGCGTTTCCCTCCACACATTCCTCCCCTGCCTTATCTTTGAGCTGTCTCTCTTTCCCTCCAAACACACCCCAAAAAAAAAAAAAAAAAAAACATTGCCCAACATTTTATCTTGGCTCAACTTATCACCTACTAGTACTGAAAGAATCAACTGATCATCCATCAGCTTTCTTCCTTTTGATCTGATCAGCAATGGCCTCTACCAAGTTAGGGGCTGCTGTTACCTGCTGCCGGCTCTTCGCCGTGCCCAACCGGAAACCTGCAGTTTCTTTACCTTCGACTTCACTCCATTCAGCATCCCCTTCGAGGGCTCACGGAAGAGCACACTTCTGGGTTCGCCGGCGCCCTCTTCTCGTGCTCCCCGCTAAGGCCACTGCCGATCAACAAGGTACTGTGATGATCTACTAGACAGTAAATATGATACACCGTTTTAGATTGTTTGCTGGCCAATTCTTGATAATTCGGGAAGATTTCTTCTAGAATTTAAAAGGTTAGCTAGCTTTAGAACCTCCTGGGCCGGGTTACAGTTGTTCTAACCTGTCTATCTTCCAGTTCAAGCTTTTAGATTGCTTGGTTATGGGTCATGTTACATGTAATGATATAAGTCTCAACTCCAATTGGCTCAGCGATGTCTTCTGGCTGCTGATCCTGATCGGATCATTAGTTACGAGAGAAGCGACATATGCTCAAAGTTGGAGTTGGCATGACATAACTAGAGGCCTAGAGAGGCAAATTCCTGATTTTCCGTCTCTAGAAAGAAGGGTAGATTTCGTTCCTGAATCATAAAGCCATTCCATAACAGTACATAGATGTAGAGGACACAGAGTTTGCGTATTGTATCTTGCCTATTTGAGTATTTACAATGCAGTGTGTTTCGCAAGATTTTGACAAGGTTTTACGCTATTTTTAGGTAAGGTAGAAGGAGGTGGTTCCGAAGTAGTCGATAGTAATGTTCTGCCTTACTGCAGTATAGACAATAAGGAGAAGAAGTCCTTGGGAGAACTCGAGCAGGAGTTCCTTCAAGCAATGCAGGTATAAACATCAGAAGCTTTCTGTTCCTATCGTTGAGGACCGATGATTCATATAGTACTTTTATTTTTAATTTTCTATTTCGTACAGGCATTCTATTACGAGGGCAGGGCTATTATGTCGAATGAAGAGTTCGATAATCTCAAGGAAGAGCTAATGTGGGAAGGAAGCAGCGTGGTCATGCTAAGTACGTCTTGCTCTTAGTCGTGAATCTTTATTGAAGGACAACTAGAAATGAATTCTTTCAATTTTCGATCTCTCTTATTTGATCCTCCCACAACTCTGCAGGTTCCGATGAACAGAGGTTTCTAGAAGCTTCGATGGCATACGTGGCCGGGAAACCGATCATGAACGACCAAGAGTACGATGAGCTGAAACAGAGACTAAAGGTTCGTAAGTTCATCATATGTAGTGAAAATATGTTAAAACTCAACCTTTTAGTAGCTAAGCTTTTGTGCTTTCCATAGGCCGAGGGTAGCGAAATTGTTGTCGAGGGCCCGAGGTGCAGTCTCCGGAGTAGGAAGGTTTACAGCGATCTGTCCGTGGACTACTTCAAGATGTTCTTGTTGAATGTCCCGGCTTCTGTTATAGCTTTAGGACTGTAAGTAATGATTTATACGATTTCTTTGAAGACATTCCTGATGTTTCAAGGTTTATGAACACGTGCATCAGTTTTCGTGCTGCTTTTTTTTTTTTTTTCCCTTCGTTGTTACCATAATCATTAATTTGTCATCCTCACCAGCTTCTTTTTCCTCGATGATCTGACTGGGTTCGAGATCACGTACCTTCTGGAGGTAACCATAGGTCCATTACTACTTAACTTTAGTAGAGTTTTATAGTTTCACGGTTGGGATAATACCTACTGACATTATTCAGTTCCTTCCTGATAGTCGTGGACGTCCTTTTCCACCTTCTTGAGTTCCTAACACGCACAATTATATTTTGCAGCTGCCGGAACCATTTAGTTTCATTTTCACGTGGTTCGCTGCAGTTCCGCTCATTGTTTGGTTGGCCCAATCGCTTACCAATGCCATTGTCAAAGATTTTCTCATCTTGAAGGTTTGAACCTCATCACCACGTTTGCTGAGCAATTTACATTGTTTCACTATGCCAAACACAACTAAAGCCTTAACTTCTTTTCGTACTTAGGGCCCGTGCCCAAACTGTGGAACTGAGAACGTCTCATTCTTTGGCACCATATTGTCGATCTCTAGTGGCGGGAACACCAACAAGCTCAAATGTTCAAAGTAAGTTAGCCAACAGGCTCAAATTGCTCAATTTTTCTGCTCTCTTCCTCTCTTTTGTCGATAATTTTGTTGTTGCTCTGTTGCTTCAGCTGTGAAACTGAGTTGGTATACGACTCAAAAATGCGGTTAATTACATTACCTGAAGGAAGCGAAGCTTGATTGGAAGGTACCGAGCAAAACAGCCCGAACCAAACTTGCATATTTTGTCCATTGATTGATGTAAAACTAGTTCATGATTAGGATGCAGGAATCCTATTAGAAGAAGATGATCTTGCTCCAAAATATGAAGACAGCGGTTTTATCTGGTCATCATGCGCATATAGCAAGACCACACGATACCTCGTATGCTCGGGTTGATCGATGGAATGAAGAGGAACATCTGTTTGTGTGTGATAACTATCAACTGTAACTCACCTGTTAATATTGATATATTGTTAGCTTGTATGTATATGTGTCTCAAAATACAATACAGGCTTGTGAATTATGAGAGAACAGTTCGAACATTGTAGTTGATGAGAAACCAGTACTTAAAAACCTTTTAAATCCTCCAGAGAAATTGCTTGGAAACCATAAGGTTTCGGTTTGCTCTCGTGCTCTGTCGCCGGCTGGTCCCTTCATTTCACCCAATTTCTGTGGAATGAATTGGAGATTTTGTGTTAAAATAATAACGAATGCAAAGGCAAACCATGAGGCGAAGGTAAGTTGCAGTATAGCTTAATCTGGATGGGTCGCTTGGGAGAGTTTACAATCTTCTCCCGACCATTTACTCTGTTGTTGTGCAGCAGTTACAACACTGGGTAGCAAATTGACTTTTCGTATCAATTCAGGATCAAACTTTGGAACAACATTTGACATAACACCTTAAAGCTGGCGCTGCTATGCCATAAATCATAAACGATACAAAAACAGGAACTGGAACATCTCAGCTTTTTTGAGTTACTAGCGAGGTTCATGTGTATAGTACAGTGAAGTAGAAATCTTAATAGCTATAAAGAGGCACCGGTAGGAATATCTTGATTAAGAGGTAAAACCGTGCACCGTTGTGCTATATTATTTTTGATAGCATTTTGTTCCTTCTCGGAAAATATTATATTTTAATGAATAAAATAGTGGACAGTAGGGATGGAAACCTTACCGCTCCCCACTATGCAATGTTCGGACTATTGTTTTCAACCGCAAATATATCAGACGAACTGAACAACCAGCGCATATATTGGCCTTGTCAATGTAGCACTACCAAAGGCCAAGTATAGTTCACAAAATTGGTGTCCCCCAAACTCAAGCGAAGAGCACACTTCGAGCAAATGTTTTGACACAAATTTATAAAGAAAATTCGAATCCGGGAAATTAGAGTTACCAAATCACATGGTAGTAAATTTAGAACCACTAGCCGATTAGTTTTGGTTCCCAGAAAACATTATGCAAACTCAGATTCCTCCAACATTCTTCCCAAAATTCCTTGGTTATTCATTTAATAATATGTCTTTTTTTTAATTTAATAACAAGTCAACCACTCTAAGCACAAATAAAAACCTGCCAGCATGCCCGGAATGGCAAAATTAAATTACAAAATTATATTAGGTAAAACAATCCATAAAATGGACATCGTACATTGCGGTTCTCACGTTTGCAGTTGCCATTTATCCAAATCCCTCAATCATTCGTGCAGCCCCCTTATATCAAAAATTGAGACGACCAACACATCCTTATATATATATATATATATTCTGCTTATTTCTACCACAAAAATTATGGAAGTGTCCATTTGACTTGCCATGAATATGCAACCAAATCTTCGTGGGGGTCACGATTTGAGAGTCAAACAACCTATGTGTTCTAACTATAAATACCAACAACACAAGCAGATTAAATAACATGTGTACATAGTGCCTGCAAAAGCCATAGATTGGAGGGAAAGCTACCCAAGATTAGAGTTCCGGACCATGGCGTCGATCTTTACTTCAAGAAGATTCGACTTCTTATTGATGGTTTTGTTATTGTCTGTTGCTGTCCAACCAGCAGTTTCCGGTGGTTATTATAGCTCTCCTGCCGTGTATAAACCGTCCCCGTGGTACCTTGCCCATGCCACTTTCTATGGCGATGAGACCGCCTCTGAAACCATGGGTATGTAGTCGATACAGCTAGAGGAATAGCCGGCGCTTATCACTCTAAGTGAACTATGGACAAGTCCAATTTATAATGTTAATCTTGTTGTTGGGGTTCTGCAGGAGGAGCATGTGGGTATGGAAACCTAATCCAAAACGGGTATGGAACAAACACCGTGGCGCTTAGCTCGACGCTGTTCAAGAACGGGTATGCATGTGGTCAATGTTACCAGATTAAGTGTGTACAGTCGCGCTGGTGTTACGCAAGGAGCCCGTTCATAACGGTCACCGCGACCAACCTCTGCCCACCGAACTGGGCCCAGGACTCCAACAATGGCGGGTGGTGCAACCCTCCCCGAGTCCATTTTGATATGTCCAAGCCCGCCTTCATGAAAATTGCTCAGTGGAAGGCAGGCATTGTCCCTGTCACGTACAGAAGGTAAGATAAGCAGCCCATTCTTTTACCTTTTTTTGACTCGCTATCTTCTTGACAAATTCTCATACTTCAGCATTCAACAAGTTCAATGTCTCCGAACTGGCTGACTACTTGACCCTATAAAATGTCAGTTGAGTCGTGGTCGGGAGTATGAGTTGATATGGATTTACCAAATAGGTCGAGCCCAAGCTGGGCCTACTCGAGCCTAACTGATCCGAACTTTGGGTCACTGTTGTAATGTCTGGCCAAACACCTAAGTTGGGTGAAAGGATCAAGTTGTGCCGCGTTGGTCAACCTAGTGTGTACTCAAATCCAAACCGGGCTAGAACAAGGGTGTGATTGGGTTGAGATCCGGAGGGATTGAGTGATCCTTTCAAATCGATGGTCAACTTAATGCCATTCGGTGCCACAATGAAAATATCACCCTGAATAGACAGTAATTAATCAATGATCACGACATCTTATATCTGTTCATGAACTCTAGTCCCATTAACATCTGCCCTGAAACCGCAGGGTACCGTGCTTGAGGGCGGGTGGGCTCCGGTTCCAGTTCCAGGGCAACGCTTACTGGCTCTTGGTGTACGTGATGAACGTTGGCGGTGCCGGAGACATCGGGGCAATGTGGGTGAAGGGCAGCAGGACGGCTTGGATAAGGATGAGTCACAACTGGGGAGCTTCATACCAAGCATTTGCCTCACTAGGAGGTCAAGCCCTGTCTTTCAGGATCACTTCCCTCACCACTAAACAGACCATCGTCGCCTACAACGTCGCCCCTTCCAAATGGAACGTCGGCCTAACCTACCAGGCCAAAGTAAATTTCCATTGAAGCACACACCGAACACTTTGGCTTCCACCTTTCTTCCAATTTTCCTGCAATGTTTTGCATTTTTGTGGGAGCAGTTGGGGCTTTTATTTGAACGCCCTTTTATCTTTAAAGAACTTTTTGTTGCTTATTGTTATTGTTGTTTGTGAGGATAGTTTTTTTTTTTTAAAAAAAAAAAAACGAACGTCCATTTTGGATCTCGGAACGGGATGTGCAGTCAATCATACAGAAGAAAATATAAATAAATGGTACAAAATCTTCTGAGAAATCCTATATTTCTATTACAAGTTCTGGGATCAGGGAAAAGCTTCGAAGAACTTATCCATCGGTTCAATTCCGAGGAGAGCACAATGTCCCGGAAAGTTTGCTCGTATTTGCTTCTGTTTACTTTCTAATGGAAAGCCACCAAAAGAGGATACCGCCCATGAGGAACTTTTTCATGGAAAGAAAGTTTCCATAACGGAACAAGTGGGTAAACAGAGTTTTAACTCCTCAGTGAAAACCCCTCTCTGACCGGAGACAGCGCCACTGATCATGCCCCGGTCAGGAGTTTCCAAACACTTTTCCAGCTGCTTCCATGACATGCCCAGCTCTCAAAACTCTCTTGACCCGGTTTGGGCCCACTTGTGAGACCACGGCCCGAGCCGTTCTTTGTTCGTCGCAGTGGTCAAACCTTCGATATAGTCACTTCCCACGGCCTCCCAAGAAGATTCAAAAACAAATATTAAGGAAAAGAGACTGTATATTAGAACTTCCTTGGCCGTCAGGTGATATTAAGCGTGCAATGCACAATTGAATCATAAATTTTACTGCCCCTTTCGTTGACCTGACTTGACATGACTTCTCTTCCTTGCTCAAGTCAACCAAGAGAGGCCATGCTAAGTAGAATTGTGGCCCACAAGGCTGGAGAGTGGGGAACATGCTATCACACCAATTTGCAAATAGAGAGAGAGAGAGAGGGGGGGGGGGGGGGGGGGGGGGGGGGGGGGGGGGTGGGGGGGGAGTTGTTATATCATATTCAAGCATGCTATTGCTCGCCTTTTTATTTCACTTTTCTTGATCAAGTCATATGAAGATTCATCATCATCCCACACTCAAAATCATTGCCCCCAACAGGCCATCTGACTCCAGCCTCCTTTTCCCCAACTTTAAACCAAACTTTCTTCAATAGACAAAGTTAAGATTTTGCAGTGAGAAACACTTCCCCTTTCAACCTCTCCTGACTTGAGTCTATATCCATGCCCCCAGACCCAACAGTGCATCAACATCAGATAGGATTCCAGGTGCTTTTAGGAAAAGCCGAGAAAGCTAGTCTTCGCTATGTGAATGTTGGTCCACTCCTTTAGCTGGTTAAGTAGCGAGTTTGAACTTTTAAACGGATGAATTCTCTATCTTCATATGAAAATCACGGATATGATATAGTCATTCCAAAATTAAAAGTTGAACTTGCCTAACACTGAGCCCTAACATATTATATCGCATTTGAAAAGACGAAGCCTGTGTAGAGCTTAATGTTAAATTCCTCGGTAAGTACATTCTTCTCGAATCATGGCAAGCCGGAGCTGTCTTGGGTTCCTTTTCAGGATAAAAGGGAGTGCGAGCCTAATTGACAGTGAGAAAAGTACAGAACATTTGCACCATCCCATCATAAAGTGTGGCCTACTCTTTGCACCTTTCCACAAATCAAATTAGACCCCAAGTTTCCATCTAACTCAGCCTCCATATCCTCACTTTTTTATAAGCAAGCACTCTTTCTCATCAAATCCGCGTCTTTTTGTTTAGTCCCTTAGCTCCCAATAAAACCGGCCACTCAAACATTACAGCCTTTTCTCAGCATCTATAACTGCAGAAACCGAGCTGGCTCGCAGAAATTTTCCGGCAGGGGAAAACTAAGGACACTTATAGTCATGAGATTTTGATTCATTTATGGAGCATTCCCTTTTCCTCCTCATGCTCCTGACGGTAGTACTAATATCCGATCAACCTGATAGAGGCCTCTCTGAGGAGATCAAATCAGCCCACTCCCTCGATCTCCTCATCAAGGACTACACCTTCAAGTCCTACAGCAACCACTACTTCAGAACTGCAGAACTTCAAACGGTGAAACTTCCGGGAAACCTATCGGACATTCGGGTTGATATTGCCCGGTACAGATGCGGCAGCCTCAGGAGGTACGGAGCCCGCCTACGGGAAGTCCGCATAGGAGTCGGCGTGACAGTCCAGCCCTGCGTGGAGAGAGTCCTGGTGGTTCGGCAAGTCCTAGGATTCAACTGGTCCTCGTTATTCTACTCGAATTATGACCTTTCTGGGTACCAGATTGTGTCCCCAGTTCTCGGCCTCTTGGCCTATAATGCCGGGAAAGACCCTTTCCAGCTCGGGCTACACGCGGGAGAAAACCCGATCACAATCAACTTTAGCTCCGTCTCAAGGGTCAAGCAAAAGCCTGGAATCGTCCCTCTATGCGCAAGCTTCGGCAGAAACCGGGAACCGACCATAACAGGTGCAGCAGAATCAAACCTGTGCAAGGTGACAGGGCACGGACACTTCGGGCTGGTGACAGAGCAGCCACCAGTGCAGATGACACGGAGAGCAAGCAGGTGGAAGGTAGCAGTGGGAAGCTCGATCGGTGCAGCCCTCGGGGCATTCCTGCTGAGCCTGCTGATGGTGGCGCTGCTCGTGAAGGCCAAGAAGAAGTCAAGGAGGGTGGAGATGGAGCGGAGGGCTTACGAGGAGGAGGCGCTGCAGGTCTCGATGGTGGGGCATGTGCGCGCCCCTACCGCTGCTGGAACCCGGACCATGCCCATTATCGAACACGGGTACTCCGCTCCTTACCGTTGATCCACAAAGTTAGATTTCTCTTATTTCACTTTTTTTTTTGTTGCTTTTTTCTTTAAACTTATTTTTGTTCTGTAAAATTTAAATGAACAGTTGGATCTGTAAGGTTGGGAGATTTCTTTTCTATGTGTTCTTTTTGGTTTCATTCTTGTAATTGGGAACAGGGGAGTGAAAGTTTCAGGAAGAGCTGATACTTCTTCATAAGTTTTCCCCCTGAGAATTTATGCAGTTACATGACTGAAAATCGGTTTCCATAGTCGTACATTACAGAAAGCATTGATGATGTTATTCGATCAGAACTTAGCCAGAAATCGTTCGCGAGCCAGATCTATGGAAGAGCATGGAGACTTTTACTTTAAGCAGAAGTAAAGGTTGAGGCTTTCATCCCTGAAAAGCTTTCCCCAGTTATCCACAGAACCCCTTCAAAGCAAAGGCTTCTTTTACCAATTTTGAAATTTAAATGAGATGAAGTTTGATTTCACCAATTTTGAGTTATCACTAGTGCCTGCTTTTCTCTCGTTGTGCAATAGTATGTAGTCGTTTTCACGGTTTCGCACGAGAAATCGTTGTCCATAACAGCTAGCTATTGTGAAAAATAATCATCATCCACAACTTGTGAATGGCTCCGACTTGGCATGGCCTAATGGCGGGGCAGCTCATGTGCACATTCTGAACCCGCAAGGGCCTTCTAATAGGGCGATAGTCAAGCTAGGAGCTCATGTGTCAGAGATTGTTATTTTAGGGGGCAATGCATAAAACCTATATTGGAACAATATATATATATATATATATATATATATATACTTGACATATAAGTAAAAAATACAATAAAACATCCTACCAAAAAATTGACAAAACTAAATTTATTAACATATTTAGAAAGCAATATTTACAGATTCTTGATGAATGTACGTAGGAAGAACTTCTATTCTAGAAAAGGAAAATAAAAATTAAACCTATTATTAGTTGTTGAAGTTTCTAAAACTCAGTATTTTAATGAAACTCTTTCATATTCAAAAGCAATTATTGGTGAAAAATTTTAATGATCCTACCTCATAATGATATGGTGAGGAAAAACCAATAAAATAGTTTCAATTAAAAAAATTTACTACAATTAGTCGAATTATTAACACTTATTATTCAGTTTATTACAATTTAATTGGTGCTTTCTCACGTCATGTGGCGAAATAGGATTATCGAACAACCTCTCATTATAGACAACTTAATTGACAAGTAAAAATTTATTGAGGCGGAATTGGCTAATTGAATATCTTAGGGGGCATGTCCCTTTTGCTTTTTCGTTCATATTGTCTTCTACTATCGTATATCAGTCGCAACAACGATGAGAGTGTCCTTGACGCTGAGGAGGGGTAGTTGAAGATGGTCACTACGGACTTCGAGAACGAGATGAGGGTGATAAAGGCTCGGAGCTCAAAAAAAGGGTTCGTCCTGTGGCAAATGAACCCCCGCATGTGGTATGTGGAGCTCGCGGCTGGGGACAACAGTGTCCGTGCAGGCTGCAATGGGAGGCTCCTGTGGACACATGGCTCGGGGCTCATACTGCAAAAGGAACCTTGAGCCGGCTATTTCAGCCAAAAAAATGAGTTCCACACTCGGGCCTGACTCGACATGAGACTCAAATTTTCCGGCTACCCTCACAAACAGACGTTAAACCTTGCCCTGGCGTGGTGTGAGTCCACACACGTGCTCGCGGTAGCATAACCCACTTTGATACCAATTACCTATAAGCGATTTGGCTTATCTCCAATAAAAAAACTCGAACTAATAGGTTGTGGTACCCAATCTATATAAACTTGTGGAAATTCCTCTTATATTTTCGATGTGGGGCTTAACTCATTCTTAACTCTCAACAAGGGGCAACCATCCCCTCTTACCTCGAAGACTACAAGCTGGTTGAGAGAATCATGATCGCCCACTCAGGCCATACTCAGTTGCGACCCTCTTCCAATTTGGAGAGACAGCGATGAGCAACACGAAGACAGGCTGGAGGAGAGTTGGACTATTGACGAGGTCGCCTCCAAGGCTGCTGCCCTTGAGCGTGGCATGAGTGGGAATGACGAGTTCAGCTTGTAAATGTCCCTAAATCCTCTTCCTGCAAACCGATGCAGAATTGGATAAATCATGCTACTGAAACTGATGAACGATTCAAGGACCAAATAATCTTCAAATGATTTTAGTTCCTAATATACATAACCGAATCCACTCGCGATTACCCTGTAGTTCTGGCAGTTGTTCAATTAGATATCACACCTTGCACTAATAAAGTAAAAATGATGGTTGTTTGATCTGATGGGATGGGATTATAATTGACAGTGTAAATGGACATTCTAAAATTCTCTCCCATATAAGTGCCCAATTCGGTGAATTACATCCTAAATTCTCGCATGTTCACCAGGCTAACGGGCTTGGAGTTCCTCGATAATTGTTGCTTATAGGCAACCCTTGAGCAAAGACGACTCCCAATCACCACATACACCATGATGAGCCGTGTTGTTACTTGGACCTATCATTCGAGCATCTAGGCTTATAAAGATACCGATAATTCCCGTGTTATGCGTAAGACCAAGTGATCTCCCTGACCATATGGAAGTGAAATTACCGGATTGGACCTTAATTAGTTTTAGATTCTCAGCCGAGCCCATCGAAGTAGGTGGTCTTAGAATTCATATTTCACTGGCCTTCTTGGTTATGTCCAGGGCCCAAGAATAAGAGTCATCGCCAAAAGGTCTTCTACATATCTGTCTCTTCCTACATGAATCTTATTTCTTGCAGTTTTATGGTTGGATGAGTAGCGCCGTATTTGCGCTCGGATTTCGGGGATCAAGATTCGGGTTTCTCCAAAGGCCAGAGCCGGTGGAGGGTCTCAATCGTGACACCTCTTATGGCTTGCTCGGGCGCCCTCAGTGGCTGCGTCAATTATCAAGCGCAGTGCTCCTCGAACTTTGAAGGGATATGGTTATATGTGGAGCCTTGGATTCCGGTGATTGAGCGTCGTGAGGATGCTATAGTACTCAACGATTTAGTCGCTCTTGTTGAATGACTTAAACGGATTACTTGCCGTCAACAGTTAATAATTATCACGGAAGCTGTATAGTACTCGACGATATTCCTCTGTTTTTCTTTTTTTTTTTTTTTTGGGGGGTCAGAAAGAGAAAACTATTCATTCAAGTGCTAACAGTATTGGCATAATCCATACACTCCAATTCTAGACTAGGCGTCCCCAAAAGGTCATACAAAATAGCTTTTACCATCGCTTGCGAGATCCATCAAAATACATTAAAAACAAAAAAATCAGAAGAATCTCTAACACGTCAGGCCAGAAAGTCAACTGCCATGTTTGGTTCTCGGTAGATGTTTCTAGCCCTAAACCCAGTGAATCCATGGCTGATATTCCTGCATTGCAAAGCAAAAGACATTAGAACAGGATGAACATCAAAAGAGCCCCGCACAAGTTCAAAAACCACCTTCACATCCAATTCTACCGTGATCGATTGAATGTCTAAATTTTGTCCCAAGATCAAATCACCCGGAGTTCCACTATGAAACTGTTTGTCATTCCCAACGGTTTACATAAGCCTTTTATCATTCACCATGCAATCCTCTTAGAAGGCCCCCCGGCTCCCCCTCTCTCTAGACTCCTTAAAATCGACTAGGGGTGTGCACAGATACCAGGTATATCCAGAACCAGTCGAAACCTACTCGTTAGCGTAAGGTCTGGATAATTCGTATTGAAAATATGATAGAGTCAGGGTATTAAAATAAAGAACCGGAGAAAAATCAATTTCGGTTCCGATTCTTACATATGGGGTACTCAGAATCGAAAAAGGAACTGATACTAGGACCCAAATAATAATTTCCCCTTTATATATGTGTGGTGATATTCAGATATTCTTATATTTAAAAAATATAATCACTAATTTAAAAACAATTTAAATTTATGTCGACATTTTATTTTGCATGATTACTGATTATGTATAAGACATTTCAGTTTTATTTAGCGAGATAACAAAAATTTACAGGTTTCAACATGATATTCAGAACCGAGTAGGTCCCGGTTCTAGGACTCAACATGATAGGATCTGGTTTCAAAATCTTAGAACATGTCCCTTACATAATAGGGTTCGGGTATCGTGAAAAAATAAGGTAACTGGACCCGCACACTCCTATGGCCGACCCATCTGTTTACGATTCCCCGAAACGAGAGTTAGTACTCGACAATATTACCTTTTGTGAAGTCTTATTATTGATTTTGTTTGCGGTAGATTCCTTTTTTGGCTAGATTTCCCGTTATTAATTTCACTGAATTGAATTAATACCACTTAATAAAAAAGAAAAAGGATTCAACGGAATTAAAAAAAAAAGGAAAAGGAAAAGGAATATGAGAAAACCTTCGTCGTCGGCGGCTTTGGTTTCCCCTCCCAGTGACCCCTTCCCGGCATATTTACCGAACTTTTCCCGGGAAAACAACAAAAAGAGGAAATAAAATAAAAGGAAAACAAAATATTTTCATTAAATATAACACTTTCTTGTTCTCCTTCTTCTTGAACTCGAGAATTTCTCAGTCCTTACCCATCAAGAAATTCCGAGCTCCGTTCTCCTCCTCTCAGATCAATGGAGGATGCCACGCCTGTCCCACTCCTTCAACAACCTCACCTCAACCTCCCTCCCACCATGTCCCCCTCCTCCCTCCTCCTCGACGCCCTCCCGACGCCGTCCGACCGGGCCCACATCGCCCGCTTGCTCAATCCCTCCCACTCCCGGTCCCCCTCCAAGCCTATCTACTCCGACAGGTTCATCCCCTCCCGATCCGGCTCCAACTTCGCCCTCTTCGGCCTCAACCCCTCCCCCAAGCCCGCCCCTGCCGACGGGAAGGACGAAATATCCTCCTCCTCCGCCGCCTACTCTGCCCTTCTGAGGGCCGCTCTCTTCGGGCCCGACACGCCCGAGCGAAAGGACGAACCTTTCTCCGCTTCCCGGAATATTTTCCGGTACAAGACCGAGACGAAGCGGCCACTCCATTCTATTATGCCTTTCGGGTTCGAAGACGAGGATCCGGCGGGTGGAGCCTCTCGCGGCCCAGCAAAGGCCCCAAGGAAGGTACCCAGGTCGCCATACAAGGTGCGGTTTCGGTCTTTTTTTCTCGGGAATTCGTTGTTTCTCGAGTTTTGGGTGATTCATGTGGACTGATTTTCTTGATTGCTTTGTCCCCCTTTCCTTGGGTTCAAGGTTTTGGATGCGCCGGCGTTGCAAGATGACTTCTACCTGAACCTAGTGGACTGGTCTCCGCACAATGTGCTTGCTGTTGGGTTAGGGAACTGCGTCTATTTATGGAATGCTTGCAGCAGTAAGGTGAGGGAGTCATGATTTTCCTTTTTTTCGCATATTATTGCCTCGATCGAGATTGTCACAATTCCGTAAAGCTGCATCAGTGTGTTGCATTTGAAGCTTCTGTACTTTAGTAGCACTTACAGTTGCATGGTATAATTTGGAGAAGTATCAAGATAAAACAGAAAAGGATGAATATTAGTTTCAGGATTTGTGGCCAAAGCTTGATACTGTAAAAGCTCAACCGACATAACGTGCATCTACGGTGTTAAATTGTGAACTTGTCGAGCAAAGATGAAGTTTTTGGTTCAATTGTGTAATTGTGGCCTTTTTCGCATCATTGAAGATTAATAATGGGTATTCTGTTGGTGAAACTTTAGTTATAGCGTAACTGTGGAGTTTGAGCTATTAACCTTCCATGTGCCTGGTATTGGCTGTGACTTTGTTTGCATTAACTGAGCAGGTAACAAAGTTATGCGACTTGGGCATCGATGATAGTGTCTGTTCAGTGGGATGGGCTCAGCGTGGAACACATCTAGCCGTTGGAACCAGAAATGGAAAACTCCAGGTTAGCTACATTTTGCTCAAACCGAAGGTTAATGTCTTTTAAATGGAATTTCGCATTATATTTTAGCTCAAGCTAGTTTGGTAGTGGACATTTAAATGGTACCAACGATGGGAATTTGAATGAGAGTAGACTGATGGGAATATACACTCTTTGGCTTGTTTTCTATTCAAGTGTTTTCACCGGTCAAGTTATTTTATGTGGACCAGTTCCCGTAGCCTTGAGCCTTGAATCATTTTTCGTTTTGTTATTTATTAGTTGCATGGGATTGGTTTTGAACCTCGCTCACACTTGTAGGTTTGAAATTTGCCTGTCCCTTGCGTGTTTCCTTGCAATATATATCAATCGTGTTCACTTTTCTTCTTATAGGGGACTAACGATCCTGTCTTCCTCTTTTCATATATGATTTCTTATCTCTAGTGTTCTGAGTTATGTGCTCTGCAGTTATGGGATGCATCTTGCTGCAAGAGAGTAAGGACCATGGAAGGTCATCGTCTGAGGGTTGGTGCCTTAGCTTGGAGTTCGTCTCTATTGTCTTCAGGTAGTCGGGATAAGAGCATTCTCCAACGAGACATGCGAGCTCAGGATGACTTTGTCAGTAAACTCTCAGGACACAAGTCAGAGGTTTGTCTCCGTCATGATTCTTCCTTTCCTTCAGTCTGGTCCTCCTAATGTTATCTGGTGTGTGGAATCAGCAACTTTTTGTAATTGACTTAAAATACAAAAATTGCTTTCAAATTTAAATATGGAAAAATTCCATATTGGTGTACATATAATTTAATGCAGCGATAAGCTATCCAATATTATCTGATTTTTTCCTTATTAATGCTGCCTTCGTCTGATGACAAAATGAAGACTCAATCGCTTATTCTTAATCATGTATCGCTTATGTTATTGTAAAGCTTTTCTGTAACTCAAAAATAAAATAAAATAAAACAAAAAGGTTATTTTAAAGCTTGTCTGGATCAATATCATTAAAATATAATCCTTACTAATTAATTCAGTTAAAATTGCATTCAGCTGGATCGCAATGGACTTACGATGCATGAAAATAACCTTTTCTAGAAGAATTGATCTTAAATAGGCCTTTGCTTGTAATTCAGGTTTGTGGACTGAAATGGTCTCATGATAACCGTGAACTAGCATCAGGCGGGAATGATAACAGAGTAAGTGATCACTTCTATGCCCTCTCTGAAACTTCTTAACTGAGAAACCATTTCCCCGATTCTTTTCCACCTGATTGGAAATTGAGTCCATCTAAAGTTGACTGAATAATGCTGGCCTATTTCTCAGCTTTTTGTCTGGAATCAACATTCAACTCAGCCTGTTCTCAAGTATAGCGAACACACAGCCGCTGTGAAAGCAATTGCGTGGTCGCCTCATCTTCATGGTCTTCTTGCATCAGGAGGTGGAACAGCAGATCGCTGCATTCGTTTCTGGAACACATCCACAAACTCACAATTGAGTTGCATTGACACGGGAAGTCAGGTAAAAGATAATTAGTTTCTATTTAGTAACACAAACAACCTCTTTGGGGGACAGGGCAGCTATTCTTGGTAAAATCTGGATCAGCTGACTTTTCTTATGAACCAGTTCCCTTGTCCTTAGATATACTGAATTTCCATATGAAAAAGATTACGCATATGATTCTTAAAATTTATCTTTGGGTCAATTTAAGTCCGTGGTGAAACCTTGAGGACATATATCAGCCGATTCAATTGTCTTCTCTGCTTGTGAAAACTCTGGCTCAATCATCTCATAAGGTTTAATGTGTTCCCATTTATGAATGCAGGTCTGCAATCTTGTGTGGTCTAAAAATGTAAACGAACTCGTTAGCACTCATGGGTACTCCCAGAACCAGATAATAGTGTGGAGATATCCGTCAATGTCAAAGGTAATGTGACTAGTGTTGCTTATGCTAGTCATCTTAAAATCTTGTTCCCATAAAAGTTTTAATCCTTAACTTCTGCCTAAAAAAAAATTCCAGTTGGCGACGCTTACCGGGCACACATTCCGGGTTCTGTATCTTGCAATTTCACCTGATGGACAGGTAATGACTCCTTTCCTTAGTCTTATCACCTCTTACTTTTTGCCAGTGGATGTGAAGTTTTACTATCTGGGATCTCCTTTGAACGCATATATCTATTCTTGATTCTCGATTGTTTCTTTCTTCAGACAATTGTGACAGGAGCTGGAGATGAGACGCTCAGATTTTGGAACGTGTTCCCATCTCCAAAGTCGCAGGTAAAGATATGCTCCACAATCCTCTCACTAACTGGGTTCTCCCATTAGCTTCCTAACTCTACTGGAAACTCTATGCACTTTCTTATTGAGAAATACTGGTGGTATTGTTGCAGAACACTAACAGCGAGATCGGATCATCGTTCCTCGGAAGGACCGTGATTCGGTGATTACTGGGCTTTCTCATTGCTCTTCTGGATGTTCTCCTTTTGCTGTATCACGGTCCAGATTCGAAGAATGCGCTATTATATTTTACAGCTTGTAAAATTATGGGACTGAAGAACTGAAAGCCGCCTGGTAAGTTTTGGACTCCCTTTTCCCACTGATATATTCAGAGATGTGAGGTGATATCATCAACCATGCCGAAGATGTGAATAGAAGAAGAGAGTTCCATCTCTCTCAATTGGTCTTATTTAGCCAAGATTTGATGATTTTTTCAAGCAATCATTCTTCATTTTGATATGTGTATCCAGTAGAATCCGGGATAGCATTGTAAATTCTGAATGATGATGACGCATTCTTACTCTTCCCACCTTAGTCCGTCTTTCCACTGCTGGGATTCAGATTCTGCAGCATAGCTTATCTCTCTCTTTATCAATGATATGTATCTCTTGTGGGCTATTAGCAGTCATGAATGCCAAACTTTGAGCATGTAATTGATACTCCGGGCTAAAGATGGAACCCGGAACTGAAGTGCTAGTATACTGTAAGGCTTAATTTGTCAAGGACCGGGGAAAAGGGTGAGCATGCCAGACTTGATGCCTAATATTGATTGATCAAATCAAGGTACAGGACCAAAACTGCCATAGAATGATATTCGGCGATGCCGAATCGGCTGCTTTAGCAGTTAACTTAATTTGTTCGACAAATAATATAGACATCACACACATCTGCGCTAGTATGCTCCAACTTACGTACACAGTGCTTACATTGTTTTCCTGCAGTATGTACATGACATGTGCACCATTCACAAAGTACTCGTAAATGTTACAAATACTATCCCAGATCGGATTTACTGGGATCAAGGACAGTGTCGATAAGACTTATCAACTGGATGGAGTGGTGCCCACAGCTAGATGGGACGTGATGGGTACCACCACATCCGACTGGCCCGAGCGATGTGTATGTTTTATTCCAGCACACAAGATCAATGACAGCAGTCTCGATCAGTATTTGAGGATGCAGATTTATAATGAAAACATCATAACCATATATATGTGGAAAAGCAATTAGTCGTTTCGGGTCATCAATTTTGAGGAGGCCGACCTTTGTGAGGGGGTCCAATGAACAACTCCGTCTCGACATCCATACCCCCGGCACATAGCAGCAGCACTTCCCGGGTCCGGGTGGTCGAAGGAGATTGTCGTAATGTTGGATTCAGTGACCCACTCCTCCCAAGCTTCATCAAATACGCATTAGGAGATGAATTTAAGTCTCTTTATTCCAATCATTTCTCGATTTCTATTTTTTTCTTGATAAGTGAATGTATGTATAAATACCTTTTCGCATAACTTCTTGTTATCTTCTAGAAGTTTTTTCTCCTGTTGTCATAGGCACACAAGAAGTTAACAACTATGCGATATTAATAATAATTAATTTGTAGATTTTTGGGTCTGCACCATCTAGCATGTGGAAGCCTAATCGTCTCCGACTAGTCCAACTTCGAGTCAAGTCGGCCCACTAAAAGGTAAAGTTATGATTGTTCATAAATTTAGTACAGCAATTAAACTCTAATTAATTACATACCTCTGACTTTAGAAGCTCGATTTTCTCCTTGAATAACTGGTTCTGCATAATACAGGCAATATACCATAAGATCAGCGAAGTACATAATAGAAAAACAGTTTCTACTATCTTGTAATATATTTGGCTATGTTCATTCCATAGAAAATTTTATGGGACGAGGAAATATAACGACTGTGATTAGCTTTGTCCAGGTAAAAGCTGCGTGATTATTCTATCTTTTACTGCCGCCACCACCACGTGACTGGCATGCTGCTCTTCCGCACAGCATCTCTAGTAGTCTGTTGCTAACAAGAAACAAGACCCAGGGTCGTTGGTCCTGGGCTCAGAGTCGAAATCGACCGGTGTTGCACTTGCTTGAGACATCAAAAGCTGACGTTGCAAACCTCTGGTGATCAATGATGGGCATCCACCATAGCCTCATGGTGGTCATCGCCTCAAGTAGCACGAGGATGAGGGCTACTAATTATACGGTATTCAGAAGACCATTTGCCAAACTATAGAAGGAGAGGCTTTTTCCGGATAATTTTATCTATATTTATTTGTACCTTTCTTGCCCTAATCCTGCTAAAGCTTTTCTCAAGCTGGTTCTCGAGCTGTTGTAGTTCCTCAATCGAACATGACTCGAGACCATCTCCCAGTAGTCTTCTGCAGAATTTCATACTAAATCAAAAAAGACTTGCGCAAAGAGGAAAAATATATTATGTATGTATATATAGAATGAACCGCACAAATAAATTAATTAACATGAAGTATCGCTGGTTCAAACCTTTTAGAAGCTTCGAGGAGCTCAAGTTTCTTCTCCAGGTCTGAAGTGTTACTGCTCATATGCTGCAATATCAAGCAAATCATATGCATACGTTCAGTTCGGTTGTTCTAGTTGAACTGATGTTGTTATTCCTTTCTCCATGCAAACATCATTCGTCAGGACCATATTGTACTTATTGCCGGTGATATTTATAGATAGCTCGACCCGAATCTACATACGATTTCCGGAAAGCAAGAATCCTAGATCTTGCTTATATGCTGATATATTCAAACAACACTAAAGTATTTATGCCATCCTGTTAATGATGTCGTCATTCCAAATCTCAAATGATAAACCAGGCTGTACAACTTAGACATAATTAACGATCATGAAAAAGCTTGAGCTATACGTTAAATCATTGAGACAGAACTTTTCTTTTTATTGCTTAAATCTTTTCGCCTACTTAATGCATCCTCCTTTTCTATGACCTTGATCATGGAAAGAATTCAGTGTATAGGATAATGAAGACGCCATAGTTGATCTTGAAAATGATCATAAATTATGCAATGCCTTAGGCTGTAAGAAACACAAGAAGAGAAAATATATAATATAATGAGCGCAAAAATTGATAGGCTGACCTGCAAGTTGTCTTCTGAAGATCTGTTATTCGCTTCAAGGTCCTTAGATCGCCTTTCATATCGTTCTATAGTCTTGCTCAAGCTGAAACATTTCCAGAGTCCCATGGCCGGTTCATCAGTTAATATCCGATTATATGAAACAGTTGCTGGTATTCAACATTTAACGCCCTCATATGGCTAGTACGAGTATCACGAGACTTTAAAGCTAGACTGAAAATCCAAACCCTAGCAGCTACAAGCCATAGACTAACATATATGTAGTGATTACATATAATCAATTCAAGATTTTTCAGATTAATTTTTCACTCTGGAAGTCTACCAAGATTACATAACCATTTCAAGCATTGTGGAAACTATAATTCCCTTCTCCATTGAAGTTCTTTGGCTATGCAAGTGCTTAACTGATAAGCTACAGAATTCATTACCAATCCAGATGAAATTCAAAGCAGTAATATGAAAAGCACAGCACTTGTTAACTCTCTTATTTTCCTTATATAGGTTTCTTGCCACGTCTCGCAATTGATTGCAACGGAAGAAGGATTAATAATATTGAAGTGGCTTATTCTGAAAGCTTTAATCAATCTATTATGATATTGATGCACGGTGATACAGTTAACAAGTTTGCCTGCATATATAGAAACATTATCCAATTTAAATGGAAATTTTATTAATTATAAAATAATTGGGCTTGCTGCAAGTGACCAAGACTTCCATATGATCGATAAAGGTCACACGCTCCTTCAAAGACTTGAAAATCACGATTAGGCCAACCTTGAGTATATAATGAAATTCATATATAGAGAAATCAAACAACCCTCTTGATCATTTCATGCTTGAAATATAATCATCCAATATTTCTTCGATGCATTAATTGCTCATCATCTTACCCGTTTAACAAAGCCCAAAGTCATTGCGCTTCATCCTTTGGATCATGATGTTTCAAAATTCGTAGCACAGAAAGAACTTAGCCTCAACAGTATTGAACCCAATTCAAGTAGTTGCACAATGTGACAAAGCTTAGAACCCAGTTCAAGATTGTGTTGGTTGAAACTAATTATTAACTGATTGCTGCTTAATAGTTAGTTACAGAGCTGAAAATTTAATGGGAGGTCGGAGGAAGAGAGGGATGAATGATAAAATGGGAGTAAATCTGAAAGCGAGGGTGAGGAGATATATACACCAAAGGACGTAAATGTACCGATAAGTTTTTTTTTTTTAAAGGTAAATTTTGACATCACTCCTTATAGTTTGTGAAATAGCCAACAACACTCCCTTTTAAAAAATTAACCACATATCACCCCTCCTTTTGCTGACGTGGCACCAAGAGAACATTCATTTTGCCATGTGGATCTAATGTCATGGAACCGCACAAACCAATCCATTACCTAATTTCCTTACCCGAACCAACTCTGACCCGATTTAAGAAAAAACAATAGAAATCGGCAAATGGAGGGACAATGTATGGCTAATTTTGAAAGGAATGAATGTCGCTAACCATTTTACAAACTATAGGGGTGTCATTGAAATTTACCCAAAAAAATGCTTATCATTAATTCAATATCTAGCTATAATAGCTACTTGACTTCTTGTTTTTTTCGGTAACTTAGCTACTTGACTTTAGATTTCATGAGTGAGCAAGCTACCCTCTTAATTTATTTCATTTCCCTCTTTTATCCCTTATCATTTTCCTTATAACAAGATTTGTAGCTAACTAGATAGCACATAATCAATTAATGTTTGGAAGGATATGGAAAAGGAGGGTGAGCATTCTTTCTTAAATCCCTCCCCTCTAATTAATATAGATCGAAGTTTTCTTGCCCGAATCAATGATAAAAGAATTTCTTTTATATCCAACGAAAAAATATTTCCCATTTGAATGGAGAGATCTATTGAAATATCTCAGCCTTATGAATCCTCTCCATCTTCTTCTTCTCTAACCGCTTGTATGGATCACGGGTTAGGGAAGTGCTATGGAGCAGCAGGTTATGGAGGGTTGATACCTCCATAATCCTCCCAATCCGCAACCCAAGCAAGCTATAAATGCCTCCATCCGAGCAATTAATTCACACCACGGTGAGCAAAGTCTAGGGAGATTGAGGCTACCATATGTAATCTCTCCTTTATGTAGTTAAATATTGGATCATAATGCAAACTGAAACCCTTAAATTGACCGCACGAACATAGAGTAACCCATAGTTGTTATTTATTAATACGATGTTTTGAGCTCATTAAGATATTCCAGAAAAATATAAGTACTAAGTAACAAGCACATTTCCATTTGAGGGCTTAAGATGTCCCTCAGTGATCTCTTAAGCTTAGGCAGAAGCAGTCAAACACTTATGACATGATTAAGGAGTCTTTGTGCGTTCAAAAAACCTCTTATACTGACCTAGACTTGTGGTCACAATCAAACACATATACACACATCAGAAGCTAATTAATTAATAACGTTAAAAACAAGGCAAAAGGACTTGTCGCATGGATCCTGGAGATGTAGTATAAAAGATAAAACTCCATTCTTTTAATGGAGATTAATTAATGTTAAGCACTCAGTTAATTAAAGACGATTAAGAGGGTGACAATTTGTACTTTAGTTCATGGAAAAACACAAAGCTGCGTCCCCTTCGAGAGGTCACCCCCGGTTAAAAAGTACCCCTCATCACAAGATTCCATTTTCCATGGAAATTGTGTACAGTATTTGATGACGATATTATTATTACTATAATTTAATTGATGTCATTATGTATCTTCCCTTCCCTACCAAAAAATATCAGTCATCTATGTCCTACTCGGTGATCGATAAATACGTCTACCGAGAGTCTACAACTTGAAAATAAGAAAGGTGCATATTAATCTATAGATCCAAAACCCGTACTTTTCGAACCGAAGCAAATTACTAAGCACGGTCAAATTCCATGCTCCTTTGTCCACTGTATTCTAGCTAAAGTTGAAACTTTTACTATTGTATAAAGCAAATAAAAATTGTACGATCACTGACTCCAGAGAACCATTAATCCAGCTAGCTGCTCATCAGTTGAGGTGTGTAATGGCCGAATGCTAATTTTCTTTAGAATCATATCCGCTGATTGCTGAAGGAAGACAGTGCAGTGAATGAGTAGGCTCTCTCTCCCTCTCTCTCTCTCTCCCTCTCTCCCTCTCCCTCTTTTCCTGGCCCCCCTTTCTCTCTCCCAACTAGCAAATAAGGATCCAAATTGATACCAGATTATATTAGCCTGAGTTAGTTGGCTGAGGATCTCCGTGGTCGCACCGAAGGAAAGAAAATAAGGATCACAATTGTAAAAAATAACTGATGAAAAAGATCTTTTCTAATTCGAAAATTGCAATCAATCGGCCTTGGGATTCCTTAAAATGAAATGGCTTTGAGACTGGAAATCCATAGATTGATTGTGTAAACGAAATTTCTTTTTGGGAATGAATGTGTGTCAGTGAAAAATTTGATTGCAAATACAGAAGTTATCATTGGCTTTTGAATGACAAATCTATAGCTTATTACACAGAAATTTTCACTTCAAAATTTGGTTTTTAACCCCTATGTCATGAACTAAATTTCTGACCATTCGTGATTCTTCATCGATCTATGGAGTGGAGAAACTTTCTAATTTGCTTTATCGCTCTAGATCGGTACAAACAATGAAAAAAGGACATTATTTGATGATAATGAATCTTACCCTGCACTAGAGAACTCGTAGAGCTTCCCTCTCGACGAGAAGATGATGAGCGCGACCTCGGCGTCGCATAGGACCGACAGCTCGAAGGCCTTCTTGAGGAGGCCGTTCCTCCGCTTGGAGAACGTGACCTGCCTGCTTGTGTCGTTCTCTATCCTCCTCATCTGGGTCTTCCCCCTCACCATTTTCACCAAACTCCGATGATATCCTGCACCGAACTCAAACACCCACAAGACAAGACAAGAAAGTCGATCAGATTTCGTGGAAATATATAAATCAGCAATCTTAGAGAAGGGCTTTATTTTCTCGTACTCAAAGACCCTATAATGGAAAGACCGATGAATGTGGGATGGATGAGTGATGAGAGACTGACTGATTGAGAGAAGCCGTGAGAAATTCACCCACCAAAGGCCAAATATGAGTAATACCTCTCAAGTATAAGGTTTCCAATAATAGAAAGAGAATATGACAGATCTTGGACGAAATTGGAAAGAAAATAAAAGAAGTTTTTTGGGTGCGGGGAGGAAATTTCTGGAGTAAGACCTTTGGGGAGCGGCCTAATTTCGGAGAAAGTTGTGAGGGAGTTTGGGGAATCCAAGAAACCCTAGAATGACTCTTCCATGGAGAAACCAAAGAGTCCACTCATTGGACGACCCTTTTCTTCTGTTTTTTTTTTTTGCCCCCCATTTCTAATCCTTTCTCTTTATCATAAAGACCGATAGATTAAGCACGAAATATGATATAATTGATAAACTAAACTATATATTTTATGAGAGCAAACTTTATCTACAGCGCATAAGTTTAAGATTTATTAGTATTTTGATAACAATTTCATGATCTCACCGAAAATGTTAATGTACCCGGCTTCAAAGAGGAAAAGAAAAAAAAAAGAAGCAATAGAGGCTAGGCTAGCTAGAGGTATAGCTATGGCGAAAGAGTACAGTCCTAATGGTAATTTAAGGGTAAGATATTGCCTATGGGAAAATGGGGGAGAAAAGGAGAGAGAATATCTTCTCTTCTTTCTTCTTTTGGTAAGCTCATGACCAAAACTGGCAGATCCCAGAAAAAGAATCAAACATGGAAAAGCAGGGAATAATTGTCGACAATGGACATCACTTGTGGCTGTGGTGTAATTAGATATAGCGTTATTGTTCAAGGCGGCACCCTTTTGATAAATGCCATTTAAATAATTAAATGTAGAGAAAGAAACTTCTTCTTTACGAATTAAAGACGAGGAGTTTATCCGATCGAGTTGATGAAAGCCCACAAGTCTATGGATCGAAAGCATGTCCATGCCTCCTCACCAGAGTTACTATGGAATTCATTCAGACTTACGATACTGCGTAGTATTCACTCCAGTGAAAGCTACGTGAAGTTTTATCCACTTGTATTAAACATCGGCCATTTGGGATAGTCTCATTCTGTCTAACTTGAAGGAGTTAAGTTTGTGATGGAAAACTTCAGCGGTGATGCTTGAAACAATTTACAGAGTTTCACGAGGGAATTTCAACTATTTGCTAGTGAATCAGTCACCCACACCATTAAGGCTACGTACGAAGAGCATTGATGGGAAGAGATGAGTGTGCTTCTCTTCTCTTCTCTTCTCTTCTATTCTCTGCTATTTTAAAGATCGAAGATTCCTTTTCATTCCATTTTTCGCTCCCCAAAAATACCATTAAGTGAAATAAATTAGAGTAATGACAACCATCAGACTGAGATTATTATGATTGTAATTTTACTTAACGAACCACCGCTTTAATTCAATGTCACGGAGTTACTAATTAATCATCCCATGGTATGCACGACCCTGCGTCTACGTAGTTTTCTTTATTCAGATTTCAGAAAATTAATCAAGTGGCTAATTCCTAATTCACATTTCCTAACGTGCTCGATTTATTTGGCATGTCCGCTGATCCAGGTGAAGAGAGAGAGAGAGAGAGAGAGAGAGAGGGGGGGGGGGGGGGGGGGGGGGGGGGGGGAGACTGGAGCAGGTTTCTGCTGGGTAAGCCGAGGGGTGGAGTACATGGGAATGGGAGGGGGGGGGGGGGGGGGGGGGGGGGGGGGGGGCATGTGACAATTGTGAACAATGCTGTCGGTTGCCAGTCAGTTCCGGACAGCTCCCCGCACCAACTGCACGCAGGTTTCGGAGCAAACCAAAACCCTCCCAAAGCCATGCTCCCCCTTTCACCCCTCCAACCGATTAAAAGGACGTTGCCTGTCCGTACGGTTTTACCTTGAAGAAAAAGGAAAGACAACTCGAATCCGTCCGTACTTAGGTTGTGGGGAAACTGACCAGTCGCACCCCGCCAAGTCATAGAGCCACGTTTGTCAGCTCCCGCGGCATGTGAAGCGCACTATTCATTATTATTATTATTATGTTTATTTTCCCTATGGAGTTTCTACCGTCAACATTTCTCGAATTCAAGATCTTGCATGATAAGAGATCACTGATATCGTCGGCGACTTGTACTGGGGATGGTGTCTATCGACGAGACCCCTATCACCGGTCACCTCCCCTTCAATGAGGGTTTTGATTTTTTTAAGAATAATTTAAATTAAAGAAAATCTTATGGGGCCCATTCGTCCAACCGTTATGAGTCACATAGCATAAGTAAGTGCACGTCAGTAATTTTGATTAAAATTGACGAAAAAATTTACGACGTGTTAAAGTTGATACGCCAAATTAATCATTGGTGTATTCGTACTGGAATCGATAAAATGTGAAAAGTTTTGGTTTTGATAGGCAATTTACCTTAGAGTATGCTAATCATGCGGAAAATCGTGCCGAAACTTCTGCCATCACAGTGATAGTGGCATGGCTGGTAACTAAAAGCAAAATCATGGTCAAATTTTTTAGGTACTCTCATCTCGGCAGATTGGCAGGGTCTATATTCGGCTGAAGAATCATTTTCCTTAACCTTATGCAATATTATCAACGAGTGTCATTATTACACTTTTCCTATGAAAATATATCATTTTTGGATTTCTGATTGAATAATTGCACTACTATGTTTCATTAGCCTTGTATTGTGTATGAGCTATGAAGTCCTACTCACTGAAGCGATAAAATAACTACTCCTGAGTTTTCGGATGACACTTTAGGATTAATTGACTATTTTATGAGAAATTTTCGATAACTGGGTTACTTGGGAAATGCTAATGATGAGCACTATATATATATATATATATATATGAAAATATTATATACGTGGATCTGGCCTGAATACCTTAGGAACGCTCCGTTTTCGGAATGAAATTTTTTCGAGTTTTTGAACTTTTTCTAAAAATTAAAATTTTAAATTTTTAAAAATAAATAGATATAGATTTGTGAAACCTTTTATTATTTTCTCGATATTTTGAGTTTTCTTTAATTTTTAAATTTTAAATTTTTGAAACAAATAAATAAAGATTTATGAAATCAGTCATGATATTCTCTCTTTTTTTTTAGAAAAACGAATTTAGTTTTTATTTTAGAACATATAGATATTGTATAGATTTATGGGACCGATTCTGAGTTTTTTTCGAAACGAATTTTAAATTTTTATAAAACATATAGATGTATATATATTGTTTATTATATATATATATATATATGATGTGTCATATATTTGTTCTTCAAAAAGCAAATCAGATCATATTTTTTTATAGGTAAAGATATGATGTATCTATATTTTATTTTGTATGATACGTTGTAAATAGTGGATGAACCACACATAAACCGTGACTGATCTGATTCTGAAAAATATTACTAATATTATATTTCTTTAACTTTTCGCATGCTTGTAGTTTATTTTAGATACATCCACAGTTATATTTTTTTATATGAGTTTTTCAACTTTTTGTTTTTTCTTACACATAAATTTTTGCAGAATTAGGATTTTTCAATTTTGTGTTCGTGGTTTAGGTATTAAATTTTGATAACATTGAAGATAAAAATTCATCATGTCGTTGGAACTTTTCTTTCAATATTTTACAATGCATAATCTTGACAATGTTGGATTTTTTAATATTTATATTGAGTTCTCTTCTTTTATGTAATTTTATCCTATCTTATTGGTGAAGTTAAATTATCATTAGTCATATAGTCTAATAACATACTATTATTGATAGTAAATTACTATTTTTAAAAATTTATAGCACATATTTTATATAATAAAATTAGCAAAAACAATCACATTTAATCATGTGCAATGTAAGGACTCCACGATTAGCATATATTTATATATATATATATATATATATTGTGGAAATCTTATATCAACTGGGAGCATAATTGAAGAAGATATGATTTGAAAAAAGGAAATAAAAGTTATATATATATATATATATATATTGGTTGTAAGGGATGCATATGGCCTAGTCAAGAAGTTTATACATATAATTTGTAAGAATAGAAAGGCAAACTTATTAATTAGCAAATATATGATAAAACAAAAGAGAATGTAAAAATGGTAAATTCAGTTTTAGAATGAACTCTACTCATCCAAAGCAACATTTTCAAACTCGGCTCAGGTGTTAAACTGGACTCTTCACTCGGTCGTGGGGTCAACCGGTTCAACCACCGGTTTGGTTCTCTTCTTTTGCTTCTTTTTTTTTTTTACACTCTCGTATTTGAAAGTCTAATGAGCCTCAATCAATTTGAACTGGGTTGACTCAATAAGGGACAGTACTCTCTAAATCATGAATTTTTTCATTCACAAGATTAATTTTTTATTTTTTATTTCAATAGATTATAAGGAATTTTATGATCATTTAATTTAAATTTAGAAGCATGATAAAGTTATTCATTGCAAATTTCAATTTGGAAATATAATCATGTGATTGTTGGTATAGAGATTAGAAAAATAAATCACAGGCAACAAAAGGTTGAGAATCGGAATCCAAATATTCAATATTTTAATTAAAAAATTACTTTTACAGCAAATCAATTTCTAATGAAAACCAAAAATTTGAAAAAGAAATTAGAGAAAAAATATTTTTCTCGGTGTAACTGGTAATGATTGAGTCTGAATCGGGATTGAAAAGAGTGAAAAAAAAAGGGGGAGAAATAGAAAATATGAAAACAAAATAAGGAAAAAAAACTGAAGGGAGTGAGGGAAAACTTCCTCACTCGCCATCTGGTCCCATAATAGGACAATGAATTGCTATTTAGTTGATATGTTAACAGAAAAGATACATTAATCATTTCAAGTATGATTCAGCTATTGTGTTCACTGCAGTGTTGGATATCAAGTTTGACCTTGATCGGAGCGGGGATAAAGCAATATTGTCTGCAAATCCATTCTAATGTCAATAACTAAGTGAAGAGAAATTCAAAGAAGAACATTCAGCAAAAGAAGTTCAAAGAAGTACCAATACCATCGATATTAGTGAATAAATGAATAAATCACATTGCATCTAACGAGCTTTGATATACTGCACATGCATGCCTTCTTATTTAATGAAATTTCATGTGATGGGTCTTCAATCTATTTTCAGTCCACGCATTAAAAGTATTAATAAATCAATAAATAAAACACGTCGTATGTAATAATATTATTTTTTAGATTAGATAGTTATGAGATCTAAAAATCTCATAATACGATTTGACAAACAGGTGAAAATATGTCCTTTTTTCCGAAATTGTACCATATTGGGAAATATTTTCCTCTGAAAATCTGTATGAAATTAGAAAAGGAGCTTCCTCAACATCCCTCACTGTACACAGATCATTATTGGATCAACTTAACTGATGGGTCCCCGTACAAGTCCCCTAGAGGGACAGATGTCGGACATTTTTCATGAGGGAATTGAAGCCTCACATTGTAGATTTGGTAGGTATGGAGATATATATGTAACAGCAAGAATTTTCATTTATTGGTCCAAATATAATACAAAGTTTGGAGGAAATTTATCCAATCCCGAAAGAGAATCAGTCCAATTAAACATAGTCAACTGCAAAATGAACATGATGAATTAGAGCAAGCTGCAGTCGATTATGTTACATTTTTCAGTCGGTTAAGTTCAGCAAGACTGGAATGGATAAGCTCCCAAGTTTGGACCGTGAAAAGATTTGACATCTATGGTCTATCCGATTCTAGCAGTAGCAGATCAGCTGCATGGGCAATTGGCAAGTGGGGCCCATTCTTTAAAAGATTATATACAAAAAAAAAAAGCAGAATGTCCATCAGTAACATCGAGCATATACGGATTCTCAAGCATTATGTAAGTAACATTCCATCAATATTTTCTATCCGTAACTAGGAACGAGTCATTATGCAAACAGAGAGATTATGATCATGCTCCAGGCGTATAGAAATGGCGACGGGTTTCCCCTTTGTTGTGAGGGTGGGCGCACATGCACCCGGATCATGCAGTTACTAGATCAGTTGTTTCCCCTCTACCTCTGACATGACTCCTGAACTGGCCGGTTCCAACTAAGCAGTTGCTCCATAGACCCCACTCACCGGGTGAAATGGACCAGACATGATCTAAACTTATCTCCGGTCCCGTCAAGAAACTATTCGAAATCATCTCTTTACGAATTGCTGGATCAATGTTTGCAGAATCCAAACATCCTATATAATTGATCAGACGACGTATAATTTAAGTAAGGAAAGGCTTGTGAGTGGACATGCGTCAAGATTTTTATTTGTTGATCAAAACGAGAAAGGTTTCAACATTTAATATGTCATATCATTCACCATCAAGGCAATAACCCAGTGGGACGAGTTTTGCCCTCTAAAGGTGAGGTTAAGGGATGAAACATCGACTTAAATACGAATGTATTTGTATCGGTAGATTCTTATCATTTATCTTATGAAAACTGCTCTGATTCACTGTGCATTTTGGTAGGGTCATTGTGATTTAAGTGGGTTCATGTCTCATCAAATCCTTTATCCAATCAAACAAATGGGACATTATTCCATGGCGGCTGAGGAGCTCTTTTGATCTCTCCATGAGGTTAAGGTTGCTACATTGGTCTCCCCTTTTAACCTTTTATTCAGAAAAAAATTATATATGTCTTATCATTCGAAAGGATTAATATATATTTCCTCAATCATATACGACTCTATGTGTTCTTATTCTCTCTCTTTGCTACTTATTAAATTGTTTCTCGAGAAATATCTGAACCCACTCACGTCCTCGGGCTGAATATGTTATTGATTGATAGATTCGGATGCCGTGGAGATTACGTGGTCCATGCCACCAAACTCTAAAGGGCAAATGTCAGCTGCCACGACATGCGTTCAAAACATTCTTTAATTAATCCCACCAATAATGTACTGAAAAGAGGCCTCCAAATGACGCAGAAATATATAAAGACGTGCATCAAAAGCATCGGGAAATAATAAATCATCCCCTCTAAACCTAATAATTAACATTAAATATTTTATCATGCCCTTAAATATAATTAATACTGATCTAAGCGTTACTGAAAAAGGGGGAGTACTAACACTCGTGCTAGGGTTCTGGGTGGGTTGAGATGGGAGCACAGAAACCACTCCCAACACTTTTTTACTTCCACTATAGCAGCAGGTTCTTCTTTTACAGTACAAGCAGGCAATTTGCTTGTTCCTCTTTCTCTCTTTTCTCTGTTTCATTAATCCATGTACGTCGTTTAGAGCAGGGGCAGATTCAGGATTTGAACCAAAGGGGCGGGCTTCTTGAAATGACAAATAGGATGGTAATTTTTTCGAGTTAGAAAGACAAACATAAGAAATTTCTTGAAAAAATAAACGACTATACATAAATTTCTTTTCGATATTTTTGGAGGGCGACTGCTCCTTTAGCCCCCTCTCGATCCATCCATGGTAGAGAGCAAAATAAATTACTTAATTAGTTAGTAATATTGTTATGATTTTAACTGAAAGGTCTTCTGCTTACAAGGGACATACAAGTTTATTTGGACAATGTTGTCGATAATGCGCAGCTAGCATTGCAGTGCTCTCCTTTTGAATTAGCTGTTGTTTGTTCTCCTTTCGCTCAAGCGTTCAGTATCGCATCAGGATAGGGATCCCGAGGTGCATACTCTGTTGAACCCCTAGGGGTCGAGCTCAACCCCTTGAGTCATGCATATGTTTGATTTCTGATGACAACACATATATACAATGTTATTTTGGGATATACCAAGTTGTCAGATAACTAAGAAAAACTTTCACCTCTCTAGCTAATATATGCGTGAATGAAAGGGAGATCCATGGTCCATCCCATTATCAGATGCAAATAAACACACACACACATATTATCTATTATCTATTACTATAATAAAACCAGAAGAGGTCTCACTTTCGTTTTCCCAAAATGCAATATCTTAATTTATGATAAAGCCATCTGATTAAGGATATGATTATAAATTTAACGATATAAATTAATCACTGTCTCTCTTTTTCTCCCCCTCTCACTTTTCTCTCACTCTCTTTTTCTCCTTCTCAAAACCAACATGCAAGACATTTTTCTTTTACAAGAAGCAATAATATTTTACATGACATTTTTAAAAAAATGTCACGCGAATTCTATTGTGAGTAGGAAAAAAAGTAAGGTAAATGGATTTAAGATAGGTGCTTTAAGGAGAATTTAGTAAAAACCATGCGTAGCGCGGCATTCATCTAGTAAATAATTAAGGGTTAATTACACCAGTAATCCAAAAAGTTTTAATAATGTATCAGGTTGGTCCAAAAATTTTTTTTTGCTACTTGATAGTACAAAATATTTCAAAGTTGTAACATGATAGTACAAGCCGTCAGCTCGCCATTGACGCCGTCAAGCCGTCCTTTACAAAACTGTAAATTTTATACCATAATGTAGCTTACGTAAAACATTTTGTACTATTAAGTTACAACTTCAAAACATTTTGCACCATCATATAACGTCCCACAAAAATCGACTTTGCACCATCAGCGTCGGCTTGACGGCGTCAATGGCAAAATGACGGTTTGTACTATCATGTTACAACTTTGAAACATTTTGTATCATCAAGTAGCAAAAAAAACTTTTAGACCAACTTGATATATTATTAAAACTTTTTGAACTACCAATGTAATTTACCCAAATAATTAAGAGAAAACTATAACGTGGGTTCACCTTCTATTTCTCAAGCCCGTGAAGGAGTTTCCCAATAGACAGGGTTGGTCTATTACGGGGCCTTACTTGACCTGGTCTGGGCCCAGGCCTAATGGGCTCAACACCGAATATGAGGCCCGGCCTCATCACATCACACAAAGATTTAAAGAAAGCCCATCTAACCTATAGATTCTCTTTCGGCCCCTCATCTAATCTAACGGAATACTCTTTGGCATAATTCCGTCTTGGTACTGGCATAATCCTCCTTTAAAACGATAACAATAAGTTTGAGCTATACCTAAATTACTACTCAAATTACTAGTCGATTGATTCTTGAAACATGTATAGATTGAGGTGTTTGACTTTGAAATATAACGGAGGCAAAGGCTCTAAGTCGATATACGTGTTTTATTTTTCCCCTGAACTTTAAGTTCCAGAAACGCTGCGTTGATGGAGTCGTTCCGACCAACTGTTATTATTGTTGCCAATGAAGACCAATAAATAATCAAGATGCGAACCTTTTTTTTTTTTTTCAAAATATTCTTATTCATATAGAGGGGTGGTTATAGGAATTAATCTATTGCAATATTCAACCAGAAAAGTCGGTTTGGTTATACTTTTAATATATATAATATACATGACATCAAGCTTTTGGATGATATAATTATATTGTAGAAAAAATATCTACTTAAATTGCTTCAATCTGCTGCTTTACTAGACCTCCATCAACCTTGGAACCCTGGATGCCTTCTTTGGTGGTCGGAATAAAGAACGGGATTTTTTGAAATCCTAAACTCATATTTGGTGACAACGGATTGACATTGGGATAAGATTGGATGTATTTTTGACGGTACCAGCCCCAACTAAAGGGTAATTTAAGGGTGGATTAGAATAATGATTTGTGCAAAGAGACATTATTGCCCCTCATTTTGTTTCAAAGTTACCAAATCTACCAATGAAGAAAGAAGAATAAAGAAAAGGGTGGTGAAGACCCAACACGGACAACCATAGCCTCGCAGTGGTAGCCGAGTCGCTAGTGACATGGACCGGACGTTGATGGTTACCATCAAACTTATGCTGCCTCTGAAATCGTGCCCCCTCCCCTCTCTTTGAAGAGCGAGAGAGAAGAGGGAGAAGGGAGCGGTGGTGGTCTGACGGTGGCCATCACCACCCTCGTGGTGATGCCGGTATCGTGCCACCACCGCCCCCTTCTCCTTCCTCTCTTGCTCCTGGAAGTAAAGAAAGGGGCACGATTTTTGGCAATGCGGCTTGACAACAGCAGCCACGGCCAAGTCGAGACCGTTGGGGTTGCTAGTAACCTCGTCGGACAGTGATCGTTGGTGCAGGGCAATCACTGCCCCAACTATGTTCTCAACTGTTTTGCTTCTCTCTTTTTTTTTTTAGTTTTTTAAATTATTTATTAATTTGAGGAATTTTAAAAAATATTTAATTTATACAGAAACAATTGTAATAAGGATACCTTCGTTATTTTACTTTTAAATCCCAATCTCAAATCTTGACTACTTCAAATGCTATATTGGGACAATTGACTATTCATGAGTCAATCCGAAATCATCCCACCTCTATCCCTAACTCTAACCCAATGACCAAAACATAGTCTTAATGTACAGATCGAAGGGTGTAAAGGCACATCTATTTATAAAATATATTTTCAGAAAATTGAGAAATTAGGTTTACTAAACCAATAATTTTGCTTAAAATTAAATCGAATTAGCAAAGACCTTACCTTTTTTTTTTTAATATGAGGTATCTTCATATATTGATCGAAACCTATTTTGGTCCAATTGTCGAGTCGTCGACTTTATCTTGCTATAAGATACTTTCAATTGATTTTCAATTCCCGCACTGTAAATAAATTCCATCCACTAATCATTTGCGCCGCAGCTATGGTTAAGCTAAGAAAACTTTTAGTTATATAAGATAATTCAATTTTTTGATTAGGGATATGTTTCCCTTTTATTTCTCCGTAGAAAAATGGAGATAGAGTAGAGCTGAAAAACAACGGAAAAAAAAAAAGCATTGTTCGAATTAAATGCTTCCAAAATATTAAATGGTACGTTACGAGCAAAGTTAAGCATATTATTCGTTTTTCCCTTTTTGGCAAGGAGTTTGTCAAAGCTGTCCGTTTAACATATACATCCTATGCACTTGCATTAATTTGTATGGACACGACCCGATTGTGGGCATGTCCAGAACTAAAAATTATAGTAAGAGTTCAGCATATATATTGCGACTCTATAATCCTAACATCACACACCAATATTATATTATGCATCAGTTCCGTTTACACCTTTTTTAGAAAATAATATGTGCTATTGAGCACGATCGACATGCCATGCATGTTGCCTTACTTTATCAATTTTTTTGATAAATTAAAGGTTAGGTCGGGTTATTAGCCTGTTATGGCTGCCCCAACTAAGGGAACCTAACCACCACGGAATGTTCCTTTCGCCATAGCTCGCCGAGACTTTAGCCCAACTTGGTCACCGCAGCCCCACCAACACACTAGTGAATTAAGTTAAGGCCCATTGGATCAAGCATTATGGGCCGGCCACCGCCATCCCATAATATACCCACATAGTGCGCGAGCTCTACATCCTCAGTGAGGTTCGAACTCGTGATGTTCAAGTGGAGCGATTGATACTTAACCATTAGATCACCGTACTGGTGATGCCTTACTTTATCAATTGTTTTTCTTCTTTTGGCCTAGCAGTAAGTAAAAAAATATTTTACAATGATTCATGTCTCGTTTGTCTGTCTAATCCTGACATGCAATATTTTTAGTGAGTTTTTAACCCCTATATATACTATATATAGGTAGATTCCGCTTGCTGTTAGGGCAATTATCAATTTCCAACACACCTCATATCATTAAAATTAGAAAACTTTTAATTGTATTAGATAATCAAATTATTGAATAGGTATAAACATTTTTTCCCCTTTATCCCCAAGAGATATGGAGATGGAGCAGAGATGATAAGGGGGGGGGGGGGGGGGGGGGGGGGGGGGGGGGAGGGAAATTCTTGCACGAAGTAAATGCACCCAAATATTAGATGGTATGTTACAAGCAAAGTTAGAATTTTCTTTTCTTTTTCTTTTTTTCGTAAGGACTAAGGAGTTTGTCCAAATTATGCGTACAATTTAATTCATCAGAAAAAAAGGTGTACACGTGGAGATTCAAAACCATGATCACATATATAAACAAGGAACTATATACTCGCCCTATGCATTTGCACTAATTTCTGTAAATAAAAGGTAATGACTGTAGTAAGAGTTCGGGTTAATATACTGCGACTAAATGATCTTAACGTGACGTCACACCAATGATATGCATTACTTCCGATTTACACATTTAGAAAATACAATTATCGATCAAGATCAAAATGCCATATGGGACTTACTTTATCAATTATTTTTCTTTTTTGGCCTAGCAATAAAGAAAAACATAATTCGTTAATTAGTTCAAGTGAGAATCGAATATTGGTCTACACCCTAGCAAAATGCTTTTTTATTGATCGTTACCGTTGAGCACGCATCAACTTTGCTTGCAATGGAAAGTCATACACGTCGATTTCATGCAATAAATATGCGTGTGCACAAATATGGATAAATGAACTATTATGAGGGAAAAAAAATAGAGGCATCAATGGAGCGTTGTTGATTTTGTGGAGCCTTTTTTTTTTTTTTTTTCCTTTTTTCCCCCCTTTGTTTCTATTTTCTATTTATCGTTTGCCATGGAAAGATAAGGACAAAGGAACCTTCTTCCCTAAGAAAAAGTATGGAAACAAAACCGAACCAACTCGAACATAAAAAGGGACTTGGACGTAATTGAACGGAACGATTGAAAAATTCATATACCTGGAAAAAAAATAGAATAATTATTAAAATAGAAAATAGAAAATAAATAAATAACAAAATATGGAAAGAATATCTAAAAAAAAGTGGGAAATAGACTTTGTTTTTGCCGTCACACGAAAAGAAAATTCTAAAGAAGTAAACATTTGAAAATAAAAATAAAACCTCCAAATCCAATTCTATTTATTTTATGTTTTTATTTTTCGGCAGGCGCTGCATCTTTTCTCCCTCGCCGTTGCGCGATATATATATCAACCGAGGCTTCGCCCGGCAACTGTTTCTTTCCTTTTCGTCAGCTCTTCTCCTCTTCCTCTCTCGTTCGCCATCTCCGCGCGCTGAGGTCGTCGAGCAATCGAGTCTTCGATTTAGGGCGAGGGATTGCTGCTGGTCTCGCGTACTGCTCGAATCGCCATGGCAGCTTCTGCTTCCTCTCATTCTTCTCCTCCTCAATCAATGGAGGAGCAGCTGCGGGACGAGCAACAGCTGCATCAGCAGCAGCAGCAGCAGCAACACCAGACGTTTCCGAAGGAGAAGGAGTGCATTCACAAGACGAAGCTGATTCAGTTCCTCGGCCGCACCACTCCAATCGTTCTCCAGAACGACAATGGCCCCTGTCCTCTGCTCGCCATCTGTAATTCCTCTCTCGCCCCCTCCTTTTAGGGCTTATTCTTCGTTTACTCTGTTTAATGCGAATCCATCGCTGCGTCCAGCCGTGAGGATTTGGAAATCAGATTGAAGCCGGAGTAATTAACGCATTGTGTGTGCAATCGATGCGTGAGACCTAATCACCATTGATGGTTTGAAGTTTGAGACTAGGTTGCTTTTAGTTGATTGTGCAATCGTGATTTTTGTTTCTGTTATAGCTGGTCTATCGACCTGTGAATAATTAATGTTTCTTTGGTATTATCATAGGTAATATACTTCTGCTTCGGAACAACTTGAATTTGAGTCCGGAAACAACCGAAGTTTCTCAGGAGAAGTTGCTTTCACTGGTTGCTGAGAGACTAATCGATTCAAACAGTAATGTCAATGTAATTAATGTTTATTCCATTTCTAGTGAAGAAAATTTTTATTTTCTGGTGATAATAGGTTCTCATCGTTCTGCCTTTCTCTTGATTACTTTGTTTGACATTAACTGCAGAATAAAGATGCTGGGTACATTGAAAATCAACAGCAGAACATCGCCGATGCAATTGATCTGCTGCCGAGACTTGCAACTGGCATTGATGTAAATATAAAGTTCAGGAGGTTAGCTTCTACCATATATTATTATTATTCTATTTCTTTGTGTTTCTCCTTCTTCTTTGGTCTTGAGTAGAATACGTGTGTTAATTGCAGGATAGACGACTTTGAATTCACTCCAGAATGTGCAATTTTTGATCTGCTGGATATTCCCCTATATCATGGTTGGATAGTTGATCCCCAGGTAAGCTCGTTTTAAGCATCAAATTTTTGTATTTTAATTCTGTCTGGTTGTTTATATGCTGATCATCTTGTCTTTTACTATGCTATTATGTTTTGAACCTCAATGGATTCTAAGAGTGGAGAACAGGCAGCATAACGGCCTTGATTCTGAATTTTAAGTTGAATATTTTCAGGGTTATTAGGATTTGTTCATTTTTGCTGATGTCGTCCTCTGACTCAGAGCTCTTTTCTTTTTTTATTCCACCATAGGATAAAGATACCGCTGAGGCAATTGCAAACAAGTCATATAATGCTCTCACGGGGGAGCTTGTTGCCTTGGAAACGCAAGTCTTTGGCAAAGAGCATAAGAGTCCTGCTGAAGAAGACTGCATAGATTTCGCTGCTGCAACAACTGCAGCCCTAGGAGTGCCTTCGCCTTGCCTTTCGAAGGTTAGATCATTTGATGATCCTTCACATCCAGTTGCTGATTATCATGTGGCGAGGAAAGGGGACCTTGAGGAAGAAGCGGAGCTGTTGAAGGCCTTAAAATTGTCAGAGGCTGATGTGCCAGATTCTGTAGGACCATCTCCTGTTGTTGGTAATGATGAAGATGATGTGTCTGATAGTTTGGTCAATAATAAATACACGGGGAGCGGTGCACATGCAAACATAATATCAGAGGATCGAAGTTGCATCGAAGCCAGCTCTCATAAGGTGGAGGTATCAGAACAAAGTGTCTATAAAACCTTGGCAGACCAAAATGGTGTAGTATCTTCTAGAGACACTGTGGAGGAAGCAGTGGCTTCATCTACAAGTGTAGGTGCTGGAGATCATCGTGATCATTCTAAGCAAGAGAAATCCAAGGAAGCTCTTCTTGGCGGTGATGAACTTAGTACCAAAAATGTTGAATCTTTGACTGAAGTTGGAGATGCATCTGCCGTTGCCAAACAGCATGACTCAACAGATGAAATCAAGAACGATCCCTTAAAAGAAACTGAGGAAGTTGGGAACTTACAAGCATCACCAGCTTTTATTGTTGAAGCGGCAGAAAATCAAGGTGGAGGTAGCACTATATTGTCAAGCATGTCTGCATCCCATACAGGTTCAGATTCTTCTAGTGGTAGGTTGCAGCACCTAGATGAAAGTGATGCTTTTACACCAAGTATTGATGACGGTGAACCCTTATATGAAGGAGAAGAAAGCATATTGGATTCTCGACCGACACACTTTGAAGATCGAGAGGAGCCTGTGTATGAAGGTGAGGTCATTCTTGCCAGGCAATCTGACAAAAGCCCAGCTGATGATTGTGGAGTCGGGTCTACGATTGATATCACTCCACAGCAAGGTAAGCAAATTTTTTTATTAGTCTTTCCTCTTGTATGTGATTGGTTTCTGACAACATTATTCTGTCTTTCAATCTTTGTTAGGGGAATTGATTCGGAATTTCTTGAAGAACAATGCTAGTCAATTGACCTTCTATGGGTATGTTGTCGAGCTCAATTATAAAGTCTTTTACCAATTTTCAGCAAAAGTGTTTGATTTTCTGTATGAACCTTGTTAATGCTGTTTGCAGCCTTTTTTGCCTCCAAGATGGTCTGAAAGAACGCGAGCTTTGTGTGTTCTTTCGGAACAACCACTTTAGTACCATGTTTAAGGTCAGTTTGAATATACATTTACAGTTGAAAATCGATGGACATTTCATCTGAAATCATGTGTGTTTTGCAGTACGAGGGTGAACTATATCTTCTAGCCACGGACCAGGGCTACATAAACCAGCCAGACTTGGTTTGGGAAAAACTAAATGAGGTAAGGACTATTTTATTCAGCTTTAAATAACACTGTAAGTTTAAAAAATAAAGCTCGGGATTCTTCTTTAATCAGCCATCTATTTCTTGAGGTATTGGGTACTGAGGTTTGTGGTTCGTTTAGTTGGAGGCGGACAACTTTTCCTACAAGTGCCAATGCTACTTAACATAGTATTATTGAATCAGTGGTCATGTTGTGCTTCCTCATTCAATTTGGAAATTGCAATTATGTTGTGCGCTTCCTGTAAATAAATTATGTCACAGAAATTTGGATTAATATCTATTAATATAGGATGCAATCAAACAATGAATTCCATCAGTGATAGTTGCATGATGCTCGTTATTGATTTGGATGTTGACTATCAGGTCAATGGAGATACCCTGTTCATGACTGGTAACTTCAAGGAATTTAATGTGGAAAATCAGTCTAATGGTGTGTGGGATGAGCATAATGCGGTGGCAAACACCGCGGTAAGTATTCTCTCCTCTTATATTCCCTTGATGTTTCATGAGCTGTGAAGCTTACTGGAGTTCCTGTGCTTCAGGATTATCTTGCGAGCATTGACAGTGCTACACAAGCTGGATTGAATGTCAAGTAATCATCCTCCCTTATTGGCATGTCTTATTTGATCTATCATCCTGCATATCCTTTTCCCCCTTTTAACTTATGAAGCAACTGGGTCTTGCAACTTCCAAACTCTGCGTAAGAAATGTGTGACCAAACAAAGCTATGAGTAATATCGTCTTTCTTTTCTCATTTGGTCCACTTCAAGATAGCAATAAAGATCGTAAGGGCATTTAAGATGCTATCAGTAAGGTATGCTAGGTAACTTCATTATGTACAGCCAAAATAGGGGAGTGCTAAGATATTCCTTAATATTTTGTATTGATGTTTTGAAATATTTTTCTTGTAATATGTGGTGGCACCCAGCAAATTCCTGGTAGTTGTGGTTTTGGTTTTGGTTTTGTTTTTGTTTTTTTTTTTTGCATTGTGCTGATGATGGGTAGAATACAAAATTGGAAGTTCCTTTGGCGTGTATGAACACTTTTGATAAAGATCATGACTATGGTAGACCTTAATGATTGAACTTCCCAGGACAAGACTAATTTCAACGTGTTTCTTGTTCATGTTTCATAGTTTACTTCCGATCCTGTTTCGTTTCATTTAAAATTTGATTGCATGCACTGCTCTTTTTTTACTTAATTAGTGAGTATTCTCTTTTGGCAGTTCGGATCTGCAACTGGCAATAGCCCTACAACAACAAGAGTTTGAGCAGCAACAACAACAGCAGCGTCATGGCTCGCAACAAGCATCGACTGGTAGCTCAAGGCTTGTTACCGGCCCCCCGGTACTCTCTATTGCTATCCCGTTTTCCTTAACAAATTTATTAATTAAAAAACTGCTAGATTGCATGTATTCAAGTCCCACAGATACTATTGTTGTCTGTGGAAATGACAAGTTTTAGCTTCTGTTTCTACTAGTGGATTAGATTCGTCACAGGTTCAGTGACTTTTCCCCTTTGCCTTTGGCATACAGCTTCAATCTGAAGATGAAGTTTTACTCTCACTCCTAAAAAATTTGGTGGTTTTTGTCAAGTACGATAATTGGATGAATGGCTGTAGGATGTCTGTCTGGTTGCATGTAAACTGCAACGATCCACTCTGACTGTGAATCAAGCTTGAACTGAAGTAGTTGTGGTAAAACAAAAAACCTTGGGTTCTTTCTTTTCAAGCAAGCTACAGTCATTGACTTTCAACCAGCCTGACTACCAGATGGCAAGGGGAACCGTGGATGTACTGTTTTTCTCTTTTCAAGTTTTCAAGCACGCGCTTGATGTGGCAGCCTGTTCATACTTCTATTCTCACTTGCTTTCTTATCCCGCAAATGGAATTCCAGATTGGTTTTTACCCTTGCCAATTCCTGGTTTTGCATGACAAATTCAAGATGATTTCAAGATTTGAAGGCTAAATCTATGAACTTCCAAATTAGATGTCTTTTTAACAGATCGGGTGTTTATAATAACTAGATTATTTCAAACTCTTTTAAGTTGAAAATATAAACATTAGTGCCAACTAGTGAGTGCCTGGAGCTCAGTAGCCTCTTCTGGAGGATCCCTCCAATGGTTTAAATAAAAACTGGCTTTTCTTTTAGGTCCCACATGTCAATGGGTTAGCAGTTTAGAAACTTGTTATCATTCTTCTAGGAGCCTAGTTTGGTCTTGGTGGAACTTCTGGTGCTGCAGGTAGGATCCTTGAACCTTCAGCCATAGGTCGGGTTCTTTGTCATCTACCCCCATCCAATCCCGTTTCCCCTGTTTAGATTCCCATAACCTAAATTTCATACCTGAACAACAGAAAGATATATTGCCCGGATTCATGAAGGGATTAGATCATGACTGATAAATGTAAGTAGAATCCCGTGGAAAAGCTTTCAACCAACATGCGAACAATTTAAGCCACCATCAGCACATCAAAAGATTATTAGACTGAAGAAGTTACTACTTTCTATAGAGAGAACCGAAATATATGAGTTTGGACCCTAAGGAGAGCTGCTTTTTCTCGTGTGGAAACTAGTAGAAGTTTATACCCAGAACCAAAAATGACCTGGAAATGAATTGGTCGAGAAACAATAGGCATTTGATAAATGCATAGTTTTGTTTCCAATTTCGTGTTAACTGGAGATGTTCGTGCCTTCTAGTTCATACGTTAATCATATTTCTGAAAAGATTTTCATTGCATGTAACCTCTGGTAGCCTACTCTTGAGCTGCTCTGTTTCAGGTTTCCTCTATGATTAAGTTTGCATTATATTAATGCTTGTTTGCCATGAGAAATTTATCAATGTCTGTTTTGCAGGTGCCGAGGAACAATGCTAGATATGCCTCATCTACCAGTCGGCCCGATGCCAAATCGAAGGACAAATGTATTATTATGTGAATCGTCTAGCTCTCAGCTGTCTGCTTGTTTGTAGGCAAGGAGGTTGATCGTCTTGTAAATGCTGGGCCCTCTGATCCAATTGTGTATGCTTACATTATTGGACCTTTGCTTAGTGTATATGAAAGTTTCAACATCGGATCTCCTTTTTTATCCCCTTTCTTTTCGCACTCTAATTAGTGTTTTCGCACTCAATTAGGAAAGCTCTCAATTTCTCATTTGCTCCTAGATCAGGCAATACCATTCCACAAAACCAGGTCTGCTAATATGAATGATTCTCCTGTTCTATTATGGGAATTGGTGAATGGTTACTGAAAAACAGGCAGCTTTTATTTTGGTGAACATGCTCATGCCGATACAGGCACACGATGAAGTACCCAAGGCATGACCATCGTCTGTCATGTGTAAGGACTTACACTTCCATGACTTGGGTGATAGGATAGTCTACCATCAGCTCGAACTGGGCACTCGCACCATTTGAGCCAGGAAAGCGACCGAAAATACTCCGGCCTAGCACCCACAATAATGGACCTAATGGGGGCCCATGGGCTCCAACCACCCAGAGTAGCATGCCTAAGAGGGGCCCATGGGCTGTTGTTCTTGGCCCTCACAAAGGTGGAAGTGCGACTGGTGCCTCGAGCGAAGAGGAGGTTCTAAGCCCCTTTCCTTGGCTTGGGGGCTAAGGGGCCCAACCACCCATCCCGCTCATCTGGACATGGGGTCGAGGAGCTCCCTCCACGAAAGGGAGGGGGCTGGAACCCCACTCCCCAACCAACCAGAAGGAATGAGGGGCTCAACCCCTCCCCTTCCAAAAGAAGGGGCATGAGCCCCTCTCCTTGCTATGGGATCAACCTCACGCCCTATTAGCGTTTTCTTTTATTGATTTAGGTGAAATAAATAGTGGCACTAAACACAAAAGACTGGTGAGAAAATTATCAAGTGTTCTTGAGATGCGAGAACGAAGAAGATCCCATGGCTCAAGAAGATTCTAGATCCTTAATTCTCTTTTAGTATCATCTTCCATCAACATAGAACACGACTCGCCAGTATTACAGGAAGTCACGATCTTGATGAACTGGTCATGGCTCCTGGTGGCAGGTCCATGCTGCCACGAAATGAATTCAACGGTTACTTTAGGAGCAGCAAGCTTGCTGGTGAAGCCAAGGCTATGGTTTGTTCGCATTTCATATCTAACATAAGTTTCCACAGGCTACAATTACTACTCTTAACATACATACATACATCATACATATATATATATATATATGTATGAATGGAAATGCCACATGTCACATTCCTGGTGGCTAGTCATTGATTTCTGGTGAATGTCCTATCACCTGAACCTTGGGAGACAAGAAGAACCCACCACCACTAGTAGGGTCGAATCTTGTTGGTCATAGTTTTCTTTTTTGTTTTTTTGCTAATATATGGTGTCCAGATTTCGCCCGACTAATTTCGAGGTTTCATGAACTTCCGGTGACGCATGGAGCAGGTAATCAAGCCAATGGCACTCCGATGACTCCAAAGAATTTCGAACTCGGGATCAGATGGATATTTGAGCTCCTAGGCCGAATTCCTTAGAGTTTGTTTGTCATTGTTTTCTATGCACAAGATAAGTGACAATTAGAGAAGAGAACAAAGGAAGAGAAAAAGAATCAATGAAAGAGAAATGATAATAAAAGCTGAGTTACCAAACATAATAATATATATTCATTAGCAATATTTATATTGTATTCACATTATCCATGTTTAACAGCAAAGATTGCACATTATCTATATAACATTATATAACATTATTGAACTAGCCACCAACCGAATTCAATCATCCTAACACGCGATTTCAAGTCATGACTGACAATATCTATTCTTTGCATTAACTATTTGTCTCGAAATGCCTATCTCCATGACTAATTAGTTGAAAACGACCTAGCCCGAGTCTTGATTTCTAACCACACTTTTTGCGTGCTTCTTGATAAGATCAATCACATGGTTGTGTTAAGTTTCCTGTTTCGCCTAAATTGTGAGCTACACTTTCCGGCTGACACATGGCGGTGTTGAATTTGCCAAGCGTGCCAAAGCACTGTCTCAAGAGTGCGTAGGGCGAAACCACCAGCCATCCTTACTGTGCTCGAGCGTAAAGTGCTATGGCCCCTAGGTTCGCAGGTCTAGTCGGCAACTGGATTTCTAAGATAGTAATAGTGATGTCAATCGGGTGTTGATGATGATGAGCTTCAAACGATGTTGCAACTTGCAACCACAAGGATAAGGCCGCTTCGATCCTCCCAAGCATGCGCGTGATTAAGTAGCCCAATATTTGTAGTTCCTGGCTGCTTGGAAGTCGGCCATAAGGATAATGGTCACAGCCTTAGCTTGAAAAACTGAGCCTTAATTTGTGAGAGACAGCGACTTCAACCTGAACTGGCCTATGGTAGATATTGGCCTTTGAGAGATGCTGCTTCAGCTTCGAAGCCTGAACTCTGATGAAGAGGCTCGATGTGGGTCTCAACTATTCGGTAAGCTGAAAGATGTGAGCCTTAGGTCGGAACCCTCGACTCCATGGAATAGATGGCCCGAAAGTCGATCCTAAGAGTAATGCGTCTACGAACCTCGGAAGATTCGTAGCGCGTGGATCTTGGCCTCGCAAAGCAGAGAGAAACCGCACCTAGATCTGGAAACCTAAGCTCGGGCGGAAGCCCGTCCCTTGCCCGAAAGCACAAAAAGGGGTAGAAGAGGTAGGTATCGAAATTGTGTCCTAGTTAGAGGATGAACTAGTTAGAGGATGGTCGGTGCCATGGCTGAACTCTTTAGTACGTCTCTTCGTAGAAGTGGGCATGGCCTTATCGTGCCTCTCAAGTCTTGGATCGCCGCTTGCAGGGGATAAGGGCATTTCCCCTTGGAGTTGGCTAATTGAGCAGCCAATACTCTTTCAGCTTGTTTGCGCCGTTGCTCTTGGTGCTTTTGAGTTCGAGTTATTGGCCGAAAGTCTCTCGATTGTGTGATTCTCCTCCGTTCATATTTTGGGGTTAAGGCTGGAAGCCTAATTGGCCTTGCCTCCTCGGAACTCCTTTGGCTTCTAATCTGGTCATGCCAACAGAACTAGTGGCCCATAGTTTGGTTAGACTTGGTGAATTGGTGGCCAATGATTGAGTTGGCCTCTCTGCTGAACTGCAAGCCAGTAGTTGAGTTGGCCTGACTGTTGATCTAGGGGCCAATGGCTTAGCTGTTATACTGGAGGCTGACTTGACTGCTGAATTGGAGGCCAGTGGCTAGGCTTCTGCAACAGAATTGGTGGCTACTAGAGGTTTGACCACGTTGCCTTGCAAGATAGTAATAGATGTTGACTGATCAGCCATAAATCTACCGGCTCGTTGACGTCGTTGTTCACGACGCTTTTGAGTCTTAGTCGAAGGTTGATGAAACTTGGAACCAGTGTTCCTCCATCATGTGTGCTTCGATTGTGGCAGGAGATGCTTGTAGCCCTTGCCTGGCCATAACCCTTTCACCTTTCAATCTTACTGTGCCATTTGAGATGACAACCGATGCTTTGGCCTTGCCAATAGAGGAACTAGCTGAATTGATGGCCAAGAGCTAGCCTGAACTGGCTACTGAACTGGAGGTGAGCTTCACTACTGAACTAGAGGCTAGGGGCCCGCCCTCTCCAACAGAATTGTTTGCTGCTAGAGGTTTGGCCTTGTTTGCAAAAACTGTGCCTTGATTTTTCGTCTTTATCATTGGCTGTTGGCCTTGACGGGATGTCGGTCGTTAACTCATCAATAAGGGCTTTGATCACGTCAACCTTTGAGGCGGCATGCGAAAAATCCTCAATATCATCTTGAAGCTTGAAATGTTGCGAGAATTTGTCAGATTCATGATCACCGCCATTTTCTTTGGGCGAATTCGCCCTAGCATTTAACGGGCTGAAGATGATAAAGGCAAGCCTTTCTCCACGGACCTTTCCTCATCATTCTAGCTTGGTCGACATGTTGGATTGCCCGAGGCTGACTCATCAACGAAGACTTTAATCAAACCGGCCTCTAAAACGGTATGTGTAGAATCTACAATTTTGTAGCGGGACAGCTCTCGGTCAAGAGTTTGCTTAGCCTTTTCATAGGGTAAGGCCTCTTCGATAACATCGGCGCCATCTTGACGCTGGAGATCTTTAACCTCTAGGTAGAGTTAGGATGAATGCGAAGATGCAGCTTTCACAGGGGGCAAAAGATACGGTACTTTAGGTTGGCCTTTAGGCGATAGAGAGGCCGACCTCTTGTGCTGCTTCAATGCTGAATCAGGAACTTCTTTGCTCCCTTCTTTTGTGGTTGATTTGACTATCGATGTCTTGGCCACATCAATAAACTTTGGGGCCAAAGGTTTAGTCGCATCTGCCTGCAAAGGGGAGAGCTGTTGGTTAGCCTACCCTGCGCAACTATTTGATTGTCGAGTGAGAGACTCTTGATTGAGCTTTCCCTTTGGTGGCGACAATGGGGATGGTGGGACTTGCTTTGGTGTAAACGGAGGTGATTGTTGAAGCTTTGTCGGCCGTTGGCCTGGCTTATATATCTCGAAGAACTCTTCTTTTTTCTCTAATCTCTTGTTTTAACTCTTCAACGGTAAGACCCTCGAATTTTGAGCACATCTCTGCCTTTTGTTGCTGTAGGCTACATGTTCCCATCTAGATCGAAGGCGATTGAACATAGTCAACTAGCCTCTGCATATGTATAGCTGTGGCTAGCTGATGCTGCAACGACTGTAGCCTTTATTAGATGGTTTGTGCAACCGGTGGCCCTTGTAAAGACTGCCACTGATATGCCTGGAATGCAGCTGGGGCCAATTGGTAATGCTGGGGCTGCTGGTTCTGGTGTTGCGGCTGCTAAATCAGTTGCTCTGTAAACTAGTTGACAAACATGGTATTTTGGCTTGTTGGTTCCAGCCTCTAGCAATCTTGATATATAAGCTGAGGGGCTGGATGAAAAGTACTCGAGGCTGGTAGCATGGGAAATTGAGGCTCATACGTTGTCGATTGGCTGACCAACGGCTGCATATACTGTAGGCCAAGTTGTTGACCTTCCCGTGGCGCTGAAGATGGTACTTCATGAACCGATTACCAAATCCCAAAATCTTGAAATGATGAGGGCGGAATCTCAGCCACTGCTTGATGTAGAGGCTGAGACATGAAAGCAGTCGGCGGGGCGAACGTTGGTTGCGATAAGTAACTGGTTGGTTAAAACTGAAGCACTTGTTGGCTTGAGGCTGCTCTATAGAATTGCCCTGAGGATGCACTGACTGGTCATGAGGGGTCGGCCTCAATTATTGCAACTGAGATATTGTAGAGATTGACTGCGGCTGTCACAGGTTAGAGGCCAGTCGAGGCTGTGACAACCAATCACTTGTAGGTGACGAAGAATGGCTTGTTGCCTGACGTACGAAAGGAGCCAGCAGCAAGTATGTTACTTGCGCCTTGGGCATGCTATATATTGAAGTAGAAAAAGAAAGGACCGTTGACTTGTGAGGCGACGACCCATAGGAAGAATGCTTGTACAGGTATGCTGGATAGTTCAGGCCGGCCTGAGCTGGCTGAGGTTGGTTGAACTGCATGGGGCTGAAAAAATTGGATGAACTTCTGATGTTCCTTCGTGGCGATTGTATCCATCTTGACGATTTCCTTTCCTTGCGACAGCTGGATAATCTTTAGCCGAACTATAACCGGCTATGTGGTGCTCGACTGTATTGTCGTGGGATTCTTTAATATCACTCAGCTCTTCATAGTCCCGGATTTGAGAAGCTATTTATGCATGCTTCTTCGCAGTATGGGTCAATATGGGCACGAAATCACTGCACGGTCCCACCGGGCGTGCCGGACAATTATTTTGCCTAGATTGTGAATTATACTCTCCGGGTGATGCGTGTTGGTGTTGAGTTTGCCAAGCGTGCCAGGGCACTGTCCTAAGAGTGCGTAGGGCGAAACCACCAGCCGTCCTCACCACACCGTGCTAGAGCGTAAAGTGTAACGGCCCCTAAGATCCACAGGTCTAGTCAACAGTTGGGTTTCTAAATAGTGATAGTGATATTGATCGACTGTTGATGATGATGAGCTTCATACGATGTCGCGACCTCGAGGGTAAGGCCGCTTCGATCCTCCCAAGCGTACGTGTGATTAAGTAGCCCGATACTTATAGGAAGGCGGCCTGGAGGATAACGGTCATGGCCTTAGCTCGAAAGGTTGAGCCTCAATCTGTGAGGGACACCGACCTTAACTTGAGCTAGCTTGTAACAAATACTGGCCTCTGAGAGATGTTAGCCTAAGTCTGGAACCCTAAACTCTGATGAAGAGGCTGGATGTGGGTCTCGGCTATTTGGTAAGTCGAAAGATGTGAACCTTAGGTCAGAACCCCCGACTCGATAGAATGGACGACCCGAAAGTCGGTCCTGAGAGTAATGCAACTACGAACCCCAGAAGATTCGTAGCATGCGGAGCTCGGCCTAGCAAAGCCAATAGAAACCATACCTAGGTCTGAAAACCTAAACTCGAATGAAAGCTCGTTCATTGCCTAGAAGCTCGAAAAAGGGCAAAAGAGGCAAGTGCCAAAGGATCGGCGTTGCACGGGAATTAAAGCTGCATGGTATTGAAGTTCGGGAAAAGTAGATATGTAAGGTGCAGTGCAAGGAATATAAAGATATAAGAAAAGTAAAGGATGAAGGAACGAAAGATATATTAAAAATGCATATTTTGTAGTTGTATCAAAGGAAAGCTACAAATGAATACTGAACCGGTATATATAGACTTGACCTAGGATAGAGCCCAAGATACTGTAATCGGGAAACATCTAATAGGAAGAAGACTATCCTAGAAATTACTTGCCCATTTGGAGATATCATCTCCACTTATTGCCTAAATATCTAAGACTAATAAAAGAAACAAATAGTCTAGTAATTTTGGAGATAAATCTCCATTATTCCTAATTGCCAAAACTAAGATAAGGAAATCCACATATGAAAGGCAACATCATGTCAATCCAAAACTCGTCCATCTATTTCCAATATTATCTTCCATGCATACTCTTACATGGAAGTCAACCCTCTATATAATTTTCTTCTCTCATTCAAGAAATACCTTGGACGCCTTTTGTCTCAATATCTTGGTTCTCTGCAAGTTAGCCTCATGCAATATATTAAATTTCCTATTTGGAGCTTTATGTATATATCTTGTGCATGGGATAACTTTCCCCTGTCTTGAGCTTCAAGTGCATAATAATAAATGTGCAATTGAGCACCAATGATATATCCTTTCTTGCCATCTCCAGACGAGTCCATATTCATTCTCACCTTAGCTTGGAAATGACCCGCAACTTCCTTCCTTGTGCCACCCAATCTCCACACAGCTGTCCAAAATTGGGTCATGCCGCAGGCCTAGATCGGGTCTTGTCTTGGGCTTTGGTCATGGGCCATTCTCCTTGCACAACGAAATGATCACGAGCTATTCTCTCGAGTCCAATTATACTCATAAAATCTATCTTATCCATCATGTCCCCCATGAGTTCCGCAATTATCGCTAAGTGCATAAATTTAGTGTAAACATTTTTGTATCTTGGTCAGTGCTCGATTTATTCGAGGGGCAATAGGGCAAACCAACTAATCGAGCAAGTGTTAAGCATTGACTTTTGGGTGGTCGCGCGCGCGCGGGGGGGGGGGGGGGGGGGGGGGGGGGGGGGGGGGGGGGGATGTAGGGAAGTAGAGAGAAAATATGAAGGGGTGGATCAAAAGACAGACTTGAGAGAAAGGGAAAGGTCAGGTACTATTCTTGTTCAGTTCTTCTCTTCTTTGAAATCAGAAAAAAAAAAATTATAAGGAAAAATATACTTTTAACCCATTAACTTTGGCAACTTTTCTATTTTGGTCCGTCCTATACCTTTGATGAGTTTTTTCTTTTCCTACTTTTGTAACCTTTACCATTAAGTTAAGCTGACTCGTACAAAATTGTGGGGCCCATCCAAAATATATCTCATCCTTGGAGGGATAGACGGTGACGGATTAGAGTGGTACGAGGAAGAGGAAGGATGATTCTTTTAAAAAAAATCGACAGAAACAATTTGCATTGGATTTACAAAGAAATAAGTTCTCTTAAATAAAGAAATGAAACAAAGTATGAATTTTGATTTTCCTAACACAAACCCATATAATTATCCCACTTGGGTTTAGATTCATCGACACAATTTGTTTCCACCTCATTTTGTTCTTAGCTTAGAAGATTGAACCTAATTTCATCTAAATTCTGCCACAAACTCGTCAAACCAAACTCTAATTTTGACCCAACTTTGGCCCAACTTCTCTCATAGACATATAAGAAGCATGCAGGCCTCAAAATTCCTCAAATTCACTGCTCAACAAAGAAACAAGCAGAAAGAGCAGGTGAACACATTTGAACAGAGAGAAGATTAAGATCCATTAAGGCTTGAAATTTCTCAAACTCAAAGAGAAGGTAAGAAGCAATTAAGGTCTCAAAATCTTCTCATATTCACACTGTAGAGCAAATCAACGAAGAGAGAAGAGAGAAGAGGATGGGAACACGGTTGAACAGATGGCACTGTTCGAAATGGAGAGGAGAAGATAATCGTACGTAAAGGTTAGGGTCAGGGTCTAGTGTAGGACTGTGCATGTGCCATGCATCATTTGCATTCTTATTTCTATTACATGGACATCCCACTTAGCTTATTTAATGATAAAAGTTATTGAAGGAGAGAAATAGAAAATGAATCAAAGTAGTGGGTGAAAATAGAAAATAAAATAAAAAGTGGACGAAAACAGAAAAGCACAAAAAATTAATGGGTTAAAAGTAATATTTTTTTTTCCTAAATTTGTAAATGTGAAAGCAACAAGTCCAACATTTTTGTGCTTCCCATGCCTCTTTTGGGACCACCTACTACCACTTCTTTATTTTCTCTCTTCCTCCAAGAAAACCAGAGTACCCGAAAATATAATAACACGCAATCATTGCACGTATTATGATGAACAAAATCAATTACAATTATAAAGTTATTTCTTATACATATTTATACATGTTGGACATATATATTCATCACGTAACAAATATTAATGTGGTCATCTTTGCTACACAATCTCATGATTATCGAGCAGTTGGTCACCCATAATAATATCTTGGGATAGATCGATGATAGGATAATGCTTCCATGACTCGTATCGATTGTACCTCCATGATCACAGCTTGACTTATAACTTTTGTTTCCTCGTTCTTCCAGTTTTATTTGATACTTGAGTAGGAGCTTCGCTTCACAGGGGGCAAGACCTACTCTTTTAATTGTTGTTTTAGAATGCAAATCTTGTGGTTTTATCCGATCTTAAATTTATTTGATTATGGATAAAAAAAACGAAAAATTTAAAATTTAAAATTTTCTTTACACAAAAGTTTATTTTTAGTACATGACAGTCATTAATTCAAAAGAAATACCAAATTCAAGTTATCAATAATAATGAAACTTTAAAAATTTAAGACAGTATTGATCTAGTGATGTCAAATTATTATAAAAAGAATCGACGAAGATTTTTTTGTTAATCTTTTGTAGTAACTTTTGGTTGAAAAATATGAGAAAAGAAGTATCAATAATGAAGCAAGTGAAAGAGTAAGATGAAGTGGGTCAAATGAACGGTCGATTTTCAAGTAGAAAAAGTTGTATAAAGTAGGAGAAACATCAATTATATTTTTTTATAACTTTTTCAAATAAAAAATTTAAAATGTGTAATGAAAGAGAAGATTACTGATAATACCACTTAACTCTATAATGAAACAACTGGTAAACTTTTATATATTATTAAGGATGAATTTTACTTCAAAATAAAAAATCTATATACTTCTTTTACAAGTAGAAGTTATTACGCCATGTATGCTATGGTTTTACCCTTTTTTTAAATCTATCTCATTCTTTAAAAATTACTCAAAAAGACTTATGGTTTACATCTTATTCCAAATCTATCCCGCCGTCAAATTATCCATTAATAAAACGTAAATAAACTCCAAACCTATCCCATAATTTTAATTTTTTCTCAAATCTATCCCATAATTTTAATTTGTTTGAAATCTATCCTGGATAAAGAGCCACAGTGACTAGAATAGGCCCACTTACGTTTCACGCTAGCAACGTCGTTAAATGTTAATGGAGAAATTAACGCCATGATAGATTTGAAACCAGATGTAAACCATGGACATTTCTGGAGAATTTTTAAATCATGAGATAGATTCGAGAAACAGGTGATACCATGAGATATCTGGCGTAATAACCTTTTATAAGTAAAAGTGAAATTTTCATATCTAATGCTACATATAAACTCCTTAAGTTAGAAATTGAAAAGGAAAGAGTACATGATGATATTTGAAATTTTGAGAGCTAATAAATATCTACTTACTTTTAGACGATTAGTTTTAAACTTATTAAAAACACATCGTAATCATGATCAAAACCAAGTCGAATAGCGTGTATCTTATCAAATAGATTGAAGATATTGGTAATATCCACAAAAACAAAAAGTTAGATGAGCATACTTTAAAGGAGGATAAAACACACAAAACAAATCGTTACAAATAAGAGGAAAAAACGTAAGGACATATATTATATGATACTAAGAAAAAAATTATACGAAAGTCTGACAAATTATAAGAAATTAAGAGGGCATTTGGTACGAGATAATTCATGTGAATTACTAAGAACATGATTTTAAGAGCACTAGATTATCATTCTTGACTGAATCATATAAGTACTAATCTAGATCCCAAAGTAATCCACTTTCCCCCTCAGCTGGTAGTACACTTTACTAGTAGGAAATGTGTCTATCTAGATTACCAGCAAGATTATCAATAATGTATAACATTATCAGTTTATGCCAAACATGGTAATGAACATTACCGATAATTTTAAAAGTGAATATCTATCTCAATGAGAATTTAAAATTATCAGTAATTTCAAATGATAATACACTAAACATCACTTGAGAAAACAGCAAAATAAAAAATGGGATACATACGCTTGTTATTAAGCACACGGACCAGTTTAATTAGATGCAATATGTTGTCCTTATTTACTTATTTATGTATTTATTTTTCCTTTCGAGCACTACTTTTGAAGTGTTTATTATTGATTATAGATTCAATTTTTGGAATTGGAGGGAAGGGGCACCTTCCTAAACGTAGGTCGCAGTCTTAAGACTGAGAAGGCGACAAAGGCCAACAGCTGTGACTGTGACCCCACTCCCTATCCCTACATATGCTTGCCATACGTCTCCCTCAACTTCTTCTCCCTTTTTTCCTTTCTTTTCCCCCCAATAATTAGGAGATTTGGTTCAATTAATCAGATCTAAAATATCTTAGATCATTGAAAGCACTTTATGATTATGATAAATCAGAGTTCGAACAAGGTATAGTATTAAATAATAGACTGAGTACATCTCATGATTTCATCGAAAACTGTGTCAAAAGTTCGTAAATGACATCTTTAATTCGTTTTCTATTTTAGTTAATTAATTTGGCTTAATCTTTCAAGCTCAATTAATAACTTCCTTTTCCTAATTAAATTCATCCTCGATAATATACTAATGTAGCTGCGAACTTTTATTAATTATTAGAAGATTTCAAAGCTTTAATTTCGCGATATCATATAAATAAATATTCGCATCAATTACCTAGCTAAATGAGAGAATAGGTTTGGACCGACAAAACGTGACCAAGGCATTACATGAACTTCGATGAATGAGTTAGTCCTTGTATTATCCCGGCCTTTAACGATAAAAAAGATAAGCATGTTTTGGCTAAAATCGGCTTCTAAAGCTCGATTTGGCCCGAGCAAGACAATGCGAGAAATAGGAAATTAGAAAGGCCCTTCATGACTACAAGCTTGAACGGTGCGTAGAAAAGCTTGACAAAATAAAAGCCCTGATCATTGTTGAGTTTTTCTATCAACCCCTTGTGATTTTGGTGAATCGAGCCCCTACTATATTCTATATCAGGTTCATCGATGTTGTACCAGTTCTGATAACTTTGCACATCTCTTCCGAGAATGCATCTTTTATCGTGTTACTTGGAGGGAATCGCCATGGGATATATGCGCTGAAGCAATCCCATGCATAGCACTCGTTGATATTGTCAACTTCATTGCAAATCCTCCTGTTTACATTTCTCGCCACTTGACCAACAGCTTACCTTTTTCTCTTTATGGATCCATCATCTTATATCATCTCTGGTCTCTAAGAAATGTTGTCTTATTTGCAGGACGCATTGCAGGCCTATCCGACTGCCTTCGCAGCATCATATGCGCTTTCACAGAATACAACACCTGTCAGTCACCACTGCCTCATTTTGAGCCCAATTCGGGAATTGGCCAGCGTGAAGAGGAAGCAAACAGTCTCTCTGAAGAGTGGAACTTCATACACACTGATGCTGCATGGACCACAGAGAACGCTAGCCTCGCAGGAACTAGAAGCCAACCAAACATGCCCATATCACACTCATGGATCTCTAAAGCAGAGATGACTTCTCCTCTGCAAGCTGAAGCCCGGGCAGTCTTGCTCGCAATCTTTGTGGCACTTGACCAAGGATGGCGAAAGATTTGGATTAGGTCAGATGCCCTGCTGCTAATCGACGCTATCATCTTTTCGCATTGTTCCCCTTGGGAAATCAAACCTTTAGTCTCCGATATCGTTAGATTATTAGCTCTTTTATGGGACTGGAAATGTACTTGGACTCCACGCTTAGATAACTCTCAAGCTCATGACTTAAGCCAACTTGACAATAAGTCAAATTTTCCTTCCTTTTGATTGTTTGAGGGTTATCCAAACCTCGATATACCTTTTATGCATTAATATAACCCCCTATCTTATTTATCAAACAAAAAAAAGGTTCATCGATGCTTTGTAGATCATGTATATCTTTTCGTTCAGTCATGATGAAGTAATTTACCTAATATCTGGAGTCATAAGAAGTATTAGCCAATAATTGTCTCCTTAATTCATATCTTAATTAGTTATTTTCTTATTTGGTAACTAATAGCCGCAAATATGGACTAGCTTAGAAAAGAAAACGACTTCTCCCACTTTTAGTCATGATGATTTTTCTTTTTTTCTTTTTTGGGTTACATTAGCCACGATGATTTTCAATATAGAGATGTGACAAGTACAGATGTACAATTATATAAATATATATACACACATATAAATATATATATAACGTTGTATCCCACATATTAAATTGTGTTTGAAATGTAATTTTAAAATATTGTAAGATCATAAAGGTAAATATGTAAATAATATTCAAAATTAAAAAAAATATTATCTCAAAAAAATAAATACTATATTAATGATATACTTACATGAAATAAACGCAGATAAATAGTGATATAATTGAAAATATATATACAATTAATACATATATACCCAAAAAATAGAAATGTAATTTTTTTCAGTTATCCTCAAAACATAAATAATTGTATCAGATTTTATTAAAATAAATATTTACTTTGATCTCTCATGGAAATAAATGAGTCATTTTAGTTAAATTGTACAATTTTCAGCTAACTTTATATATATATATATATATATATGACTACAATTAATGGATTAGAATGGACATATGCCTTATGGTCAATATGTTTTAGTAGAGAGATATTATACATATGCAAAGAAATAAATTACGTCCAATAATTTGAATTGTTAACTATGATAATAAAAAGTATTGATTTTCACCACCCAACACTAATAAATTAGCTATAAAAGATAAAGTACTGGTTATTTGTATTAAATGATCTCATAATAGTATTTTTACCATCAATGCCAATGCCAATTCAATGTAAATTTTATCACCAATGTTGTATAATAAATGGGGTCTAATAGTAAATACATTGTAATTCATAGATTAATATGTTAAGTACAAATTAATTAATATGACATACTATTATAAATAATAGTAGTAAATATGAAAATGAAGAATACATTAATTCGAATAATTATTGTTATTTGTTATTTTAATAGTAAATAAATATTCGTAATCTTAGGAAAATAAAGAAAATTTGTAATTATATAATTTTAAATTTTATTTCATGATGTTTTAAAACTATTACCAATCTTATATAAGTTCAATTAAGTAAATCTCAAATGGAAATAATTGATTCATTTTAGCTAAAATTATTCAAATTCACGAAATTTAATGTATGAGATTTGACAAAGAATAGCACAACATTTAGTGAAATTTGATTTTCTTCTAAAATAAATATTATCGTCAAAACTTTTTTTTAATAACTCATCAAAAATCTCAATTAAGAGAACTATTGTAAAGTACAACAAAAGATCAAAATCTAAAGATATTACCCACAGCAATAAAAGATAATAGGAAAGCAAGTGCAATGAAAAAAGTTATAGTTATTAATTTTTTCATATTGGAAAGATGATAATTTTGAAAACGTTACATCACTATTTTTCTTTTGCTTTTCTAACGTATTTGTAATATATGAATTGATCAAAATTCCTAAAAATATTTGGATATAATTAGTATTAGGGTTAATTGCTGAAAAAATCACCAACTTTGCACTTTTTCTCAAATCTAGAACAAACTTTTTGAAATGATACGTAAAATCACCAACTCATATTTCGTTCTTAAATCTAGCATTCTGTCAATCCTCCTATTTATTTTAACGGATTTTACTTAACGGCACCACGTAGCCCATTCGGATTGGATGAGTGGATCCCACTGGATTTATTTAATAATTAATTATTCTAAAAATAAATAAATAAATTACAAAAACAAAAATCGAAGGAAGTTGGTGGCCACAGTAACCTCGATCGCGTGTCGCCGGCTATCCAGATTGAGGGCATGGCGGTCGCAATCGAGGCGCCACACGCCCCAATCGAGAGAACCCCGGAATTGGGGGTTCTCTCGATTGGAGTTAGTGGGGCCTTGACCGCAATCGCCGCCACCCCCCTTTCGCCCCGGTTGCCGCCGACCCGGACTGGGGGGTAGCAACCGGGATGGAGGCCCACCCATTCCAATCGAGAAAACCCCTAATTTTGGGATTGCTCTCGATTGGTGCTAGTGGTGCCTCGATCACGGAACCACCCCCACCCCCCTACAATTGGGGTAGCTGGCAACGATAAAGGTTGCTGCCGACCCAGACTGGGGAGGTAGCGGCTACGATTGAGGCCACCATGGCCTCCAACCCCCTCCTCTCTTTCCTTCCGATTATTCTTTTTTTATTCTTTTTTTTAGAATAATTAATCATTAATAAATCCAGTGGGATCCACTCATCCAATTCAAATGTACCACGTGGCTCCGTTAAGTAAAATCCGTTAAAATTAACGGGAAGATTGATAGAATGCTAGATTTGATAACGAAAGGTGAATTGGTGATTTTACGTATCATTTAAAAATGTTCATGCTAAATTTGAGAAAAAAGTGTTGGTGATTTTTAACCTTTAGTATTATATATAAGTTTGTATATATGTATATATAGATATTCTATATGTTCGATATGAAGCTAGCCGCGCCTTAAGTATATATTTTGATTAACTATGTGTTCTAGAAATCAACGTAAAGGACAACGTTTTTAAATTGGTTCATTGTCTCTTACGTACGCAAGCACATACCAAGGAGGACCTTAACTCAATCCTTTCATTCATGGCTTTTGCTTAAGTTCAACTCCAGTGATTGTGAACCCACCAAAAATTGCTTCCTACCCCGTTGGACCTACTTCCAAATTCGTTCTAAAACTGGCCCAACCACCACGAAACACTAGTCAAACGTTCAAACGTATATATTTTGTGGTAACGTAAATTGGTTCAAATAATTCGACATTTGTTCCCTTTAAAATAAGATTTCGGATTTGAATCCTATTAATAGAAAAAATTAACGCAGGAGAATTTTACCCTTCAATGCGTCAATCTTGCCCAAATTGAATTAGTTGAGATCCGAATATTAGGATTCACGCCAAAGAATCCATACATTTTGCTCTAATATAGAGATTCACTTTTAATTATATGTTAGAAGTTTGAGCTATAGACTGCTTGGAACAAAGGGAATAGAATCCTTATAGTCGACGAGGGGTTTGAATTTAGGACGGATTGGTTATTAGCTTATGTTTTGTAGGTTTACTATTACTGAGCATTTAGGTCGCTAACCAATGAGGTGGTAACTCAATTGGTGACTCACTGATATTTCAAATTTCAGGCCAGGGGTTCAGACCTTGTTTGGAGGCTAGAGAGTATAAGGGTGGGAAGATATCTCCATTTTTTGTCGAACTTGCTTGCTATTAGTAGTTTTCTAGTTATAGATTGGCGGATGGATGGTATTCCTGTATGAAGTCTTATCAGGGTCGCGATGATTTAGGCTTGTTTGGTTTGATAGTTTGATTTTAGAATCATGATTTTGATTTTAACTCTACCCACTACACAACAAAAACACACGTTTTCCAAGTCAAATTTATAATACCATCACATTTATCATTTTCCACAATCAAAATCAAAATCAAAGTGAAAGTTACTTTAACTCTGAAATCAAACGCAACATCAAATTCTAGAGTAACTATGACACAAATTGAACATTCTAATATGGTTAGTTTTATATGCTAAGTAACGAATACTATTTTAAAATGCTGAACAAGTTATCTCATTATATACCAACATGGGTTGATTTTAGCGGTTTGATGTTTGTTCCGCTTAAGTAATGTCTTGGGTTTGAATTCTTGTGAATGTAGAAAATTAATGATATGAAAGCTTTATCCCTTAGTGAGTCGACCCGGCTTGACTAAATTAATTGAGGTCCAATTTGACTTTCAAATATCAGAGTTCACACCGAAAAAAAAAAGTTGTCTCATTATATAACGTATATACGCATATTTATGTCCGACTGGTACATACTGGTTCACGTATAGATGCTTACAAAATCATTTTACATGAAAAACTTAGGGTATGTTTGGATTGAGAGTTGAGTTGAGTTGAGTTTTGATTTTAATTGGTTTGTAATGATTGTATCGTTGAATTATGAGAAAAAGTGTGAAAAAATAATAAATAATTGAGAGAAAATAATGATTAAGTAATGATTGTGTTGTTGAATTGTAAAAAAGTAATGAATAGTTGAGAGAATTTAATATTAAAAATTGAATTGAATGGTTAAAAATATTTAAAAAATAAAAAATGTAATGATTGTAATGTTGAATTGAACATAAGTGGAGTTGAGTTGAGTTGAAAATACATGCGAATCCAAACACACTCTTAATTATTGGCCATCTAACAATCTAACAGTACATGGCTAGATCTTATAGCTTCATCCCTCCGGGCCATTGCGCACGCAGAAACGGAAAGGTAGCAAAAGCTGAGAGAGGAGAGAACTTTTGCAAATCGTTGGGTTGCGTCAAAGTTATTGCCGACGTGACAGATCAAACGGTTATTATGAACCCATCAGATGTCAAAGTCAAAGGCTTGCAAGCTTCTAACTCCAACTGGTGGCCCCACCAACCCAACAACGTACACAACAACCTGTTGTTGCATGCCACGTCCCCTCATCAACTATTGCAGAGTTGGTACGGAGTCACCTGTGTCCTAACAAACAAACAAATCGGTGTCCATCCACTTTATCCCTCTCTTTTATTTCTTATTATTGATTTTAATTTAATTTTCTTGGATAATATGAAATTATGGAAATTAATAATCAAACACAAGAAATTTTATGACAAGGATCGAATCCAAAGTCTCTCCATTTAAGGTGAAGGCAAGTGCCATCGCGCTGCATGCTATCATATATTTTTCGGTGTGCACCTCGGAAGCCGAATGTTCATTTGCTTCCTAATTATTTCAATTTGAATTGAGTCGATCCTTTAAGTGGGAAAAACTCTCTAATGCGGATTATTTCATTCACAAGATTCGAATTTGAAATCTTGCTTAAAGAAAATAATCGTCGAACCATTTGAACCAACACATACTAATTCATGCCATCATATTTATTACAGCATACTTCACGATTTGACTTCATCATCATGGATATGAATTATTTAGATTATCTTATGAAGCAATACTTGTATACGTATCTAAAAGAAATTGAGCGCATGGATTATAAAGTGTTTTGGATTTAACTAAAATTATATAATTTAATAAATAAATAAATAAATAAAAGAAAATTGAAGGTAGGGAAGAAATTATGAAACTTTATTATATGGATTTTTCCTTTTGGCCTGGAAAAGAAAAAAAGGCAAAAAGGGCCGAGACTTGAGAAAAGCAACACCGGCCAAAGCCAAAGGAGGCGGAACAGTGACAGTTCAACTCCCCCTCCCCGCTAATAAATAATAATATCAACTAATTTAATTTCATTCAATTCACCAAAAAAAAGAAAAAGGAAGAAGCTTTTTTCGTGATTGGTTGATTCAAATGTCCCTTTGAATTGTTGGGGTGGGGGTGGTTTGGGGTGGCAATTCTTTTTCCTCGCAAGAAAGAACCGTCGCTCCCCATCGAATATTTTATTTTCATTTTGCATGCTTGCTTGCAAATTTCACATATTTTTGTCTCAAGAGACGTGCAGAGTTCACTGCATAGTCTGAGAAAACATTGACATGCTTGCAAAAAATGGATCATGAGCCTTAAAATTTGTAATGGAATAATTTAAAGGGCAACTTACACAAAAAATTTTAAATTTTTACTTTTGTCTCAGTTTTGACACGACATTTCATTTTTGACATAACAAGTTTTTGTTTTCTTTTCAAAAATGCATATTATTTGTCTTCCGTCACATTTTCCGTCTAATTATTTATGTGAATAATAACACCATCAAATGGACCCCAGTTGCCCCGACTATCTCCCTTCCTAGCCCCTTTTTCATGCAATTCGCTCTCTCTCATCTCTCTTCTTCTCTCCTCTCACCATTCGACACCAACACCTTTGCTATCACCTCTCTTTTTTCTCCTTTCAGCTTCCGTATTTAGCTCCCCCTCCTAGCAATATATGTGTACGTCAGATCAGAGGGTCTCGCAAGTGGTGAGGGGAGCTACGTGGTGAGAGCTGTCGATCCACGCAACCACTGATATGAAATGAATCATTATTTGATTCATGAGAAAATTTTGTTGAATCTCAATATTTAGAATAATGTTCATTGATGATTGGAAGCTGAAATTTGAAAAATATAACTGCCTGACTATGTTAAAAGTGTAACATATGTCGGATCCTTTGAGCATGATTGCCATGGCAACACTCTTTTCCGTCCCAAGAACAAGGAGCTATCTAGAGTTCATGATTGATCTTCTCAGACTGATGATGTCTGATCCAAAGCCATTTTTCTTTTTGTCCGTCCTCATTGCCGCTCACAATAAGGGTCCTCCAAACTTTCTCTGAGGAAAAAGCTATGGTCGACAGTAAAATTTCCACTCAAGAAAAACTCTTAAGCTATCGAGCTTCCTCAATAATAGATTTATCTATGTTTAGAATTTGAATTTCTAAAACCTTAAAACCTGAAATCCTATGATCGCTAATATCATAATCAAGAGGTGGCGCATGGAGGAAACATAGGGGAAAGAAAGAGGGGGGAGAGAGAGTTGCATAAGGGAGGGGCTAGAGAGGGAAACAGTTGAGCAAGTTTGCAAAATTAAGAATAATAAGGGGGTCTATTTTTTTACTTTTTAAGAGATAATATTACACGTGTCACTTTTTTATTGGCCAATCGTGGTCTACTTGACGGTGTTACATCAGCATAAGCAATTAGACAAAATATGTGACCAAAGGAAAACAACATGCCATATTTGAACGAGAACAAAAGCTATTTTTTTAGTCAAAGATGAAAAGTAGTGTCAAAATTGAAACAATAGTGAAAACTTTAAATTTTTTTTGTGTAATTTAAATTCCTTTTCGTCAATTATATTGTGAGAAAGAATTAGATAAAACTAGGTGAAAGCGTCGGCGCATATTTGCAGGCTAAAATAATTATAATTAATAAAATTACTGATGATCACCATTGAAAATGCCAATCAACTTATAGCATAATTGTTTTTTCATTTCAACCTCTGTAAAAGTGAATGCTTGTTTATTCTCATGCACATCTATAATGTTTTATGAATGCAATCCTTACCTCGATACGTTGAATAATATCAATACTCAATCTCAATATGATGGCAATCATATCAGTCCTCCTTAATTCAAAAAATACCAGTGATATAATTATTGCATTTATTAACCAATCAAAAACCACAATATATATGTATACACTATATGCTATATTTTTCAGTACATCACTGTGTCTTCTCTCAACAATAGAGAGTTCATCGACTGTCCTAATAAAATCTTGGTTTATATACTTAATAAAAAAATCATCTCCCTACTAATACGTATACAATATAATTCACTTACCATATGATGCTGAGCAACTTCATGATTCCAAAAGCACACCTTCTTAGTTTTCGTTTTGGATATATAGTTCATGAACTTCCTCGTTCAAATTCCCTTATCTGTCGCAAAACATAAAAATTCGAAAATGTCTAATTTCCCAATGAATATGAAGTTCCGTGAAGGCTTAATCAAATTCATTCTATAAATAAATATACCTATTTAAATATGTGACTTATGATCTTCCAAACGTGCGAGTCTTTTTTATATTTAGAAGTGAGGTGGTAGAGCAACATCGCACCAATTGTCGTATTTTTATTAGTGGTAATCCGAAAGGTCAAGCAACCAAGGACCTTCTTAGTCCTACATGATGAATCCCGATGCATTGTTAAAAATTTTATAATTGTATATAAATTTTATCATAAATACATGTATATGATTAGAACTAATTCGTATCCTTTAAAATACCGGTGCTTGTTTTAACATAACCTCATACTGATATTGTGAGCTTCACAGTAAAAAAGAAGAAGAAGAAGTTACGACACATTTTTATTACTTTTTGGTACTATAATTAATAAATTATATTAATTAAGATTGTTAGCATTTTCTTTTTATTACTTATTTCTCTGTTCCACTGTCTTGTTACATAAAAAGTGATGAATAACAAAAGAGAAAATAGTTTTTCTAGAAAGAGTACTATTTATGTCTGCCTTTAAGTAGTTGTTCTCACTACACAATAAAAATCAACTCTTCAAAATCAAAAAGGTGAGCCCCATACATAAACCCACATACAACTCCATTATACTCAATTCAATTTTTAATACGAAATTCTCTCAACTATTCATTACTTTTTCACACTTTTTCTCATAATTCAACAACACAATTATTACAACCAAATTAAAATCAAAACTCAACTCAACTTAACTCTAAAACCAAACACATCATTAATTGTCTCTTGTCAAAAGTTTGTGTCTCTGTGATTTTTCCTTTCCTTTTTTTTTAAATGTCTAATAAACATAACAGCCTAGATATATGTTCTAATCACGAGATATTTGATGAATTTGATAAACTCCATTTCACGTTGGCTGATATTACCAACAAAATAGGAATTGGATATAAGTAAGTGAAAGGGAAGCACAACATGTTCAGAATCAATTTGTGCTTAAATAAGAATTAGTTTTAATTAATAGATTGAGTGTAACGAGAAAACCGAAATCTTTTTTTTTAAGTAAATAACAGGTTCTATTTTTTTTTAAAAAAAAACCTTTTTGTCAGTGTGTCAGGATTGCAATTAAAACGATTAAGCAGGGTGTATGTGTATATAGCTCTACATAAGTCCTTAATGATAGGAAGGGCTCCCAATTAAGGATACGTCCACATCACATCTCTTGAGTGGTTGCAGTTCAGTAGGGACAGAGCAGGAGAGGATCTCTAAGCACACACCCCCAAAAAAAAATGAAAAGCACTTTGTAACAAAAATTTAACAAGATTTAAATATTACTTTTATTTCACAGAAAAAAAATCAGTTTTCTAAAAGGGGAAGGGAGAGAATCTGGCGCCATGCGGCAATAGAAAATACAAAATTATTAGGATGGATATACTACTCAATAACCTATGTCATGCCTAATAACTGGGGCATTCAGATATGAGAGAAACTCATGAACTTATAAAAATATGGGGAAATAGTAATAAAAATACATGACCTATCAAATTAATGCTTAGTTTGAAAATGTTGTTACTGAAATAAAAGCGCTAAAAATGTAATTATTGAAAAATACGTGATGATTTTAAAATAAGCAAAAACGTTTGGGGGAAGACAATTTAAAACTGTTAAAATTCAAATTAATGTTTAACCTAAAGAATAAATAAAAACAGTTATTATAAGCATTTATCAATCTGCTAAAGAAAATAACATTTCCAACCTCAAAAATTAATCAAAACATGGTTTTGGCAAAATTTACCAAACACTGCTTCTGTTGAAAACTCAATAAAATAAACACTTATTCAATCGGTACCGCACTCCCTAAATAAATATAGAATAAGAAAATTTCCACAAAAGAACAAGTGAAAAAGTTGAATAGAAAACGATGATAATAAGAGTAATTTAAATGGCTCCTCTATAATTTTGAAACTTGACGGTAACATCTCCTCCTTTTAAAATAGGATACTCACCATTATTACTTTTACTGATGTGGCTACGGACTAGGTGCCAGGTGTATATTCAGCTAATGTGACCTAAGAAGTTTTCATCTTAGGGGCTTCCTTGCCAGCAACCATACCCCTGTTGGACGTCAACGGAGCCTCCTCCTACAACCTCCACCAAGGGGCGATGACTGAAGCTGGCGACCGAATCCCTCATGGCCCCTCTCTCTCTTTGACAATAGAGAGAGAGAGAGAGAGTGGGGAGGGGGTGCATATCATTAGGGAGCTTCCCTAAGGTGATCAAGACCCCGGTGGAGTTTGTCGAAGGGGTAGGAAGGGGTTTGGTGGGCGGAGCCACCACCATCGACTTCCCCTTGTAATTTTTACTTCAATTTTTAGATTTTTTATTATAAAAAATTAGATATTTTAAATTTTTTTAGAAGAAAATATTAATGCACTAGCCACGTCAATCAAATTTACATGTGACGTATATGTGATGAATATCTAATTTTTAAAAGAGGAAGTGTTGTATTACTGTTTATTTTTTAAACTATAAGGAGAGTCAATGGAATTTAACAAGAAATCAAATAGCAAGAGCGAGAAACGAGCAACTCACTCAGCCACGAGGAAGCAATACAGAACCCATTATAACTAAATTAGTTAAATAATTAATTAAAGAGAGATCAGGCGATGTGTCTTACCTAATCCAAATTCTCTTCTTATAATTAAACAAAAAAAAAACTAATTCAACATTATCGTCTGTCTCTTTCTCTCTACTACCGTCCAAATACTACTAATAATGTGCCTGGCACGTATTTCTTTGTGGGACCTTCTATGCTATTGGAATGAAGATACTAACTATAAATGAAGTTTATCAGGACATAGGAGGAATCGATTGATGAGTAAAACAACTAAAAAAAATTAATTAATTAAACACTAGAGGGTCGAAGCTCAAATTCCGACCGAAATATTGCAAGAGCATATAATTGAAATTGTCAGCATCGTTAATATGCCGATCGATACTGCCGCTGCACACCAGCGTATAGCCAATTAATTAAAAGTATAAAAATGTAATGAAAATAATTTGAAATTATTAAGCAGCTAGGTTCTTTAATTATATACTTCAGATGCCTCAGTTTAACCATGTTGTAGTTGTTACTTTTGAGAATTTCTCATATATATATATATATATATATGTAACAAATTTTATAAGGATACCGTCGTTACCTAACCTAATGTTGAATATTATTATACCTAGACAGAGTTTTATTCTCGCACCTACTAAAGATCATGTTTCTAATCCAAACTAACAACATATATTAATTATAAATACAGATATTTTATAAATACGATGAGAGATATTTTGTAACATATCATATGCTCTTCGTTCCATTATCGGGAATTGGACTTTTCATATCCTCTTTTTTTATCCATTTATGAATTTATTTTTTTAAAAAAATCTATGTATATAACACAAAAAATCAGAAAATTATAGGAAATTACAATTTTAGAGAGGGAATTTTATCAAGGGATGAAACTCGAGGAAAGGTACATAAACAATAACATCGGTAAATCAAGTGGACTAAAAGAGAGAACTTCACGATAATTCGACATAATATATGAACAATTTCACGTTTCTCCTTAAATCCATCCCTAATTAAATAATAATAATAATAATAATTGAAGAGAAAAGAAAGCAATCCAGTTAGTCAAGCAGCCTCACTGGGGACACACACAGCTTTATCTCTGTTTGTCATTTTTTTTTCTTCTTAAAATAAAAATTGCCTCCCTTTTCTCGTCTCCTTCCTCTGTCTCTCTCTCTCTCTCTCTCTCTCTCTCTCTTCAACCTTCCTTCCTTCCTCTGATAATGATGATTCCATAGCATATAAAGCTTTGTCTCTCTTCTCTCCTCTCTCTCTGTCTCTCTCTCTCTGCTCAGTTCTGATTCATCTTCCTTTTTTTTTTTTTTTGGATTTTGTTTCCATTCTCTTCTGCTAAATTAATTTTCCCTTTCACTGCGGCAGCAAAATCTGCTTCTCTCTCTCAGAAACGGTACATAAAGTTTCCCCGTCTCAGATCCCAATATCCCCCCCCTCTCTCTCTCTCTACTCTCTCTCTCTCTATGCGACAAACAACCCTCTGTTCCCTTCCGCCCCGTCTTCTTCTTCCTCCCTCCTCCATCATCAAGCAGAGAGCTCAGAGCTCAGCCCAGCTCAGGTCTCATAATTTCTCCTCTTGCCCACAAGAGGGGTCTCTCTTGTGGTCCCCACACTCCCTCTCCCCTCCATAGTACTACTGTTGTTAGCGTTTCCCCTCCCCCACCGGCGAAGGTGAATGCAGGAGCAGAACCACCTGGCCATGATGGGGGGCGGCCGCGGCGGCGGAGGGGGGATCGGCGGCCTTGCCGCCGGGGAAGGGACGGTCTCGGCGGCGGACCTGCAGAAGCTGAAGGCGGAGATAGCCACCCACCCGCTGTACGAGCAGCTGATGTCGGCCCACGTGGCCTGCCTCCGCGAGGCCACCCCGATCGACCAGCTCCCCCTCATCGACGCTCAGCTCGCCCAGGCCCACCACCTCCTCCGCTCCTACGCTGCCGCCGCCCAGCAGCAGCACTCCCTCTCCCCTCACGACCGCCAAGAGCTCGACAATTTCTTGGTAACTACTATAATCAATCATCTTATATATATTCATCACCGTATGCAATCAATATCGACTTAATCGAGCATCGTCGACTCGACACTCCTCTCGGTTACGAGCACGACGAGCCGACCGCCCTTTCTCCTCCAAGCTACTTTATTTATTTATTATTTTTATCATTGGTTAAATTATGGGATTGATTCTTTTTTTTTTTTTTGCCCATTGTAAATGAACATGTCATATGTATATGTGCAGGCACAATATCTGATAGTGTTGTGCTCATTCAAGGAGCAGCTGCAGCAACATGTAAGGGTTCATGCTGTGGAAGCTGTCATGGCCTGCCGGGAGATCGAAAACAACCTCCACGCTCTCACCGGTAATAAATCTCACACGCTCCTTATATTCATGTCAAATATTCTGCGTAGAAAAAAAAAAAGGAATTTAATCGCTACGGAAAAAGGCCCGACTTTTCGTATTTTCATTTATGCAGATGTAGTGTTTTACAAATTAATGCTTATGCAAATAAATATTATGAGTAGCTATGATAATATTATAAAACGAAATGTTGAGCCACGGCCCGATCTCAAAATCACATCATGGTAAAGATATATTTACGATAGAGCTAATTAATGCTTGTTATTTCTAAACAATCAACCACGTGTGCATTGGCCAAAAAATAAAAATAGAAAACCACGTGTGCACTGCATATCTTTTAATCAAACAATATTTGTATAAATTTGTTATGTTATATATTTAAATAAATTATCTTGTCAAAAACCATTTTTCTACTGAGGTCCAAAATATGAATCCCCCTTAGCTATATACGTACCATAAAGTTATACGAGGCACCACATAGAAGATATTGTTGAGATTATTGTGTCCCAATTTAATATTATTGCTAGATAACTTATTTCTTTGAGCCTTTGCTTCGGTTTTCAACCGAAAGATATTCAATTAATATGTCTGAACGAGTGGTTGTTTTATTTGATTTCACATGAAACAAGAGCTGTTATTTAGAAGAAATAAAAATAAAAAGAAGGGAAGAGAGAATGTATTTATTTTTCAGTCTACATTTATTGTGAGCTTGGCGGGTCCGAAATGGGCAACAAACGAGACATTTTTAGTTGAGTTTGGGCATTGTTAGAAAAGGGGCAAGCCGTAGAGGCCAGCTAAGATTTTAGACCTATACACACACACACACACACACATATATGCATATTTTGAATATGCTGGAGATCACACACACACAGATATATATATATATATATATATATAAAATATATTTGCGTATATCTATGCAAATGTTTGTTTCTTATGATCATATATATAATATTTGTTGGTAAATTGGAGTTGGTGACATGGTTTGGTGGAGAGGCAACCATATATACATATATATACCATTTATCAGAACCAACTAGTTAGCTTGGAATATCTTATCATCTCACTAATTTTCTTGGAAAATAATCCATCTTAATTTGTTTCTGGTGATTTGTACATTATATAAAACCCTTTAATTAAAGAAGTTGGTACATTTTCATATTCGTGAGCTTACTTGCAAAGTAAGCCTTGACGGCAATATGCATGGTTGTTGGTACGTACATTCATATAAATATGATATGATGTGATTTCTTGTTTCTTAGTTCACCCATATTTATCCGGTGATTCCCGGTCACCGGGACACGCTCTCCCCCTCGTCGGATGTGCATGGGGCCGCTCGCACTGTGGCATCCGACAGTGAGGGGACGCGGTGTCACCCTCACCCGGGTCATCTTGGAAAATTATATATATATATATATATATATATGTATGTGTGAAAAAAAAACATATATATATATATATATGCTTCGCAAAATGCTTGTCTTTTCTTTTAATAATTATTAATGAACTAGCTGCAGCTTCAGCTACTACTGCAGCTCCGCTGCTCCAGCTACTACTGCAGCTCGTCCTCGCTCCTATATTATGCCTTCCGTAATTTATCTTTTTTTTTTTTCACCCAAAAGAAATTGGTTCGTAATAATTAATGACATTGGGTTTCAGTCCAGTATTTCGACAAAAAAAAAATCTTTCCTTTCATCGTATAAATATATGTATTTGCTTAATCCGCGAAGAGATATTTTCATGCACTCCTTTATTTAGTTTTTCACTATAGCCTCTTTTATAATCAAAACAAAAAAAAAATGACAATTCTATATTAAACTTATTTATGTAGAAGACATGGATCGATCACTAATTACCCGACATGAGCTTAAACAGAATAGGTTCTTGGCTTCTTACATATATATATGTATGGCTTCATGTGATGATATGATATGGGAGGAAGCTTCTTATTGAGACACACATACACAATATTATATATGACATTTATGCACCGTTGCTTTGTATAGGAGCAACTCTAGGTGAAGGGACAGGGGCAACAATGTCGGACGATGAGGATGATCTTCAGATGGATTACTCATTGGATCAGTCTGGAGCTGAGGGCCACGACATGATGGGATTTGGTCCTCTCCTTCCCACTGAATCCGAGAGGTCTCTAATGGAAAGAGTTCGTCAGGAGTTAAAGATCGAGCTCAAGCAGGTATTGCCTCATATATGCTTCATGTCAATTGGATACACCAGCTGATAATTAACACAGCTGAGAGGTCAAGCAGGCAAGCTATATATAAATGATACGTATATTTGGTGTATATGTGGATGTCATCAGGGATTCAGGTCGAAGATTGAGGATGTGAGGGAGGAGATACTGAGAAAGAGGAGGGCAGGGAAGTTGCCTGGTGACACCACCTCGGTCCTCAAGAATTGGTGGCAGCAACACTCTAAGTGGCCCTACCCTACTGTAAGCATATGATCATAACTATTATGAACTGCACCAAATAATATAGCATCCCCATAGGCTGATTTTAATGCATCTGGCCACTAGCCGGCAATGGGCAGTTTCTGATTAATTCAGCTGCGTCATGTGCATTGATCAACAAAACCAGAATACACATTTAAGTGCGGAATGCTTGATAAAATGTGCGGGTTCAATGGTTGATCAATATGAGAGCTATGTTTAGATATTTATGGATGTGATAAGTAATAATTATTTTCATAGATAATTCGTTAATTATGTAACGTTAATGATAGTAATTAATTTGCATGCATGGCTGGAAATGAATGCAGGAGGATGACAAGGCAAAGCTGGTGGAGGAGACGGGGCTGCAGCTGAAGCAAATCAACAACTGGTTCATCAACCAGAGGAAGCGCAATTGGCATAACAACTCGTCCCACTCCGTCACTTCCTTGAAGTCCAAGCGCAAGAGGTAGACGTACATCATCAACATTACTCGCTCGATCATTCGTGTGATTGCGACGTATTATTAACACTACAATAACTAGCTAGAAAGTCGAATAGAAGTTAAGATGAACATCAACAAATCGATAGAAGTTAATCATCAGTGGCTGCTCATCTCCAGCTAATATGTGATTCAAGAACTCATCATTAATTTTCTTCTCTCTTTTTACTGATATACAGTGTATGTATAGGTATAAAACTGGGGGGCTTTTATTGAATAGCTTTATTAACTCGACTTTTGTGCATTATGGAAGTCAATCTGTTAGGTCATTGCTTGCAGTGATCTATTAATTACTTTTCAGGGATATGTACTTCAAATTTCTGGTTCGGTCTGCAGTCGAAATTAAATTTCCCTTGGGATATATATGGTTTGCATTTTGTATCATTTCCAGAGAGAAATGATGGATCCTCTTCAACACAGTTTGAAAGTACTTTTATTCATTACGTATGCTTTTTTTTTTTCTCATTGTGTTATGCGTGCAAGAGCGATTCGAACCCACAGTTTTGGAGACTACTCACGATGCGTATGTGTAACTAAATTAGCCTTAAGAATTCCAACCAAATTTAGTAGAAATAGCTTTGAGCACTAGCGACCTACAAACTTATAGTTTTGAGTTTCATGGAGATTTATATGCTTACTTCGAGTTATCGTCACTTCTCTCAGCCTGATCGATATCGCGGGTTATTATATATCGAAAGGTTGAGATCACTTACCTTGATGCAAACAGATGAATGAGGGACAAGTAATATGGTTCCTTCAAGTGATGATGGCAGAGCCTCCATACATACATATATATATATATATATTTCTACGGTGAATTATGTATATATCTTCCAACAGTTCCGAACATAAGATGTACGACTGAAATTTGAAATGCATGAGCGCATAAGTATCTGGAGAAAGTACTTAGGTTGGCTATGCTATGTTCGCAATGATCATTCGGGCGACACGGTTATCACACAGTCAATAGGGTTTGCATCGAGACATGGCATCTTCACCATTATTTGAAACCAGACGAAAGGCCCGCACATAGAATTATTATGACAATGAACTAATCAACTACCATTGTAAAAATATTACTTTACCTCATCAAGATATCATAAACTTGAAAAATAGGAATATAATATCAATAATGAAAAAGTGCATCTCTATCGTCTCCTTTATCATACAAAAACATTGAGTCGTCAATTAAAAATGAAGAAATTTACGACTAAGAAAATGAAAATAACAAATCATAACCTCATCACCTCAAAGTCATCAAGAAATCAACTAAATCCTTTTTCATATAAACAACTTAGTGGTAGCGAACTTTGTAAGTATGAAAATCAAGAGAGCAAATCATATCATCATCTGGTAGCAAAAGAGAAATATTTGTCCATAATATATAGGACTTTTGAATTTAAGTGATTTTTTTAACTTACAATAATTCAGATGTTTGGAATTCTATGGGTTGCGACCATTTGACTTCCTTCAGTTTGAATCTTTTGGACTTTGGTACGTTATGACCTTTAGACTTTTGCAATCTATGGACTTTTGGACTTCCATGAGCCAGGTGACACCACAATATTGTACCATTTGTCGTAATTCTATTGGCGAGACTCGAAAAATCACTCAACCTGAACACACATTTGTCCTACGTGGCTCTCTCTTACGCGTTGCTCCTCCTTTTATTATTGTATATGGATAGATAGCTGATTAGCCACATCAATCACCTCAATTAATTAATTATTATCTCCTAACTCTCAACTAATGGCGAATCTAGTAGGCATCAGCCGGACCAATAATGTGTAAATTGACACCAGTCAGTTGGGTGTAAATGTTTTAATATATTCGTCGTGGAGAAGATACATACATAAGCATAAACTTTATCATCCATAACGCGTGCGACTAGATATATCAAGTGCAATTAGTGCAGTGGTTGACAGTTTCATTTAATAGCAAAAAATTCCATCCGTATAGTTTACAGATAGAACTGAATTAATGCGTCGATGGACATTTAGAAGAGTCGAAAATACAAATAATACTGCTGAATGCTCCCAATTGCCGGACGTGATTGTATAAAATTTGTTCGATGAAATGGTCGAAGATATGCATAACTAAGCATAGTATATGCCAGTAATAATCTCCTAATTAGCATTGTAGCTAGTATATATCACTGGGACCACTTAGAACATCGCCCTTTTTCTCGACATTTATATCAAACATTAAGTCAATGTTTGGGAGGGTGAAAACTCCACTTGGATATATATAAATTTCTTAAATTATTATCATTATAGAATTCTTAGTGGGATGTCTATGCATGCACTGTTATGTTAGTAGGTTTGACTTAGTCAGACAACAAATATAACTGTTAGAAATTTAATTAAACTATGAAACTTATTGAACACAAAATTAGATATTTTTTGGTCGGTTAAAAAAAAAGAGAGAGCTTATGAATCTACTACAAAAAAATGAAAAACAAGCTAAATAAATTGATACAGGTAGTTAAGGCGTCCACGAAAAGTTGGACTCCGTTATGAGCAATTATCATATTCAAAATTGGCATTTGATGAAATCGAGGTTTTGTTATATATGCATACATATCACCAATATTTGAATGTTGTATAATGCTTTTCAATTTTTATCAAGGAAACTGATAAATGTTAGTGTCCAATTCTCATTATAAATTAATAAATTTTGATTCATTTTTTCCATATGGGATTAATATTTTCAACACTCGTCATCACGTGCTCATCTTCTGTGCTCAGGCGAGGGGGACACTAACACGAGGCGCACTCTTAACTGCATTTGGACATATTGGATTTGACGTGATGTGGGTGCGCACATGCGTATGGGTGCTCATACGCGTAACTTGGTCTCTGATACCTTATTGAATTTCCATTGGGCTCATACGAGTTTGGACTCATTTCCACTTAAAAGTTCAAACTAATAAGTATTGGTACCGAACTCTCATTATAAACCAATGGATTTTGATTCACCATTTCCATGTGAGATTAATACCCTCAACAATCCCATCTATAATTTGATCGATATTACATGGCGAATTTTCTTAATGAAAAGACAGCTTTTAAAGGAGAATAGTCAATTGAGATGAACTTACATAGGATAGACCAAGAAGAAAATACACACACACACACTCCTAGATTAAGGGAAAAAAACACAAACACACATGTTGGATATGTCTACAATGTGGGCAATTTGTATTGAAGAAAGTAAACTACAAACACCGAGATTTAAGTCTTCATCAGCATTTAGTCTATAAATCAAGTCTGTGGACTTCTATTTATTTATACAAGCAACAATTATGTATATTAACGTGAAAAAAGAATCTGGAAATAGAATCTTCAATCATGAATCTTCCTGGAGATATGAACAGATAGACAGCTTCGTTCTTTTTTCTTCTTCAACCTCAGCCGAGAGGCTCGAGGAGTCCCTCCCATCGGAATGGGACTGGACGAGCCCCTCCAGTCGGAAGTGGTTTCCCTTGGGACAACATTCCATTACCTTGCTTACCTTTTCTTCTATGGTTCAGAGTCACCTCCAATGACACTAATTAAACGCGAGACTTCGGAGAAGAGAAAAAAACAGTTCTACCCAGTTCTAGAGGAAATTTAATTCCATTTCCACATCATATCATTTATGTAACTAATTACTAGTAGATTATTGAATTTTCTTAGTTATAAATTGTCTGTTACTTCAGATGTGGATAATGTTGATTTAATTACGTGGTCCTTTTCTTATCGGGATCAAATCAAACATATGGCGGCCGGCGCAAGTTGCACAAACAATAGTGTTCGGATAGAACGTACCATGAAAAAGAATATTTTCTCTGGATGTTTGCAAATATGTAACGTCAATTATATAGTGTCAATTACGCAGAATATAAATTCATGCCGGTCCATCCATATTAGTAGAGATCATAGGCATGCCAAGCCAATCTAGCTATGACAGCCTGCAGACCTTTCCCTCTCAGCTTCCTAACATCCCAAGTAACTTCATGAATCCATTCTTTGCTACTTCTACTCTCTCCATTCATATGCAGAATAGTGTTTCGAATTCCTTCAAAGAAATTGCAGGCAAAGAACAAATGACTTCTGCTGTCTTGAACCTCCCCACGGACTGCACATGTTGAATCTATTCCTTGCTTCTATACCGTAAAAGCAGCAATTTTCATTTAAGAGAAAGAAACAGTGAACTATCTTGAACTTTAAATACGTAGTGAGGCTCTTCATATAGTTTGAAACTCTTCGCGGTCGCTCAACAGTATGGAATGATTCAAGTGGTAGATTATATCGCTTTGGAACTGTGTACTTTTTGAGTTTTTTTTTTTTTTTTTTGCAGTTGACACATCAAATTCCCGTAACATGCTTAAAACCTGCGGGAGAGAGCAACATTCTAATACCCATGGAAATTGCTCATAAGATTGCCAGCAAAATAAAATTGAATCAGCATTATCTGCATACATTGTCGTTCCTAATAGTAGTCAAAAGATTCTAGTTAATCGGTCATTATATTTTATGTATGACTTATTTTAGTCATGTATAGATAGTTGTGATAGATAGAATATTGTATACGACTATATATTCTAATGAAAATCATCTCGAGTGAGGAATTCAACCATTGGTACCTTTGTCTTTATGGTATCAGAGCCCTAAAATCGGGTAACTCTCGTAAACCCCTTTTCGGTCCTGTTCAGCCCATTATCCTACCTCTGTCGGCCTTGAACAGCCCCGATCAGCTTCCGCTTTTCTCTGAACGGCTTCCTCCTTCAATGGAAAATTCTGCAGACTCTCTTCCTTCTTCTTTGCCCACCGTTCCAGTAACGCTAAATGGACGGAATTTTTCGTTCTGGAAGGGCATCATGAGCCCTCTGCTCGACACCTACAGTCTCCTTGACTGTGTCGAGGGCCGTGTTCCTGCGCCGAGCAAAACCGTCACTGGTGCGGATGGTAACTCTGCTCCGAATCCAGATTATCGGAAATGGGTATCAAGGGACAAATTTGCCCTTACCTGTCTCATGCTTGCGGTCACTGAAGACATCGGCTGCAGCATTCTCTCTGCCTCAACCTCGAATGAAGCGTGGGTCAGTCTCGAGACTCAGTATATCTCCTAAACTGCTGCTCAAGAGGACTTTCTGGAGCAAAAATGGCGTGACCTTCATAAGGGGAGCTCATACATGGAAAGCTATGTCAACGCTGCCAAACGATTAGCTACTCAATTCACTCAAATTCACTATGCGGACGGACGACAGAAGAATTCCAGTGGAAAAGACAAGAACAAAGCCAACGGGAAAGGTAAAGGAAAAGGCAACGGACGCTCGGATGGGGGAAGCAAACAGCGTCTATGGCTTCCCGAGCTTCCATTTGGGTGGAGAAGGAGGTCTTCCCTTCGGGTCGGGTCAATATTATGACTCGCGCACATTCCAGTCGGGTCAGTCTACCGATCCGCGGGCTTATCAGGCCCACCTGAGTGGAAACAAGCTGGGCTCGACCTGATCTCCTCGCGGTCCACCTCCTAGATTCCCATCTGGTCCTGCCGGTAGTCCAGCCCGCTCCTATGGGCCTTCTTCCTCTGTCGTCTGCCAGCTATGCAACTGACCGGGCCACGCTGCCTTTTATTGTCGGGCTTATTCAGTCTTCGGTCCTCAAGCCCATTTCACCCAGGCCTCTCCTGCAAGATTACCGGCTTTCGATTGGCACATGGATTCAGGGGCGACGCATCACATCACTTCAGACCTATGTAATATGAATATCAAGGATGATTATCTGAGCTCCGACCATATTTTCCTGGGTGATGTTAATCTTTACCTATCCTTGCCTCTGGCTCATCCATCACAAAATTACCTGCTTGTTCCGTACATCTCACTAATATCATTCATGCACCACATATTTTCAAAAATTTGGTTTCTATTTCCAAATTTGCTCGGGGTAATACATGTTTCTTTGAGCTTCATCCTTACTACTTTATTGTTAAGGACTGTTGGATACACCAGGAACTAATGCGGGGCCCAGTTAGAGATGGGCTCTATTGCTTTCAGTCGAGAGACAGGTGTATTGAAGATCCTCAAGCACTATTGTCTACCTCCTCTTCTAGTTGGTTATGGCATCAACGTCTTGGTCATCCGTCAAAACCTATAGTTGTCGTGCTTTAGGTTCTAAATTGAATAATGATCATGTTCATCGTATTTGTTATGCCTACCAGCAAGAGAAAATAATCAATTGTTCCTTTGCTCTTGCAAATAATAAAAGCAAGTTCATGTTAAACTCGTTCACACAGACATTTGGGGTCCTACTCCTATTACCTCTCATACCGGTCATGTCTATTATATCCACTTTCTCGATGACTACAACAAATTTTCCTGGTTCTATCTGATGAAGAATCGGTATGATGTTTTTCGAATTTTTCATGCCTTTCGTCTGCAAGTTGAAAACTCTTTGGAAAGAAAATTAAATATTTTCAAACTAATGGTGCCAAAGAATTTCTCTTTGCAGACTTTCAGACCAAGTTACAAAATAATGGAATTTTTCATCGCATCTCATGTCCACATGTTCCCTGACAAATTGGGTCAGCAGAACGTAAGCATTGACACATTGTCGACATGGGTCTTACTCTTCTTTTTCACTCGTCTCTTCCTATGAAATTTTGTGACTATGCTTAGAGTCTTCTATTTTTCTCATTAATCGACTGCCAACTAAGTCTCTTGATTTCAAATCTCCACATGAGATTCTTTATGGTCGCCACACTGATTACTATTCACTCAGGGTTTTTGGGTGTCTCTGTTATCTATACATGCGTTCATACACTCGTCATAAGTTAGAACCTCGCTCTTGCCTGTGTGTTTTTCTTGGTTATCCATCTAACTATCATAGATACCAATGTCTTGATTTTACCTTCGATCGAGTTTTCATTTCTCCTCAGGTTATGTTCGATGAGACTTCATTCCCATATCAATCTAATATGCCCACCTCTGTGAGCTTTGAGACATCACTACTGGGTTCAACACAACCTCCTAGTATGTCCTTACTCTTTCCTCTACGACCAATAATACTCTTGATTTTATCCTTTTGAACCTCAGATTCCCCTTTCGTCATCCATTACTGATCATCATCCTAAGATTACTAGTTCTGAAGTTGATGTGAGAGCGTCAGCTCCTAGAATCTCTAATCAGTCTGCAGGTTTTGTAGTTCCTATAGTGAAGCCTCCCACGACTACTATTGAGGCACCCAAGAGGACTCATTGCTTGGTCACAACTCGCGCGATCCTGAGATGGTTCTCTTTCTGCTCCTCATTTTGTGATTTCTCGTCACCCTACTACTTTCATTGTTTCCGCAGTTCCCCAGAAGTCGAGGTCCTATGCTCAAGCTCGGAAACACTCTCAATTGTGAGCAGCTATGCATGAGGAGTATCAGGTGTTGCTTCAGAATCACACTTGGGATCTTGTCCTTCCATCATCTTCCCAGAACATCGTTGGTTACAAATGGGTGTATCATGTCAAGCAGAAGTCTGACGGGGACTATTGATCGTTACAAGGCTCGATCGGTAGCCAAGGGATTCAATCAAAGAGGAGTTGATTACAATGAGACTTTCAGTCCCGTTATCAAGCCAGTGACCATCCGTACGGTGCTCTCCATTGCGGTCTCTCTACAATGGTCCATCAGACAACTTGATGTGAAGAATGCGCTTCTCCATGGGCATCTATCTGAGGAGATCTATATGGCTCAACCTCCTGGGTTTATCGATTCCTCTCATCCTGATCATGTTTGCAAACTCCGTCGATTTTTATACTGACTCAAACAGGCACCGCGTGCATGGTTTCAACATCTTAGCAATTTCCTATGTCAACTCGGGTTTTCTGTCTCGAAGGCGGACTCTTCTCTATTCGTTCTTCGGCGCACTTCTTACGTTATCTTCATCCTAGTCTATCTCGACAACATCATATTGATTGGGATGCCTGGTGCGTCGTTCACGTCTCTGTCATTTGCCTTGCATAAGGAATTTGCTATTAAGGATCTTGGTCACTTTACTTTTTTCTGGGAATGGAAGCTCGTGTTGACTCTATCGGTCTTTATCTCACCTAGTCGAAGTACATTCATGATATTCTTTCTTGCACCTCTCTACTGGAGTGCAAACCGGTAAATACTCTAATAACGGTAGGCTCTCGGCTATCACTCCATGATGTGACTTGTTCGATGACCCATTTCGTTATTAGAATGTAGTTGGCAGCCTCCAGTATTTATCACTGACTCGAACTGATATAGCTTATGCAGTTAATCGAGTTTGCCAGTTCATGCATTGGCCATCTACCACTCACTATCTCGCGGTGAAATGTATTTTGCAGTATCTCAAGGGCACCATAAACTTATGGCCTTCATCTTCGTCTTGACCCTATTTCATTTCTACATGGATTTTCTGATGTTGATTGGGCGGAGAGTCTTGATGATCGATGCTCTATGAGTGGTTTTGTTATCTTTCTCGGCACCAATCCAATTGCTTGGAGCTCCAAGAAACAACGCACTATTACCAGGTCTAGCACCGAACCAGAATACAAGACTCTAGCCAATACCACAGCTGATATCATTTTGCTGCAGTCACTACTTAGAGAACTGGGCTTTCTACTACAACATCCTCCCACTCTCTAGTGTGACAATGTTTATGCTATCTATCTCACAATGAATCTAGTCTTCCATGCCCGAACCAAGTATATCGAGATTGATTATCTCTTGTTCGAGAGCGTTTTATGCACAAACAATTACTCATTCGCTTTATTGGCTCCGATGATCACATAACATATGGTCTCACCAAAGGCTTATCATCCTTGCGGTTTTCACTTCTTCAATCCAAGCTGTACGTGGAGCACTCCCTGTATAACTTACGGGGGAGTAATAGAGTAGTCAAAGATTATAGTTAATCGTCATTATATTTTACCTTGTACAGATCATGTATTTTAGTCATGTATAGATACTTTTCATAAATAGAATATTGTATACGACTATATAATCTAATACAAATCACCTCACATAGTAAGTGAGCAATTTAGCCATCCATACCTTTGTCTTTAGTTCCATTGTGGCCGGAGGGTTATCCTACTGACCGGACCCCTGGCATCAGGGCATCCTCTATTAACGGGTGCTTTCCTTCTTGTCAATCGGAAGGTGTTCCTAATAATTTAAGCGTCAGATAAGGGTGAAATCCGAGTTTGTTGGTAAAGTCTATGTGATGACCAATGAGTGGTGAAATGTCTGACCGCTCGTAGATTAGTGAAGGCGAATAGTCGTGATGATCAGTTACAATTCCACATGTATGTTCTTTTGGTTTTCATCTTCAACGCTTTATGTCATGCATTGCCACGCAGCGCAAGATATGCAAATGATGTACAAGACCATCTATGAGGCTCTAGTTGAGGCCAGGCTTCAGGAAGAATATGAACCGCAAGACTACTTGACTTTCTTCTGCCTTGACGGCACCCGGGAATGGCTGCATACCGAAAAAAGAAAATAGACCTAGAACTTCCAGCTGCTCCATTGGCTCAGGTATCATTCCTGCAGAAGTTTTTACATTTGCAATCGATTGTCAGACACTTGATCAAGTTGGGTAACTCTGCACTCACTTCATCTTGTGGGGCTAGAAACCTACCAAAAATAACCGGCGCATCATGATATATGTGCACTCAAAAGGAATGATAGTCGACGACGAGTACGTGATATTGGGCTCTGCCAATGTCAGCCAGCGATCGCTCGACGGCACTCGAGACATGAAAATAGCAATAGGTGCATATCAGTCTCATCATACCTACGCTAAAAAGAATTCTTACCCAAAAGGACAGGTAATCTTACGCATTTCTGGCCCTGTATCGTGCAAGTCTCCACATATGATTTCATAGAGAATAATTGGAATCTGATTGCTGTTTGATTCATCCATTTTATGGTTCCGGAACTCTGCTAGTCTCTCATGTGCAGGACAACCTTCATACTTGTACTCAAAAACTTACTGGAATATCATGACTTGATTCAAAAGCAATGTTCCTTGATCATATTACGTAGCTGATCATTGACATTTCGGTTTAACTAACAAAGAAAAGTGTGCCAACAGCATCTATTGACTAAAAAGTGCGAATGCAGATACATAGATATAGAATGTCGTTATGGGCAGAGCATCTTGGGATGGTTGAGGAGTGCTTTAAGGAACCGGAGAGTCTCGAATGCATGAGACGGGTGAGATCGCTAAGTGAGTTAAAACTGGAAGCAGTAAGTAGCAGATGATGTAGCAGAAAAAAGAGGTAATCTTCTGAAAGTATCCTCTCCAGATCTATTGGACGGGAAAGGTGAAGCCAATTCCAGAGTGCAAGAATTTCCCTGATGAGGATGGTAAAATCAAGGAATATACGAGGAAATCCCGATCAGGATCAGTAGTAAACTTGACAATAAACTGGAAGATTTGTTTCATTTTGTGATCGCTTAAAAGCTCTAGAAATTCTGTTCGGTTGTGCTTTTATTAGTCAATCATTATGGATTAAAACAATTCACGTCAAAAGACATGCAGTGATTTGCTTATGATTTCATGGAGATTGCTATCTTTGAATGCAATAGTGATATTATAATTACCCGGCAGCAGTACGGGCAAGTTTTGCGAAGTTAACTGCACAAGGCTTTCAAGAATTTAGTGCGTCGAGACGAAAGTCATATAACTTATTCGTCCCAGTTTCAGTATGTAAACGAACAATCATCGGTGTCATCAGCGGAAAATAGGCAAGTTATCTCAACTGATAAGGGCTTAATATCCAAAATTTGCAGGAAGTCGTCACAGTATCTGTGGGAACTCATCACTCCCTTGCTGTAGCACAACCATGCAAATATTTTGAAATTAAAAATATGTTTGTGCACAATTATGTGTATGACTGAAGTAATTAAAGATATTTATGTGGATAACACAAAGCTTCTGTCAGATATAGTTTATGGTCGGAACTGCTCCGTTGTGTCGATATCAACCGACAGGGATCTTTCTAGTACCAACTTAATAGAAAACCTGACACCAACGAATATTACAAAGGAATCGGTAATGGGGACATGCTGAATGCTCCAAAACTGAAAGTATATGATCATCGAATAAGACCACCAGACCATTAAGTCGATACCCGTGGTCACTTATATGTATGATTTGCAAACGCCATCAAGTATGTAACGCTCTTGATGATCGAATTGAATTTACTACCTTACAGCATCATAAATTGAATACCTTCCAAAGTAGCATGAGTAGGTGGACTTGAATTGGTCAGGTCTCACTTATATTATTCGACATTTAATCATATTAATTGACCGAACTCAACATTAGAGATGGTAATTATAGATTTCTTCTTCAAATTTTGGTCCTCCAGTGCAAAATTGTCTGAATAAAATTAACAAATGGTTTTCGTAAGTTATGAGGGAAATTTCTACTTCGAGCTTTAGCGGTTAGAACATTGTAAGCATTGATTTGAAAATGTACGTATCTCGTGGCTAGAGTCAAGTTGGCGCCTGTAAAAGAACTAATCTTGATCGGCAATTAAATTGAAAATAACTCGGAGTCTCTTGAAAAATAATAAAAATGATCATTAGAACCCGTCAAGAATATTTTTTAAAAAAGCTATAAATATATATCAATTGATAAAAAAAAATGAGAAAGAAAATACTCCTGATAAATGTATATATAGGTACAAGAAATTCGTCAGTGATTCTATTACGTCACGTGATGTATAAAAGTATTAATTAAATTATAATAAATAGGACAATGAGTGTCAACTGATTAATTGCCCAAAATATTTTTAATTATTACAATCTTGAATATTTATGCACCGTTTGGTTTTGCAATCAAGTTTTTAAAATTTTAACTATAATTTTAACTCTATTCACTATATAACAAAAATCAACAACACAATTATTACATTTTCATTTTTCTTTAATTTTTTTAATCATTCAATTCAATTTTTAATACTAAATTCTCTCAACTATTAATTACTTTTTTCACAATTCAATAACACAATCATTACTTTCTCTCAACTATCATTACATTTTTACATTTTTTTTCTCATAATTCAACAACACAATCATTACAATTCAGTTAAAATCAAAATTCAACTCTATTTAACTCTAAAATCAAATACACCAAGGTCCCGTCGCAGGCATCGAGAAGGCCGTGGCCGGGTCAACTTTGACTGACGGTTTGATTTTCTGTTGACGAATGAAACGAGGGAAAACGAGTACCCGGGGACACTCCCAAACAGTGGATGGGAACATTTGCTGCATTACCTGCTTTGAAAATTCTGCAGCCGAGACCATGGTGGTGGCTGCCGGGGGACCCCAGTTGTTTAACATTTTGCTATATGTCGACCACCGATGTGGACTTTGTGTCTGTATTTGCAGAGTTCTCACCCTTTTCTTGGAGTCCCATCTCCGTTCGCTCACCGGACTCAATCATTTCGGGTCATATCGGCATCAACCCCGTCGGTTTTCAAGCTCTCTGGGCTGTTTCATGACTGCCAACTGTCTGATGAATTGCCCGGAAGAGATTGGTCTCCGATGTTAAGGATTGTCCCGAAGCCTTTGCTTGTATCTGGGGGATCTTTTCTTACTTGGGTGGTTGCCCTGCCCACATTATAGCAAGTTCTTCTGTTCCATCAGTTCAAAGGAGTGTCTTTTCAGTTCATGGCTAAGCCCATCTACTCTGAGATGATGTCTTTCGGGGGCTCACAGCATGGTCAGGGGCAGCAGACCGTTCCGTTCAAGACCAGCAAGCAGTCTCTGAAGGTGCTCCTCTTACATGGGAGCTTGGATATTTGGGTGAAGGGTGCCCGGAACCTGCCCAACATGGACATGTTCCACAAGAAGCTGGGAGACATGTTCTCCCGCTTCCCCGGCAAGCATAAGGGCAAGATTGAGGGCCACATGTCTAGCAAGATAACGAGCGATCCCTATGTTACAATCTGTGTCTCGGGTGCAGTCATTGGGCGGACCTTCGTTATCAGGAACGATGAGAACCCCGCGTGGGAGCAGCACTTTCACGTCCCCATTGCACACACTGCTGCAGAAGTCCATTTTGTTGTCAAGGACGATGACATAGTGGGTTCACAGATCATCGGAGCCGTCGGAATCCCTGTGGAACAGTTAGTTTCCAACAATAGAATCGAGGGGACCTTCCCAATTCTTGGAGGCAACGCAGAGCCCTGTAACCCTGGAGCTGCCCTGAGCTTATCTATCCAGTACACTCCTGTGGATAAGCAGGGCCTTTACCATCAGGGAGTTGGCCCAGGTCCTGCTTATGAAGGTGTACCAGGGACCTACTTTGGTCTCAGGAAAGGTGGCCGGGTCACACTTTACCAAGATGCTCACGTCCACATGGGCTCCCTTCCCAATTTCAGGCTCGAGGGCAGTCTGCAATATAACCATGGCAGTTGTTGGCAGGACATCTTCGACACAATCAGTCAGGCGCGCCGCTTGGTCTATATTACTGGATGGTCGGTCTACCACAAAGTTAGACTAGTCAGGCATGCTGATGATAATGCAGATTATATGCTAGGAAATCTTCTGAAGAGAAAGTCACAAGAAGGTGTTAGAGTGCTGGTCCTTGTATGGGATGATCCCACTTCTCATAGCATTTTTGGTGGCAGAACTGTAAGTTACCTTTGATACCTTGAGTTTGGCATTATTGATACTTCAATGTCTATGCCAGTATAACTGAAACAAGAGGACCATGCCTTGTGCGGTTGAGCTTTTTAAAGTGTTAGGATGAAGTCTTCTCGTAGTTTCATTATCTGCTAGATAACTAGGTTAATAGACTGGATCTATGAACCGCACGATATCTAAATGACCAAGAAGCTACATTCCAAATTTTAGGTGTAGTTTAGGCTCAAGTCTTGAAACTTTACTTTTGAGGAGCACTTATGCTATAGTATTGTTTGCAAACTGAAATTTGACGGATTCGCGGTTTGTTGAGGAAAGAATAAGAAGCTGAAGAAGAGAAGGAATTTAGGACCATCATATACTATTAATGGGCTGATTCGCAACGAGGCAAACGAGGGTGAAGGGTGTAGGGTGGAAGGAAAAAGAGTTTGATTCCTTGCTCTTGGGATGTTCATTCATCAAATATTATTTTCTCAGCTCCAACTGATTGACTAACGCCTATTGCAGGGAGGCATCATGCGTACTAATGATGAAGAGACCGATCGTTTCTTTAAGCACTCATCAGTGCAGGTGCTACTTTGCCCTCGATCAGCCAGGGAAGGCCATAGCTGGCTCAGACAGAAGGTTAAACTCGAATTCCTACTAAAACTCTTGATTCTCTCCATGTTTTTTTTTTTAAATAATTAACAAATGTCCACTTCGCCAATTTACAATCTAAATTAAGAAATTTAAAGGGGTGAAGCTGCTTAAAACTTCCTCCAAATATCCAGGACTTTGATAATGTTGCTCTAAAAAAGTCTTCTGCTACACACAAATCAGATATCAGTTGTGTGATTAACCTCGTCAACTTCTCATTTCTGAGAATACGTGATCTGCTAGTTTGATAAATCAATTTCTTGCCTTTACTTCTCTTATTATAAATTTCCTGTTATGCAGGAAACAGGAACTATCTATACACATCATCAGAAAACGGTTATTGTGGATGCCGATGCTGGAAACAACAAAAGGAAGCTTATTGCATTTGTTGGAGGTCTAGATCTATGCTTGGGGCGTTATGATACTCCTAGTCATCCCATTTTTAGGACATTGCAAACCGTTCATAAGGATGACTATCATAATGGAACATTCACGGTAAATATTCATATTTTCTCCATTAAATTCTGTTTGTGTCATTTGTCCCTTTTTTTTTCGTTCAGGCAGCATAACTATTTGAATTAAATTTTTGATTGAGCTACAGACTCGTTTTAAATGAAAAGAGAATTACAAGTTGAGATGAGGGATAATATTTGAGTTTCTGTTAGGATCCTTCCCCTGGAGCTCCAAGGCAGGCGTGGCATGATTTGCACTGTCGAATCGATGGTCCGGCAGCATATGATATGCTCACAAATTTTGAGGAGCGTTGGCTACACGCCTCAGAACCGCATGGTATTCAGAAGTTAAGATCTTCACATAGTGATCAGTTACTTAAACTTGAAAGAATACCTGAAATATTGGGGGTCAAAGATGTTTCTTCTCATAACGAAGCTGGTCAAGAGGCTTGGCACATCCAGGTAAACTACAAAAGCATTGATCAGTCTGTTGTTTTTTGCAAATTTGTTGGTGTACATGAGCTCACTATATCTTTTCCCAACTGAAGGTTTTCCGATCGATCGATTCCAATTCTGTGAATGGATTTCCTAATGACCCTAAACATGCTACAGACCGGGTAAGTAGGAAAATATTTGACCTCTGGCTCTTAGCTTCCTCAATTAAGTTAAGGAAACAAGAAGTGCTTCTTTTACAAGAATGACAATCGGCTCATCTGCTTAGTTCTTTGCAACAGAACCTCCTATGTGGGAAGAATATCCTAATAGACGCGAGTATACACACGGCATATATCAAGGCAATACGTGCAGCCCAGCATTTCCTATACATAGAGAACCAGTACTTCCTTGGCTCGTCATATAACTGGGACTCTTACAATGATTTAGGTAAAGGCAATCTTTCCTTTTGCCACAAGTGGAGCACTCTCTTCCAACTTGAAAAATGAAGTGGCGCTCTGCAAACAGTGCAATATTCTTTGCCTGCTTAAATGTAGTGCATGAGCAATACAGTGACACGTGCATACTAATTTCGAGTCAAGGATTATTGCCTTGAAATTGCATATTATACTTGGTCGATATAAGTTACTGCCATTAAACCCTGCAGGTGCTGACAATTTAATACCTATGGAAATAGCCCTTAAGATTGCTAGCAAAATAAAAGCAAATCAGAGGTTTTCTGCATACATTGTCATTCCAATGTGGCCGGAAGGTGTTCCTACGAGCGCCCCTATTCAAAGAATCCTCTTTTGGCAGGTACTTTCCGTGTTGTCATTCATAAGGTGTGCCTAACTTGCTAGGACATAATGTTTCAAATGGGATTTGATAACTAAAGTTACCAAAATTATTCCATTTTGGATGGTAGAAGGGGGATTTCAAATATTCTATGAAGCAATTGTACCTTCTTTGATACGCTTGAAAGTCATCTTAAAATCATGATGAAAAATGCCATGTTCTGTCTCATCAAATCTCTGATAGTCCATAAACGAGTTCTTTTGTGTTTTTTACTTAAGATCTTATGTAATGTACCTCGATGTGTATATTGATGAAAAGAAATAGCCTTAATCAGTTAGAATTTAGTTATCAATGTATTGCTTTGTTTTCATCTTCGACCATTTCTATTGCCCACGACATGCAGCGCAAGACAATGGAAATGATGTACAGGGCCATCTATGAGGCTCTAGTAGAGGCCGGGCGTGAGAAAGAATATGAACCACAAGACTTCTTGACTTTCTTCTGCCTTGGCAACATGGAAGGCCATGATAGGGAAGGAGGTAGTATGGCGATGGCGGCTCCTGCTCCCTCGAAGACTCAGGTAATTCCTGGCTATTCTTCAAGTTAGCATTTGATTTTCTCTGCAATTTTCAGTATATATATAGCAGTGATCAACTTCCTGTGGTATTCGTCTCCAGTTGATTGATCTGATATACTATCTACATCTTGTGGGGTCAGGAACTTGCCAAAAAGAACCGGAGATTCATGATTTACGTGCACTCCAAGGGGATGATAGTTGATGATGAGTACCTGATATTGGGCTCCGCCAACATCAATCAGCGATCTCTCGAAGGCACTCGAGACACTGAAATAGCAATTGGTGCATATCAGCCTCGTCATACCTATGCTAAAAGAAATTCTTACCCGAAAGGACAGGTAATCTTTTACTTATCTACCCTCAAATAATCATCTCAGGAACTCCTAATGATGGAGAAACTGGACTCCTAGTCATCAAGACTGGAGTCCGACTCCAGAACCTATAGTTTGATGCCATGTTACGTATCCGACACTTCTAAGAGTTGAAACTTGTTGAACGAGTACCAATACCTATTTGATCAATAAATTTCCATCATTACTAACAACAAGGTTGCCAAGAATGTCTATGAACCATTAACAATGTCTCCTCTGTATGCAGATACATGGATATAGAATGTCGCTATGGGCAGAGCACCTTGGGACCGTTGAGGAGTGCTTCAAGCAACCGGAGAGTCTTGAGTGCATGAGACGTGTGAGGTCGCTGAGTGAGTTGAACTGGAAGCAATATGCAGCAGATGAGGTAGCAGATATGAAAGGTCACCTTTTGAAGTACCCACTGCTTATTGATGGTATGGGCAAGGTGAAGCCGATTCCAGGATGCACGACGTTCCCTGATGTTGGTGGTAAAATCGAAGGATCATTCATCGCGATCCAAGAAAATTTGACGATTTGATTCATCTGATGATCCGCTCGATTTAGGAATGTGCTTTGATGTGCTATTTCTTTGTCATAATCGTGCCCGAGGGCGTCGTACAAAGGAAAAAAAACAAGTGTACCACGCTAATAAACTAATATACGACGTTCCGTAGTACTCGTGTCTTGGACTGTCATACAAAGGAAAAAGATAAGAGTAAGAAGCTAATGAACTAAAGTACGACGAGGTGTCAGTAGTCGTGATTAGCTTCTGTTGCTGCATCAAAATCGTGCATGGCTCTCGATGCTTTATGGAAGTGCATAAGGTTGTGGAGGGAGTAAGCCAAAGACAGATGGCTTTTTTTCCCCTCTTAAGACCCATCAATTCTACTGTCTAAAATATGATATCTAACTAATGACTAACCACTAGAAATTAGATTGTTCCTGCAAATAAATTGATCGGAATTTGTTCTTTTGGATCCTGCAGGATGGAGCCCCTACCCATTATTTTCCACGGGTCAATAATGCAACCAATTTCGCCAGCCTTTAATTTGGGACCTGTCAAGTGAGCACGTTAGTTTTAGTGCTTTCTCAATTTATTCACCTTTGAATTTGTTCGGATGTTAAAAAATTTTATAAGTAGAAGTTGGGTTAAAATAGTTGAGCACCTTTCGCTTTGAGCAGAGCTAGGTTTAGAGGAATTAGTTGGAATAATAAGTTTATATGATTAATCAGCTTGAGAAAATACAAATAGGGAATAGATGGTGTGACCGATTAATATGTGCATAGGTCGGTTTTGTGCATGCGACCTCACAATGGCTGGCACCAGTCACCGCACCCCACCTTTCTCCCAAAGATTCCCTACTTCTTTTTTAAATGATTTAATTTTTTTAATATTCACAATATGAAATTAAAGGTCTAAATCAGTATCTTAAAAAGTAAATACACAAAGTATGCCATAACGCGGTACTTATTCCTTTTTATTATTTTATATTTTAGCAAAACTTTGTTGTTGAAATGTCCTCTTGATACATTCAATATTTTCTTGACGAATATAATTTTTCTTACGCGTTCGTGCAACACATTTAGTTATTCATAATTTTATGTACAATTTTCAAGACCACCACACTTATTTGCTTTCGAAACTTTTGAATCGATGGTCCGTAGCAGTCGAGTAGTGTTGCAACCTAACTCCTATACTCTGTGGAGGAAATAAACTTCATCGCTAAAAGTCGGGCTACTGGAAACATGTTAATTGTCTAGAAGGGTAGCCTTGGAATACGCACTATTTTTTTTTTGGCAGATATAATTAATATATGTCGATATGAAATAACGATCGCATGTAACCAGACAAGGTAGGATCGAAATACAACTTCGTTGATTTTTGGAAAGAGATCTTGAGTTTGTTTCCTCAATTTTTGTAATGCAATCAAAGATGATAAGACGATAACGTTTTACATTATAGTACACAAGGCATCTTCAAGTATGACCGATTCATGAAATGCCAGAGATTTCGTTCCACCTTGTTTTATGATGATCATATGTAGCTAGTAAAGATAGGATCGAATGCAACTTCGTTGATTTTTGGAAAGAGATCTCGAGTTTGTTTCCTCAATCTCTGTAAATGTGCTTGAAGAAAAAAGGACGATATCGTTCTACAAATATTACAATACACATGGCATCATTGGGTATAGAATGAAATGCAGAAAATTCTGTTCGCCCTTCTTCTTTTTTTCATAGGACCGAAGAGGACAAGGACGGCACAGGGGGGCAAAATTGAAAATTAAGAAACGATCAGTGGACTAAATGGATACATAGGAAGTTGGTGGACCATAGTAGGAAGGGAAGAGAATATACAGAAGCCAAATATGTATGTATGTACGCTTTTCGGGCAGATCCACGATCCACCCGTCCCTGTCGGAAAGCTCCCACAATTATTTATTTATTTTATTTTATTTTTTCCTTAAAAATCTCCAATTTCACCATCACCACCATATTTTCACTCCATCGTCTTACTTCCCCAGATCCCATCTTCTTGAAGCTGAAGCTCTCCACTTGGTCCTTTCTCTTTCTCCCTCTCCCTCTCCCTCTCCCTCTCCCTCTCCGTGTTGAAGGCTTGGAGTGATGGGTTACCCGGCAAACGGCGCCGCCGACAAGCCCCTGAAGTTCCTGATCTACGGGAGGACAGGATGGATCGGCGGCCTCCTCGGGGAGCTCTGCCGGGCCCAGTCCATTGACTTCGAGTACGGTTCCGGCCGCCTCGAGAACCGCTCCTCCCTCGAGGCCGACATCGCCGCCGTCGCCCCCACCCACGTCTTCAACGCCGCCGGCGTCACCGGCCGTCCCAACGTCGACTGGTGCGAGTCCCACAAGGTCGAGACCATCCGGACCAATGTCGTCGGGACCCTCACCCTCGCCGACGTCTGCAGGGAGAGGGGGCTGGTCCTCATCAACTACGCCACCGGCTGCATCTTCGAGTACGACCAGGCCCACCCTCTTGGCTCCGGCATCGGGTTCAAGGAGGAGGACACCCCCAACTTCGTCGGCTCTTTCTACTCCAAGACCAAGGCCATGGTCAGTAATTGTCTCTCTCTCTCTGTCCTATGTTTTTCCGGTACAGATCCGATGCTTGCCGCTTGTTCTTTGAGATCTATGGTTGCATTAAATTTATCGAGAGACCGCCTCCTTCCTGCTGCTTTAGTCTCGAGAGTCAATCTGTTGTCTTGCTTACGGTTATGTCCTGTTCTATGGGAGCGTGCTCGATCATGGCACGGTGTCTGCCCCATGTCTCGAAATGTCATTACCCGGTCGAGCTGACCCTGTCGTTGTGCAGAATTCATGGGGCTGCAGCTGTTGAACTCGATTATAAGTTACCCTTATTCCTATATGAGATTTTCTTTAACATAGGAGACTGCTGAGCTAACTGTAAATTAGCTTGTCATGTGATGATGCTTGGCATTGTGTATTTGCTGAGTGAGTCAAAATCTGAACTCGCAGGATATACTAAACACATGTAATATCGCCGGCCATTCTTAAGCCTGGATAAGTTTGCACCATATAAGCACTGCCACCCTTGTATATAATATGGTATCCTGCTCTTAATTGCCAATTCATAGTTAAAGTTGACAACTTGAGTCTTTTTTCGACTCTTGCTTTGTAATTTCTGCCCACTAATTGAGCTTATTTGAGATTCATTTTATACTGATCCTATTTCGACCAAGATCATGGCATTTGATGATATCACAGGCTGATGTGTTTAGCTTGCAATGTATGGCATACCGTCATCATTATACTGATTGTCATGCGTATTATGTCGTACGCGGGAGCAGCGGGACATTCAGTGAAAGGCTTTATCTTCAGTTCTCCTGATTTTGGTTCATCTTGCATATCTTCCTTATAGGTGGAGGAGTTGCTTAAGAACTACGAGAATGTCTGCACTCTCAGGGTCCGAATGCCAATCTCATCCGATCTCTCCAACCCTCGTAACTTCATCACAAAGATCACCCGGTATGAGAAAGTCGTGAACATCCCCAACTCCATGACCATCCTCGACGAGCTCCTCCCCATCTCCATCGAGATGGCCAAGAGGAACCTCACAGGCATCTGGAACTTCACCAACCCAGGAGTCGTGAGCCACAACGAGATCCTCGAGATATACAAGGAGTTTATCGACCCACACTTCTCGTGGAAGAACTTCACCCTCGAAGAGCAGGCAAAAGTCATAGTCGCCCCTCGGAGCAACAACGAGCTCGATGCTTCTAAGCTGAAGAAGGAATTCCCCGAGCTAATGTCCATCAAGGAGTCTCTTGTGAAGTATGTATTCGAACCAAACAAGAAGAAGACCGGAGCTTGAGGTTGGAGGTTTTGGTGTTCACGGAGTTCACGAATCAACATAATTCGATGGCTAAGACAACGTTTGTTCGTTTGGTTTATACAGGGCTTCATCTCATCTTTCTCTAGAAGGCCGTGCAAGTATTGCCTTATATTTATCTTGGGATGTTCTTGATTTGTATCGATTTGATCTTTGAATAAAAAAAATTTTAATTTGGGAGAGAATTGTTCAAGAATCTAAAGTTGTAAGGTTACATATGTTAGTTTTTTGTTGTGGAGAAATGTCAATTGTTTTAAGCTTTGATGGTTCGGCCGCTGCTTTTTAGCTTTTGGAGGTGATGTTTCCACTTTTCACCTATAAAAATGATGCCATCTTCACCGAGATTTCATCAATCTAGACAGGCTGATATAAAAAAAGAAAAGGAAAAATGCGCTTGAAAATTTATAAAAAAAAAAAGAAAAAAGAAAAAGAATAATGATTCCCCTAATTGTTATATTGGATAACTAAAATTCAGTAGACCAATCAAAATATGGGGCTTAGGCGTTGCCAAATTTGCCCTAAAACTTTTTCCAAATGGTTCTTTTGTGGTCCGTTTGGTTCCAACTTCGGGATTCGAATCGGAATGGAAGAAAAGCATATATAAAAGCTTATGGGAGCTTGACGTACTGACCCTATATTTCTCCCATGAAAGTGCCAGAAATATATAATAAAAAAAAATCCTTAAGTTTTTCCTGTCCCCAGAAAATCTAACATTAGCTTTGGAGGTCTGGCAAGAGAGCCATTATCTTTGGAGGTCTGGCAAGAGACCCGCCAAGATAATGGCTCAAGTCTCAGAATGTAGGCGAAGGTATCTATCCGAGGATCGGAATCAGCAATTCTTCTGAACAGATAATCGGAAAAACTTTATTTGAAGTTGGTCGTACAAAAAAAGATGAGCAAAAAAAGAAGCTGAACATATTATGTGCTAACAATTACAGGCAATTGAAAACGATAGGAATTCCTTCTTAAATGAGGCTGCCCCACAATTCTGAACTTCATTCTCCTTTCCACTCTCAATGGCCATTTGCCACTGCGCCATTCTCGCAGGGAGCTTCCTTGGGCTTCTTCGCATAAAATCTCCGGTACATGGAGTCAACCTCAGTCAGGTAGTAAGTGCCAGGAGCAAGGAGGCTGCAGTCCTTGTTTGTTACGAAGTCCTTGGCCCCGTACCTGTGCTCCATCAGCTGCATTATTTCGACAAATTTCTCCGGTGGAAACTGTCGGGACAAGAAAAGTACTACAGTTTAGAATCATATACAGGAACGAAGCTTGTATTTGAGGAACTCAATGCGCATCGTAGAGCCAGAGTGGGACCAATCAACGGGGTTAAAAGGAATCATCAAGTCAGCAATCCTCATTTATAGGTTGGTGTGGCCATTTTACATGAGCTTCTTGAAGAAGTCCAGACTAGCCCAGATTTAATGATCTTACGCAAGAGCCTTGAATCGGAACACTTAACAACCAAAAAGAAAAAAGATGCATCTCAAGAGGAGTTCAAGATTGCGTACCTCGTGCCTCGATTTCAACTTCTCCCCAACGTTCATAATGCTTGCAATGTTGGACAAGCTAAACGGATGCTGCCCTTCACGGAGTCGGAGAGAAAACATCGTGGCAGTTAAACCACTTCCATACGAGAACAATATCACCCGCTTGTCATTCTATAAAGAGTATTGGAAAAGAAAAGTCATTTCAGAGAGAACGGACAAGTGATTGCACAAATCAGAACAAAAAAGAACAGGGAAATTATTGGGGGCTATAAGTGGCAATAATCTCTTAAAAAGAATCAGAAAACCTACCAATGCACTGTGCTTGTTGTGAATGAGAGAAGCAAATGCCGCATATATAGATGCGGTGTACATGTTCCCAACTTGTTTCGGAACCAGAGTGGTGGGCTGCACCTTTGCATCGTAAAGTGGCTTTGCTACTTGTTGAGATGCCTGTAAATTAGTTTAGTTCGTCATCAGCAACATCATCTCCATCAGGAGCTGATAGAAGAGTATACATATTTGAATTTGTTCTGTAGATAAAACACCTTCTCGAGATCACGGTTCTGGTAACTCTCATCACCAGTCAAGGATGCAAAAGGGGCTAACTTCTCTTTTCCAGCCTCATCCACAGAGCTGCAAAAGGTGAGCAGATTCAATGAATCAGTTACATGAGGAATGTAAGTTAGTTAACTGAGATTTTATCAACACACAGATAAGCTAGAAAAAAACCTGGCATTCCTCGTAAAATCATTAAAAACCAATCTGGCAAAGCTTTTCTGCACAAGCTGCATATATTGAAGCAAAAGGTTAAGAATACTGGAAAAGCCAACTCAAATTCTTCGAAAATACATTATTAGCTAAAAAAACATACAGCCCCAGTACCTTGTTATAAGGAGAGTGAAAAACAAAGTACTCTGCATCGTTAATAGAAAATTGCTTGCCCTCAAGTTTCTCAAACCTGTAGGATGAAGAGGAAGTCTAAATAACAGCTTGAACTGCTCTACATAGTGTTTTAAATTTTTTCTCAGGTTACTTGCACTCACTTGTGGCAAAAATACTTGTAGCAGGCATCAAGAGCCATTAGATAACATGTTTGAGATAGCTTCCCATCAACAACCTACGAAAAGATTAGAAAATGCATGAGTATTGCAGTTTATTTGAGAATAAAAGTAGCATGAAATAAACCTCGAGATTACTGAGCCAATAAATTGAAGATTCATATGGGACTTCAGAAGTTGTTATTTAATCAAAAAGCGACACTTATTACTCAATGAGATGGAGGTTTCTCACTTCCCATCCTATACCATTTCACTGTTTTCTGAGCCATATAGCTTTTATGAAAATCAGCAATTGATTGTGGTTTCACACCATATCCTCTTGATCATTTAGACATACAACCATATATCAGCTCGATGACCATAATCAAGTATTACCACTGACATAATACAAATAAAACCCAGGAACTGCCATTTATCCTTTTGAGCTTGATCAAGTCTACTGATAGCAGTAAAATCAACCAATGCATTGACACCCAAAGAAACAAGATGAATAACTACTTGCAGTTATGAAGAGAGACTGAGGGGAATTACTGGATATTCACTAGCAAGGTTAGGCTTGTAAAAATCATAGACATGAGCCATGTGGCTTCCACGTAATTTGCTTTCAAAAGCAATAGGGGCATCAGGCCCAATGAGCATGGCAATGGCAGCTGCACCACCAGTGGGCCGAGCTGGTCCTTCGGCATATACCTGAGAAAGGGAAAAATGTAGTCCAAATTCAGGGACAAGCTTTTCTAAGGAAATAATCTGTCTAAAGTCTACAAGTTTAACCTAGATCTAACAAATACCATGTCCTTTTGCGCATCCTATCCAATAACTTCATAAAAACCCGGAATTTTATTATAACAGAAGATGTAAAGAATACTATCATACCGCACTGTCAGTGCAGACAACAAGCCCATAGCGGCCATCCCATGAAGCACTCTCCACCCAGTTGACGCAGTTAAAAAGAGCCGCGGTCCCTCCATAACATGCATTTGTTGAGTCAACACCTTCAATGTCGGTATTCCCACATGCCTGCCCACCAAAAAAGATACCCTCAGTTCTACATATATTATGATGCAAAAGTAAAGAAAAAAGGAGCAAGTTCTGTAGACTATAAATTGTGAATTTTGATATTTGTTTTGTTTTCTCTTCCAATAGCTAAAACACTTGCATTTTGCCTTTCAGATAGTGCTTCATGCAGGCAAAGGTACCAGGTCAGACAAACACGTTGAGAATTATACCTCGAAGATTTGCATGATGAAAGTCTTGATAGATTTGCTCTTGTCAATAACAGTCTCACTGCCAACTTCCAAACGTCCGATCTGTTTGGGATCAACTCCATACTTCTCAAGGAGGGATGTAACAACTGTCAAACTGCAAGGAGAATGGATTCATATAGGAAATGGATGAAAATTACAAGAGCATATGATGTTAACAAATTCAAGTCCAGAGATAGATATGCAACCTCATTGAGATGACATCTTCAACCTCCGAGCAGAAGGCCATGCAATCTTGTCCCAGCCCGATAGTGTATTTCCCCTTGCTGGCACCATCATGAGCCTCAAGTACTTCCTATTCAAGCAGAAACAAGAACAAAATTAAAAGGAATTTATTTGGACCGCGGTATCAAAAAGATAATGACAATGAAAAATTTCAGGGGAAAAGAATAGCACTTAATTGAGAGATTCAGTTTTATTTTAACTCTCGAAGCTGGATTTGCCAGAAACTCTATGCAGTTGAGGAAATATTTAGGGGGAAATTTAAAAAATAAAAAATAAAAAAAATTTCCTTTTGAGCACAACGTATAGCCAATTCCTTGTCTCTTAAACGGTAGTTGAGTCAAACTACTCATTTCCGTGGAAGAACAAAAGAATTTCAGCCGCCATCTCCTATTCATATTGAAAATGCAGAAGAAAAGGATGCGTAAAAGCAATTTCCTTTTCTTGAAAAAAAAAATTATATATATATATATATATATATATATAAAGAGAGAAGATTCAGTCGACATCATGAAACTAAGCTTTGATAAAGGACAGAAACGCTCCATTTCTCACAATCCTTCTACGGATTTCCATGCTGCTAAGATCAGCGCTCTTAGCGAGCATTATACGAGATCTCTGAAGTTTCTCACACCACGAAAAGGATTGAAATGCCAACTCGGTGGGGACCAGGGAGGCAAAAAAGTCATCAGATTCTCAATAATCAACTCAGGAAGATGGCCAAAGCAGCAGATTCTAGAGCAATTTAGATCACGCTCAGAAGAAATTTTTGTCGTGGTGATCATAATTTACTAATCATGGTCATGGATATATCAAGTACCTTTGCAAAGCCAAATCTAAGATCAACGCTCGAAAATTCTTTCACAGACGGGGAGAGAGAGATTGCTAGCTCCGGTGAACGGAAAAGGAAGAATCTAGAAGATTCTCTGAGCCGAAATCATAAAATCAGGACGCATGCAGAAACTCGAACAGGACAAGCAAGCAATTCGGCCGTGACTGGAGCTCGAGCATCCAGGAAGAAACTCCGGCCGGCTGGCAACGAAATCACAAGACAGAGAGAGAGAGAGAGAGAGAGAGAGAGAGAGAGAGGGAGCAGACCTGTTGAACGCAGGTGGGAGGGAAGTAGATGTCCATAGCGATGATTCCGACATTCTTCGCCATTTCTTCCCCTGCTCGGCCAAATCACCGGAAAGCAGAAAATCTGACGAGAAGTTCCCGGCCGCTGAAGCGATTCCCCTTCTCGTAGAGCACGCCGGAGAGCGTAGAGAGTTCAGGGGAAGCTCACCACCGAAGGAACAGATTTTGGGAGGTGATGCTCGAATATTGGAACCTAAGGAGGGTATATATAGTGGGAGAAATATAATTTTAGTTTTAATTTTAATCTAATAATTAATTTTCTCCATATGGCATAAAAACTTAAGTAATAATACAAAATTTCCTTTTTCTTTCTTCCTTTTATTTATTTATTTTTGTTGTGGGCTATTGCAAAATGCTATTTTTTGACTCTGCTTCCCTCCCGGGTTCTGAATAGAAAGGTTGCCCCTATTGTTGCATTATATTACGAGAATGCCACCACGTGACGGTTATTGTGTGGGGGCATCTCCCTCTGCCATTGCCACCGGCTACCTGGGGCCTCGTGTAAAACGACAGGGGCTTGCATTGGCAGAAGTTGGGATGGCCCCGCTAAGGGACAAATAAAGGCACCCTTAGACTTTTTTTTTTTTTTTTTTCCTTTCGTTCGTTCGTTTGCACACATGGCATTAGAAATCTTCCATGGTGGTGCATTCTCATTTTTAAAATTACTAGTAATGTTACTGTGCTTTGTTTGGTATGTGACTGATAATATCGCATAATTCATACTGTCACTGGTAATATAGATAGTCATTCCCTCTTAGAAAAGTATATTACCAATTGAGTGCCAAATTATCAGTAATCTACTCAAGCCAAACATGGTAATTTGATGGACCATGAAAAAATTTAAAACCAGATTCCTAATAATCCATATAGATTAGCTCATACCAAACACCCTCGAATCGGGTCAGCCAAGGAATAAAAATTTTCTTATAGATGATAATTATCTTCATTCATAAGATTTCAAACTTGAAATTTAAGTTCTTTAATAAATTCAAATGCCAAATCGCCCGAACCAAATTCATTTTGATAAGGCTTCTAAGACCCTAAGTTGGAGCTTTTCATTTATTTCTATTTCTTTCGTTAAAATATATTTATTTTTTAATCTTTTTTGCTCATGGATATGCTCTCTTTCATTTTATTATTCCCCAATATAATATGTTATTCATGTCTTCTGTCCAATTTGGAGCTGTCCTTTATTAAGCTATACGCGATGTTCCTCACCATAAGGTAGCAATTAATGGCCGCTTTTTGCATCCGTAAGTCGTGATTAATCTATATAGATAAATATAAACTTGGCTATAGTACAATAAATATGAATAAATTATATTTTAGTCATAAATATTATTTCTTATATATATTATTTCAAATAATAAATAACTTGATATATATATATATATATATACATACACACAAACTTCTTATCAAATAAATAGATGTAGAATCGTTAAACATATATATATATATTGGTTAATTTATGAAATAATTTGAATTAATTAAAAATAAATCATAAATATATAACTTAATATATATCTATGTAAACTTCTATTGTTGTAAACTTGACTATGATAAGATAAATAGGGATGAAATTGTAGATTTCTAAAATAAAAACATTATTTCTAATATATTCTTTCAAATAAGAAAAAACTTCGTATATATATCTATATGAACTTCTAATCTAAAATCATAAAATAGATATATATTATGGTGATTGATTAAAAAAATTGAATTAAATTAAAATAGAAAAATTGCACCGTATAGTACACTATTTTGATATTTGTTCACAAGGTAACATATATTGTAATATTTTCACCGTATAGCATGATATTTTGAAAACTTTAACATATCACAGCACACCGTCTCTTTACCGTCAAAAACTAGGCAGAAAGCTAATTTGTTTAATTTTTTTGGAGATCTTGTGAAAATTAAAAAACAAAAAACGAAAATTGGAAAAAATTGATAACTATATATATTGAATTACTGAAAATATATTCCTATTTTCATTTATGCCTATTTTCTTTCGTTAAAAATATTTTTATTTTTCTAATTTTTTGGGTAAATTATATATATATATATATTTTTTAGTTAATTTTAGTTAATTTTTGCTGATGGATATGCTCTCTTTCATTTATTTCTTCCCACATATAATATGCTATTTATGTCCTCTCCAATTTGGAACCGTCCTTTATCGAGCTATACTATGCGCGATGTTCCTTTCCATATGGTAGCATTTAATGGCCACTTTTTTGTATCCATAAATCGAGATTAATTAATTTTATAAATATAGTTGATCGTAGATTACTTGTACGTATGCTGTTGTTGATGCATTCTATATCATTATTCCCTGCCTCTATAGCTTGCACATTAGGCAATCCCTTATTGTGCGTTAATTACTGATGGTTGTAGTATTCAGAAAAAGAAGTACACTGAACTATCCATCTTTTCTGATCTCTTGAATATATTTATAAAAACTTTTGAAATGACAACAACTCTTAGTTTTGTTATGTTAGAAAAGTTTGTCTATATTTCTGCACATACTTGTTACCTGATCCCGATAAGTTTTACCATATGAATAGATTATCGTGCCTTCTCGCCTCACCACGAGAAGCAGGCTGTTTATTGATCACGACCAGCTGAAGTTGAAGATCCATTCGAGAGCATTCTATGGGTTAAACCTCCTCAAGGTCTATATTTCAGGTTTTCACAAGGCCTTTTGGCAAATTGTATGGGTAGCAAATTATTCTTATAAGATGCACAATTCGAGCACATATCTAATTATAACTGACAGCTCCTTTTATTGATTATCCTAGATAGTTAAGAAAGGTATGCTGCGTTTCTGCAAATATTTGGAATCACATTGAAGGTCATGATCATGCCTTCCTCTCTCATAATGAGTTTTTGCAAACATTAATGAATGAATTTCCCTCGAACTAAACTAATTAATTAATTAGATAACATTAGAATGAGTTGATAATTGAGCAGAATCGTGGAAGAACGTTAGAGGTTACTTTCTGGGAAAGGTTATATGGTCCGATGTTTACTCGTTTAGGCATTGTGTCGTATGGCACAATGTTTAGCACCCCGTGATTTTTTCTGTTCATATTTGACAGTATTGTCGACGTGGCAATTTCACATGCACGTCATATGTCCATTACAGATGTACTACATCAGCAACACCATTAAATTTGAGAAAAAAATATGACATACTGAATTTGACATAAAAATCAAACGTGATGTCATAACTCATAAACGTTCTTTTCACTTTTTTTTTTTTTGAAGATTACAATCCATGAATGAATACAGAGTTCTGCTACAGTGACTCGGGTTGGGAGTGACTCGCCATCACAGCCCTCGTATCCTACGGTTGTGGTGGCCGCGTCACGCCCACCCGGAGTAATGGTAGAAAATTCCAGGAATACAGTACGGGGAAATAAAGAGTATAGAAAGTATTTTACTGTCGAACGTTTTATCTTTTCTAAATCAATAATGAGAATTTTTCATAAATCAGTGCACCGAAATAGCTATAATATAATTGAGTGACATCTTTAAACATACACACACACGTGAATCCACGAAGAGAGAAACTTTACAAGCACGAATCCGAAGGGGGGGAATGGCGACAAGACAAGAGGGGCGATTTGAATAATGTCCTCTCACAGATCTCTGAACAGCGGGGCGCCGTGGCCTACCCCATTCCACCTGCCCGAGCTTGGGGGGGAGATCTGCTGACGTGGAAAGACGGCCCCTCCTGATTCGTCCTCTGTTTTGAAAAATGATTAATTACATCGTATAATCTAGCATTAATAATTATTTTTAAATCTATTACGATCTTAATTTTTTTCTTGAGATATCCCAACGTTAAAGTTTTGATCTATCGTCTATCCCAACTTTTGTCTTTATGAGATAGATGATAGATCAAACGTCAATATCGAGATATCTCAGGAAAAAAATTAAAATTGAAATAGATTTAAAAATAATTGTCAACATTAAATTATATAGTGCAATTTTTCATTTGAAAAAAATTCTATGCCATTTTTTTCCAGTGAATAATGCTTTGTTTGGCTTGTTAGTGTGATTTTAAAATAACACTTTAACTTAATTCTACCCACAATAAAAAAAAATAATTCATACAAAGTCAAATGATGGGCCTATTTATATCACTTTTTTTCACAACAAAACAAAATAACTCATACAAAGACAAATGACAAGCTTCATACATAACTATTTATACAACTCTTTTTCAAAATCAAAATATAATTTTAAAATATTATTTACAAATCAAACGCAACATAAATACCCGATGCCCTTGTGAGGGAGGCGGTTCGACCATTTATTATAGGTCTTATTATTATTATTATTATTATTATTAGTTGTACCGCCACGTCGATTCTGAGCCGTTGATTCGTTCGATGGGCCGTCAAGATGGTTGAGAATTTTATTTCAGCCGAGGGAACGTTTGTGTATGAGATTCTGATCGAATCAGAAGCCACGTCAATTTTGGCATACTTTAATGCCTTGTTGGACAACCAAATTTGACTGCTCCATTTATAGCGTGCTTAAAATTATATGCCCTACCTAAATAATCAACGTAAGCGAAATTGGATCTAAACAAAAACTAACGTGAATTGATTTAAATATCGACACTTATTACTTTTTAAACATAATTTTGCATTTGAGTATCTTGTAAATGGAGAAAGTTCATGTAAGGAGAGTTTTACCTTTTAATAGGCCGAATCGACTCGAACCGTATTAGTTGAGATTCATTAGACTTCTAGATATCAGAGTATACACCATAAAAATTAAAGCCCAAGAAAAGGCAAGATAGTGGTGCTCTAAAACCAAACAAAAAGGAAAAAAAAAAAAGAACTTACTAAATGAAAATTACTTTATTGAAAATTCCGATCTAAAATGTGTGAATTAAGAATGGTGCTGCGTATATAGGGATGATGAGAAAAATAAGAGAGATATATTCTCAACTTTTTAACTAAGAAGTTAGGCATTTTAAATTTCACTTACTGGATTTGATTTATGCCTTTCTATTTATCCTAGATTAAAAGGTCTACGACTTCCCTTATATCAGAATAAAATAAAGAAAGTTAGATGTTATATTGTAAAAATCGTGCCTAAACATGTTTTTCGTTTGTACAAAATAAATGTAATTAATCATTAGTGGACTTATACCGTGCATTCCTGTGAGCTGGAAGGATCTCTAAGCACTATTTTAAGATGGCGGGACAATTTTGAAAAGTAATTAGTAACTTTATAAAAAACACAATTATTTATGAATTTATCTTTTAATAATTCATCTGAAAACTATTGCAGTATTTTCGAAATATATATCTATATGTATGTATCTATGGAATACAGTATTTATGCATCTGAAAAATTGAGAGAGTGGTCCAACAATGATAGCTGAGGTGCAGCGGGTGGATCAATTCAGTCAAACAGAGCCACCTAGACTTAAGTCAATGGCTTTTAGAGGTTGGTGGATACGCATTCCATATATATATATATACACACACACATATATGTCGACTGAGGACTGGACTGGAAATATATATGTTACAGTTAATTGTTGTCTTTCATTATTTTATCCTCATTCTTTAGGCATAGATACAATACAAATTATGGTCCCAAATGCGCTTCGCCAGTATACAGTACATTGTCGAGAAGTTAGCAACATTTGCCGGGCTCGAGATAGATGTATATAATCACTAATTTTTTCATGACAGAGGAGGCATATGAACCTCATAAATTAAAAGAGAATATATAAAAAAAAATATATTAGGGATAAGAAAAGTTCAATCAATGATGATCGAATATGAAATTTTTTGATTTGTAGGTGAGGATATGTGCACTACACTATTCCCATTTTCTCATACAATCGCTACTTTAATTGAGCAAACAGGATAAAATAAATATCATATTCAATTGTCCTATTTTTCTTTTCAAGCAATAAAAAGAAAAGGACAGTTTTAGGTTTGGCTAACAGTTGAGAAAGTTGGGGACCGGGGCTAGATGTGGTAGTGAGAAATTTTCTTTTTGGATTATAAGTGAAATTGGTGAACCAATTTGGGGACAGAAGAAGGAATAATGAAGTAGTAGAAAAAGTTAAAATAGCGAGAATCTAACACAAAATCTCCAGATGTTATGAGCAGTTGTCATTATACTAAACCTCATTACTCATTTATAAGTTCATATAGTTTTTCCGCCTGAATTTATGCTGGAAACAATAGTAGTTCCACCTTTCATTTGATTGGAATGATGCATATCCTTAAATCAAAGCCAGGAAATAATTCAATAATTACAAGACTATATTATTTTCTAGTTACAAGAAAGAACACGTAATGTCCTAGAGAGGAGATCAAATCCAAAACTTCTAAATTTCAGGTAAGAGCCTGTATCACTGCTAGTAATAAATCTAGAACCCAAGAGCTAACTAGTGATTGCAAATATCACAGTCTAGAACTCAAGAGCTAGCTAGTGAATTTTTAAATTCATATGCTCCAATCATTACAAAAAAAATTGCTTTCTCCAGCAAAAAATTGAATATTTCCTCGGCAAATATAAATTTTAGACGAATTTCTGTAGAAAAATCACTAAAAACTTTCTGGGGGATGAAAATTTATATTATTAAAATAAAAAAATTATACAATTATTTAATTGAGATGAGAGAGGTTTTAAAATTTAAATCCATGACCTCTCACCAAAATATCAACTCCTTAATATTTCGTCAAAACTTATTTTCTTATCTAACGTGCAATTTTCATTTGTTTATTATTAATTATTATACTATTCTATCTGTTTTATTTTTAATACATTTTAGTTTATTTATTAATTTGTCACCGAGAGTATGTAAATAAAAATTCATTCAATGGATCTGAATATACTGAAGTTTTAAAATTGTCTTCCGCATAGAGATTTGTGGGGTTTTTTCAATTTAATCTTTATTCTTTTACTTCTTTCCCCGAATTAGAGAAAGTAAAAGAAGAAATTTGGTTCAATTTATATTTACATCAGCACTCACTGAACTTAAGTGACAAAGTATTTACAAGTATGAAACTTCAGTAAAAATTTTCAAAAATTCAGCGAAATTGATCACACTAAACACAAGGTGAATCTGCCCCTGCTCACTATATGACTACACCCTTTCTTATATAATGTAATGTTGTTCGAAACTTAACAAGAAAACCTCAACTACTTACCATGAATATTCACGTGTTTGTTTCTCTTTTTATTTTAAAAAAAATCTTATTTATTCAGTTATAAATGGAAGTTTAGGGGACTAATATAATAATATATAAATTTTAATAAATAATAAATGGACACGGGTAGTCATATAACGAGTGTCGAATTTGGGACCTCTTGGTTACCACTTTTTTTGAAAAGCCTTATTTTGTTGTCATATAAGGGAGAGCTAATAATTAAGATTCCCCGAATAAGTTTCAAGACTGGCGAGCTAACAAGTCGGTTAAGGTATGGTCTTGCCAAATCCATGGGAATATATTATTTTCTTTCTCTTTCCTTCGTTATAATATTAAGGATCGAAGAAACCCGAAAAAGTGCCAAACAAGCACACATCAAAACATATTAATTAATCTATTGCACCAAAAAAAAATTGATGAATTGATTTAGGAGAAAAGAGACACTTCACGTTGGCACCTATAAGAAGAGTATATTCATAATGAGGAGAGCACATGGTAGTGTTTTTCCTTTAAAAATAACTGGGGGACCCCTTTCTCTTTATATAGCAGATTATGAACTTGTTTGGAAGGAGGGATCTGAAAATAAAGAGAGAAAAACAATTGACAATTATTTGTTCAAAAAACTTCATTCAGATCGAGATTTTTCTCGGGAATGCCCGGAAAGATATAGATTTCCGTTGATTAAAAGATAGTTTCGGTACAACTTAAAGGAGGGATTTTGATAAATAACACTCTTGCATCAAATAAGTCTCTATTCATTATTTTGGATTATATATTTTTTAAAAAAAAGAATTTAGAAACTCAATATATTTGATTTTCATAACAATATAGCGAGTTTGCAAGATATTTACGTAAGATGTACGGATTAGTAGTGAGAATCCTGAATTTCCCCCCATATTTAAAGAAATAATTATGGTGATAGTAGTGGGTCAACAGTTGTTTTATGTTTACCGGCCAAGAATGGTCAACAGTGGGAACATCACTTAAAAAGACTTTTTTTTTCCCTTACGAGGTATGAAAATGGGAGTTTTTACCCCAACTAAATTTCTTTTTGAAACTATTTCCCACAATAGACTTCTAGTCCTACAACTTTTGATTTGTTTCATCTAAATCCCTTAAAAATCTGTTTTATTATTATGACAATTCCTCAAATAAATTTTGTTGGTAATTATTGCTCAAATAAATTATTTTTAATAGATTTCTCTTATCAATTTAAATTTAAATTTTATATAAGAAATTACTGATGATTTCTCTTGAAACTTTTAAGAGTTATGTTAAGTCCAGTATGTCAGCTAGAAAACTTATTTGATTAATAGGAATATTGAAGAAATTCTAGTTATAAATTGTTTAAAATAATATTGAGAATTTTACATAGAGAATCCAATATTTTAGAAATAATTTAAAACTATTGGAATAAAACAACATGGAATAATTTTAATTAGTACATGCATTCCTTAGACATATTTATTGTAAATTTGGTGTATTTTTCACCATATATGACGATTATATGAAGATTATTCATCGTAATTATGATATTCTTGTACATTGTTATAAATCTTTTTAAGAGGAAGAGTATTAATGTCGGCGCCCAAGATGATACTTGATGAATCTGTGCCCTCATACGAACAACTAGCTTTTCGTGACGAGATAGTATCAGAGCCCAAGAAAGTCTTGAAGGTCGCGGGTTCGAAACCCAGAAAATCAACGTTGGGGTCGTCCATCGTAGTTCACCTAGCATGAAGCGTAGTTGGCCCAGGATGAGTACTTAATGAATATGTGCCCTCACACGGACAACTAGCTTTTCGTGGTGAGAACCTCTCCTAGGTTTACTATATTCTCGTAAATCCAGAAAAAAGAATTATATATATTCTTGTAATTCTTTTTATTCTACATAAAGACATTTTAGCTATCTAGTTCTCTATACTTTTAATTAACAAAGTTCTAATAAAATTCTAACATGTATTTTGTAGTTTCATCTATAAATCTTATAGATTGATTTATGCAAAATTTATTTTAAGATATGTTTAAAGCAAATTCGTAAATAATTGATTCATGATAATAACTAAATTAGGCTTTTTGTAAATGAATTTAAAAGAAATGAATCAATAAGTTACAGGGACTAGAAAGATAATAAAGAAACTGACATAAATCTATTTTGGAAAATAGATTTTGAGAAATTTTATTGAATTATTTTCAGAAAGAAGTCTAGCATGGCATAAACTCCCGAAACGGAGACTTTCTTTTTTTTCTTCTTACGAGGTAAGATGGGAGGGAGGGGGAGCATACCAAAGTTGAACTGAAAAATGAATGTTGACTTTTGCACTGATCAATGATGGAAAAAGAAATGTGCCTATATTTTGTCCAATTTGGCGGGTGACTAATTATACGGAAACATAACTTCGAAGTTTTCCACTCATTGATTTGATGTCAATATATGTATTATTAGATATTTTTTTTTGTCTATTACTATAATGGAGATTCATGAGTCTAATGTATAATATAATATGATATAATATTAAAATAATTCAGGTGCAAGAAGTACTATTAACTAGAATCGAACTTGAAATTTTTTAATTATACATGATAATATGTACCATTATACTATACTATATTAACATAATTGAACATATTACATTCTACTTCTACAAAAGAAATTTTTTTTTTCTCGACTAATTCTAAAAGACGGTTTATTATTAGAGTTATATAGCTTCTTTTTTTTTTTTGTCGAAGACTTAGATAGCTTTACAATGCTTCTCGATAGATACATTTGAACTAGCTCGATGATGTTATGATCAATCGCCCAACAATCTTACCATCTCATATCCGATCTTTTGTTGTTTATTTATTTATTTATTTTATGTTAGGGGACTTGGGAAGTTGACTCAAGTTGATGGTCTTATTTTCACACAAATCCTTTTCGTGGAACTGTTTATAAGAGCCGGAGACTTTGACGCAATTATATTAATATATATGAGTAAGTATATTAATCAACTGACTTGGTTTGCTTTGGTAACACATTTTTTTTTCTAATAAGAGAGGCCTATAACTAAGTACAAAAATAGTGAAAGTTAAATAAAGAGACACGAATATTTCATTGACAATGATTAAATTTGAAATATCATGATTTCTTTCTCTTTTCTTTTTTTGCTGAATTAGAATCTCATGATCTCGAATTGACAACTCGTGCCGATGGATCATGCCTCTTTCCTCAGCCATACAGCTAATTTAAGAGATCCCAAACCAACGGTAATTAATTATTTTTGCTATTACTGTATATTTTTTTTAGTCGTCTACTTTTGGCCTGCCTTGCCTGCAAAATGTTGCTCAAGGGATGAGTAAAAATTGCAGGTCACTTACGAAAGCGCAAACGAGTGGATTGACGGGAATAAATCAACTTTATGAAACTGCGGACATTGCTATAATCGCCTAAAATATATATTAGGCCAAAAAACACACGGCATCAAGCAACTCAAATTTGCATTTCGATTGCGTGCGTAAGGACGAACATACATAAGGGTTTTTTTTTTTTTTTTTGTGCATGGCTCGATCATCGTAAGAATCAAATTCCACATTCATCAATCGCTTGGATCAACTACTGTCACTTAAGAAACTTCTCATAGTGTTCTTGATAGTGACCTCGAGAAAATTTGTGGCTTTCAGTGGCCTGAGGTACAAATCCGACGTTGCTCGGTCAAGGAAAAGAATCGATTCCATGTATGTTCAGAAGTTCGTGGTATGAGTAATTAAATGTCACTTGAAGATTGGGGGAACGATGCCTGAATCTCTGGGCTATGATGCGTGAAGGTTGAATTTGACAGACCTACAAGCATACGAATTTGATGGGAAAGAGACAACCTCGTGCTGCACGATAATTAGAACCTCAACTTTACACCGTGTCTTGTACATAACATAATATAAGCTGAAGTATACATACATATGTATATATATGTGTATATATATATCAATAAAAAATTAACATTTACATAATTTAGACAAAAGAAATACTACACTTAATATAATTAAGTTCAGTGAGATTAGAAATAATCCATCACCAAAGGATGTTTTATGAAATTATAGTGAGACAGGTGAAAGTTCGTAGTTAAATGATATACCTAAAATAGAAAAGGGAATTTAGCACAGAAGTATAAGTTGCCGATTCATCATCATAAATTCAATTCTTGTCGATGGGACTTTCGAAAAAAATTAATACACAAGATATCCAAGATAATCAATGGCTTTTTCTAAATATTGCCAACATCGCATGTATTTGAATTTTGTGGGATGTTTCACAAATAATCTCATATATTTTTGTCGTCTCTTTTGATTGTTGTTTATACTTTATATAATATAATAAGATATATTCCGAGATTCCGAAAGTTTTCAGGATTTTTCTTTACCTAACCCTCACCCTCACGCTCTTCACAGAACCATATCATTTTCTCTCATTCCATTCTTTTTCATTATTTTTTATTTTTAACAAAAAACTTTTGATTTTATTTGCAATTTTGTATACGGTGCTTTAAGTGTTATGATTTCATTTAGATTAAAATAATGAAAGAACCAACAAAAAAGAATTAGAGAAATGATGGCTACTAAAATGAGTTTTCATGCTTGCTCTCTAATTTTTATATATTATAATTGATAATTGATCGAATCTCATATTGTTGTCTCTTTAGTTAATGTTATTTACGTAATAATTAGATATATTTCGAGATTCTGAAAATTTTGAGACTTTTTCTTTACCTACCCTCGCGCTTTTCCCACTGTCATTTTCTCTCATTTCATTATTTCATTGTTTTCTTTGTTTATGACAAAAAATTGATTTTGTGCGATTTTATATGCAACAATTAAGTGTTAACAATTTCACTTACATTAAATTAATGGACGAGAAATAGAAACAACGTCTTATTCTCTAGTTTTTATATATTATAATTAATAGATGATAATTAATTTTTAATACTTAATCAAACAATAGTTCGCATAGTTACTAGTATTATACGTTCGAGTTCAAAATATTTGTACGTATTACAATTTTTATATAAAAGTTGACACATTATGCATGCCCCAGTGTGCATTAAAATCAATTGATTAGGTATCCATTCAGTACCCTGCAGCAGGTAATTAGGCAAGGGTAGCACACGTGAAATATCCCTGTTCACTTGCCTACCATTCTAATCAGCTTATCCTATCAGCGGAATATAACTTAATTAAGAAGTTGCTTTTGCTTGCCGGAGATGAACAACATTTATTGTTTGTTTAATAATACATCAATTAATTGTTTATTAGTAATTTCCTTTTCTTTATTCAAGTGTAGATATACGGTTTAAATGCATGTCTTGTTCTTAAGCTGGCTAGCTCCTAACCGATATTAATGGTAAATAATCACAAATATATACATATATATATATATATATATATATGAATTTTTACCTAAAATGACTCATAATTTAAGCATTTTGTCAAATTTATCGTATGTTTTTTTTGTCAGCTATATCCCATGGTTTACATTTTGCTTCAAATCTATCTCGCCGTTATTTTTTCCGTCGACATCTAACGGCCGTGCTGATGTGGCGCCCAAGTGGCAAATGTGACCCACTATCGCTCCACGTGACACGTCAACACGACCGTTAGATGTCGACGGAAAAGATGACGCTGTGATAGATTTGATGCAAAAAATAAATCATGAGATATATCTGACAAAAAAATATATAATAGATTTGAGAAAACAGGTAAATCAGGTAAAACCATTGTTATCAGAACCGGACCGGACCGGCCGGTTCGACCGGTCGGACCGGGAACCGGCACCATGTCCGGTCCGGTTCGCCTGAAAACCGAAATGGCAGCTTTGAACCGCCGGACCCATTGAACCGGCCGGTTTTAAGCAAAATTCCATTAAACCGGCCGGTTCTATGGGTTTTTATGAGTTTCCTATTTAATGTAAAAATTGATTGGTTGTGTAAGGATTTGAACTCATGACCTCTTGCTTCTTATATTAGCATACTACCAACCAAGCCACCACCACTTTTTTGTTCTTTTAACTCTACTTTTAAGTACTTATTAAAATAAAATATTTATTTTGAAGTAAAAAATATTAAATATAGATACTTTCTTATAATATTGTTATATTTCTTTAAAATCATCATACTTTTCTCTTAATTATCATAATTTTATTAATAATATGAATATTTATTTTATTTTAAATAAACGTGCGGTCCGACCCATCGAACTCCCGGTTGGACCCATAAATCCATGACCCCGTACCCCTTCCGGTTCATCATCCGGTCCGGTTATGATAACACTGGGTAAAACTTATATATATATATATATATATATATTATTTTTTCGTGGAAGTAATTAAGGGAGTTGTCCTTTCCGAAGTGAAGCTAGGACTTTATAGAGACATGACTGAAAATGATTCGATCCTTTCTGCGTATCGGTAGGTGGACTCAATTGGGGACCTCACTTTTGCTTTTCTCTCTATATTTACTCTAAATTCCACCTTCCGAATCTCTTCGATCATTTCTTAAGCCACCCCGTACGTATTATTGTCTTCTTTTCGAACCCGTGAATTTTAGTATAATAAAATACAAATTTAAATAAAAAGATGCATGTAATTCAATATTAAAAATTAAACCTAAAACTTTTTAGATTCTAAGTGAAGACGTATAGCGTCGCACTGTACTTTCTTTCACTACGTAAAGTGATATATATATATATATATATATATTTTGGGTAAGGCGTGAACTAGATTTTCGTTTGATCGTATTTATAATCAAGATCTTTTATGCGATTGAATTTCCACCGTTAAGTGAATGCCCACAAGCATCATGTTTTTTACATTGAACATATATCATATTCAAGTAATAGGAATCACTAACCAGACATTGAAATATCAAGTTTCTTGGCTTGAAATATCCACCAGTGGATTATCCGGACCTCCCGGTACCCGTTGTTACTCCTTCCTCGGTCTCCTATTAGGCTGATGAATCTCTCTCCTATTTAGCTCGAAGTTAACGTTTCTTGTTAATTGGGCTCTAATTTTCGGCCCATAATACTGGCAATAAAGTTCACTTGTCGAGCCTAGTCCAGGGCCCATAACAGGCCCATGCTCCAAGGACGTCTCCCATGCATTAATTTCTTTGGGGAAGAACGAAAAGATCATACGACTTCAATACTTCAATAACATGCATTGTTTCTTTACACTTATCAATTGATTGAATAATCGGTTGATTAAATATCACGAGTGGACATGGTCTAGCACGTCTTACAGTCGCGCACCCTACGATATACATATATGGGTTTGCATGTTCACTGGATTTCAAATACCTCGATTGATGAGGAGATCGAGAAATGGAAAACCTGTTATTAGAATTTATAAAGATTTCTTCTATTAATATTTCATCAGGAGCAAAGCAACACGGGATATTCGATGATACAACAAGTCATCTTAACAAGTAGGATTGACTGGCTCTGTAAAATGTCCCTCTTATGAAGTACTGCCTGCAGGGAACTTGTGTCCTCAATTTCTTGTTCAATGTTCTACACAGAATTGGGAAAATGGCATACTCACCCTATGTAATTGTAGGTGGTTGTGTTATGTATCATTACTGCGATACAAATATGAAAGGAAATTACATATCCTTGCCTGAATTAGATATATTCTAACCTTATTTACATTTCTATCATATCATATACTCTAATGAGCCCCTCAATTTATTGGGGGAGCTAATACCGACAGATTGGTACAATGTGACTGAAATGTCGAGACAGAAACATTCTTCGTGAGGATGTCCGCTAACTGAGAAGACGTAGAGATATATTGGACAAGGAGATCTCCTCGTGCAATCCTCCCACTGACGAAGTGGTGTCCACCGCAATGTGCTTATTGCGGTCGTGCTGAACCGAATTTGCTGCAAGATAAGTGGCACTGATATTATCGCAGCAGGCGAAGGACTGGGGGAGTAAAGTCCGAGATTAATTGACCTAGCCAAAAAGTCTCTGCAATCGCATATGCAAGGGCACGATTCTCTGCTTCAGTGGGCTGTTTCTTAGAGATAACACGAACGCTTACAGCTAGGAAATGATTGAGCCACAATCACAAAAAAGAAATCAGTACAGTATCTGGGAGTTACCTCGTCACAGCGTTGATGAGATCGGTATCATGTAGATTGTATTAAGCCGAAGCAGTTAGAGGGCAACTCTCCTTTGGCAGTCTCAGTATTCTTCCAAACGCAATATGCGTATATACACGCGTAACATATGTATCCAAACTGCCGAAGGAGAGAAGCCCTACAACCATTTCGCTTACTGACGGATATATATGTACAAGAAACTCGCTTCTGTGCTCTCTCGAGAAGGGATGACCATCACAATGCCTTGCTTCTGGGTTGAGCACTCTCGAGCAAGTAGCTATTATCGAACTAGGCTCTATATATCATGTATACTCGCTGGGTTTTAGAAGGAGGCGGTTGAGATGGATTTATAGCTAGGTGGTTGTCATTCCTGACCTGATCTTCAGCTGAGGGCTAGCTGGCTCTTCGATCGCGAAAGGCCGGAGATATCCCGATGTCGACGGGTCGAATAAGGAAGCTGGGGCATATGCGAGGGGATATGCTGTTAAGGTGCGGCCTTCTTTTGTACGCAGTTTCCCATGCAAAGCCGATGTGTTGAGCCTCCCCACTCTTTTATTACCTGAGTAGAAGTAAAGGAAATAGCTTATGATTCCCTGTCTGTCTTCCTGTCGTCGGTCTGTCTATCTGTGTGTTCTGTCCCACGGAGATGCTTTGCTTATTTGCCATGATTTAGATCTCACTCTCCTTGGTCTCCTTTTATCTTTTGTATTGTATTTCTTTGTTGGTGATAGCTGAGAATGAGGGGGGAAAAACACTTTACGATCGAGTTGATTAACGTGGTTCGGCAATTCTACCAAGGTCTCAAGTTCTGACCTGTAAATGAAGAAAATTCATTATTGAGAGACTTTCATCCTTTAGTAGACTGCAGCGCTTGAACTTAAATTAGTTTAAACTTATTGAACTTTCGAAAAAAGACCTTGAGAGAATCTTTTTCACTAGTTGATACTAATTCTGGTTTGCTTAACCCTAACGAACCTTATCTTAGCGGATTTCTTACGCTGCAAATGAAGTCCACCTACATAGAGTGCAATATACCGTGTACCAAATATAATGTTCAGACATATTTTTCCTCTTTCTCCGATGGAAAGGTGGGAATAGAAAACCTTGGCATGAGAGTATATCCAGTGTCATATTCCTCTATTCTCTCATCTCAGTTACTTTATCTTCTCCTTTATTTTTTATTTTTTTAGGGTAAATTTTCTTTTTCTTTTTTCTCAATCAAACATCACTCTTTTTTTTCCCTAGATATATGCCGATATGGAAATTTACCATATCATTGTCTTAGATTCGTTTAACTTAATAGAAAATTTTCAATCACGTGGCTGTACCTCCAGCTCTATTTTGTCTTTTCTAAGCGTGTCGTAGTCGTGTAGTACTTCAATTCATTTGTGTCGTACTTCGATTCATGAACTCTTCAGACAGTCGACTGCATGTACATACTATCAGTTGCTTTGCATACAAAACAACATGATGCAGCTGACAGTTTGCGCATGTAGTCGACTGTCTGAATAATTTGTTTTTTGAAGTATGGCACAAATGAATTGAGGACAATACGCTCAAACAAGATAAAATATGGTTAGAGGTACAATCACGTGACTGAAAAATTTTCGTTAGCTTAAAGCTTCGTATCTATAGAGTGATAGTCACTTTACAAATGACTTATTTCGAAAGAAGAGAAAGTGTTATCATCCTAAATTTCTCTTTTTTTCATAAAAATATTTCCTCTTTCTGGACATGGAACAATCTTATGATTTTTAGTCTATGTTAGGCAAATGATTTTTTTTTTATGGGTAGGACAAATCATCAATCAATCAATATATATAAAAGTAAAATTGGCACATTAAATGTGCATTAACATTAATCCTTATTTTATTATTAAATCAAATAAAAATAAAAATATAAAATGTGTATAATATGCATATGGTATTTTAAGTATCCACACTCTATAAATCAGACAAATGGATCTTCTGGCCCTAATAATATATTCTTTATAAATTGATTAATTACAAAAGTTAATATAGTCACTTATTGGATAGGACTGGGGGAGTAAAGTCCAATATATGAGATTAATTGGCGCAGCCAAAGAGCCTCTGCAACCTCATATGCAAGGGCACGATTCTCTGCTTCAGTGGGCTGTTTCTTAGAGATAACACGAAGTTAGGAAATGATTGAGCCACAATCACAAAACAGAAATCAGTTCAGTATCTGGGAGATACCTCGTCACAGTGTCGATGAGATCGGTCTCATGTAGATTGTATTAAGCCGAAGCAGTTAGAGGGCAACTCTCCTTTGGCCGTCTCAGTATTCTCCCAAACGCAATATGCGTATATACACGCGTAATATATGTATCGAAACTGCCGAAGGAGAGAAGCCCTACAACCATTTCGCTTACTGAAGGATATATATGTACAAGGAACTTGCTTCTGTACTCTGTCGAGTAGGGATGACCATCACAATGCCTTGCTTCTGGGTTGAGCACTCTCGAGCAAGTAGCTAGTATCGAACTAGGCTCTATATATCACGTGTACTCCTCGGGTTTTAGTAGGAGGCGGTTGAGATGGATTTATAGCTAGGTAGTTGTCATTCCTGACCTGATCTTCAGCTGAGGGCAAGCTGGCTCTTCGATCGTGAAAGGCCGGAGATATCCCGAGGTCGACAGGTCGAGTAAGGAAGCTGGGGCATATGCGAGGGGATATGCTGTTAAGGTTCGGCCTTCTTTTGTACGCAGTTTCCCATGCAAAGCCGATGGGTTGAGAGCTTCCCCACTGTTTTATTACCTGAGTAGAAGTAAAGGAAATAGCTTATGATTCCTTGTCTGTCTCCCATTCGTCTGTTTGTCTATCAGTGTCTTCTGTCCCATGGAGATGCTTTGCTTATTTGCCATGATTTAGATCTCACTCTCCTTGGTCTCCTTTTATCTTTTGCATTGTATTTCTTTGCTGGTGATAGCAGAGAATGAGGGGGAGAAAACACTTTACCCTCGGGTTGATTAACGTGGTTCGGCATTTCTACCAAGGTCCCAGAGTTCCTGACTTGTAAATGAAGAAAATCAACAATTGAGAGACTTTCATTCTTTAGTAGACTGCGGTATTCGAATTTGAATTAGTCAAAATCCATTGAACTTTCGAAAAAAGACTTTAAGAGAATCTTTTTCAATAGTTGAGATTAATTCTGGTCTGCTTGACCCTAACGAACCCTATTTTAGTGGATTTCGAATTTTTACACTGCAAATGAAGTCCACCTATATAGAGTGCAATATATCAACTGCACCAAATATTATGTTTAGACATATTTTTCCTCTTTCTCTGATGGAAAGGTGGGAATAGAAAACCTTGGCATGAGAGTTTATTCAATGTCATATTCCTCTATTCTCTCATCTCAGTTACTTTATCTTCTTCTTTCTTTTTATTTTTTTAGGGTTTAAATTTTCTTTTTTCCTCAATCAAACATCACTCTTTTTTTTCATAGGATATATGCCGATATGGAAATTGACCATATCATTGTCTTAGATTCGTTTAGCTTACTGGAAATTTTTCAGTCACGTATTTATACCTCCAGCCATATTTTGTCTTTTCTGAGTGTGTCATACTTCAATTCATTTGTGTCGTACTCCGACTCATCATCTCTTCAGACAGTCGACTGCATGTGCATATTGTCAGCTGCTTTGCGTACAAAACAACATAATGCAGCTGACAACATACGCATGCAGTCGACTATTTGAAGAGTTTATTTTTTAAAATATGACATAAATGAATTGGAATACGACACGCTAAAAAAAACAAAATATGGTTAGAGGTGCAACCTCGTCACTGAAAAATTTCCATTAACTGAAAGCTTTGTGCCTATAGGGTGATAGTCACTTTACAAACGACTTGTTTCGAAAGAAAAGAAAGTGTTATCGTCCTACATTCCTCTTTTTTCCATAAAAATATTCCCTCTTTCTGGACATGGAAAATCTTAGTGCATGAAATAATTATTAGTCTATGTTAGGCAAATGATTTTTTTTTTATGGGTAGGGCAAATCATCAATCAATCAATATATAAAGTAAAGTAAATTTGGCACATTAAATGTGAATTAGCATTAATCCTTATTTTATTATTAAATCAAATAAAAATAAAAATATATAATGTTTATAATATGCATATAGTATTTTAAGTATCTACACTCCATAAATCAGAAAAATGGAAATTAGGCCCTGACAATATATTCTTTATAAATTGATTAATTTAAAAAGTTAATATAGTCACTTATATAATTAAAATTCAAATATCCAAAACATTTGATTGAAAAATGCATACAATATTTACAATAGGTTATATTTAAATAACTAAATCAATGAATCATAAGAATCACAATTGGTGGCCTCAAAGGTATAATTTTAACAAATTAAGTTGATAGAACAACAAAATATTGTTGCTAACTAATTTAAAATAGAAATACTCAAGCACTTGACCCTGAAAATATTTAATATGATAATCAATTTAATAATTTATATGATTTATTATATGCATGTATATGTATATCAAATGTATTTATAAAGTGTGTGGTCTAAGTAAAATATGTCTACAATATATAAATATATATTTATGTTATATTTATCTCAAGTGAACCATGTTAGAGGAGTTTCTTTTTTTACATGTTTAAAAATATTACTAAGTTAATTATCCAAAAATAAAAAGAAAAATGGTTAAGACCAAAAATTTTCTCTATATTATTATTATTATTATTTATAGAGTTATAAATGAAGTCGAGTTAATTATATGGTAGGAGGTTAAAAAAGCTGAAATGGAATTTCAAGTATGTCCAAAAAATCCTATTAGATGTGCAAAACATTCTCATAAGTTTAAAAAATACACAAGGATGCATTTATATTACATAATTAACACGGCGTATTTTATTATATTAAAAGCATTACAATATATAAACATGATGTATTTTTATTTGAAAGATATTTGTGTTAAATCATGTATGTTTTTTCATTGTTAATATATATGAAGAATATGATGCTAAAAAGGTATAAATAAAATTATGAGATATATAATTAAGCATAGAAATTTTTCTCTTTTTCTTTTTTTTTTGTTTATAAGAGAAGCTCAGGAGTATAACACATAAATTAAACATAAAAATTATACAATAATATTATAAATATAATTACTTTTACTAATTTTTATTAATAATTTATATAAAATCCCGTGCAATGCTCGGTTAAACACTAATAATTTTCATGTTCCCTCATGCATTGTCTTTAAATTCTTGACATTGATGGATCCCTTCTCACCCAAACCATTTTCCTTTGGATATTGAAGCGTGGATAATCACGTTATTGTTGACAAACAGAAGACATGCTCCGTGCTGTCTTCCCTGCATTATGTATTGTCAAGCCTCGCGTACGAGAGACATCCTATGATCTTCTTGCTACAAAAAAAAAGGCAAAAAAAATAGAGAAATCTTGCTGTCGGTGATTAGACACACCACATTTCCCTTCTAAGCCAATGCAATCGGGCAGTTATTTGGGCAAAATAGCGCAGAAATCAATCTTCGAATATTTTTTTGTGTAGCCAGTCTCTACGCCACCATGAACAGCTCAAATCTACCCTCAATTTTTCTCATGCTAAAACAGATCAATCGTCAACACATTCATGAACCAATCATACCAACCCACAAGCTATATATGAATCCTATAACTTCGATACCGGGTACTTCTATTAATAGGTCCTAAAGAAATTAGGAATTCGACCGTGCAGCAAGAATGGCTAAAGAGATCATCAACAGCAAAATACTGATATTATAGACAAAATTAAACTACCAGTCCACCAAAGGTTTTTGGCGGACTTTTTATTAATTAATTTAATTAATCAAATTAATCTCAACTACAAAAGATCACTATTCAATTCAAAATCGAATCCCTACATATAAGAGATAAGAGAGAGAGAAGCAGCAGTAGCAGTCAGCAGCATTAATAGAGGATCTTGCAAGTACAGATGACAGAAAAGGGAGTGGGGCGACATACAAGAGCAGATTATCCCCGAGATAGCCTGCTAGAGTTATTGTACCATCAGCTATGACCCGAGCAATGGTGCCAGCTTCAGTCGATAGTAATCCTCCATTGTTGGTACATTCCCCTAGAAAGTCGAGACAACATTACTCACGAGAGCAATGACAAGTACACGCCTGTAAAAGGATAATATTGGACAAGTATATTGAATTACTTATAAAAATTATTATCAAGTAATGGGAATCACTAATCATCAGAACATGAGATATCGAGTTTCTTGGCTTGACATCCCCCAGTGGATTATCCGGACCTTCCGGTACCCATTATTACTCCTTTCTTTGTCTCTTATTAGGCTAATGAACCTCTCTTGTAGTCGTGCCGAAGAGGGAAAAGAGGGGCAAAGGATTTTAGCTCCAATTTAACTTTCTTGCTAATTGGGCTCTAATTTCCGGCCCATAATACTTGCATTAAGCTTCACTACTGGAGCCTGGTCCAGGGCCCATAACAGGCCCATGCTCCACTGACGTCTTCCATTCTTTTTTTTGAGGGGAAGAACGAACAACCATACAACTTCAATAACATACAATGCTTCTTTACACCTATCGATTGATTGAATCCGAAGTTCATCGAAAATTACGAGTAGATATGGTTTGGTTAGTCTTACAATGGCACATCCTGTCGTATATATCTGCACCAATTAACTAGATGTTAATTTAATTCACCTCGATTGATGAGGAGATCGAAAAATGCGAAAACTGTTATCGGAATTTAGAGAGACTTATTCAATTTATATTTCATCAGGAGCAAAGTAACTACTGCATTTTCCAGAAAACCATTATCTGCTGAGGCCAAAAGGGAATAAGTCACCGCTCTATATATACATGTTATTCCTTAAGCTGGTGATTTGTTATTTTAGTTTGCTATAACATGTCATTTTAAAAAGTAAGATCGATCGGCTCTCAAAATTGTCCCTTTTATGAAGCCTGCATGGAACTTGCATCCTTGATTCTTGTTCAAATTTCATTTGCATTGCATGCACATTCAACACAGAGATGATAAACACTTATTGTTAGCATTAGGAAATGATAGCCACAACCATGAAAAGAAACCGTAGTATTAAATTACCAGTGGGCTCATATGGGTTGAACTCATTTCCACTTAAAAACTTAAGCTGATAAGTGTTGGTACCCAAATCTCATATAAACTCATGGTTATTCTTCCCAACATGTAGTATATGCACAGTATCCGGGGTTACCTTATTTAAATAGAATGAGCTTTCCCAGCACTGATGAGATCAGTATCACGAAGATTATATTAAGCTGAAGCAGTTAGAGGGCAACTCTCCTTTGGCAGTCTCAGTATTCTTCGAAACGCAATAAATATGCATATACATACGTGCATAACATATGTATCTGAACTGCTAAAGGAGAGAAGCCCTACAACCACTTCGCTTACTGAAGCATACAAGTAACCCACCTCCATCCTCTCTCGAGTAGGTACTGTCACAATGCCTTGCTTCTTGGTTGAGGACTCTCGAGCTGAGTAGCTAAGTATCTAACTAGGCACTATATATCATGTGAACACCCTAGGGTTTCTGAAGGAGCTTGAGGTGGATTTATAGTGAGGAAAGGCTTATTCTTAGTTGGGCGTTCCTGACTTGAGCTTCAGGTGAGGGCTAGCTGGCTCTTCGATCACGAAAGGCCGGAGATATCATGAGAGAGGACGACGGATCGAGGAAGGAAGCTGGGGCATATGCTGGCGGATATGCTGGGAAGGTGCTGGCCTTCTTTTATACGCAGTCCCATGCAAAGGTTGAGAGCCTCCCCACTCCTTTATTACCTGAGAAGGATTAAAGGGAAGCTTATGATTCTCTGTCAGTCTGTTTATCTGTCTATGTGTGTGTGTGTGTGTATGTGTGTGTGTGTGTGTTGTGTTCTGTCCCACAGAGGAAAAGGAAAAAGAGGAGACATGTCTTTGAGATGCTATGCTTATTTGACATGATTTAGACCTCGCCCTCCTTTTTTATCCCTTTTTTTTTTATCTTTTGTGTTGTGTTTCTTTGCTGGTCCTAGCAGAGAATGAGAAAAAAATAAAATTTTTAAAAGAATTTATAATCATGGATTGATTAAGGTGGTTCGCAATTCTTTCAAGGTATATGACCTTTATGTGAATGGCAAAAAAAAAAAAAAACTATTCTGTGACCTTTATTCCCTGATGGATTGAGCCGTCGCAGATCTAGATATTGTCGAGACTCATTGGGCTTTTGGAAAAAAAAAATCAGAGAGGAACCAGTAACTGAGACAAATTCTCGCCTGGGATTTGACTTGACCCTGGTAAATCCCCGTTCCAGTGGATTTCGAATTTCTACGTGAAAGGGTTAAGTCCTTCTCCGTTAAGGTTAAGTCCCACTACATGCTCTCTTTTTTCTCTGATAGAAAGGTGCGAGTATATCCAATGTCATATTCCCTTATTCCCTCATCTATATATATACATATATATAATAACAAAGTGCCGAGTTGAATTCTCACGGCATCACGAGTTCAAAAATATAAAACGGAGCCATCCCGCGTTACCACATCATCATCATCTATACTAAGGAAAATTTTCTATTCTTTTATCAAGAAAATATTCTCATTTAGATTGTCCTTTATATTCATAATATTATCTTATTTACTATTAAGAAAAGTAAATGTATTATTTTAATTAAGTAGATGTTGTTTTGTTGTTTATATATGGACATCATGGTAGAGTATTCTAATAAAAAGGAAGGAATATTTTTTATTAATTATTAAGAAATAATTCGTATGTATTATAAGAAAATTTTGAAATATGCATGATATAATATTATTTACTAATTTGAAGTTAAGAATGAAATAATTCATATATAGTGATTAAGTTTTCTTAACTCAGTATAAGATCCTATTAATTGTGTGATATATAAGTACAAATTTCGTGTTTTGTTTCCTCTGCTAGAAAGCTCTCTCTTTGGATTTTCTTCTCTCTCTTCATGCTCTATTATTGTCAAGTTTATGTTTACACGCAATATGTCGTTTTATTTTGATGAGTAGTAGCATGTTCATATAAAAAATATAATTGAACAATTTTAAATTTTTATCTAAATTCGTATAGTTAGGTTTATATTGTTTGAGAAACAATTTCAGTGCTCAAAGAGTCAATATCTAAAATAAACTATGCGAGTGTTTTATTAGTATAAATTCTTTTTTCTTTCATTGGAACTCTTTTGTTGATCATACTTTCGTTGTGTGATTAATATATATATTATATATATACTAGTAGGTATGTGTGTGCGCTGCACGCGTACCATCTAAAACTATACATCAGAGGTCATATCAAATGAAACAGAAGTTTCATTGTTGGAAAAAACACAGCTTGAACAATCTTGCCAAGTTGACTAGATGAACATACAAGATTTGTATGATCCTTATTGGATGAAATAGACAGTGAATTCAAAGTCCTAAGAACAACAGGAAAAGAGAGATGGCCTAGTCGTTGATGCCATAGGACACGAACGTGACGTGGCAAGGAAGGCACGAGACGAAGGACGGGTCATAGCTGGTAGTTGCAAATAGTAAAGGCCATCTTTAAGTGGTCCCTTCGGGAGCTCCCGATGTGAGCTGAGATCCTTGATAACAAAATGAGTGGGAAAAAGTTCAAAATAACATGAGTTATCTCAAACAAATTGAGGAACAAAAATAAGGTTTTTGACAATATGAGGTGTGTAAAGGACGTTATTTAAGGCAAAAGAGCGGCCGCAAGTATGAATAGAAGAAGAATAAGAAGAAAGGACAAGGAAACCAAAGGCATCACCAATCAAGAGCTGCTCCGGACTAAAACGATCCTCATGAAGCTGGATGTTACCAAAATCAAATGTGACATGGTGAGTAGCACTGGAGTCCACATACCAGTCAAGGTCGTGAATTGATGAAGTGTTGCCATGAGTAAGAAGCGTAGTAGCACTTGATGTAGCAAGCTGAAATCTCCGAGGTAGAAGACAACATCGGAGTGCACTGAGACCCAGCTTTTGACAGAGTTAGCAGACCACCACATAATGAGTAGAAGAGGACTGTGATGGATTAAAATGCACTGAACCTGCAGTCGAGTTGAAGTGCTGTGGATTTGGACCAAGGATACCAGCAACAACATGGTTTGATCCAGTGCATGCCTTTCCTCCTTCCTCTTCCATTTGAGTAAGAATCTCGACCACGACCTCGACCACAACCAAAGGCAATGTTTGCTGAAGCAGGTGGTGGAGCAGGTGGAGAGTCTAGCAACCCAGAGAGAGGAGGAGCCTGCGATTGAGACTGAGTTGAAGAGGCAGCCTAATATTGTCTGCGTGCTTCATGATTGAGCAGCAGAGCCAACAACTCTTCTATTTGCATAGATGCCAAGTTGGGTGCAAGGACAAGGACCAGCAGCTCCCAATCTACACCAGGACCTGAGGTGATACGACGATTCACCTGTTGAGAAGTAAGGGACTTACTAAGAAGTGAGAATCGAGAAGTCAATTGTTTAATGTCTTTCACGGACTCGATCATAGAAGACTCCCCTTTGTTGAGTTCTCTCGACTGCTGATCTAGGAGATCTTCTTGAGCCACAGTTTGTGAATGAAATAGAGTTGAGAGAGTTGTCCAAGCTTGAGTTGCAGTCATCACTCCAAACCAGTTGAATCCAACATCCTGATTCACAGCTGGCATGATACAAGTAAGGCAAACTGATCACGAGTCTGCCACAGCACGAAGTCGGGATTCTCTACAATGGTTTAACTCCATCAATGCTCTTGGTGATGGTTGCAAAAGGAGCAGCAATGCTGCCATCAGCATAGCCAAGCAGTTGGTAGGCCCTAAGGAGGGGAGTCATGACACTATTCCAAAAGTAATAGTTAGTCCCATTCAGTTTGATTGGGAGTGTGGGAAGACTTAAGGGAAGAGTCGAGAGGAGGAAGAGGATGCAAAAGACATTGGAAGAGGATTGATTATACGACGGGAAGCAATGACCAAGAGTGTGGCTCTGATACCATAAATGCACGATGAGAGAAAGAAAGATCGGTTGTAAATGCACACATACTGAAGGGCGTGACTGTGTTCTCATTATATAGAAAGAGAGTGTACAGATTACAAGTTAACAGTGTAACAAAAGAGATATGACTACAACTGAAATGATTCTAATTCTATCTGAATATAAAATCTGTAGCAACCTTAAGTATTTGAAATATCTCTATTAATCATCATCATCATCATTGTTTAAGAATTATTTTCTCTACCTAATTCAAAAATATTATTTTTTTAGATTTATTCTAGAATACTATTAAATTTTTTTTATTTTTTAAATCCCGCAGATGACCTCGGAGGGGGAGGGGTCGTTGTCGGCGGGACTCTCTACCCCCAAATTCGAGAGACGGCAGCCGGCTGGACTAGGATCTCCCATTTCTATGTTATTTTATGTATTTTCAAAATTTGTTTTTAATAAATAATATATTTTAGAAATATTTTAAATGGAAAATTAATTTTTTGACGGAAAAAATTAATGAGTGGGACTAAAACAAACAAATTATGTAACGTTTAGGATAGAATTGAACGGAAAAAATAGGGACGAAATGGAAAAATAGGTAAAAGTTGAAGACAAAAAATGATTTTTTTCCCCTTTAATTTAAATATCGGTATGTATAGAGCAACTATCACTTTATAAATGGTTTGTTTAGTCGAAGAAAAAGTGTTAATTTTTTCTAAATCCCTCTTTTCAAACATGTAAAATCTTAGTCCATGAAACAATTTTTCGTTTATGTTAGGCAAATAATTTTCTTTTTATGTTAAAAGTTAGGCAAATAATTTTCACATGCTCATGTATAGTCTTTGAATTATTGATATGGACTGATCCATCCTGACCCAAAGCATTTTCCTTTGGAATATTCAAGCTCGGTGTTCTCCTTTTATTGCCTACTACTAGCCCTCAAGGCTCAAGTCAGGAAGAATTTTCAGAGAACCAAAATGAAAATATGTCGCAGTGACTAAACATGTATTACGAGTCCAGTCTGACTAATTCACTCTGTCCTTTAAATTTATTAGCAAAATGGAATTTCGAAATCGGATTAGGGCCTTCGTAGACCCAAAATTTGACAATGCAATAAAATTCTAATTGGTCATCATGAATAACCCCGATACCGTTGACGTACGTAAGACGCACTCGTGCGGTCTTCCCTACATTGTGTATGGTCCTAGCCGCACGAGAGACATCCTCTAATCTTCTATACCTAGTAAAATTCCCACACATTTGCCACGCAAACGAGGCCAAAAAAAAAAAAAAAAACTTGGGAGCAGTAATTTGAAATACTACATTTGCCTCCTAAGCATAAACGATCGGATCGATCTTTTCACAGAATAGCATAGAGGTCAATCTTTGAATAGGTTTTCATGTAGCCGTCTGCATAGTGATCATCGGGGAATCGTGTACGGCACCATGAACAGCTCAGTTCTACCCACATTTCCTTGTGCTAAAACAGATCAATGGATTCATGAACCAATCGTACCATCCCACAAGCTACGGATCACATAACTCCGATACCGGGTGCTTTTATTAATCGGTTCTAAGGAAATTGGGATTTGACCGTGCAGCAAGAATGGCAAAAGAGATCATCAACGGCAAAAGACTGATGACTACAGACAGGAAGAAACTATTCCACCAAAGGTTTTTGGCGGACCTTTTATTAATTCAATCAATCAAATTAGTCCCAACTAAATTCAAAAGACTATTCAATTCGAAATCAAACCCTAATTTCATCCCTACATACAAGAGCTAAGAGAGAAAGCAGCAGCAGCAGCATTAATAGAGGGTGTTGTAAGTAAAGATGGTCGCAATGATTGATCCTATGCAGATTAGCAGAGAAGGAAGCAGGGTGACATTCAAGAGCAACTTATCCCCGAGATAGCCTGCTAGAGTTATTGTAGCGTCAGCTATGACCCGAGCAATGGTGCCAGCTTCGGTCGATAATAATCCTCCATTGTAGGTTCCCCTGGAAAGTCGAGACGACATGACCCGCGAGAGCAATGACAAATTCACACCTGGAAAAAGATAATATTTGAATAAGGGAACTTCGTTTATCACGCGTGAAAAATGGTGCATGGTCAATAGAATTCAGCATCAAACATCAAATTTTTTTCTCCGTGTTTTTGTCATGATTGTTAAGGCGGTAGATTCTTACTAGTTTCATTTAAAGAGGAACACAGAAACTTGAAGGGAAAATGATCATGATGTCGAATCATCCTGAAAGGATATGTTGGAGTACCATCAGACCCTAATGGATTTGATTTATGTTTTCAGTTTTCAACTAGGCCCCATCACTACTCGTTTTGTATGACGTATGTTCCTCTTCTTGGGAGAAATGTTTTGAGTGCTGCAGTTATCATCAAACATGAAGAAGAAACCGAACTTGAGAAAAAAAATATTACCTTCCAGCACTTCAGCAGAAACAAACATAATGAGGCCCGAGATAACATACTGAGGAACCGTGTATTGGATTATGACATGGAAGCTGAGGAGAATCCCAATGCAGACCATAATTTCAGATGCCAGTAAAATTTGCCTGTAATTAGATAAAAGGGAAGCAAATGAGAACATCTCCAGTGTTAGCCAACGGGAATCAGCCTCAATGTGAAGAGAGAGGTTCTAATTTTACCTATCTTCAAACATGTTGCTGATGTAGCTTCCTACAATTATATTTACTGGAAGAACCGTTAGCCCAATGCAGAACAGGAAAATAGCCACTGCAGTTGTGGACCAGTTGAAGTAATACGTAGTGATGACGCTCGACTCTGACACTAAAATCTCCATTGCATACTTGAGCATGAAATATATCAGCAGTTGAACCTGATAGAGGCACAGGAGTCAATTTTCATTGTTCCCATACGAACTAGATATCCAAACACATCCTTGTTTGTATGTAGTCTAAACAAGTAAAAACCCAAAAACTTTTGGTGAATTCTTATTGATCAGGGCTTAGTTTACCATTGGATAAGATCATTGCATGACTAGATAAGGTTGACTGGCCAATGAGAAAATATTCATATACGGAAAAACGCCATTTCTTGTTAGCTATTTTTGTTTTTATATTTAAGAACTTGGAAATTGAGGCCCAGTCACTCACCTTCACAGAAGGTGTCAGTAACCTATATGCTGAGGCAAGTGATGTGGCTGGTTTTCTTGATTCCCCAGGTGTTTCTTCACCGTCATCGAATTCTTGATCTTGATCCCCATCTTCATCGCCTTCCTTTTCCTCTGAATTTCGAGAGCTGATAAGCAGTGGCTGTTTAACACCATTCTCAAGCTCATCATTTCCAGCTGTTCCTGCAACAGCCAGAGGAAGCCCATAGAAGTTCAACATTTTCAAAGAAAGCACTACAACAAAAAAGCCTAGAAACTAGGATGAACATTAAAAGGATCTTTATCAAATTCTCCATATGGAACATATGTCAAATGGTTCAAATCATGAAAAACACTCGAATATTCAACACTAAACAAGCTTATTTAGAAAAGTGCACTTAGGATATATCTTGTTAGCAACAAAACCCTGTTCAAGAATTGCAATTGAAGAGCAAACTGAAACCCACCAGCAGCATTAGACTTCTCAGTCGTGCCATTTGCTTCAACCTCACGAACCGGTTCTTTGAATGAGATCCACAGCCATATTAAGTATAATAACCATGCCAGCGTCATAACCCAACCAGGTAAAGTATCTTGGTTGAATGTGAGCTTGTATATTTTGAAATCAAATTGAAGTAAGCCAGCGAGTGCAGGGCCACAAGCCATTCCAAGAGCACTTGCACTAACAAATCCCGCTGATGCCTGCATTCGTATCTTCAAGGGTACACAATCACTGATATAACGCCGGTTTACAGCTCTAGCAGAACCTAATCTGTAATTGCAGAGAAATATATGGTTCAATTTTTGTTAAATGAGCATAACTAAGGAGTTGGTCCAAAGAAAAAAGTAACGGGATCGAAAGTCCAGGGGTGGTTCGGTAAAATTTACTTCTTATTAATAAAAAATTCTCTACCAACACTGGAATCATGTTGCCATTAATTAGCAATAAGACAACTATTTTTTTGTATATGTATTGCAGAAGAATGTAAATCATTAGGAAATGGATAGAGTTTCAGCTAGTCTAACATCCTAATTGCCTCATGATATACTTGATTTATCCTCTGAACTTCTTTAAGAATCATCAATACCGACATGCTAATTATTCCAAGTCTGAAGAGAGTACGTGCGGTCTTATTTTAATGGTAATGTAATTTTCTTTTGTAAAATCTCTTCCATGAAAGACGAATAGCGGCATTTCATCCCCAAAACATTTACTGCCTATTCAACTGTAGATATCTAAGGAATAGCACATAGCTTAAAATCAAATCCCAAAATTGTGCATTGTGTCACTGGCTTATGAAAGAAGTAAGCTCAGAAAAGATTACTTACCCACAGAAAAGACGGCCTACAAGGAGAACTGCTATTGAATCAAGATCATAAGCCAATGCATACATGGCATTTCCCACGAGTAGAACTATGCTGCTAAATATCAGAGGCCTGAAGTATGATTTATTTGACCAAGCACTAAAGTACACCGATGAGAATATCTGAGCAACAGCCATCGCTCCGATGATGACACCACAAACTGTTGCTGCAGCTCCAAGACTCATCGCATAGTCATCTGCGGTGGGGACAATAATATACGTATTGACCATATAAAGGAATGTGTTTACCAAGTTCAATAGAAGTGACATAAAATGGTATTTCTGATCCTTGGCCTCTTCCTCCACAGGGGCAGGTAGCTCATCTTGCATGATAAGTGCATGTTGAGCCAAAAAATTCAGGAAGTTTGTTGAATGAGTTAACCTGTCCACAGCTGCTTTTATTGAATCAATGATAGGATCCTGCAAGCCCAGCAAAAAATCATAAGAAAAAAGAAAAATAAACATGTCCACCATATAGCCATGGGTAACCTTTAACAGACATTAACATGACAGGAAAAGCATCAGCAACTTGAACAAGTTGGATATTGTACAGCTGATTGAAATCAACCTGAAGAGGCAGTGGAGGCTGATCATATATAGATAAATAGCTTCCTTGGCGGTCTTGGAGGTCCCCGAGGTTTCGGGAAATGGCTCCAACGACAGCTCCTATACCCTGTAAGTCAAGCAATCAGCAATAAGCGTTCCATATGTAGAAAGGCAATTAGCTTTCTGCAACCAGCTATCTCCAAAACCCCAACAGCAATAATTCAGTGCTCATAAAAGAAGAATCACTAAAGAAAGATTAGGGATCTCATTTAGGCATAATACCACATGCTTAAAGATTTGCTGCAGCTGAGAATATGGGTGATTAGCACGAGTTTTGACGTAGTAGTCTGTGAACCTATAGCCAAAACGTTTATCGAATTTCTTCAAAATCTTTCGGAGACCTATTGCATTAATCTCCACGAAATAAAGGAGCTTTAGAAGATCTTGTCCAACTGCTCTGTAAGCTTCTCTCAGTTCGGATATTTGGGATAGATCAGGCTGCTCCTGAAGAGCTTCTTGCCACTCCCCGAGCTTAGATATCCTGCTTGCGAGCACACCTTGTTGCTCCAGCACAAAGAGAACAATCTTCTCAATCTGTACAAAAGAGTATGACGCATAAATACCAGAGCTCAATGTGTTCAATTTCAATAACATTACCGTAAGGCCAAACCCAGTAATGCATTGCCTACATCTATTCACACACAGCATAATCACAAAAAAAATGTTAACAGGATACACACAAATAAGAGAATGTGAAAGCGCAGAAAATGAACACGGTATGCTGACTCTGTTCCTCATATAGTTCCAAGAATAAAAGCATCTAATACTTCCAACTATAGTATTTTAGTTACCTGGTTATCCAGCATTCTAGAGAAATCCTTGAGAACATGCCGGCGATCTTGTGCGCCAACTTCAATTTGGCGAGAATACTGTCTTACCCTCTTTTTCATCAGCTTATAGTTGATGTAATATCTGCATACATCAAAATGTTTTAGACTTGTATCTGAAGTGAGCAATCTTTATTTTTCAAAACAATTTAGTTTTATTTTCTCAATTTTCTAAGGTAAATATTTGCAGCCAATTGCCATTCTTTACTCTCTTTTTTTTTTAAAAAAAAAAAAGAAGCCAGCCAATTACCATGGAAGATGAAATTCAAATGCAAGTAGGAATTACACATTGGACATACCCTTGCCATTCCTGAATTTGCCTGTCCTTCAACTTTTTCCCAAAAGCCACCATCTTTACCTGTATAAAAAGCAGCATAAAATGACCACAATGGAAACAAAAAGTGAAACCACATACAGTGTCAGGACCAACACAAGTTGCTTTCTAGGCATCTTGCATAAGCTTCCTGTCACTCATATCATATGAAATCTGGGGCCCCATAAGATACTATCATATCAACACGAAACTGGTACCACAATTTATTTAACGTCACAAAGCCCAACTAGAATTCGAACAGACATGGGACACCTATAAATCTTGAATTTTTAATTCAGTCCGTCCGCTGACACTAGACTGGTAGGCAGGTTATGCCAATCTAAACATTTTTCGAGGACCATAACTCGGTCAGCGTATTTTCACACGATACGTCTATGCTCGGTTCAGCTAGTTAGATCCAGAAGCAAGAGCGAGGCAATTAAGAAATTGCAACTTGAGCTTAATTTAGGCATATAATTGAGGAGTTTATGCCCATGGTTGGTCCACATGTCCACCATTCGGTTCCCACATATTAAAATATGATAATAAAAAAACCAAATCACATTCCGACAACAGTGGCAACGAATTGATTGAATTCTAAGACGCCATTGATGATAAGCTTCAAAATCAAAGCATTGAACAGCGGAACTCAATCAAACATGCCCGAAATAATAAATGAAAATGAAGCGCCCTTCGACCCAACTACTCTGTTTTGGGCGCTGGTGGAGACGGAACGAAATCTGCGCAATAATCTCAAACTCAAGCAAAAGCTTTACTTCTTCATCAGGCTTCCGCGCCGCGATTTGTTCGGTTTCTCAAGAAACAAACAATCAGGAAACGAAGGATAATTCTCCTAACATGAAAACAGAGAAACCATACGGAGGCATAAGCATTACCGGAGGGAGAGTTTGACGCCGGTGCAACTTCTCTCACGATTCAAATGGAGTCGGAACGAGCAGGGTTGAGCTCGGAATTAGATGACCATCAACGAACAGAGAACAAGCCGCCACGGAGACCGCTTCCGTGAACGGCAGAGCCTCGGGGCCACGAGAACCAGGCGAAGCCAAAGCACGGAGAGGTACGGATTGCTCGAAGAAGACGAAGAGGGAGAGATGGCGAACCGCTTGTATGGAGCAGAGGAGAGCTGACGAATCAAAGATGGCAGGCTGAGCTGATGGTGACGGCGACGGGACGGTGGCCCACCGGGAGAGGAACTGCCGTTTGCCTGCTTTTTATGATGTACATGCGTGCCGTAATTCTCCTCGGGACGGAACGAAGGAGGAGAGGGCGGAGATTCTATTGAATGCTGCCGAGACCACCACAGTCCGACAGAAGAACAAACCTCACCCTCCCTCTGAAAAGTGAATCTATCTATCTTTCATAATTTATTCAATTTATTTATTTATTGATAGTAAAATTGACTTCAAAACTATAATAAATGAGTTTAGTTAATGCAAGTAAAAAAAATTATTTAAAAATTTGAAATAAATGTACTATTGTTTTTAGTTATAAATAGTGCATATATCAAACAAATAATAAGTGGAATAAAATACTCAAGATTATTAATTGGTCACATATATTATACCTTTTAGTCAATTCTTTTATGGGCATGTATTGAAAGTTCATTGAATATAATCCTAATAAAATACAGTAAAGATTTATTTAATTGGAATTGAAAGATCATTCATGTGGAGTCCAGAGTTTTTAAAATTTTGTTAAGTGGCGCACAACCACATTTGGAGCCTCAACTTTTATATATTATAATTGATTATTATAAACCGTTGATTCTATCAACTTAAAGGAATACAAAGAGAGAATAACTAAATATTTGGAAATGAGGTTATCGAAAAAGATATTGTTTAAAAAATTGTGTAAGTGAAGTTTGTATAAAAAAACTTTTGAATTGAATATCTATTATAAATTCATCTAATATATTAATGATTCTAAATAAATATATCATGCACCACTACCAATTGCGAACAATTATTGAACCATACCAAAATTGGTCTAATTTCATTAAAATTATTATCGTTAGAAAATTCTTCAAATTGTTCTAAGAAAATAAACCGGTGCAATGTTGGGGATAAAATCATGTAAGAAATAATTAGTTTATTACATACAATTCTTTTAAATATTATCACAATTCACTCATTTATGTAAAGTAAAACATAAAAAATTTATGTAAGCCACTAACTTTTTAAGTTGGTAATCGTCAAACAAATTAAAATTAATGTTGAAAAAGGGGATCTCAATTTTAAAAAGACTCAGTAAGTGTATAAATTAAATATTTACTATAAATCTTTGTAATAATGTATTAATGATTAAATATATTTTATAAGTAATGGAAAAATAATTACTTGCAAGATTACACGACAAATTTTATTAATTAATGTTCTAAATTTAAATTTAAGAAAATTTATCTTTGAAAATTGTAAATAATTAGTATCAAAATAATAATATAGATAATGAATCCGGGGGGGCAATAGTGAAATCTTATCTCCTCATTCGCACCAATGATTAATTACCATTCCAACCACTACACAGCAATTATGAAGTCCTCCATCTACTTTTATACTCCTCCATATAAAACAATTCGACTGGGATGGCTGCAGGGGTGCCGGTGCTCCTAAAATTTTAAAATTATAAGTTATAACAAAATTTGTATAGTATTCTCAATTTTCTATAAAATAGTTTATACTCGCACTAAATTGAAATCTGTATCTTCTAATTCAAGGAAAAACTGAATGGTTTTTTCATCCAAAATTTTGAATAGTCCGACATCACAAAAAAGAACCAATTAGATTTTTTCAATAAAGAATAATTACGCAATTACTTGAATCGATCAACAATAATTCCTCAGTTTGCTGCAATTCGTTTAGTACTTTTTCGCGTTATGCAATGATGTATAATCACCGAATAATTTTGCTTTCTTATTCACCGCCCCAAACATTCTGGCCCCATTGATTCAAATTCTAGGCCGGTTCTTTCTTGGTAGCAACCAACGATCTCGTCATCACACAGTAGCAAAATTAATAAGTCACCTAAACCTTTTTAGTTTCGCATACATTTTACCGCCACCCATCTCGTTTACGTGTATTTTCTGCATGCATGATGATATCTTTTTGTTCAGTCCCATAAAACCAATTTTACGAAGCACCTCGGTCTCCAGCATGCCACTCTCTCTATCTCACCCAATGGAGCAGTATATCAATTGACATGTTTGGTCTATCACGGCATTGAATCACTTGAGAAATACGTGCAGCAAACCTCTTTGTCTCACACAAGCCGTAGGTGGTCCAAATCAAATAAAATTGCTTTTTTTTTTTTTGGAAAAGTACAAGTTTTGGATCGGACCGAGACAAGAACAATCCTGCACATATCAAAATTAAAGAAAATCACCGCTGGACGTATATAGCACCACCTATTGGTCATCGAAAATCTTGAACGATAAGGTTAAACCTAAATATAAATCTTAACCTCGCATGGTAGTGACTGAATCATTATTTATTTATCAACTTAAAATAAGGTCCTAAACAAAGACTTCTGCCTACTTCGGGGGAAGTCCGCAACTCGAGATGATCCAAAAGCAAACCATAATTCTAATATTAATTTGTTCATTAATTAACATTTAATTGATTAATTAACCGATGGTTAATCAGTCCTATGACACGTGCCTTACAATTGGACACTAAGACATGATTGGGTCCATGAATGCGACCGTGATTTTGTGCCTCTCCGCATCCATATGATTATTACGACATCCTTTATTTAGGCTTCGGAAAAAATGGAAGTCCAAAAGGTTTTGTCTTTTGAGATTCTCCTTATTAGTATCTCTACTTTTGCATTTGTTCTAAATTATTAACTTTTGGGCCTTCTGCATGCGCTTATTTCAACCTTTGCTTTAACTTCTTTCATGAGAAAAAATATTAATATCGGCATAAAACATCCCCTTTTCCCAACTTGAATTTGTTATACATCTCACTGAAAGAAAATTTATAAAGTATTTATTATCTATCTCAATAGGTATTGTGTTGATCTTGGATAAAAAATAACATGTTTTGTCTTTGTTTCAAATATTACGACCTCCCTTGATAGGCATTAATTTTCTATATTTGAAGTTGAGATTCCTCAACGTAAATTTACAGGGTTGTTGTAACATATAGTCATGTCTCGAAAGAATCTTTTATTTGAACTTAATGCGTAACATGAGACATTATTAATATGTTAATACAATTATCATAATAAGTTTGGAGTAATGATATGGGTTAATATAGACCCGAACTTATCTGGAGGGACTAAATTGAGCTGAATGAAAGTAGATACTTGATACCATACCACTGGCCTTTTCCATTCAGAAAAGTAGTTGAAGGGGCTTACTCGTGACGAGTCCCTTAGTTGACGGGGCGATTCGGATATTATCTCTTCTCCCAAGCACCGATGTTGTATTTAATGTCCCATCGGGGACCCGTACCTCAATGATTTGTGTTCCGACGAATCAAGGGGCAAAGATATCGTTCTTGTATTGCATTAATGAGCATAGAGAACCATAACCAGCAATAAGTACATGATCACGACGGGAGGACAACGCCCGCTGTGAGGTCCATGACCATAAATACATAGAAGAGCAGATACGTCGGGAAGTCTCGCATTGTACTTGGAACATCTGGTAACGAAGATGAAAGCAACGAAAGGTAGGAAGTACTTGCGATGATCGAAGATCACAGTCACAGGCAACTAACCGAGTCAGTGATCACTGAAAACCAAGTAACCGACGGAAAACCGCGGTCTCGTGTTTCCAAGTAGAAATGGAGGAGAATTTACAAATCGAACTGTAAAAACGAATAGTAAGATCGCAAAAATTTACAAAAAAAATAAAAAAGAGAAAAGAAGTTAGAAATAACTCTTAATATGCATAGTTGTGGTTCTCCTGCACTATTCATGAATATTTTCAAGGATTCTGCCACACAAATTTGGTGTCGTTTATTTGTTATTTCTCGTTATTATAATCTCGTTTAAGTATCTTGACACAAGTCCTTTATTTGAAGTACTCATATTTGACGATGTATCTAGAAATTTTATGGTCACTCAGAATAAATATTGCTTCCTTTTTGATAACATAAAATGTGAGAATGAAAACTCAAACTACTCACAGAAAGAGGATTTGGCGCAGTAAATGGAATCAAGAAGCCTTGAATTCAGTACTCGTCAACGAAACTTATGCGTGCCTTTATTTCCCTAATATTCATGTACTAAGCTTGTAGACTACTTCTGTCCTGCGCTATGATCAACAGTCAACACCAGCATCGCTTTGTCCCAGACCATCTATAGTAATGTGCCATTAATCAGAGTTTACCAAATTCACACGTGGAAAGCGTGCTTACTATGAACGAGCGGACGAAGACAGAGGAGAATGCAGTAGCCATAGGAATTGAAGTTGCTTCTCAATAATGGATCGCCGCGCATACGATATGATGGAGACAACATAGTATCATGTCTTTTGTTTGATGTTGTATCATATGATGAATTTGGGGGAGGGGGAGGGGGAAGGGGAGGAATTCAAAAAAAGAAGAGAAATAGCACCTTTAAGAGCTTCTCGTTGCTGCTTCCACTAGACTTCATTTGCCACATTTCCATATGGAAGGCAAACGAATTCCAGTAAAAGGAGCAAAAAGAAGCGTGGTAAAGGATAGCCATCTTATTAGTATTTCTTCCATTAGAATATTAAAAGAAAAAAAATTGAAGAGAGTGCCCGGATGCCCAACCCAGATCAATTCCTTTAGCTCTCTCCACGGTCGCCGTGCTTCAGCCACTTGGATTGGTAGTTCTGTGCTTTGAGGGGAGCGATTATCTTGAGCGCTTCATGGACGCACTTGTGGTACGAGAAGTCCTCGATCGTGCCATCGTTCCTGACCAGTATGAAGCACCGGGAGTCCTTGTGCTTGGAGTGGTGGCCAACCTGACAGTAAACAACCAGAAAAGGTTGGTAGACAGTCGACGAAATCGATGAATCGGAAAACTAATCAGCCTTCAGTTTGCTTGTGCAGAATTGCTTGCGCTCTTCCTTTTCAAATTTCCGAGGGGCATGAGAGGTTGGATTTATTTTTTATAAAGCATGAAAACTAGTGCGTTTAAAACATTAAGAGGATTTATATCAAAGAAGAAACTTCTTCACCATCCCAGTTAGTTACCTTTATCTCCTTTGCTCCAGATCCGATCTTCTGGTCTCTGTTGGGGTGAAAGTACAAAGCCATCATCAGGAGCGAGCTGTCACGGTCACCTACTCGGTGATTGATAGGGTACCTGCAATGAGAATGACCTATCAGAAACCTAGCTATCAATTGCAACTCCTCATAAAAGTTAGTTATGGGAACGAAAAAGATGGGTATGAGATGCTCGAGACATCATATATTTATGCGCAATCTGTGGATCCAACATACATATCAAACAAGAAGAGACCGTGACAGATACTGACTTGTATAATATGTTCCTCAGCGTTTGAGACAGCTTGATGACATCGTTCACACTCAAGAATTTTCTGAGAGACTTGGATATGTGCTCAAGTTTCTTCAGTCCTTTAAAGGCACCATTCTCGTTTATGGGGGTGAACTTCACACCAAATTTTTCTGACAGCTGATAGTGGTTACTGGGTGGGTCTATCTTCACACTCTGCTTCACCGAAACTGTGTTCTTCAACAGACTGTACACGTCTTCGGGCTTCGTGATCTCATGCTCCTGATCAAGGACAATATTGTAAAATTATTATCAACTTAATAGAAATTCAAGAAACAAGAATATATTTGCTTCATCTTCTTCTTCCTTGCAGTTCAAAACCAAACCAGAGTGATCCACTGGACTCTTGACCAGTCCAGTCTTTAGTAAGACCAGATCTGTAACTGCATATGACGAAATAGATAAGTCTTTCTTTGCAGTGGCTTTATTTCTAGATGACTTTATAAGTCTGTTTTCTTAAGGGTATTCTAGACATCCAATTCAACCACCTCAACCGCTTGATATAGCTTAGATTGTTCGATGCCAACCTGGTTCTCAAAATTATGCCCTCCCATTGGCATAGTTGCAAGTACCCTTCCACTGGCTTCTCAAAATGAAAATCATGTTGATCTTGACTTACCTTTCCGGAATATACTACATCAAATAGTTCGCCCGTTCCAAGCGTGGGAAGCTTTCCCCAAGCCAAGGCGTCAAGGCTCCCTTGGAGGTTGTCTACTGCTCCTGCCTTTGCTGCCTTGATGAAGCATGTCCCAGGACTCTGCAACATGTCGAATATGGAATCCATAATCGCTCAATTCATACAAAATCCTAATAATCAGTGATCAGCTGTTAATATCAAATACATTCGTCATCACAGCACTAACCGAGAAGCATGCTTGAGAGAAGGGTGATGAAACGGAGGCTATCTCTCTTTGACGAGCCAGTCCCCTTGCATTTAAGCTGACGAACTCTCCACTTGTTGATAAAGAGTTGCCAACAAGAAGCAAATGCTCCGGAAGTACGGTCTTTCCAGTGTCAGAAACCGCAGACTCCAGATTCTGCATGAATACAAGTCAGAAAGGACGGAGAACAAAGAGGTAAGATTTCATTAACACGACGTATCAGAACAGGTAGAGAGATATCCCATTACACCCAGTCGACCACAACCACTAACTGATATAGGTCTAATGTGAATTGTGACCGGATCAACACTGACCAATCGTTGTGATTCATTCGGGTTGAAGGAATCCTTTCACACAGGGTCTAGCCAAGACCCTGCCTCCCTATAAGTCAAAATAAAAATGTTCCTTTGAGAGGACGTACGTTGAGGAAATGTTTCAGCCCTGCATCAATCCCATATATACAGGAGAAGTCGGCGATGTTATCGGGGTGACTGCGAGTCCTGTCAATTGCATCCATGATGTCAACACAGTCATCCATAAGCAAGTTCCATAGGTTCATCCGATCAGAGCGTGAGAACATCGACACCCGCAAATACAGTTCACCAGAAGATTTGGGACCAAATCTCGGGGTAGTATTTCTTTCACTCCACAAGATGTCCACCTTCTTAATCTCCAAGAATCCTGCATTAAGTTCAAATTACATCAAAAAAGATTGTAACAACAGCTAACAGACAAGCTTTCCTGAGTAATGCAAAATTTCATCCCTACAATTTGCACATAAAAAAGCATTGATAATTCACCAAGTTTTATGACATTTCCTCTCAGCAGTTGTGGTTATGCCACAGGTTCAGAAGTTGGATGCACGAGGCATTAAAAGAACAATGAACTTGGACTTGGAATAATAGAAATAACCTTTTACGACTGTTCCAAGAAGGAAGGGTATCACCATGTCTTCAACTACTTTCAGAGGTGTGGAAGCAACTATAGAGACAGTGATGCAATGGGTTTCCGTCTGTTTATCCGCTTCCGGACAATAGCTACACCAGGCAAACTTCTGATTAGTTGTGAATAATAAATCGGTAAAAATTTGGTGTGAGGTGAATATGTCGTATTGATCACAGGATCTTTTTCAATAAATAATCCCGTGAAAATTTGTATAATGCCTTGCAAGAGTGCATCAAAGGGTGCAACCTGACCAACGTACTAGGAATATACTGTAACAATTCAGATCTAGTGATGGGGAAAATATTCCAAGAAAATAAGTAATTCGATGCCCTGAGCTAATCACCACTCAGTATGGAGATTGCAGAGATGAACACGTCTTGTGCGATCTGTGATTGCTAACGCTTTGCTTTTGGAAAAAGAAGCAATTTCTTGTGTCAGGGATATAAAGAATCTTACTCGCTTGTTATCTCCAAGACAGGGATATTAGCTTTTGATCCAGGTCTTGTAGGGTTGCATCTCCTCCGAAGAGACGTGATGATGGAATTCACTGTTACCCCTCTCTTCTTCAGGAAATCCTGAAAAACCCAAGCCTATGTAAAAGAACTTCTGAGAACAAAGAGAATGAGGAGAGAAAATACTCTTGATCAGGTACCTTGCTCATATGAAAATGGCACACCCAAGGACTCAAACCTTTCTGCTTGTAGTTCGCTGGAGTGAAGCTAATAGGCGACAACAATGAACTACTATTAGGAAACTTGGGAGAGAATTGGCTAAACGCAATCAAAGTAGCATTAATCAGCAAAGAGATAACAAGCAACATAGCTCTGGCTCACATGATCATAACAGTGGACACAATATCAGAAAAGAATCGTCTCTCCAAGTAATCCTGCACTTCTAAGGCTCCATATTCAAATCCGTGCCTGCGTTTCCCAAGCTTCTTGGACAAGAAGAGAGACATAGTCTGGTTGGGCTTACTTTTCTTTGAACCACATTCCAGTACATTCTGTATGAAGAAGAAAACAAAGAAACAGCCCCAAAAAGATGAGGAAATAGCAATAAACTGACCACGCAACAGAAAAAAACCAATTTAGCAACACAAAAGGTGAGTTTCAGAATGATACAATGTATTATTAAATTGAATCTTAACCTTATAGTATAGAAACTTGTTTGAACAAGATCTTATCAGACTATAAAGTACTGAAATATGACGATCACAAATTATAGTCAATATAGAAACGAGTTTCTCAAGCATATCATCAAACAAACTACTGGAGCAATACAGAGAGAGAGAGAGAGAGGCAGGAGGAAGGGTGAGGAAGGAAAGAGAGAATAGAGACAATAATGGGATATTGTTGCCTATATTGAATGTGAAAAGATTCCTTTGCACCCAAGTAAACACAACAGTTCATAGGTATTGGACCTGTCAAAACGATCTACTTTCACAATTAAACAGGTACGACGGAATCTTCTTGAAATCAGAGAGAGAGAGAGTACCTTCAGGTTCAGCAGAGGAGAAGTTTCGAGCACACTGATTGGCTGGTCCAGAGCACTATAAGCAGCCTCAGAGAATGCGCAAGCTGATGCAGACCCAACAGGGCTGCCTCCAATCCCCACAACATGATCTTTATCTTCTCCCTTTGTGCTACCCTTATCAACATGGTACTTGAACTCCACTATTTGATTCCCGTATGAGTTCCTTACTGTCCCATCATATGAAACATAAACGTCCCGAAGAAAGAACATAAGTTTCCTATGCAAGGTTCCAGGAACCTCAGCATTCTCACTGAAGGAAGATGCCCTGTTCGTGACAGAATGAACGAAACACTCTGCTGGGTTCAACCCGCTGAGAAAGGAGTTCTTGACTATAGCGCATGGGATGAAAGATGCAGGAAACTGAGAGTCTCGAAGCATCTGAACCATATTAAATTTCTCGAGTGCGTTCCACGAAGAACAGGAGAGTTGATGGGGGAAATTGAAGGGCAACGGGACCAGAGAATGTTGCATACCAATGCACATGCTGTGCTGGACAACCTTAAGAAGGTTTCCCTTGCTGCCTGCTTTAAACATGGCCAACATGGAATTATCTCTGCTGGCATACTTGTAGGCCAAATTCTGAATATCGCGGAAGACCCTTCTAAAAGACTCAACAGATCCTTGAGTGAGGATGGCCGACTTTTGCTTCTCATAGCAGAAGCGGACTGGCTCAATATCAATGCTCTGTCCGTTCTCTTCATCATCAATCGCGGCAAGAAAATCTCGAGAAGTGTCCACCATTAGCTGCCTATAGTTACAAGTCTCATCTGCTTCCTGCAACCCAAATGAGACTTCTTCCATCATGTTTTCCCTTGAATGGGGATCAGATGAAAGGTACAAGTCCGATAAGGCGACGCTGAAGCCCCTCATGGAAAGCCACTCGCAGAGCATTTCCTGTGCATCATGCAGGAAGTCGAGGGTCCTGCCCTGACAATGCTCGACTAACTTCTGGATGAGGTTTCGTTCATCAGAATCCCGTAACCAAGTGGACCCCTCAGAAGACAATATCTCTCCGTCCATAATATGGACATTGGTTGATGGATGGTCCCAGTTGAATCCCCTAGGCAGGAGCATGCTGAAGAGTTGCTTTCCTGTCCAAGTCCTAGTGCCATCCTTATCTGCTAAAGGAGGCGCTATCGTGATCGCGGGAGGAAGCGGCTCACGGGAGGCCCACATGCTGAGCTGCTGTAACTGAAATTGATCCAGGTATACTTCACTATCCAAAAGTAGATGAGCAGCAAGCAGACTATCTTGGCCAAAACTAAGCAAGTTCCGCCCACTTTGCTCATTGAAGAGCTGCTTATCAAGGCCTGCAAGCTCCTTGAGCTCGACTCGAGCTTCTACTGACTGGGGAATATACCCATGCAGGCAATCTCCATCAAAATCTCCCCGGAGAGGGGAGCAACAGAGCGGGTTGATGGAAAGACAAGAATGCACAGGTAAAACCTTGACGGACAGAGCAATAAGGGAATGCTGGTGGATCGAAGGGGGCCTGTTTATGAGGATGGTATCACCGTCGCTTAATGGTCGATATATCATGTCTCCTACTTCTAGCTCTGTCATCCGACGGATCTCCACAAGATCCCCTCTCCTTCGGACAAAAACTTTGCCCTTCTCGAGCAGAGAGAGATCAACACTAGTCTTGAGAGTTTCTGAATTCCATCTATTTAAAATCTCAGCAACTTGCATTTTCTCAGCAATATAACAAGGGACACCGAGTTCACTTAACTTAAGATTGGGGTTGCCCACAACAACCATCCGAAAACAATGGTTGCTTCGCTTCCCAAGTATTACATCCTTCATCCACCTCAAGCCTGAGGAGATGAAGTCAGAGTCGTTTTTCTTCTTCTGTGCAAAAGCAGACTCGGTGCTTGAAAGCTTGTCCGGGTTGAGCTGCATGTTTCATAAGCACTACAATAAGCATACTACAAATATCCAAAAATAATTGGTCAAAAAGCTACCCCTTCCCCTTTACCATTTCTTGAAAAATGCAGGAAATAATGTAACAAGTATCGGATCACACCGTTAAAGGCATGTTTTTAAGCTAGAAAGCTTCGCTTTATTTATTTTCTAAAATATGAAAAGAAAAGGGAATCTAAAGCATCTCAACTGTAGTCACAGAGAAAATTAGTTTTGCAAAACTAAAGAGAGCCAGCTTGCCTTGGATGTTTTCAGACATTCAAGGACACGAGATCCTAACTCATTAGGCGATCCTCGGAAATCGACCAATTTCCTGTATGCCCTTGTTCGATTGTCCTGCATTTATAATTCGTTTAAACATATATCATCGCAGGAGAAACAAAAGCAAATCACCTTTCTTATTGTCCTGAAATTAAGTGCACTTACAAAGGCCACTTTATGTCGATAAGTAAATGCATGACAAACTTCTGTAACCCGATGGCAGTTCGGAGTTATCGGGAAACAGTTGAGGAATAACGACTCTATGTCAGGGATCAATTTCTGGATGAATTTCAAATCGACCCCAGTCAACAAATTATGGACCTGAAACAACAAATAGGCCATCATAAACACATTAAGTTCTTACTGGATGAATTAAATGATCCTTTATAAATAAATAAGTAAATAGCGAGCTAATTTGCTACAAGCCAATTGACTATAATCGAGTCCAATGGTATGTACTAAATAAATATATAGAGACGCTTCCATATTACAAACTCAAGTTTCCAGATCAGTGGGCAATGGACCTTAATGTTTCACATGGTATCAGAGTCGGGAGTCAAGTCTCTACACCTGCTCATTTGCTTCTGTTGTTTATTTATTAGCCCTTAATCAGTTTTCCCACCGATAAGTGAGATCAATTCATGATCCTTTTAGGTTTCACGACATAAAACCAAACCTCTCTAGAAGTACCTGGGCAGGTGATAAAACTCTTCTGTATGGTTTAGCCGAAGAGTCTTCTGGTGCTCCATCTTTAGGTAAAATATCCCAATAATCCGGAGCCAAATCTGCCTTGTATGGCTTCCTTCTGGTGTTGTTTGGTAGCTTATCTCTTACTTCCACTATTATGGAAGTTTTCCTGAAAATATCCTTCGAAGAAGGAACTCTAAACTTCATCGGCGGATACCAAAATACCGAGCTTCCCTGCTATATTGATTAGCAGAGTGTTAACCCAGACTACAGAGGTGAAAATGTGAAAGAAACATAACTCAATCATCAGAAATTTTTGAGAATTTGAGGGATGAAACTGAAGCAGAACTTACAAGACAGTACTTGCAACCCACAGGTGCACCATTTTCCGATGTTGCAGTGGCCTGGTGCAGATAGATTCCACATTTACAATAGATAAAATTTCTTGAAGATACTGATTAAATGAGACAATAAAACAGCTGAAAACATAAATAAGCTTCCAATTGAAGCAGTCTAAATGTACAGCAGCATAATGAGATACCTGACCTTAACCCGCTTTTGCCTAATCGATTTACATCCTGGACAAATTTTATTCAAGATCTTTGCAACTTCCGCTAGAAAATACGGGTGTAGTATTCCACAAGGGAACTTGATGCAACCATAGTGACCTGATCAATCCAAAAGAAAATGTGAAAAGGGAGATCAGCACATGTGCGGTAACAAGGATGGAATGTGCTGGCAGTAAAATCGAGATGAACTACTGAAAAAGAAAATATTCAATTCAACATTTCAAATCCAGACCTTCACAGCCTTTCAGATTTTTGGCACCACATGTGGAGCACTGATAAGTAGGATTGGGAAGTCCCAGTCGAGGATCATAAACCTCGTTAACTGCATTGATAGTTAGAGCCGCTAATTTCTCCTGTCACCAAATATCAGATCAAGTATTACTTTTGACAACAATCATTCCAATTCAATACGAATTCTCAGAGATTATCATCCAAAGACATAAAACCCTCCCATGTTTGTGCTTGCTCATAGAAAATGTCGATTTTCCTTAGGTGCTCACAAAATGTCTTATGGGGCAGTCCGTTCACAGATATCAAAAGGCAGGGCAGGAGGTATAATTCTCATATCCTTCCATTTAATTTCAAGAAATGAAGAACTAGAAGGCGCTTAAAAGGGAAAAATAAGTATGAACTCACCGTATCTGATCCTGGATTAACCTTGAAGACTATGCCTGTAAGAATGCCAGATGGAACTTGCTGCTCCTCGTAGTAGTCATTTTCCATTGGAATTTAAAGCCTGAGAGATCAATAATGGTGCGTAAGAGTTAGACAAAAGAAAGTAAGACAAAGAAAACCAGAGCCATACTATGGAGGAAAATCAGCACACTTATTTAGACGGCCTCAGCTTGAGGAAACATTTGCAAGAGTGACAACAGCATTATCTTTTATTTTTTCATGAAAGTAATAAAATTTTATTAAGTGGAAGAGCTTCAAAGTATATAGAGGTACATAACTATGCGGCTATGCCCAATTGAAGAAAGTAACGGCAATACAAGGATGAACGCTGGAACAAAAGAAGAGGACCTTGTCCTCGAGATGTTGCGAAACTACAAATTTAGCAAACAAGAGATATAGATCTTTAGAAAATTAGATCCTCAGTTCCTTCAAATGTTCCATCAGATGAAGTGATAGTTAGTAATTCATCTTTAGAGTACAAAAGGTCATGAAAATAACTACTTAGACTGAGATACCAATTTCACCGATAATTTATATGAAAAATTTCTAATCAATTATTATCTACACGAAAATTTTCAAACCTGTCAGTTGAATCTAGCCTTCAAGTAGCTCGCAATTTCCTCTATTTGTGCCGCAAGACTGCTCTCAAATCTCTTCTACAGCTCATGCAACTGGTCCAACACGCACCTACAAAAATGAGCAAAGCATGTAAAGAAATGAAAAGGCCCTGATGAGTCATCCATACAATCATAATCAAAGAACTGGTAAGATTATATCTTATAGGAATGATAGTGTAGCTCTCCAAACTAAAGATTCGGCTAATGATTTTCTATCGATTTATTTCTTATAAAGCTATAGAAGCATTGAACCGCACATCACCCGTCTGAGTTTTCCACGTGATCTTTAAGCACAAAATGAAAATGCAGTTATAGTCTTGAAACCGATTAACTTTAAGGGGTAATAATTACACTAAAGAAGCATGCAGGTGTTGCTGAAATTCCCACACGAAGGGGCATCCAAAAGAATTTGCAGTACAATAGCAACAAAGCAATGGCAAAAGATATATTAAAAATACGGGCATCAAAAAAATTGTCCCTTTTCCATTCTCCACCCTCTATAAGTATATAGTTAGCCTGAAACTGAGCCTTATCAAAAAAGATGTGGCCAAGGGCAATTCGGTAGAAATAATTCCAGCTGATGTGATATCCTTGAAATAGAACTTGGTAATATCGAGTTGGATCACAGGAGACATATTAAATATCAAAAGTGGACAGCCCCTAGTGTATTTAAGTGACAAGAACCAATGTAAATTAAATAAGATGCATAGACCATAAAATAAAATCGGCTCCTGGACGTTTGCCAGTTTTGCATGCCTAAATCTAGACCCTAAACTGTTCTACGAGCAAGACCGTTATATGTACCGGCTCTTCCCGCCAAGAGAAACATACTAAACTGATCAGTCAGGGGTGCAAAAATCACAAGAACCAACTGTCAAGTGCCTGGATCACTCATGAATATCTCGATCGCTGCTAAATCAAGTGTCCCGGATATGAGAAACATAGCTTCACAGACAATATAGGATTTTGGCCTAATCAAACAAGAAGGAATAAATTTAATTGGATTAACAGTTGCCCTGTATGATACTGCAAATGCCTCGAGAATTAGCCGGATGTTATTATGACCCAAATATCCTTGTTGGAAAAATGTAATCAATACCGAGAAAATTATTAGATAGACCCAGCATTTGCCAATCGTGTGAAACTATTTGGATTCCCAGCAGAGTATCCCTACTTCATGTGGTGATACAGAAGCCAATTATGTATCCAAAAGTCAAAAAGATAGCCTCAAGGGAGTCATTATTCAAAGAACAGTAGGAGACAGCCGATCATCTTATCAGATATCATGAATAACCAGGTGGAAATGTCTCAGTCTTTAACCCTCCAAAGGTGCCCCATTACTAAAGAGCATGCAAAAGCACGAAACTTTACACCTGCCCACACTCCAATTCCCATCAAGAAACGAAACCCAGTAACAAACGAAGCAGGAACTGCGTGATCGTCATCGGACATGAACGAGAGGAAAGCAAACGGCATTAACGGGGAGGAGGGAGCTGGTATAAGGCCAAAGGGGTTGCACTTACAATCGGAAGAAGGCCAATGCAACTGCTACGTGTGACCGAGGCAATGCATTGGCCCCTTCAAGGAAGAAGAAGGAGCTGAAGCAGGGGCAGGGCAGCAGCAGGGCAGCAAAGTGGGCACTTCACTTATGGGGACTGTACCATAAGAAGAGGACACAAAGTCTCAAACTTCCCAACAGGGGAAAAGATTTGAGGGGATTTTGGGTTTAGAGAGAGAGAGAGAGAGAGAGAGAGGGGAGAGCTTTCCGGCCAGATATATATGAGTTTCACGCCGCCGGTTTTGTTTCTGTCTAGAGCGACAACGCCCGGTTGAGTGTGGAAAGGCACAGCCGAGGAGGGGGCCGAGACAAAAGCCTCTCTCTCTCTCTCTCTTCAGTCTCTCTTCTCTCTCTCGTTCTTGGGGCTGTGCCACCTGTGTCAGACTTATTGCCCCTGTCCTCCACTTTATTTACGAGACTGCCCCTTACCCATGATTTTCGTGATAGCAAAATCTGCGATCGGCCTATAGAGAGAATCTCCTCTGACATTGTCTCGACTCTGAAGTTGTCGATCTTTTCGAAATATTCTGGCCGTGAGTTTCATCTCTTGATAATAAGACCGTCCAATTTTGGAAAGCATGTCCGATCGTCTTATCTTTTGACGAAGTTGTCCAATCTCAGAAATCATGAGATAATACTGGCCATAAATCAAGTAAGGTTATAAAAGTTAAGATTATAAACAGAAAAAATAAATTCGTGTTTAATGTTGTCTTAATTTTTGACTATTTTTTATTAAGAAATCTTTAACTATCCTAAATGAGTACTAACCACATCAATCAAGAGGAAATACAAAAAAAAAAGAGAGAGATTGAGATAACCTTTGAATATAGAAGAATGAATTAATACAGACACATAGTAAATCGAACATAATTATAAGCTAATAACGATTTAACTAAAATTTTCCTTTCCTCTTAGATATATTCCTGTGGCTAGAAAAATACACTTTGTGATATTTGTTTCTTACTTGCAAGACGAGAATCGTACTTTTTCAAAAAGTAGTAAACCAGCTGCGAATTAATAACAATTTAACTTCCTTTTTTTTAGATATATTCTGTGGTCAAAGAAATATACTTGTGATATTTGTTTCTTCCTTGCGAGATGAATGAGAATCATGTTCTCTCAACACTTTCATACCAATGGACCGCTTCAAAGGTTCAATTCTTCCACTTGCAAAAACAACATTCTAGCTAATCACGAAGACAAAAAAGAAATTTAAAAAATTATATAAAATAGTTTGAATGCACATTTTAATTTGTACTTAAAAAAAAATCCACGCTTTGGTTTGATTTTCAACGGATCAATCTAAGTAATTTAGATATCCACCGATGAACTGCGATTGATAGCATCTGGGCGAACGGCACAAATTAGGAAATCCTAATCGAAATAGAAGGAAAGGTGAATAAGACCAAGGAAGAAAAAGTGCTGAAGTTCGAGAGAAAAAAAAGGCAAATAATGATGGCAAATTTGGTAATTCTATGCACAGCAGGGGGCAATTAAGTTAGATCTGGCAACAACACTCCCGACAGGTTAAAAAAAAGAGCCAAAGGACAGAAGTGGAAATTCGCAAACTCCGCTTCGGGTCTTGTGAGCGGAACGCCAAACCGAGAGGGGCCAGCCGGACGGTCATTGGCTCAGGGCTGAAACCGTAATCTCACTCTCAGAAAAAGAAAAAGAAAAAGAAAAAGAAAATCAAAACCTGAATAAATAATTGAAAAATTCTTTCTCCATTCGATTTTCCTATTTTATTTTGTCACTATGCGTAATTATTTTTTATTTTATTTTTTTACTTACCAAGTCCGTCTTTGAAGACATTTAATTGATTCAACCGACTCAAAGGCGTGCAATTAATTATGACAAACCAATACATTTAATTTGACTGAATGCAATTTTCAGTAATCAATGGCCACATCATGTTGCCTACTCCAGGAATAGACTCTTGTGTAGTCTAATGGATAAGATTAAAATATATCTCGACGAACCTCCAATTAAAGTCGTTATTATCAATCATTCATATCGCGTCATATTATATGCTTTTGGAGGATGCGATTGATAATAATGCCGAGAGGCCCGGTGAAGAGAAAAGGAGGAGGGTTTGCAACCCCTTTTCCATAATACACATTTTTTTTTCAAAATAAAGCTGCAATCAATGAGTTCTAAATCGACAATACCTCTTTTCGATATAATGTACGTCACAAATTACATGATTTTGCTGTTATTATATTCACGATGTAAGACATCGAGTTTTGCACTTCTTAAGTTCAAATTTGGTGCAGTTAGAGCAGTTTTCGGGTAATATAGGGAAAGTAAAGTTTATGCTGTTATCCACACTACCCTCTCTCTAATACAATTACACAAATTAATTATCATTACGGATTGTGCAATATTCAATTAGTTGAGCGTATTTGGCAATTGTATATTATGTGTATCAAATCTAAATATAATGTCCTATATATAACCTCTTTCATGTGAATGAAATAAAACATTAATTGTAAGTAATTCCCTGACTGAAATAGGTCGAGTGGCCCCACAAATTAACAATGTGTTTGTTTTCGGAGTTAAAGTCACGAATTTGTGATTGTAATTGTGATTATAGAAGAAGACAAAAATATATGGGGCCCACCAGTTTGACTTTTGAAATATGAAATGAATGGAAGGTATAGATAATTAATTATAATGGGATTGTATTTTAATAATATATGGGGCCCACCAATTTGACTTTTGAAATGTGTGTTTTGTTGTGTAGTGTTTTGAGTTAAAGTTAAAGTTAAAATCTTAAATCACGACTTTGAAAACAAACGGAGTTGTCTGTCTGAATTCTGAGTAAGAAAAGCACAGGGAAAAAATGTTAAATAAGAAAATCTCACTTCTAGCCCCAAAAAAAAATCTCATTTAGTTAAAATGATGAAATTGCGAGAATTTCTTTATTTAGAAAGATGTCTTTCGGGTTTTACGGTTATTCTAGCAGTAGAGAAGGAGTCTTCAGCTCTTCACTGAAGATATAAGAACTACGAGTCTACGAGAGTTGTTGAATTGAAATTGAGAGTCGAGATAGAATTTTCAAGATTAAAGAGTATTAGTAAAATAATAATAATAATAATAATTTTACCCAAAATGATGATGATAATAATAATAATAATAATAATAATAATAATAATAATAATAATCACAAGACTAATCCAGTAGATATTCAAAATATATATAACATATAAATTTGACTACAGCCCAATAAATAACAGCAAAACAATAAATTTCTTTATCATTTAGTATGTTGTATAGAAATTAAATAATAATAATAATAATAATAATCTGTATATATAAAGTTATATATCGTATAATAAATAGGGTTAGAAAGGTTGATATTTATTGATATCGGGCTAAAAAAGGTCAACATTTATGCAATAAAATGGTTAGAAAGGTAAATAATTACTGATATAGGATTAGAAAGGCCAATATTTAAATAATATTTACTATTATATGTAATTTAGATTAAATTTAATTTAAAAATAACAAAATTATAAAGGAAACCTACTTGAAGTAATTTATCTAAGTATTTTTGCCCCCAATATGGAAATTTTTATTTGTATTTAAAAATAAAAAAAATTAGAAAAGAAACTTTGCTTGGATTAATTTGTACATGCATTTTTGTCCTCAATCTAAAAAATTTTATTTGTAAAAAATTAATTTTCAAATGATAGGTTAACTTTACAACCTATAAACGGACTAAAAGTACAAAGTCTAATATATTATTAGACTATTAAAATCTCCTATAATTTTAAATTTATATTGAAAACTATATTATAGCAAAAAAAATATTATATTATATTATATTATATATAATAATTTAATTATTTGTGTGCATAAAATGGCAACGTAATTATCTGTAATTTGGATCTTACATAGTTCATAGAAACTACTTTATTCGAAATGAAATTTTGAAAAATAAAAATGATCCAAAATAAGAATTATAATCTTACATCTAGAGGCAAAAAGTCTAAGAAGAAATGATACAAAGATATATGAAAGGAACCCCTGCCATGCAGGAGCCAAAAACACAAGTAAAGAACATCCTAATAAATAGGGGTAGAACAATAAAAGTTTTATAATTTAGTATGTTGTATAAAAATAAAATATTAATAATAATTGTAATTGTTATTAAGGAACGTATATCCACATAAATGTTTTATTAGTAAATAAATATACACTACATCTTAATAAATAGGGATAGATTAATAAATATCTTAATAACTTAGTATGTTATTTATTGAAATTAAATAATAATAGTTTAGTTACCCAAAAATAATAATAATAGTAATATTTTTTGTTATTATTGTAATTAAAGAAAATACGTCCAAAGAAATGTTAAAGAACGTTGTTAATCACTTATTGTTATTTTCTAGTCAATAAATACACATAATTTTGAAGAAATTAAGAATTATCTAAAATTATATTAAACTTTACTTTATTAATTTAACAGTCATTTTAAGCCTTATAAAAGTTAAATTAACTATATCTCTCAACGAAATGATTAGTCATTTTATCTTAAATTATTAATGTTCAGAAAACTTAATCTATGAAATATGAGGGATAATAAAATAGCAGTGCATACAAATTTAAAATTTTATAGATTTTATAATTATCATGATTTTATTAACTAAATCTAGATCTTGAATTTTTAGGATTTTAATTTTTTTTACAGATTAAATTGATAATTAGTATTATATGATTATGATATATTTTACATGAATTACTTGCTTAAGAGCTCTCGATCTTACATTATCTAGCGCAAATTGAAATTTATCGTATTGAAATTTATATAGTATAAAAGGAATTTTTTTTTAAATTAATATAAACTGCAAATCGATATAAATTATTCTCTTGATATGTAACTTCTCATAATAAAATTGTCTCTACAGAATCTGTACAATGCACCGGTCAATAATAAGTTGAGCAATAAGCTTAATTTCCAAGTAAATCTTTTTTCTCTTGCCTATAAGGTATAACATTGCCAACCAAATGAAAAAGGGCAACGTATAATTTTTGTGTAGTAGTCGGGGTTTTTTCAATTGTTACTGTAAAATATTCTTTAGCCTTATAAGTTATTGGGTCAATCTCTAGTTCAAAAGTTCGAGCTGACAAATTTTTGTATCTAATTTGTTATAAATCCGTGAATTTCTTTATATTTTTTTCTGATATGGGACACAATGACTTTTAACAATTACCAACTTGAACTATCTGGAGATCCATCTAATCATCTACGCCTAGCGTAACATATCGTTTATTGATAAAATTTTAAAATGATGTATCAAAAGAGAGAAGTAAACTCTATTACTATCTCAATCAACTTTTCCCCCCCTTTTTGCTGGGTATCTCAATCAACAAGTCAAAAAAACAAAAAACTATAATTAAAAAGAGAGGGGGTTGGATTGGGAAGAAAGAAAGAGCACAGTAGAGTAGAGAGTAGCAGGGGCAGCGTAATATGCACGAGCACATATGTTGATCCTTCTGCTCCTGATCGACGGTGCCCGCCGTAATTGCCCCCACGGCCACGGTACGGTACCTCTCTCCTGCCATCTTTTATGGGTAGTCAGTCGTCTATCATTTTTTCATGATTTTGCATCGGAAAAATAACTAGTTCAATTGAATGATTTTGTGACTTCAAGTTAATCTAAGCTCGTCTAGGGTCTTAAAAATGTTGTCAAAAACTAGATTCTGTCATCTGACTCTAATAACTCATAATTTTATGATTTTATTTTCCTTGATCAGTTAACTGGCCGTACAAACTTAAATTTGGTAGACTCGCATTAAAATGTGTGTTTATTTAGTAAATTAAAATCAGTAGAAACTCAACTCTCTTGAGTGAAAAATCAATTATAATACATAAAAGCCAAAGTAGAGAGCTGGACGCGCCACCTAACCCGAATTGACAAACACATAGCTTCGCGTTGATTGACTTTTCAAATCCAGTTAAACGAACTTTTACTATATATTTTATTTATGTTCTATTCATTGAACTTTTTTCTTGGACAATTTATACTCGATTGAGTTCTTCTATACTTGTCCATGTTCTTTGTATATATTGATGATAATTACGAGATTTTTTATAAAAAAACTAAAAGTTTTCTCGATAATGAGAAAGCTCTCTTCGAAACAATTGATTCTTTTTCAAATTTAATGCACGAAATATTCTGTAAATATAAAATATGAAAACTCATTTTATGCATAATTGTTCTACTCATTATAGCTTTTTGTTTTTTTCCCTCAGGAACTCTCTTCTATATGTATTTAGATTATTATCTATATATATGTTATTCACCTATGACTAAACTATGTGTTTGTTTGCCATCGCGGCTTCAGGTTTTTTTAGTCTCATTTCAACAGTTGGTGTTTATTATGTCTACTCAGTAAAATATGCAGCTCTTGACGCCCATCATTTTCTATATATTTTAATTTGTAAATTTGACAAGAAATTACCGCATAAGGCGCGAATATCAACTAATTGAACTAATTTATCATCATTTGCATCCCAAATTGTACGAGAATTAATTAACTTTTTAGCCGTTGCAGCTCATAAAAATGGAGAACTGAGCAAAATCAACATTTAGAAAATATAATAAAAAGAAAAATAATGTTTGGTTTGTTCATAAAAATATTAGTAAGAATGTACGTTGATCCTCATCAATTTTATCTCAATTAAGGTTAGTATTCATAAAAAAATATGTTTAAAATTATTTTTACAACATTATATTCATTGTTCACAAAAACTTATGATTCTATAATTCGATTCTTCTTTTTGACTTTGTAAATCCTCCATCATTTCTGTTCATAATCTCGATTTTGACTGTGTTTTGCGGTCAGGAAATCAAGTTTGTGATTAATCCAAAGAACTTTTGTATCTGAAATTTCTCAAACGATTAATTTCTTCGGACCAATAGTAGAACTGGATTCAATAAGTTTCTGATTACGCTTCCAAGAGCATACATACATACATACATACATACATACATACATACATACATATATACATATATATATAGCAGATAACATAAATTAAGAAGTAATAATTCTGTCTCAAGTTTTTATTGAAAAATGACGCTTCTGCTTGAAAGGGATGCTTTTTCTATTTCTCTTTCTTTTTTTCTTTTTTCTTTTTTAATTTCAAATGCTTCTATTTGGTCTAAAAAACATTAATATATGCAAAGATACGAAAGAATTAATAGCCTACGGAAAGAACAAATTATACCTAGAATTAGAAACGATCTGATGAATCATAATATTATATATATAATGTACACTCACTGATACATATATTTATGTATAGGGTCATAATTGATGGAGGACCAAGAATTTGCAAAAAGAGGAAAGGGAAACAGATGTCTGCAAGCTGAACTTGCTGAATCCTTATTATAAATCTGAACATCGAGACCGAGAGAATGTACGTACCTAACGTGTAGTAGAGAATACTATTATTTACTCTCTTTTTAAAAAATTTTCGTTTGTATATTTTCTCGTTTTTTGTTGTGAATAGTGAATACTTTGCAGAAAATGCGATTGTCTTTTATAATATGTCGATACTATAAGAATAATAATTAACATATATTGGCCTATAGGCCCTATACTATATGAATAATAGATAATTGGAAATTAGAGAGATATGTATATGATATGCCAATGCCATGCATGCATGGCATCTCTCTCTTGTCGTGATCCTTCGAGGAGGACCTGATTGCGGGAATTCGTTCACCCTTTTCCTGATTCCAATGGTCCCCATCCGTCTTCGACCTGCCCCATCAAAATAAAAAGTATGCATAAAGAGGATTTTAATGACTAGACCAGGATCTACTAAAAGCTGGTACCCACCAAAAAAAAAAAGAGGGGCAAAAAATTCTACGAGAAAAGGAGTAAAATAGCATTCGTATGTTCTAATCAAATTTCCAGGAAAAATGCAAAAGAAATAAGCATCTTGAAACTCCTCAAGACGGTACGGGACACTCCAGATGAAGAATTGCACATCATATTATACGTGTGAATTCTCGCTTTCTACATACTCATAAATAAGAAGTTGACTCGAATGGTGGGACGAATTTCTTCCTTTAACCTTCTTGTTAGCTTTCATGAATTCATTAAATCCGACTTAGATGGTTCGCATGACATAACCCGAAACAGGCTCACGCTGGATTTTGCATAAATAATTATTCCTCTTGTTCTGATTTTCTTTTCCGTGGAGGATCGACCAATTCCAGAAATGGGGAATTGGGTAACTTGTGGGTACCATAACTCTTGACATCATTTGAGTTTGAAATTCTAGGACGTCTTTTGACTTCTTTAGTTGAATGTTTGTGCGTTGGTCGGCTTTTTTGGAAAGACTTCCCATCGGCATGCGATTGCAAAGACTTCGAAGCAAGGACGAAGTCAGGAATTATGTTCATGGAGCACTATATACAAATAAAGCGAAAATGTTGTATTTAAATCACGGACATATCATATGTCATATGAACTTCGAGGTTTAAAACACTAACAGTCCGTTTGTTTTCAGAGTCGTGATTTAAGATTTTAACTATAACTTTAACACAATACACTACACAACAAAACACACATTTCAAAAGTCAAACTGATGGGCCCCATATATTATTAAACATACAATCCCATTATAATTAATTATCTATACCTTCCATTCATTCCAATATTATCGGTTTCCTCTTGTTTTCGCATTTCATATTGCATTTGCAATACGATTACGTAATGCATCCATTTCCCTACTTCTCATGTCTACATCAACCCGATCCCCAATTAGATGAGGAGGATTTCGGAATTCATCGTAATATTCCCATGCATTTCCATACTCTTCGAATAATCTATCGTGATAATTATTTAGCCGAATGAAATTGTGCAACACGAAGCATGCGAGAGTAATTTGTCCTTGGCGAATCGGCCCGTAATTTGACATTGTCCGCAGTATTACAAATCTGTTCTTCAGCACCCCAAAACACCGTTCGATAACATTACGAACGGATGCGTGACGCTGATTGAATAACTCTTTCTCCGTCGTTGGTGGGGTGTCGTCATTATAATCACTGCGGTGATACCTTTGGCCTTTGTAGGGAGCCAGATAACCGAGAATATTAGGGAATCCCGCATCGACTACATAATATTGTTCTGCAAGCACAAATGTAGATCTAAGATATAACAGAAGTAGAATGTATTTATGAAAATACATACGCGATTGACAAGGGAACATACGATATGAGCATGAGGAACTTACCGCCATATGGTGCAGGAAATAATTCCAATGTAGCGGCATCGGACAGAATTCGAGAGTCATGAGCAGAACCCTCCCATCCAGTGACAACATAAGTGAACATCATGTCATGCGAACAAGCGGCGAGTACATTTTGCGTAATCTCGTTATTCCGATCGCGATACGCGCCTCTCACCGATGATGGAACACAAGCAGACACATGGGTCCCATCGATTGCTCCAATGCAATTCTACAATAATAATGAAAAGAATACGAATTACACTATAAAGCACAAAAATTAGTGGTATTTTAATTTATCACATGTACGACACATACCTGAAAGAATGGGTACCATTTTCGGCAACTCTGAATTTCCGGCTGCACATCAACGTTCCTCCGTCTTATATACGTTGGTGACAACGAATGAATTCCATGAGCTATTACCTTGATGACTCGTGACACCGTCTCCTTAGAATGCTGAAATCGTTCGGCAACCACGGCCAAGTGAGTACTATGTGCAACTACCATTAAGAACATGCCGACCATCTCATCGACGGTCATACCATTCCTGCTATTTCTGATTTCACAGTTTGCTCTTAGCGTATCGCACATGTTATGAAATACGTGAGGGTTCATTCTGAAATTCTCGTAACACCTTGTGTCACTGCCAAGAACTTCCTCTATGTAATATCTGCCTTGTAGACGTGAGGTTCGACAAGGAATGTTGCGCGGGACATCTTCTTCGGCCGCAATCTCCAGCGCCAGATACATCCCCATAAGTTGGGCATCTCTTGATTGGTTATCATTTTTTCGTAAAATCCCGTGTCTTGACATTGTGTGTTCCCTTTAGCTTAGCGAACTATATCGACAAACAAGATGGCAGATTACCAAAAGCATATAATTGAAATGATATGGTCAAAGGAATGAAGATTCAAATGTAAAACAAATGCAAGTGCAATGCACAAACATTGTAATTGCATGTCACAAGAGTCACATAAAACAAACACAGTTCAAGCAAAGTAATAGCACACGCAACAAATATAAAACAAAGGTTTGGTCAATGACATAACAAATAAACTCTTAGTTATAAAGATATATCGCAGTAGACGATGGACCGTGGCCGTTCAAGGGTCAAGCAGGCTACAAACCCATGGCAACCTTGTATCATCGAGAAGGCACATGAACATACGCCGTGTGTGCTCTTCCCTTGAAAGTCGATCACTAGCCACGAGATACTCCTTTATGGACATGGATGGACGCATTTTATTGAGCACATCCATCGCCTCCTCGATGCTGCCCTTCGCTGGTTTGTCAGGGCTCGTCACGGATTTGCTTTTCTTCGTTTCAGGAGGGGTACAATTTATGTCCTTGTCCCTATTGCTGAGATTGCACTTCAACATGTCAAGGCACTCCTGCAACCGCGACCCGGTGGCCGAACTCCTTTTGCGCACACGACGACGGGACCTAGTAACAACTGGTTTGATAACCTCATGAACGGGGTCATCACTATCGCCGGATCCCTCTTCAAGATTGATCGGTTCTTTCCCACGGCTTGACGCTGCTGCTAGGAACTCCTCTTCCATGCGTGCATATGTTTATGGGCTCTTTGGTGGGTCGGTGGATGAAATTCGTAATGCACATGTTGCTGTCTTAGACCTGAACAACTCTTTTAATGATGTGTAATGCTTGCAACCTTTGTCCTGAAAAGTCTTGAAGCTGCTGTTCTTCTGCATGTTAAAAAAAAAACGCAACAAATATAACAGTATGAACTACTTTATGTGGAAAATTACAAACTGAAAAAAGTGTCAGAAGTAAAAGTTAGTGTTACTATACCTTAATAAACTTGTCCCAGACATCAGCGTTCGCCTTTACGGTATTGGTTGTCTCATCCCAGCCGACTCCAGTGTGCGCAATCAGCTCGGTGAACTGCGTGTATTGGATTCTCAGTCTGCGTAGTTTCTGCCGCAACTTGTTGGCGTCGAGAATGGTGCCTGGAAATTGCTCTTCCAGCTCCTTATTCATTTGTTCCCAGTCCCTGGCTTTCCAATATGTTGTATGCGTCCTTGTGAACTTCTCGAGCAAGATGGTAATGAATGCGTTCTCCAGCGCTTCAGTCCACTCAAGTACGCCTTCACCCTTGGGGGCCATGTCTTTGAAAGAACTATAACAACAACTTATACTGCGGTGATACAATAAAATATGACAAACAACAATGTTTGTGTGCACTTGTTGAAAATTCAGCACAAAAACAGACATATAAATATGCAGGCAAGGCAACATCTTCAGTTCAAACCGCAGAGAATATGTCCAAATTCGATGTACAGAACCAAGTATTTTCCCAACCTAAATTCAGCACATAAACAAAAGTGCATGGCTTATCATAGAGAAAAGCTAAATCCCAAAGTTCGACACTGGAAAATCTCGGAATGAGTACAGCAAACGAAAGGACTCTATATCGCATCCGAGACATTTGCATGAGATATACAATCCCTCATGCCCTTCAAACGAGAAGCACTATGTTCCGAACCTGTACTATATTCCCATACCTTGGAAGTTTCTTCTTCTAGCTACGCCGATCCAGTAAAACTATAACAAGTAGAATTTTGCTATGATCAATAATGTTTGCCATTTGAATTTTTCTGTAAGGATGGTGGATCTCACTCTCTAACCATTGACATATATTCTAAATGAGAATGGACTTACAAAAGTGGATTCAGGTGCTGAGATCAACATATATTATTTGATCATAAGAGAGCAGTTATTTATCACATGATTGCGAAAATAATCAAATACAGAATCGCTTATGAACATTCAGACTCGATTATTTCAGTCAACCCACCGACCAGAGGAAGAAACCTTTCTCTTTTCCCAGAAAAATTGACAGAAATAGCTCGATTCTTCGTGGCAATAACGAATCATCAGCAAGAGCTCAGACAATCAATGATGGTCAAAGGAATCTTTTAAGTTGTATAAGCTAGTAAACAGCTCAACTTACACGACAAGGGACCTTAAACCGTTCCCTAAAGCCATCAATAATAAGCAACAAGACCAAGCAGTCACAAGCTGCAATAGAAGCCATACCACTTGGCAGTGGCACGAACCATCAACATTCACTAAGCATTTACTTTGGATGAACAGCACAGGATGAAAGCAAAAGCAACGATTACATTGTAATGCTATTTCTATTAAGCCCTTCACAGACATTTCATCGAGCATGTGAGCTGCCCGTGACAAGGGGAACCAAACAAATGCAACGAGGAAGGTTTCAGACAAACAGAACGCAGCAAAACAGATCAGTATTCCAATCCAAAGCAGCGGGAATCGACAAATTGACCAACAGCAACAACAAATTCCACCGCACAAAAAGCAATCAAACCGAAATTGACCAAAAATCATCAGCAACTTCGACCAACAGCATGGGCGAAGAACTATCCTCAACCCGGCAAAAAAATTGGGGAAAATCACAGAATGTAGCTTGAAATTGGAGGAAGAAACTACCTTTTCACTTCGATATGGTATTGGCTTCGGATGAAGACGCCTCTTATACCGTAACACCCACTGGTAGGGACCCGACAAAATTCGACGCCTGTCCACTGATTCAACTGACGACCGAATTCTGCAGGGGGGACTATGTGGCTTCACGCGTTCGTAGAGGATATGTCCTTTTCGCCTCTCACCAACAGATTCGCGGATTAAAGCTTCACGGATGTAGATCGCAGAAGGAAGAAAGTTGGGGAGGCAGTGAGGTGTCTGAACAGCAGAATGTTGGGTAAGGGCCAACCTTTGTTCTTTCAGTCAAACTAAGAACTGGCCTTTGCACGGCCTGGGGTGTGGTGGGGGCAAGGGTAGATACAGGATGATGGACCCCACAAACGGTCGAATTTATTTTTGTCTTCTTCTACAATCACAATCACAAATCACAAATTCTTAACTTTAACTCCGAAAACAAACGCATGGTAATAAATTTAAAATTCGATAATATCATGTAGTTGGCTCCCTGGAGCCTAAGTGGCTCCGCCCTTGCTTCGAAGGTTGAATACTCAAGAGTACGAAAATGCTAAAACCTTCTAAATTGTATACGTAATTATCCTCCTAATACTTTGCGGAAATTGTAATAGTTAGCAGGACAACAAAAAGGGTAAAGCAAAGTTCAAAAATCCGCTCTTACATTTGCATCTCATAAAATACATAATGCATGCATCATATAGGCAAGAGCTATAATTCCTCCTATTTCAGCCGTACGTGCCAAAATCATTTTCACTTGCTCGGATTCTGCAAATAACCCTAGCTTTCATCAAAATTACAAACAGCCATCATCTCCTTCTACTTTCAGCATGTTTGGCATGTGCATTATTAAATAAATATGCATGGGCGCCCTGCGGGGTCCGCACTACCAGTTAATTTAAAGGAAAAAATTAACCTTTTTTTTTGTAAATAATAATAATAATAATAATAATAACGTCTTTTCTACTGGGACAAGTTTATTGCAATTCAGAGCCAAATAAACCTCAAACAACGATTCGAGACCGTCCAATATAATAGGATGAAATTAACTTTTTCTTTAATTCCTTTCTTTATTATTGCTATCACAATCAGGAATGCATTCAGGATTTGGAATAAGGTGCGAGATCTCTAAGGAGATAAATAGTGTAACATATCACTTAGTCTATAAGCAATTGGCCTCATATTCAATCCAAAAATTTGAATTAATAGGTTGTGGTATCCAATCACTTATAAATTTATAAATTTCCTTTTAATTTTTGTGTGTGTAATAACATGTCTCAACAAATAGTTAAAGACGATTTTTTTTTAATTTAGGAAGACAAATATAGGAAATTTTTTTAAAATTTAATGAATTGTATCTAGATTTTCTTTAGGTGAAAATTTCAGTACGAGCAAATGCCCTTTTAGCCCTCCTCGGTTTTATCCCTGGTTATAATATTATTTGTTAAGCTATTGGTATAGGTATGTGTGTGGCAGTGGAGTAGCGAGTAGCGCGTGAAAGCTAAAAAGAAGTAGAAAAGGCTCCTGGAATTGAGGGCCAACTGAGCGGCGGCGCAGCCCCCTACCCGGGCCCGCGCGCCGGAGGTTGGGTTTGGACGACCGGCGGTATTGGCTGCGGTGCGCCGCTCACGGGTGTTGGAGACATCAAATCCAATCAAATCATTACTTTCTCTGTCGAATCCTTTTATAATACTACATTATTATTAATATAATCCAAGGAGTAATTTATATCCAATTCGATTATAGATGAGATCCACGACCCAGTAAAAGAATTGTTAGAGTTTACATAAATTCCATCAACTCGGGATCTCATGCTCCGAGTTGGCGATTTATGCCATTTCATTAGGTGTCATTCATCAATGATGGTGTACAATCAATTTATTAAGGGTTAATTATCTAAAGTGGCATGACATTTGTACTTTTTCTTAAATATAGTACGACCTTTAAAAAATTACACAGAAAGGCACAACATTCAAGTTTAGTTGCTTGTAACACGTTAAAAAAGAAGATCATACCCGATGGTCGTCTCTTTTTGTGTTATTTTTTAAAGATCGTGCTATATTTAGATAAAAAATGCAAAATTCATTCATTTTTATATTACTCTCTAAAGATCGCGCTATATTTAGAAAAAAAATACAAAGATCGTACATTTCTGTATTTTTTTAAAATCGTGTTATATTTAGAAAAAAAAAAATACAAATATCGTGTTTTTTAAGTAATTAATTAATTAATTAAAAAAAAAAGAAAACACATTAAGGTTTTGTGGTTTTCTGTGCACTCAAGTAAAGACTGTCCTTGGAATATTTCCAGAAGAGAGAGGTAAAAGTACGCACTGAATAAAGCGCTGCTGGGGATTGATGACGATAGAAAGCAGTGATCGTGATTCGTGACCCATATGTCAAGCGTTTGCACAATTCTTTCAACATAAGCAAGAGCTATATGGCAATAGTGTCAGTTAAGTCGATCTAAGGAACAATCGATGTACAGTTTGAGGAGGAAGAAATCGACTCTTATCGAGTTTTAACAGATTTTTATTAGGGCTAGTTTAGGACTCAGGTGCCATGAACTTGTACAGAGCGAACCGGCAGTCTGCGGTCGGATTGATATTGATGTGCACAGCCTCCCCCAAGCGTTTGAAATTGAAGATGCTGAAAATTAGATCTCATATGGCCCGACATCATGATCAAGATCCTCTCCACCAGCCCAATAAAACGCCAACAAGCCCAACGGAACCCTAAAAACCTCTACTTAAAAAGGACTTCTTTTGATAACGGGGACAGTGTCACAATGGCCTTACTCAAGAAAAAGGCATGATATGTTCCAACCTGGCCAAACCATAACTCGTAAGAGGACATCTCGATATATCAATCGCTCGACTAATACATAAGCGAGCAACCAAAAAAGAGATCATGTAATGAACAGCGTACTAGATCATCAAAATTTGACAATCTAGCCCGCAGCAACTGCAAGAGTATCGAGTGACAACATGACACTAGCTACATAACGGACCCACGATTTTAAATGGATCATTGACGATATCTTAAATGCTGAGGGCCAATATAATGTAGCACATGAATGCATGTACAGGTCTTAAAACTAGGAGCATCAGAGCCACAGGCCCACAGCTGGGGTCTTCTTCTTCCCCACCCACCACGCCCTGTCGATGCCACATAAATTCTCCCTCTCATAGATATGTGGCCCTAGATCAATTAAAGGCTCACTTTATATCATTCCTCCCATTAAAGATCCTCCAATTGATTACGAGTATCTGCCTGTACAAAATCCTGTCCTCAATTTCGAATCAATAAGTTTGGTATTCAATTCTCATCTGAAAAAATAGTTACCAACCTTGCTTAAATAATTGAAATAAAGAAAAATAAATCAGATATATATATATATATATATATATACACGAGGATTCTCACTGGCCACTGAAACATGTCAGTCTTTTGTGGAACTAATTTCTCACTTTTAAGTATTCTATACATTCAAATAGATGAATAATATTCACTCAATAGTTACTCGTATAAATCGCGGGCAAAGAAAAGAATATGGTGGGGGTGAGGTGACACCGTCATGATGAATTCCCATCCATCCATTGGTTCCCAGTTTCAGGTTTGCTGGCCACCCGTACGCATAAAATGCCCGAATTAATCCCCAGTAGAAAATACGCAAAGACCGATGAATTGTTTTCTCGGGATAATATAGTAACAGCGTTCATAAAATTTTACATATGATCGTTATATATTATAGTCATTCCATCCGAGCCGTTAGACTAGTCGAAGTGTTCCGATATATATAACACAACCAGCTTGACTCGTTAAAGCGTGCCCAAATCTTGTGATTTTTTGCTATAGATAAGAAAGTGCACGACCGGCGAAAGATATTCTGATGGAAGCTTCTGTGAAATATATGAAGAAGAAAAGGATGAACGGATGCATTGTATACATGGAAAGGAAGGATTGGAAGGAAGGGAACAGGTGTCCTTGTCTCTCACTTGATTAGGGCGTGAAAGCTCCATCATGCCCGCACATGCCCATGGGGGAGAAGATGGGCCCCACCTACCACTCTCTGTCTTTGATACCCTGGAGGGACACGTGTCAGTAGCCTCCAGGGGGATGGATTTCAGTGATCAAACCTCCGTTTACAGCACTTCCTATCTCGGTATTTCTCTCGAACCTAAATGAGAGAAAATAACCATGTCACATGAAGGAATCACCGAACGACCCTATAGCATTATGGGGTACTTGACTATTTCGATGATAGTATACGAGAAATGGTCCGATCTTGCTAGCATGTTGAAGTTCAACAAGAACAATGTTATGTTAACTTAACCTTTCGACACGTATTTGGTGTGCATCACCTAGTATCCGAAAACGCAAAGTGAATCCAGATTAATTCACGGGCTTTGCAAAATTTGAGGTGTATGAGTTGACATGGGACCGGGGGTTCCGAGTGACCGGTCTCACGCGGAAGAGGGAGGAAGGTGGAGGAGGAGGAAGAAGAAGAGGAAAGATTCTGACACAGTGGGAAGGAAAAAGGAAGAAGACCGTGTGGACTCTGCAGACCGACTCATCGCTGTCTTCCTTCGAACAGGTCAGTCACTCTCTCTCTCTCTCTCTCTGCCCCCTCTCTGGGGGAAATGTGGGCTGTTCAGTTCTGACAGTTTCTTCCATGTCTACTGTAATGAACTTAAGCCATGAATCTGAGATTACCCCAGCTGGGCAATTCTCTGGGTCCCTGAATTGGACCGATTGGTGTACTATGTTTATGTCCTCCAATGTCAACCTGATTATTGAACTGCTGCAAGAAATGGCTCGTGTAAAAAATTTGAGCTTTAGAAAGACAGGGGAGTGTGGCTGGTTTGATTTCTGTTGAGAGGTTGAATCTCTACAAGGTTTGAGTTTTCACTTCACTTTGTGATTCACTAAGCTTTTGTGGAATACAGGTTTGGTTAGGCTGAATTTTTCGCCTTGTTTCTTCATCGTTTTGGCTTTTTGGAGCTTTTGCTGGAATTTTTTGGATAATCCCAAGAATCTGGTGATGTATGGAGTTTTGATTTGAAAATTGTCATCCCTGAGCTATAGCATGAGTTTATCTTTTTAGCTTTGTTTTTCGCAGGCGATCGTTGTGAACCTATTCAAGTCCAAGAACTGATCTCCTGCCAACTTATTGAACTGGAAAGGTTCTTGTCAGCTTGTCGAGGATATCTCGATTTTGTCGTCAAAATTGAGCTGATGCAGAATATGTGATTGCAGAATGAAATATTGGGAAGATGGTGTATTTAAATTGGGATGAATACTCTGCAGTATATATTCTTAGCAGATTCATTGGGAATGAGTTGACAGGAATTGTCAATTTCGTTCGCTGTTGCAAGTTATTGGGGTTGGCCCTTCAGAATGGAGATAGTCGGCAGCGATAACACTGGATGCTCTTCGACCCAAACCCGAAACTGTTACACAGTCGCTGGCCTCTCGGGGACAATTCTCGAGTCAACCCAAATCTCTAACCTGAAAGATCGGTATGTTCTCGAGGAGCAATTGGGTTGGGGACAGTTTGGGATCATCAGGGCATGCTTGGACAAATTCACCGGGGAGGTCCTTGCGTGCAAATCCATTGCTAAAGATAGACTAGTTACACCAGAAGATGTGCAAAGCGTGAAGCTTGAGATTGAAATCATGACCAAGTTGTCGGGCCATCCGAACATTGTGAATCTCAGGGTAGTCTATGAAGAAGAAGATTACGTGCACTTGTTGATGGAGCTGTGCATGGGAGGAGAACTCTTTCACAGGCTTGAGAAACACGGGAGGTTTTCCGAGATGGAGGCTCGGTTCCTCTTTAGGCATCTGATGGAAGTCGTCAAGTATTGTCACGATAATGGAGTGATCCACAGGGATCTGAAGCCCGAGAACATATTACTGGTTTCAACGTCCCGGAAATCACCAATTAAGCTGGCGGACTTTGGTCTTGCGACATATATAAAACCTGGTTAGGCTTTTCATACTCTGTCTTTGATTACTGATAATAAATGGACCTTGCGGGTAAATTGAAAGCCTAGGCGATACTTTTCAGGCATTGTTTGCAGAACCAAACCTGACTTTGAACTGGCCAAGCTATGGGGTTAAAGTCAACAACTATAGCAATATAATTAAATAATGAATTATTTAAAAATATAAATTTACTAAATTTGATGTAAAAGGAGCCTCTCACTTAAACTTGGCTGGCTCTTGCTCTGAAGTGGCCCGTTCTTATGGTTCAATCATATATCTATATGGATTTTCTTGGATACAGATCGAAGAATGGTTCAGTTCTTGGTCCAGCTGGTCTAAACTGGTTCTGAATCTATGGTCTTAGGTTTGACTCCCTTGTGCCATCAGTTAAAACAGTTTGGCCACTGATATGGGCTTCAGGGAGACTCCCTAACCAGCTTGTCCATCGACACGAGGAAATATTTTTCCATGGATCCCACACTAGCTCTGATAAATGAAGTTGGTGCTTGTTGGCTATGTAATCAGACAGCTAACTTATATGACAGGGCAATATTTGCATGGGACTGTTGGGAGCCCTTTTTACATAGCCCCGGAGGTTCTTGTAGGAGGGTACAATCAGGCAGCCGATGTGTGGAGTGCAGGAGTGATTCTCTACATTCTACTCAGTGGATTGGCACCCTTTTGGGGGAGGACAAAGTCGAAAATATTTGAAGCTGTTAGGGCTGCAAATCTTCGGTTTCCTTCTAGTCACTGGGACAGCGTCTCTTCATCTGCTAAGGAGTTGATTGCTGGAATGCTCCAACTGGATCCTTCAAAGAGGCTCACAGCTGCAGAGGTTTTGGGTGAGGCATTTCATATTCGTTGCTTCCTTAGTTAAGTTGGCATCCATATATCGCGGTCACAGATTTGTAATATCAGCACACAAATAAATATTGTACCATAACATTCAAGAATGCCCAAATCTTTGTCTACACTTAATCTGTATAGTGTTGCTCGACAGCTTTGGGTCGTGACCCTCGTGGGAAATATGTCCTCACAAAATGTGAAATGGAGCCTGTTGGAAGTTTAACCCAACTGAAGCCAACAATAGATGGGAGAGAATCCACGGACATGCTATAGGGGAAAAAAATAACATTTTAAAAATGCATAAATTTGCTGATTGAGGGAGGCTAGAAATTCTGGTTATACCTTTCTGTGTTTATCACTTATAACGGTTATCACCACTTTGCAGGTCACCCGTGGATGGAGGGCTTTGGGCAAGTCTCTGAAGAATCTCAAATTCAAGGAAATATAGATTATGGAATGCTAGAAGTGGGTGTAGGTTCTCTCTCTGGCCCTTGCATTGCCACGTCCCGGGATTATAGCTTCAGTCATGAGTCACATTCTAATGATGAGAACGCTCTCGAGCGAACACCCACATTCTCTTGCAGAACATCCTTCTCTACTTTCCTAATGGGGGATGAAAGGGAAACTCCCTCCTCTGCATTCAGCAGGTTCTCATTCAGCTGTGAGTCAAGTGCTGGGTGTTTCTCCTCCCCTATTCCGGCAATGCCGAGTTTTACTTTCTTCCGCCCGACCTCTGCTGTTGAAGAATCAAGTGGTGAACTCTCACATTCTGATACAGATGAGGAAGGTAGGAATCATTGTCACTCTCATATCTCCTTAACTATGCACTTTTAATTAGTGAGAACAAATAAACAAAGAATACGTAGTTTGCTAAGGGGAGAAATGTATCTTTGTTTTTTCCAAATACTTCCCCTCCAGATTTTTGAATGTTTGTAGTCCGGTAACCTTGTGCCATCTTTGTTTTCCTTCCCAAGAAAAACGAAAAGAGTACCAATTATTTGAAGGTTCCATGACAGGATATGGTTTGTATTTGGACTAAAGCACAAGACTTAGCATTTCTCGTGTGAAAACTGTGAATGCAAATGAAGAGACAGGATAACTTATCATTGACCTTGTGGTCCGGTAACCTTGTGCCATCTTCTTTAGTGCTTCCATTGATTTTTTGCTCAATGCTGCAGAGTCAAGGTTGGCAAAGCTGTTTCAGTTGGCTGCTGCTTCCACCCGTGTAAAGCGCGAGATAGAGCAGCTAGATCTGAGGACAGACATACAGGCAGGAGGAGGTACTGTTAAGACTCGGATTTTGAGGATCCACAGCCGTAGGAACCGTACCATCGGGTTCGGCGAACACGATCAGATCGATCTGAAGGTGGCAGAGTCGGTTATTCGATGGGCATCATGCGCGCACATGCCAACTGCTCCGTCCTTGAGACTATCACTTGTCTGCTAAGAGAGTGGAACTTCACGGAACTAATGGACCCCGAGGCAGAAGTCCCAAATGCTAATATTGACAGGACTAATACCCAAACACAGTTTGTGGTACATAGAGAGAGTGATGTGTTCAGTATTATTTTCGATTTATTAAGGTTTGTGGTTTTTTGGGATGATCGTGAGATACTGTTGTGGATAGGGAAAGAACTGGGTTGATATCTAACAAAAGAAATGCGGAAATGCAAGTGAGATGGTATCCTTACATCTACATGAGTTAGTGCAGGACGGACAATACATTGATTAGGCATTCTGATACAAGGAATTTTCGTCGATATCACTTATTACGGGATCACGGACGAAATGACGAACTCGTAGAGCTGTGTGACAGACAGGAGTGCATCTATTTGAGGGTTAATGCGTTAACTCAGCATCTCTGTTTGCAGATTGGGTTGAATATTAAAAAGTATAACAAATTAAAATGGGCAAATTAAATTTAAAATGAAGGATAAAATTAATTGCGTTTGCCGGGAGTCGAACCCGGGTCTATTGCTTGGAAGGCAATTATCCTAACCGTTGGACTACAAACGCTTGGTGGTCAACACGTTCCTCACTAGTTTTATTTAAACAAAATTCTTTTCTTTTAACAATGATATTGAGCCGCTCAACCCGAGTCTATCTATTGGGACTTCGATTAATAATCCTTACAAAAAGCCGAGTCTTCGCATTCCATTCGATACATTCCCGCTCAGTATACCGTTTATAGAATATAAAATAGAGAATTGATCAAATATCGGAGACCGTAGCTCGGCGAAGAATAATTGATAATTCATGCTACTGGGGGAGCGGGGATAAGAAGTTGGTACAGTTTATAAAGGTCAAAACATCTTGCAAAATTCAAGGGGCTAGGATGATTGATACTCATAATGAGGGACGGCATCATTACATTGTTGAAGCTCGGAGCCTCAGATTTCAAAAAAGAGAAAAAGGAAAAAAGGAAAATTGTAGACTCGGATGTTCGCAGCTATCTTCACTAACTTGGGGCGTACTCTTGAATTGCTGCCGCTAACTTATCCCGGTCCTCAGCTGATTTCGTCCTAATTAAGAACGTCCGTGCCACAACCTGCTCGTTGGTATCATCCTGCACACATACAAGGCGGAAGAAAAACCACTCACTTTTCTAGCACCAGAAACCCGAGTCAACCTCAATCTTCGAACATAAGAAAGCACAATATGGTGCTGGAAAGGAATTCTCCTGCAAAACACAACAATTTTGCAAGGCAGTTCCTTTCCATTCTGGTCGCATTCCTTCATACTGAATCCGATTTACAGTCTTTTCAATGATGCCAGGAAAATCAAGCAAAAGTGGAAAAGGAGAACATCCAAAATTTCCTAACAAGTAGCAACAAGAAACATAGTAAAATTTCTTGTACTTAACCCCTAATAAGGCTTTGAGAGCATGCACACATTAACCTACCAAAGAGCTTTCAATTGAACCATTGTAAAAGAAAATAAGGAGAACATTTGTTGAATAAACGTAGATAGGCATATTACCGCAGTGTGGAATATGGCGACAATAGAATTTTTCTGCAAGATCGTCTTGATGCCCTGGTACAGCAAAGCATTGAGCAACACCTTTCCAACCTGTATCGAGCATTATCCAAAATATAGGCATATTAAACTTCCAAACGCTTTGGTGAGTGAACTCACGTGGAGAAAACATTGATGTTTTGTTCCCTTTGCGTGAGAGTAAGAGAATAAAGGAGAAGACCAAGAAGTAACCGGTTGAAACTTAAAAGGAGATAGTGGTGCTCTTTCTTTCCTCTTTTTTTTTTTTTTTTTGGGAACCCAAAGGGAAACTTACATCATTCCGGACGAGAATCGTTGGTTTAGATTCCTTAGAGCCCTTGATGGCACCTTCTTTCAATTTGATAGAGAGCTGGCCAGTCCCCTTATCCTTCCATGGATCCTTATCGGCGGGATCACTGGACTGAATGCATTATAAGAGATGAAAAACAAAACCAAAGATTACGACTTTCTTCAACAAATACTGTTGTATAAAGGGTCTTTTCTAGAAAGAACTGCTCTATGCTGTAACTGATGCTGACTGACAAATTTATGGATCAAATTTTAATATGCACATAATATGCTGAATAACATAATCACCAAAGGTCCGCTAAAAACAAGCTAATCTTTAACGACGTCAAAAAGGTGTTATTCGAGCAGCCAGGACATGGCTGAGTCCATTAACATGAATCAGTAAGTGGGTATCCCAAGGCAATTGTAATAACTCCTGGCAATATGTACCTTCACAAAAATTTTACACTTGACTTCATGGACAACAGTAGTTCCCTTTTCTTCTGATTTCTTCACGGACGGGCTGCTAGGCTGTTCCGCTTCTTCTGTTAAAAAAAAAAAAAAAAAGGAACACCTTTCACTAACCCCCAAAAATTTCACTTCTCTTTGCAATATCCTTATTGTATTAACATTTCATTACCGCCACTAGATTTATACAAACTTCTAATAGAGACAAAAGTTCGTCCGCTGAAACTGGCACACTCCTAAACAGGTTTTGTTTACAATGCAGATAAAAGGAGAAAAATCAAAAGCATATTTTAGAGAATAACAGCAAGAGCGCAGGATTGCCAAAGCATCGGAAAGTGGGATCTGATTTTACCATCTCCATCCTCAGAAGCATCTGGGTTTGCAGGGGCTGAAGTCTGAATTCCTGAACCTAAAATGAAAATGCCAAAAATAAGGATTTTAGGATTCTTTGTGAGACAAAAGTGAGTACCGCTGCAGTTCAATCCCAAACACAGCACATTATTTGTCACTTTATTGCTAGTTCAACAGCATCTATTCCGATGAACATCCAGAACAGACACTACATGGATAGAAGATGGATCATGTTTCAGTTGTAAGGATAGGGAAAATGGCACAGCAAAAGGATTGCGTTAAAGTTGCAATCTACACTTATTGCTTCATATTATTGAAGCTGACAAAACTTAGAGGAAGTAATAGCTGCCTATAAATTTATACTCCAATTTCACACATGCACCTCCTACAACTACATTTGCCTATCATATTCTTCTAGTTAAAAAAAAATTCTTGACAGTTCATTTTTCCCATTAACTATCTCTAACTTTGAAATTCTCACCTGCTGAGACATGCTAAAACTCAAAATGTTCAAAGGAAAATACATGCAAAACCCAAATCACCTATGAAACATGGCAAAATTACATCAGACCTACCAGAAAAGACGGGGGTCTGGCTTCCGGAGAACATCCCTGAACTCCACGGACTGGAAAAGTTTATACTTGTGGAAATACTGAATGTAGGAATGACAGGTTTCTCCTGAGAAGATTTTGCATCACTGCTTTTGCTCTCCTTCTTTTCAGGGTTAAAGGATCCCACCGTGGGTTGACTATTGTTGGATACTCCAGAGTTCAATAAAGCTCCAAAGCTCGGAGTTGTACCAGATGGAGTAGAATTCACCTTATTCTGAGATAAAGTTGAAGCATTATCCTTACTTTCAGGCACCGATTTTTTACTGTTGTTCCAAGTTCCAAAGGTCCACGTTGCTGAAAATCCTGAACTAGTACCAGGTGGAACAGAACTCAGCGTATTCTGAGAAGAATTTGAAACAGCATCCTTATTATTTTCCAACACCAACTTCTTTTCACCAATATGAGGTCCGGCAGCGGACAAAATCTCCCCTTTTGAGGTGTTTGCTTTGAGCCAATTGACAACATCACTGAATTTCTCCTACAAGAGCACAAGAGGTTCTACATGAGAAATGCAAAGAACAGAGTTATGAAAGCCCTAAAAGCTGTCATAATGACAACCAGCCTTTCCATCAGAAACAATCTCTCAACCAACACATCAGATGCCATGGAAGAAGTAAAAGCTGCTGACTGAACTGGTTGTGAAATCAAGAAGCATGAGCCAGCAATGTAATATCATACAGTCGATATGTAATGGCTGTGATAGTAAGGAAAACAGGGATATAAATTCAAATGAAAAAGGAAGATCCATCCAGTAATTGATGAACCAGGTAGATCCTCTGACATCAATATGTACCTCTACAACAGATTAGGTCCAAGCATTTCTGCAGTTATTCAGTATACACATGTTCACTATATAAACCAAAGATCAACCATAGAAACTATTCTAAGCTGCTGTATTTTCATTTTTTTTCCTGGAATTATCCTCACACATATCATATGAAATTAGATGCGAACAGTGGTAAGGAGATGTCATTGAGGAAGACTACAGCAGTCTAAGAAACAAAGAATAATAAAAACTGTACCAATATGCTTGAAGCATGGCTAAGATAGTCCCGAACACCATCTTCCCAAAGTTCATCAGGGTGATTCTTCAACTGTGTCTGCACCCAACTGAGGAAAACGACATACATGACCAACAAGATATACAGATAAGATAATTGCAAATATAATTGCTTTACGAATTAAAACACTAGCCCTATTCAATGCATTGGAGAGAAAACATCCCTCGTCATATCCCTAAGTAGTGTAATAGGCAAGACAAAGGGGTACCTGGCAAACTGGGTGTTGAGAGCTCTAACATGCTGTCTAGATGACTCAGCTCGCTGGGCATCCAACTTCGGTGCTACTGGCAATGTATGCTGAGATGGTTCTGCTCTCTGAATGTCAAAAGTGGACCCCGCAACTATTCGCTTATTCCATAACTGCACCGCATTACGGGAAAATAACTCCAATAAGCATCCAATCCAGTGATTATATTTCCCACTGGGTTTTAGCTCTTTCAAATCGCAATCACCATAACTGATTTACCAAGACTTGATAACATGAGGTGAAGCAACAGCGATTCCCCATCTCATATAACAAAGTGATACGCTGAAATTCAACAAATTTCACTACTATAGGCTCTACCCTCAAAGATACGAACTTCGGGATTCCACCCCAGCAGCTGGGACTGGATGGATATGTGAGCAAAACCATAAAGCCAAAAGTCCGATAATCAAGAAATCGACTTAACCAAGACTTCGATGCAGAAGAACTAAAAGTTCCAACTTTATAAATATATATGCAGGGTAAAACATTCAAATTGCCCATAAGAGCAGCATAAGTGAGAACCCTCGAGGCCTCCACAACCGAAAATAGGATGTCAGCACAGAATAACGGAAAGAGGGTTATTAAAAGGTGAAGCTTTTTCTGGTCGACAACGGATTGAACACCAATAAGAGGTCCCAACAAGAAGCAATCCAATCACCCCGAAGCAGCGAAATGGAGAACTTTCACAGACAGTTGAAGAGACTAGGGTTTGGGTTTAAGGATCAATTGAGCAACTTACCGCCGAGTCATTGGAGTCGGGACTGGGGTCCGACCCGGCAAGACGCTTCCTGCTCATGGTGTAACGGAATCCTTGCTTTTGATTTTGCTTGGGGTCGGGGATAGAAGAAGATTTGAATTGGAAAGGGATGAAAAAGGTGATGCTCACTGATTAATTGAGTAGGGTTCGTCCGCTCTCTCTCGAGCTCTCAAAAATGGCGTCCAGGCTCAGAGCCCCTCCTTTCACTCAGATACCATACAGCACTTTCAAAATTAAGGAAAAAAATAAAAGAAAAAAAATCAATAATTATATATATATAAATATATATATTTGGTTCTATAATAAAAGTAAGTACAAGGACTAGGAGATTTACACATAATTATGACCATTCTATATTTTTAAGATGTTATTGTTATTGTTATTACCCTTTTTTTTATTAGTATTATTACAAATATTATTACTTCTTACTTGTTGTTTGAAGGCTATAATATTAGTTCGAAAGTACCGAGACAATAAACAAGTCTTGGTATCATGATTTGGAGTGGTTTCAACTGTGAAGATAATGATTCGAGACGGATTATTAGCAATAAAATTCACTCAATAAAATTACTAAATATTAGTTTGGAAGTAAAGTTGAAGGCGGTTGCTGCCATTAGATCGGGTGGCGGAGTAAGATTAACTAAATCTGAGCCGGTAATTTAGTACATTATTGTTTCACCACCGGAATCAAATTCTCTTCCTCCCTTCTTTCCTCTTCTGCTCCTCCTCTTCTTCTACTGCACCGACTATATCCATTACCTCAACTCAACTTTTACATTCTAATAGCAAAATGCAGATTGAGGAAGATTTTAATGAAGAAATAGAGGATGAAGTCGGAAGCAGGGAGGTAGGGCGCAGGTAGTTGTCCTCGCGACCGTCAATCCGATAGGCGGACAACCTTTCAATCACTTCCATATTGAATAAGTCGAGATGCACGTAAACTAACCCTGGCAATATCTAATGGTTCAAAAGAACAAGGAAAAAAAGGAGGGGGGGAGGGGAGGAATTTTAGACGTTGTAAACTAGGACTGGAAAAAATGAAAAAGGTGGGGTTAATTTATTAATGTGCAAAATTGGGCAGCCGCCAGGGCAAGGAAGAAGCGCAGCGGCAGCGCCACCTTGGCCACGTGCTGAGGTCGGCGTCGACTCGACCGGCAACGCCTTCTTCATTGGGCCCCACATCCACCAGTGGTCGGTCGTGAAAATGAGGGCAATGAACAGTATCCTGTTCGGTTTGGCAGGCCTGGTCTTGGGCTTGGGCTTGAGTTTGGGCTTTGAATGCTCCAATCTAATCTGCAAAATAATGATAAATACTGGAATTGACATTCCACCTTTACTCTTTTTTTTTTTCCTTTTTTTTTTAATATTAGTGGTAGGAGGATACATCGATGTCGGCATAACCCTCAAATACACATAGCAAGTGAGGATTCGTGTCCAAATAAAAACCAAAATGGCTGTTGCGATAAAAATATATTGATGCAAGTACACATTATCGAACTAATAATATAGAGCGAATAAAAGTATCGTCTCGAAGAGACTGATCTAGATCTCATATTTTTGATAGGCGATAATTGAGCATTTCGTATAGAAGTTATTATGTCACCAATAGTGTCCCTGCCGTATCAAAATCGTCACAATTAGCTTTTATCTAGACGATCAATTTTTGACAAGTGGATTAAACTAAATCTCACAATTAAAGTTAAGCGACAAAGTAAATACAAGTAAAATCGATGGAGAAACGTAATCTTTCTACATCGATTCTTCTCTCTCTATTCTATCAAATTTTCAAATTACTAACCTAGGTTCTATAATCTTTCTACTCCTCTTCCGAGCGCTGCATAAACGTATCCATGTATCGAATTAACTACTCTATTACTAGGCAATTAATAAGCGGGAACCCATTAATCATCAACCCTAATTGACTATTTAAGGCGTTCGGGTATATTCATATCCCTCACATAAATTAGTCGATTTTCCAACTCATACTAATCTTAGGCTATCCTATTAACGAGTTAACTAGAATCCTCTTCCGAGCCCATCTAGATTTCTTGATCAATTCAACTGGTGGCCAATAAATTGAAAGCATTAAGTTCGAGATAAGATAAGCAATCCAATTGAATTCAATAAAAATAGTAAGAGAAATAATAATTCTATATAAAAGTACTAGGTTCCATTGAAGTTTTAGAAAACGAGTTTAGTTCATGATTGATGGAGTGACAATCCAAACACTAGAATCGAAATTCTCCTAGCTTGGTAACCCATGCTCGCCTCTGCGTTGGACGTCAAAACCACACCTCTAGCAGCCTCTGCAGACGTTCAGATCTCTGCCTCCTAATCTCCCATAAATCTATCCCAACAAAATAGGAAAGTTTCCCCTTGGAAATCGAACTTGCCCGTCTTCAATTCAAAGAATATATTCATATATACCCTGAATAATATCAAGCAGCTTTTGTTTGATTTTAAAATAAAAAATTTTACTATACTCAACTCAATTCTATTCTTCATTTTGTTCAAATGACAAAGGAAACTGAAACACCTTTCAGACTCAAGCTTTTCATTTCCCATTTTTACTGGAATCCATGCAAACCGGCAAGAGACTCTAACCAAGAGTTGGAGCAAGCCAGTGTACGATAATTATAATGTGCTTGTGTGATATATATTCACATATAATCTCCTTTGTCTTTTATTCCAAAAGATCCATCCGATATTGTTGTTCTTGTAATTTTTTTTTCGTGCATGTCACCATGTACTCATTTTTATGTAACGATAATAAAATCTTCATTAGTTCCGGAAAAGAAAAAGGCATTTTTATTGATTAACAAAAGAATTTGACTTTGCTTTGCTGAGCTGAGACTCCCTTTAGCAAACATTTCTATACAATCGTCTCTGCACTAATCAAATCTTCTCCTTCCCTTCCCCCCACCAGACAGCTTCACAGCATCAAACGGACAAGACAACGGAGAATAGAGAAATTAATAAAAATAATTCATAGAAAAAAAGAAGGAAAAACAGAGAGCCTTGCTTGAGCATGGAATTCTATACTAGGGGCCTTGTTTCTTCTTCCCCAGCTTCACCTTTTCCGGAAATTTCGGTCTCTCCTCCTCTACGCGACGATCTCTCCGGCTTCTGACCTCCATCATTGGATACTGCCGCGCTTCTCCTTGATGGAGGCGGCTTGTTCTCGGGTACCATCTTCAGCACGATTCCCATTCCAATAAGCAGAAGCCCTGTCGCGTGTTGCTCGGTCAGCGGTTTTGTGAATATCACGTAAGACAGCAGCAGGGTCACGGCTTTTCTAGCAGTCGTCACCTACATTAATCGAATAAACAATACAAAGCGAAATTCAGATGATTTTCAGGAGTGAGTTCGTTTGTTTTTGAATCATTAATTTTTAAGAGATTTTTTTACCATTGCAGTGGTTGCAGCTCCGAAGAGGGCGATGAGGGATAAAACTGAGATCTGCCCGATGAAAGTGGCCATTGCCTCAAAAACTAATACCCCGTAAACATATGGATGCTGGCGAGCAAACAATATATAAATTAGAGACGTCATACTGCACTGCTGCTCACAAAGTAGCATCAGTTCAAAAGTTCATCCTCTGTTCTATTTTCCCATTCGATCTACCCAGGAACCACGTTAAGTTTTGTATTTCAATGCACGTATCTCATTCCAAAAGTTTCACGATCACTACATAATGTTCTATTTAGTGATCTGCTAGAAATTCGTATCTTTTAGGCTACTCCACCACCTCAACCTTCTGTTCTAAGGTGAGACATCTCTTTCGCATATGTGGAAATAGGGACTGAATGGAATATTCCATTGAATAAGTCAATTGCCTGGCAGGAAGGATCAGGCACATTTTCTTTCCTTAATAATTTGATTAACTTATAAATTTTTGACTCATACAACGGAAAGAGACTTGTTCTAGTTGCAATTATAATATTATGTTTATTAAAAAGAAGTAAAAGAATGATAAGGAGATGAACATACAAGAAATTTTCACATAAACAGAGAAACCGAGGAGTTTTGTCTACCTGAGAACAAGAACTCCAGGCCTTGAACAGCTCTCCTGTCAGTAACATCGGAGGAATCAGAAAAGGCAAACCTACTAAGGTGGAGCAGAACAGCATCTCCATCTGCAGATTAAAAATATTATCAGTCATCGCTGTGTAGGAAAAGAGATAACAGAACTTTTATATGAAATGGAACGAAGATTGCCTGTGTGGTCTCGGTATTCACGGTAAAGATAGCTTCTTGCAGATTCCCGAGAAATGAGTCGAAGACCAAAGCAGCAGTAATCATAAGAACACCAATCAAGCTGAAGTTTGGAGAGGACTGAGCATCTGCCAAGGTGAAGAGGATCAGACCAGCCACTAGGAGCAGGGCAGAGATGTATTCTTGAGCTGGGTACTTCCTTCTCAGCCCAGGGATGAAAGCCCCCATCACCATGACTGGCAAAACCTGAAATTTCCAAAAAGAACATAGCATAATTCTATGTCCCTTCAGATAATGGAAAATAATATGCACGGCATGCTTCTTGGCCTATGTGTTCGCAACATCTAGAAAATTATTAACTTGCTTTCAAATTTTATCTCCAACAAATCATAGTAACAAAAAGTGTTAGGAGATACATATAAGTTACAATTTTCATGAAAATTTCGAGGCCTTTTCACAGAAACACACCCAGGGAAGCCCCCCACGGACTGAACACTCAACAGATTGCTTTATCTGGACTATTTGTGGGCAGAAATTGAGACAAGGAAAAGACACTCCTTACCCAACATCCTAGACAAACATCCAAAGAGTAGGCAGTACCCTAAAAAATTTAGGCAGAGCAACGTGGTGTTACCTTTGTGGATTTAAACATGATTTGAGCAGGGTAATTGAGGAAAGCCAAAGAACCCTTTGTTAATCCACTAGAACCCATAAGAACTGCAGAAAGTTTCACATAGGTTTTCCACGGGTTCACCATTTGCTTCGTGGTGAAACCCTGTAAGTAGATGAGCAACAGGTACACAAATCCTTGTACAAAAGTGAAATACCACCCATAGCTGTAAAGGAAAAGCAGAGAATTAACATAAGATCAGTAAGAGTACACATGAAGCACCCAAATTTATGAACACACATGCAAGAAACGTAAAGCGGCAGTCGGATTCACAGCACGGACTAGAGAGGGGTACCTGAATTGAAGCCGATTATAGACGTACTCCTGAAACCACCAAGAGGAGATTGTAAATAAAGGAGCACAGTAAAAGTGGCAATGACATTGTCAACATGAAAACCCAACATAAGTAAAAAATAGTAAAATCATATGGATAAATAGACAATCAACCGACTACCCCAGTGTTTGTGTGTGATCATTTGAATCTGGACCAAGCAATAAGCTCATCGGGACCATTCTACACGAGGTTTTTGGCCCAGTAAATCAGGAATAGACAAGAATTTTGACTCCAGTTCCCGCTAGGGAGATGGAATTGGTGAACAACTTTTTGTGCATTAAGGGCTGGAACAGCTAAAAATTTCCAAGGATTCGATCCAAAGGCGGTCACAAGTCTAGCGGACCAAACTCTGGAGAAACCAAGCACAATTCCAAGGAAACCCCACCTGCTGAACGGGCCCGGAGGTGTGGGGGCGATACCTGAACTCATCGAATTTGTCGGGTTCGTTCAATCTATCATCAAAATTTTCTAAGGTTGATCCCAAAAAAAAATAAAAATCAGACACCCGACTCCTTATGCTTGGCTTGCCTCCTCAGACTTCGTTTTCCCCATTCAGTGTAATCCTGATTCCACCCCTATGATCCGTTCGTACTGAGTTTTTGAAGATTGTAAGCACAAAACACTATCAATCATGGCAAACAAGAGAAGAAAGGGTCATTCGAGCGGCATGCAGGAGAGGAAAAATCAGTGACCTCACAGACGCCATTGACCAGGTAGCCGAAGAAGAACCCGGAGGAGCAGATGAGGAACTGCTGCCAGCGGGGGCGATCAGACAGCGAAATCCCAAACAAGGTCCTGGGCTGCTCCTCGTTCTTCATGTTATCTCTTCCTCGCCCACCTCGGCCTTCCCTGGTCCCCTCCCCTGTTCTCCGCTCGACAGAAGAACAGAACACTGACAGACACCGACGGAGCAGAGGAACCAAACGAAAAGGGGGGCCTCTCGAGAATCGGGCCTTGCTTGCTCTACACCTGCATGTCGCTTTTACCACTCGGAGATATGAAGGATTTCGCGGCAATGGAATTGCAATAAAAAAATGGGAAAAAGGCCAGATTTTTTCATGAACAAGAAAAGTATCCCATACGGGTCCTTTTAAGAGAGGTTTCTTGTTCTGGGTTTATGGCGTTACGGGCTAATGGCGGAAGGTCTTGGGAGCAGCAGAGAGGAGGAGGAAGAAGAAGAAGAGCGGAGACTAGAGAGGGAAATCACGAGTCGCGCGCTTCTTCCTCTTGTGCTTGATTCTTCGTAAGGTTGCCGAAATATTTTCCAAAATATCATTTTTTTTTCTTATTTAATTTCCTGGAATATCGCCATCATCAACTCTCTCTCTCTCTCTCTCTCTCTCTCTCTCTCGTGTGGGTTACGCGCCGTCTGGTTCACGTTGAGCTGCCGCCATTGGAGGCCCCGCGAGCTCGCCTGCCTCGAAAGGGTGCGTGCTGACCGAGAGAAGAAACGCATCAGAGGACTCACTCGATGTTGTTGCGCCCCTGGCTGCGGCCCCCCCCCCACCCCCATGTGTGCACCCAAAATATATATGTACACCTTGATGTTTTTGTTTTGTTTTTATTTTATTTTTTTTCCTTGGGATAATCCGTATCTGTATCCATGACCCGATGGATATACATCCACACGTTGATGGACGATATTGAAGTTGGACCGATTCGACCATGAAATGAATGGTAATGGCGGAGTGAAATCCTCGTGCACGCTTTACACATGTTGTGCAGATAATGTGACATCATGTTTGTGTATGAATTTTTGTTAAGTAATTAAACATGATTTTTATTTCTTTCCCTCGGGTAAGGTTTTGTCTATGGTACGGGCTCATTCATCATGTGGATGTTATTACTATAAGAAGTTTCAATAGATGTGCTAATTAAGGAATTTCTGACGAGCTAGAATCGACTAATTGGGCGATTCATTTTAATTTATTTCCCCAAATGAAATGTGGCATTATTATATTATTTATGAAGGGCATGGGGAACAACTTGTCATTAATTGGCCACATAAATTATAGCGAATACAAACCACAGGGTTTGATCAATTTGCTAACCATGCTGTCAAAAGAGAGAGTTTTTACCTGTATTGTAAGGGATTAAAATTCATTGAAATTATTCAATAGCTAAAAAGAATTAACGATTAAGTGAAAATTACTCTTAATTCATTAGCAGAAATTATCTCATAACCTCACTGTGAAAAAAATATAGAAAACAGTAAACGTAATGTTTGAATGAAATATGTGGAAGTAATTGCATAATCTTCGAAAAGTTTTGTTATTAAGGTAGTCGATACTGTGCATCAGGGGTGGAGACCCGCGCCGAAATTTGATTTTTTTTTTTTAAATTTTTTGCCTCAAAAAGTATAATTATTTAAGGTTTTTTCGATATAAAATTAATATATTTACCCCTGTCAAAAAATTATTTATGCATTATTTATATCAATTTATACTTCTGTCCTTGCTCGATAAAAATCCTGGGTTCGTGTCTAGTGAGTATTTGTATAAGTCGCACAACGTTCCAGTTGACCATGCAGAAATAATTTAGTTCTTTTTAAGCATTTCGAGGAGGATATTTAATTATCTGCAACGTAGGGACGAAGTCTAAATTTTTTATTGCAAGTCAACTTCATCTGGTCAGACAATTTGTTTCGCCAAAGCCAGCTGATGAAATGCATCTTAATTTGGACTTTAAGAGATTGACTGTATATTAAGCAAAATATTATCTATTTTATGATGAAGAAAAATTAGCCAGTGGCCATGTTATCATCAAGTCTAAAGTCTCATAATAAGAACATACGAATGATCACTTTTATAAGTCACTACGTCAAGATCCTTAAAACTTCCGATGCAATTAAAGCGGTGTCAAATGAGCCAAGAGAAACATAAAAATAATAACCATGTTAGCTGATTATATTATCCTTATTCATTTTGGAAACGCAAATCATATCAGATATTTATTACATGTAATATAACCAAAAAGGGGACACTGAATAGTTGACATCAACATACAATGTGCATGTTTTACCGAACAAAAATTTATCTTCAAATATAAATTCAACTTAAAGTTGGAGGGATATATATGAAAATCACAAAAACTTGTACATGTACTGTGAACATATATTTATATTCAATGAGAAAATTAAGAGCAAAAAGAAGTAGAACCGGCCAGCCGGTGATTATATTTTACTGAACAAAATCATTTTGGCATTTTATGCTCTTCTTGTGCGTACATTTGCCGACTACAGACAAACGATAGTAAGAGACGAGCAAGGCAAAAAAATTCAGTCAATAATATTTTCTTATGATAGAAGTGTAAAAAATGATATTAGTAATATTTGAAAGTATAAAATATTTACATATTAATATCACATGACTTATTTTAAAATTGATATGACACTCTAAATTTAAAATTGTCTTAGGTTAATAAAATATAGACATAGAAAAAAAATGAGAAACTTAATTAGATAACATGATAAGAAAATATAAAATTATTAAAGTTTATATGAAATATCAAATATAGAGATATAATTAATTTTATAAAAATTAAAATATTAATATATGCTTTGTAGATATATTTATACCATATCTATTTGTATTACACACAGAATTGCCACTATATTTATTAGGATATAATTCTACTCAATTCCTTTGCAATAAGTATCTCATATTTTTTTATATGTTACTATTATAGATTGTCCTGATTGCAACATATTTCATTTGGTCCCAATATCTTTTGGACACATGATATCATGCTAGAATGTACTCAAATATTATGAGAATTCTTTATTTTTGTGTAAAAATTACGAGGATTCTTTTATTTAATAATTATAAAAAGCAAAAAGTATATGACCCATGGGGTGCATTATAGCGTTTGAAATATGCACCACATTATAATAATACAATAACTCTATAAGTATGAAATATTATAATTTTTATTTTTATTAAGTACAAATTTAATTGAAAACTCATCGTTGAAAACACCATTAATTTTAAATGATTTTCGAAATTCATTTAAAACATTTCACGACTACGACCAACCCAAGCAAAGATTGCTAATATGCTAGAGTAACCTTGCAATTTACCAATAATTGGTGGCAACTTAAAATAAAAATTTTATATTTAGGCAAATAAATTATTAAAATATAGATATATAAGCCTTAGATGAGATTATAAACTAATACATCAAAAAATCAAAATAAAAAAGTAAAAAATTATTAACTTGACGCGTGTCCACTCAAACAAGAGATGCGTTTTATTTATAGATAGATAGATATATTATAGACAGATAGATTTTTAGATTTTAGATTTTAGATATAGATATTTATAATTTTCTTGCTGTAGTTCCATTACTCGTATCAAATAGTCTTTAAAATAATTATAGTCTATGGCAAATGATGATAAATTAGCCACAATTTGCGTCGTTGCATATGGTAATCTGATTCAATATCGACTATGACTTTAAACTGATTACAAATAAACTGTATTCCATATGAAGTTATAGATTTCCTACCTACTCAGAATCACCTCATTGACCATAAAATTCTGGTGTTTCTAGATGGTTGAGAGGATTTCTTTTTTGGGTCTTAATATCGAGTCGTCTAAACTGGTTAAATGTCTTTATTTATCCTATTCGTAATGGCGTAAAATTGTGACGTTATTTACTATGATGTCTATGATTTATATGCTAAACGTTCATCTATACCATATAATAGCAAAAGTACAAAATGAGAATGCGCATCGAGCGCTTAAATTATATCGATGGAATAATATTTGCTCATCGAATTGTGTCGAGATGGACAGTGACGAACGAAATGTACACATGAAAAGTCAAAATTTGGAATTAGTTCAGATTCCCTTAATTTCGAATTCTACGAAAACTTTGGTGTTGCACACAATTTCCAATGCAAATTGTTATTCAACTTACTTATAATCGATTTATCATTTGTCTTCTTCTTTTTATTTATTTATTATAAGATAGGCCCACAACTTAATACAATGAAGTATAATCGTAATAACCAATAAAATAATACTGATATTAAATTTGGAATCTCTTGATTACTAATCGAACGCGTACGCGTACGCCACAGTGCTACACCTTTTTTAACACTACCGAAAAAAAACTTAGGTATTATCATTACTAGAAACGCATGCCGCTCCTTCGCGGCAGATTAATTTTACGAAGTACAAAATTCTTTAGAATAAAGATCGACGGAAACTCTATCACATTAACAGTTGTGAAATACTCTCTAATTTATATACCGAAAGTACCTCATAAGGATAATTTTTCTTTTTCTAATTAATTGTAACTTTGTTAGTTTTTCTTTTTCATGTTTCTTATTTACAATATAATGACACTAATATTACTCAAAATCTCTTAACAAATATGCAAATTATATTGTACAAAATATTACAGAATCTTTTGACATCTCAAATTTTAACTTATATTCGAGTAACTTAAATTTAATTTGCTAAAGAAAAATCATTTTCACTTTAAAGAGCAATCTTATTTCGTTTAGTTTACTAAATACAAAATCTTACGGTATATTCTTTTCATGATTACTGAAGCAAGAATAAAAATGAATTTGATCACTAAAATTTTATTATTCACCACTATGCATTATTACATTTGAAGGGGAAGAAAATCTATAAAAAAGAAAATTTGACAGGCAATATTACAGATTATAAATTAATATTAATTAATTAATAGTACTAAAGGAAGACTTGGGCTATGCGCGGATTATACCTAATTCCCTTTTGAAAATTATACCAGCTCTAAGTTAATATTTTGAGAAAAAAATATTTTTAAGGTCATTTTAATTCTTCTAAGAATGATATAGCCCCAACCAGTATCATTTATAGTCTGAGTAAATTATATTAATACATGAAAACATAGGTCTTTTTAATGAAAATTATGAAGCCATAAAATTAGCAAGGATATATATATATATATAAAACCGAAATGATAGGGAAGTGGTGACGCTGAAGAGAGAAAACGGAGAGAAGGGAATAGAGGGAGATAATTGTGACAATAGTGGTTAAGAATATATAAATTTATTAATTTGTCATCATCCTCAGTCGGTCGTTGGTATTTAATTATGTTATTTCGATATGGAAAAAATGGCCAGGAGATTAACTAATTTCCATACTTCTCCAATATATAATGTAAATATGGAGATATATAGGAGTCAAGTTGTGAAAAATAAAAAGGATTCAATAAATATCAAAATTAGTGATTTTAATAGTGAAAAAAAAACTGAATAGATTATTAATGGATAAAAGAAAGAATGGTCGAAATTGCGCCGCTTATCAGGCAAAGGAGAGTTTTCTTTTTTAACAAAGACGCCCATGGGCTTAATTTTTAAAAAAATTGAAATCTTAATAACTAATAAAATCATAAATAGTCCCATCACGAATATCGAATCTGTAATTTCTTGATTGATGAGTGATTGCATGTGCCATTATATGATACCCTCTTTTTCATAAAGAGTGACATTTTATTTTTTCTATAATCTTTTTTCGGTTACAAGAGAAGTCCATGAGTAAAATATAATGAAATATAAATATTAAATATGTAATAAAAGTAAAGACACGGATAGTCTCACCTAAATATCATACTCCAAACCTCTTAGTTACTAGACGAGAGCCGTGCGTCACTACTCTACTTCTTCTTCGATGAAATTCCCTCTTTAACTGTAAGTATATAGAGCACTCTGGATTAAGAAAATTCATAATTCAAATTTTTTGGGTATAAAATTCCAGGTTTTCGGGTTTTTAAACCTAGTCTAATTCCTTCTTAGACTGCTCCAATCAACTTCTCTATGCTAGATCTAGCGCATTAACATGAATTACTTCTTAAGAGATCCCGAACCCGGGACTTCTTCTTTATTTATTTATTTATTTATTTTAAGTTGGATACGGAACAAACGCGCAAAGTTAAGCTGAACCCGAGACCTTAAATGACGAGACAAGGGACATTATCTTCTTTTCGTCATTTTGGAGTTCATAAACTGAAATTGGAAAAAAAAATTAATAACAATAATAGGAGAGGCTAATTGAATTCCTGAAGCATTTTTCTGTCAGATTCGAGCGAGATTGACTCATTTATTGAAGAAAAGGATCAGTTTCAAGTTCAACCCGAGCCAGAATGAGAGCTAAATACGAGATATAACTAACACACGCTATTAGATATTCGCCCAACATTACTTAATAAACTAAGGACAAGGTGAGATCACTCTTTCCTGTTGCATAGTTACCGCTCTTAGCGAGGTCACCCCGTGGCACCGTACTAATCAAAGTGATGTGGAAATATCTTCAGGTTGCTCTTTGAGGTCCGACTACTATTGGAGACCTTAGGAAGCCTCTTATGTCGGTCAATAATGTAGATGGTGATGCATGTAAGGAGTATATGAAAATCGATTGGGTTGTGGTGATGGACATGAAGGCCTTAATAGGCCATTATTAATCGATATGGGGCTTTTACAACGTTATATGCTATTACATGGACCAAAATTCACCAATGCATTAATTCTTTATTTGGATGGAGGAAAATGGAGGGAAAGGAAAGTGAGGGGAGGATGACTTTGTATAGAGTGTTTCAAATTTAGCATACAAGTGTCCCTCTCATCCCTTTCGGTACATTCTAAAACAGAGGGTAAATGTAATAAATCTTCACCATTTTTAACATTTTCATTTTAGCCGTGGTGAAGATCATAGCTTTATCGATGCCTTCATTAATATTGGTCTGAAACCCTTGAAGGGGCTTTTTCCTTTTCGAAGTCGAAGAGCCGAACTACAAGGAGGCATATAAGGAGGGGGTCCTTAATGCTTGTCTCCAGCTTCCCGCCCTTCTTCACTATGAACACAGTATTCATTCCCCAGCTTAAATGTCGTTCGAAATGACAGTGTCAAAACCTTACTCCTGAAAAAATAGCTTCTAGTTAGAAGAAATGGAAAGAAGACATACGAATATGAAACCTCTGTTCATGTTACAAGTGATCGACGTACCAAAATTGTTAGCGCGAAATGTGATTGCTATCCATCCATTCTTGGGGACCGAGAAAGTGTTTACCTCAGGCGGATCTACCAGATTATAGTCTTTCGGGTCCGTTTCATTGTTGAAATTCCTGTACCCTGATCCGACCACATAGAAAGAGTAACCGTGCAGATGCATCGGATGATCCGCTGAAGCATCCAAAACATTGATCCCCTGGAAAAAAGGCCTCCACTTCTTCATTGTAGTTCAAAACCTTAACCTTGGTTGCATGGAATGCACCTGTGGTATCCTTCGGAGGGTCATCCGCCGTGAAGTTGTAGAAGGCCAATGGCCAATCCAGAAAATTATCAGTATAATACCCACTAAGGTTCTTGCAATGAAGCAGCGCAGGTGGATTAGATAAATCGGGAATTCAATCAAAGACATATATAATGAAGTAAGGATTGTATTAGACGGAAACCTGTAATAGGCCATGAGGACGTCAGTCGAAGGATTTGGCCAACTCATATTGTTGAGGCTCGGTGCAAGCACAAATTCCGCGGAAGAACCATTGGCATTGTCAAACTGGACCTCATTCCCAGACACTACAATAAACATGGGTGTAGTGTTATTCTTCGGGCATCTATTGGATAGTCTTCATTGGCAAGGCTCTCAGTGCGACTTGTGAAACTAGAGGCAGCAACAAGGTCTTCGTACATTGGCAGGGTGTCCGATAAATATGGAGGCGAAGAATTCGTGTAGTTACCGATGTACTGAAGGATTGCAGTAGCATTTACTTTGTTATATCAAGTATCATCTGGCGTGATGTCGTCGAACTGTCTAGTAGCCATGTAGTAAAGGCCGAGAGACTGGTTGGCTGTGACTAGAATGTCCATCATTTGCCCTGGGCTTATCATCACGAAACTAGTGACAATGGGTTTTATGTATGCCCCGTCCATCCCGACCACCATGAGGTTGTGGTGACTATTGCGAAGAACATCTTGACATTCATGACCGCATGGACTAGGCGGATGAGATACGTATTTCCATAATCAACAGACCAACAATAAGTTGAATCTGCAGTATATGCAAGTGACAACAATCAGGAAAATAGATCCACGGTCCACTCCTTTATAGTACCCGAGAGATTATTGAAAAAGAAACTGGATGGATCCATTAATGATCTTTGGAAAATCACCGTGGCTATTGAAAGAAAACTCTCAAATCTTGTTTTACAATTTTTTCGGTGAGACTAATTTGGCTTAGGGATCGACATGGCATGCACAGTCCAGGAAGTGCTTCTTAAAATGCTACAATTATCGGGAAGGCATCAATCTTAAAGCATTTCTATTAGTGTTTTTTTGATCAAGCATCGTAATTTTGCTAAAACCAAAATTAGTAAAGAAAAATCGAGAGATTTTAGAGATCTGAGAGTTACTGAAATGGAGTTTTATATGGGCGTCAACTCGCTCCGGCTTTTATATGTTATACGTAATGTAATACTGAAAATTGATTGCATACCTCTAGAGCAGTTACAGAAGTCTCCAGGTTGTCCATTAATGGTGTAAGTGTCCGACCAAGAGGGCTTCTGGCCAGTAGCGAGGTCCACGGCCACAACCTCGTTAATGTCATCGTCTTTGTACCACGATGCTGCAATATATATATATATATATATATATATATATATATTTATAAAAGAAAAAAGGGAAAAATATATGTCATTCCACAACTTTTGTTTTTGTGTCGATTTTATCATAATCTATAACACAACATTTAGGGTGTAGTGTTAATTATAGCTTAACGTTAAATTTTCCTTGAAAATTAAACGGAAAGCTAATATGTGGCACATGTGGATGAATAGTGAGCCCAGACTTTTACCACATGCAGAACAACCCATATTTAGACTCGCCCGGTCTCTTTTTACCCACCGACTCCTTCCCCATCAATACTCGAATCTCTTTTCCGCCTCTTCACTACGGAATTACTTATTCTAAAAAATAACTACACTATCAATAGAATGAAAAAAAAATCACATACTAAACTTATTACAATTCATATAATGCACAATGGATGGAAATTTATTAAAAAAAAAAGTGAAGCTCATACCTATCAAATAAAATGCAAACCTTAATTCGTTTTCTTCTATGAGAACAAATGAGGTAGAAGTGTGAAGAGAGAGACTAGCAAGCTCGTGAGTGAAGAGGGGGAGAAGGGGCAAAATGCTGAACTGAAGAGAAATTTGGAGTTGCAGTGATGCGGAAGATGTGTGAAGAGGCGGGAATGAGATTCGGGTATTGATGATGAGAGAGTCAGGTGAGTAAAAGGACACCAGGCATGAATATGAGTAATTTCGCATGTGATAAGAGTCTAGGCCCACTATTCATCTAAGGTGTCCCGCATCAATTTTCTATTTAATTTTTACGAAAAATATCATAATTGATACTACACCCTAAACGATGTGCTACATAATGTAATTTTAAAATGTTGTGATAAAATTGATACAAAAGTAAAAGGTTGTGCTATGATTGATACTACACTCTAAATGATGTACTATATATAGTGTAATTTTTAAAAATTGTGATAAAATTGACACAAAAGCAAAAGGTAATGCTATGAAATATATTTTTCCCAAAGAACAAAAAAGAGTACTTCGTCGTTTTATTTTATTTTTTTAATTTGATAAAGGCAATATAAGGCATCGATATTATTATTAATAAATAAATAAAGAAACCACCCAAGGGAAAATTAGGCGGTTTACACTTTACTTCCTATCTATGCTCGGAATTACTATTTGCCCAGGCTCTAATTGAGAATCGTCATTTCATTATTTTCTTTTAATATCCACACAATTTCATCTCGTTGATTAGTCGGTCAACTTCGTATCTGCGATAATAAAAGGCTTTAATTGAAAATGGAAAAGAAGAAACAACACGGTTTTATGATAATTACATAAAGATTTTTATGTCGTGCGCGGCATGTGGAATCACAAACTCCACGTGCGGCTCACAAAATCATACCACATGTCCATGCTTAATCATAAAATTAACACCATTAGTTCTTGATTGCTTTTTAGTTATTTAATTAAAGAAGAAAATCATTCCAAACTTCTAAGAATTACAAGCTAAATATTATCATCGATTCCTTCTGGAAAAAAAAGAAAGAAGAGAAAAATCTGGCATTATTCATTAGCTGGCTAATATACAGAACTAGATTTAAAAGAATTCTAAAAATATGAATTTTACTCGGCAATACGATTTGCCTACATTTGGAGTAGAGATTATTCTTCCTACGGTTAATTCTCAAGTATTCATGTCCAATATTATGCAAATTAAATTGTGTAAAGCAATGGAACATCATTTTGTTCATGAAAAGCAAAGGATTTTTTTTCTCAATATCATTTCGTAGCATGAACTGCTCCGAAGATTTGTTTTCATGATTCTCAGCTTTCTTTTTGGGTGAAACCGCCTTGGCATTTGATGGAGCCAAAGATAATATAAACGAGTCTTTCTCTGTGGGCTTCTCTTCGTTGTTCTAGCTTGGTCGGGATGTAGCGATGTCTTATGTTAACACATTATTAAGGTCTAGGGTTCGAGTCTTGAGAATGAAAAAAAATCTTGATTGTAAGAGTTTTACTTTTTAGTGGACCAAATGAATTGAACTGAATTAGTCAGGTGCCGTCGGACTTCTGAATACTTTTTCATACATAGAAGAAAATGACTGTTGTGAGTGCATGCAAATGCTGAAGTTGAGAGTTCTCCCCCTTTCTAAGATCATTAGCAAGTTACTAGTCTCAAACTATGCGCTCGACTGTTAGGAGTTCATGGATGATGCGTGTTTTCCTCTCTAATGGTTTTTATATTTAATTTGGTTGCTTGTCGTTAGTGTGTTTTTTTTTTATACGTAAATCTTGAAATCCGAAAACTGAATAGGCCATGACTAATCCAACTCGAGTCGAGTTAGTCTATTAAGAGATAAAACTTTCCCAACATGAATATTTTCAATTCACTATATTCAAACTCGTGACTTTATCTAAGGTGAACAAATACAAAACAGCTTGACCAACTGATATTGGATATCAACCTTTTTATCCTGCTCTCCGGTTCTTCCTAAGTTGTTTACTTAGCTTTGAGTCTGACTCACGGACTCTGTTCTTGATTTTGTACATTTGAACGGATTGGTTTTTGTGCTCCGTATAGTTGTGTTTTTTTAAATAGATGCACCACACGTATAAAATAAAAACTTGAAAGTATGGAATAATAATAATATAGAGGATAAGCTTCATTAGCCTGGTGAACTTATGGAGCAAGATCTCACTCATTTTGAACTCGACTTGGACTCACTCGCTCGATTGGAAGCCTAATCCTCAGCTCGAGCTCCACTTGAGGCCATGATGCCAAGTTGAATTAGAACCAAAGTTCTATAATATGAACAGCTCAATCACATTCATGAAGACATCTACGAGCAAGGATGAACAAACATTTGGATCTTCGTTTCCTTAAACATAAGAAGCATTATTTTTCTTGTACACCAATGAAAAGAAGTGTTATTTTTCATTACCAGGACCGAAACAAGAAAGTGTAATTTTCCTTCTTCAAATAGACAACGTTCTTCAATTCAACATGGGCTGGGTTTCAAAGTCTAGAAAGAATCGATATCCTGACCATTTCAATCTCAATGTAACCTACAGAAATGTGCAGCTTAGTGGCCCGTTCGTACAAAAGTGCTCTCTCATTTATGTAGGTAAATAAATATGTTATACTTTTCTATCTTTTATGAGAATTTTCCAAAAATTTGGAAAATTTCCTCAAAATAAACATGCCATTAAATATTTTGGTTCTAAATCTTTGCTTTTAAAAACAAATACAATATATGTCTCTATACATGATATTGTTTGTCTCTAAATCATCGCTTTCAGGGACAAATAAAAATGTCTCTCTATATCATGCATTATTTGCCTCAAATATAATTAGTTTAAAAAAGTTTTTTATTGACTTAAAATAATATGGTTAATATTTGAGTAACAGTGACTAATTTATACACCTTTAAAGTGTACCAATGTATTTAAAGTACAAAATATAGAGTTGTTAAATTGAGTTGAAAACTTTTATTTTTGAAGGTAAAAATATTATACTAATTAAAAATAAAGAATCTTATAATTAGTTATTTTTATTTTTTTCACTTTCTCGTCTTCTTCATTTTTTCTTTTCGTAGAACCACTTCTCTTATATTTATATTTATATATATATATATATATATTCTTTATTCGTTCTTCTTTTGAATGTAAATATTTTCTCTTGTTATACTTTGCATATTCTTCTCAATTCTTTCTCCTCTCACCATATCTTGATTCTTTTGACCTTTTCGCTGGATCAACAAATTATTTACAAAAATTATATTTGAAGTTTTTCTATAGAATTAGAAATGGAAGTCAAAAGGTTTTCTTAAAAATAAATTCTCACAAAATAATTGATTGGAATAGATATACTTTTTCGTGGGTTACTTTTAAAAAGGTATAACTATAAATATAAAATAATAATGATTTTATTTAAAATGTAAAAATTATTACTAAAATGTGGTAAATAATAAAAGTCGCAAATTTAAACAAATAAGCAACATTAGTTAAGGCGATGTTATACTAAATTGAAGGTCAATGATTTGAATCTCTTTATTGTAGAATTAATTATGTTGGTGGATTGAGTTGGTTCGTTTGACTTAAGAACCACCACTTGGTTCATGTGAAAAATTTTACTTTTGTAAAACTTGATACTTTTTGCTTATTTTTAGAGCCAATTCATTCGTCTTTAATTTCATTAATTATAAGCAAATAAAAATTTAATTCAAATTTGTCTCTATAGACATATAGAGACGACATCAACAGAGTCAATTACTCTATCTTTAAAAGTTTTATTGACAAATAATTGGCCTTAAATTACTTTTTACCAGTTCACTTGTAGTCTGTTGGTGAGCCATAGTCTTCTATGTCCCTTTAGAGGTTCGAGTATGATAGAAGAGGAGGAGGTGGGACAAATAATTGGCCTGTAGAGGGATATAATATATACTCTTTCAATAGATCATTTATATTGTATTGAATGATTATCGTAAAATCTAATATTTCGAGATTAATATAGTCACAGTACAATTAACATTAATAACTTTCAATTATCATAATGATCGAAATGATGCGTGAAAAGGCTTCAAATGTTTTAAGAGATTGTGACGTCTCCTTTAAAAAAAGAAGATTTGTCGAGATATCAAAATGTTAACGCAACTAAGTAGAATAACAAAGGAGCTCTTTAATTCCGAAATATGATTCCCGAGTATGTACTTGGGCACACACTATAATACAATTGAATCATGGCTCAGACTATGAAACAGCCTTTTTTTTCGGTGGAAAATTTATGCGACACCATAAATAACCACAATTCTTGATTTCCTTTGCCCACATTTATTTCCAATTTCCCTAATCCGATATATTAATTGATCCTACCAAGTGGAGTGATTCCATATTGAAACATCTGAATCATACAAGGAGTCACCGTCCCAGTGATTCGAACTCTCCTCCAACACAATCGGCGGCGGCGCCACCATTAGCCCCTCCGCCATGTCCACCAGCAGCCCCGGCAAGGAGAAAATGGCCTCCTCATCCAAGTAATAGCGGCATCCCGCTCCTCCATTTTCCGGTGAACGCTCATTGGCCATCGTATGCCGGTCCTCCTCGGCTCTCAAATCAGCGCTGCCGCTGCTCGACTCTGCGTCCGACACCGCCTCCTCGTGCTTCAGGCCACTGCTGGAGGAGGAGGCTCCCTCCTGGCGAGCCTGCCGAAACACTTCTGCAGCCTCAATGGCCGCCGCCCTGATATCGGCATCAGAGGCTGAGCTCGGGATGGGAAGCCGCCACGCGGAGTCGGCGAAGTTGAGGCAGGCGGAGCGACCGCGGAGGGCGAGGACAGCCACATCATGGGCCCGGGCAGCCATCTCAGGGGCCGGGTAGGTACCAAGCCAGAGCCGGGACTTCCCGTTCCGGAGCTCGCACACCCACTTGTCCCCGCCCCGCCGCCTCACGCCACGGTACACTGGGTGGCGCGTCTCCTTGAACTTCTTCCGTCCCGCCCGCTTCTTTGGTTGCGTCGAGGCCAGCAAGTACGTCTCCTCCGATCCCGCTTTGGATCCCAACCCGATTTCCGTTGACCGATCCATTGGACTTATTGATCAAAGTTGTTGTGTAATTGATTTTCGATTTGAGTTTTGAGTGTGAGGGGAGTGAGTAAAGGGAGAGTGGCACTTATAGGTATGGTTTTCTTATGGATAATATCATTGAATAGAGGGGGGCACGTGGGGGAATCAGTCCGGACGCGAACACGGAATCAGCTATCTGTCACTGTCAGGTGACCGTGAGGGGGGACTTTCCCACGGTTTGGACGAGGAGGTTAAGGAGCCGTCTGGGGATTGGACTTTTCCGCTTCCTGCTCCAGCAAGCGGATTTACTTTGCTGGGGCTGCTGGACTCTTTGGATTCTTTGTGGTCTCACTCAACCAGTCAGAGGAGTTTGACGTCACTTACTCGAACGATACTCACTCGAATTCATTCAGATAATTTAACACACGTTACCTTTCGAATTCGACTCTCCTAAATAAAAAGAATTCACTATCGAAAGAATTTTACACATTTATGAGTCGATTCAATTTATAATTGGACTAGTCGAGTTTTATTAAATTTCTAAATATATACGGTGATTCGTATGAAGAAAGCAAGTCAGAAGGACAGGAGAACAGTATGATACTGATAGTGACGTAACAATTTTTAGTAATTTTGATTGTCGGGTACGTTAAAATATTGCGTGGTATACTTTTTAGTCTACCAAGTGATGATGGTGTCGATGATGGTTTTTGAATCTTCTCTTTCATGCTGGCAAGTTAGGCTTGGTTTGTTTTTCGAATTATAATTTTCTTCAACTCAATTCAATTTTATTTTTCCATCAATTCAACAATACAATTATTACTTTTTATCTTTTTATTTAATTTAATAATAAATTTTCTATCTAATTTCACATCTATATCAATATATTAATTTTTTAATGATAAATTTTCCATCTACTTTCACACACACACATATATATATATATACGAACATACATATATTCTCACACATCAATATATTTGTCAATACTTGCAATCATTGCACAAAATCAAGTTCAGTTGGATCATTATCCAACTCAAAAATCAAATGCAAGCTTAACATCTAGCTATGAAATTTTTTTAGAGATGATTGTTTTGTCAAATTTTAAACATGTGCTAAATGTACCAAAAAATTCACCCCAAGTTAATTGATGAAATTCCAGAGTTTTTCAGAGTTTTCGTGATCACCATTCGTAAAATGTAATTGCTGTTATTGTTGATTGAAAAATTGATAACACATGTAATTTGGCTACAAGAAGTAAAATTCTCTATTTATTGAAAAATTCTTCGTTGATCCCCCATCACATGCCACGAATCAAATTATAATGAATGATGAACACAGTTTGTTGCAGTTGCATAAATCACATTCGGAACTATGAGGTTCTGGGATCCATCCTCGTAAATTGGGACTTCCTGCGCCAGAGACCTCTCTTATAACTAAAGATAAATGATAACAAATAGTTAGAAAGATTATGAATCATTTGAATAATTGTTATATAATTTAATTTATTTTATTTTTACAAGGTTATTGGTTTTTGCACCACGTTACTGTAAAGTAAGAATATGTGAGTTTTTTTTTTCTATCTTAGAAATTAATAAGAACTAGATGAAAGGCTTGTGCATTTGGGCGGGTTAGAGTTACTAATAAAATAAAATAATTGATATTCTATATTTGAAACAATAATTAATACCATAATAGTTTTTTTAACTGCAAGTCACAAAGTAAGAGTCCAACTAATTTTTTTCTATCGGCTAGAGAGTTCTTTATCATAAGGTTTGAGGACATGTATCCTTGTTAGTGTATAAATTTAGCTTTTCATACTAGAGAGCGTGACATATAATTGAATTGATTTTTTCTTTTGAGATTACAAATTAAAATTTTCAATTTTTACAATTGAGCATGGAAGTACTATCTTACAAAATAGTTAATCCAATAAATATAAAGTTTCTAATACATTTTATAATATAAAGTACTAACACTGCCTATATCATAATCATGAAGAATATCTCACTATATCAAAGTAGAATTCTAGTACTATAGTTTTGCTTCTGGTGTAAAGTAAATACTGGAAGTTTGAAAGTTGTCTCTTCATCAAAATCTCATTTTGAAAAATTACCAATTATTGTTGTCTAAATTCTATCTCGTAGTCGATTTAGTCAACTTGGAAAATTGTAATATTTGTCCTCAAGCACACGTTCAATATATTTTCAATGAATACCTTCTGTGAGAATCATGCACCATAGTCTATTTTCTATAAGAATAAGTAATTACATTTTACTTATTATAAATGTAAATATTTAACGCCTTAATAAGTATTAGACCTTTCAACCTCTAAAGCAATGTGGTAGCATGATGTCGTGCCACAGGTCACGTTCCAATTGGTGGTGAAATAAAAGGTTATGCAACGAAACCTTGGTTCGTCTTATGTGGCGCATCCAAGCTCATTGTCTTAACTTTTATAATTGTATATAGATTATGAAGTTTTGAATTTATCAATAAAAGTAGAGTCGTTTGGTTTGATGTAAAGCTAGGATGTTAGGAAAAAATTGAACTTCGAATTGTTTTCTACAACATTTGATTGCAAAAACTAATCATTATAATTATTTTTTTTCCGAATTAAAACTTTTTTATTACAAGAAAGGTTTGTGGATTTAGTATAATGGAACATATCTTTTTTTCTTCGGTTATAAGGGAGGTTTATGAGTCTAATATAATCAAATATAAACCATAATATTCTAATGAAAAGGTACAGATAGTCTCACAACGAATATCTAATATGAGACCTTTTAGCCTAAGACAAAGGCGTGCGCTATTGCATTACATCTTCTTTAATAATGAAATAGAAATTGTAATAGTTAATAAGGGGCACGAATAGTCTCACTGATTATCAAATCTGAAACTTTTTGGATATTAGACGAGGACGGCGCTATTACGCTACACTGTCTTTTGATTCATGAATTAAAACTTTACAATTGTGATACCTAGGGGCATGTTTGGTTCGTAGGATTAAGTAAAGAATAGAATACCTATTCCGTACGGAATACTCATTCCGACGTTTGGTTCGTGGGAATGCGGAATAGTTATTCGGCTTGCATCAGGAATACGGGTGCCTCCCTCGAACGTCCAGAAGGGCTATTCTCCATCCGGAAATGACTTGAAAACTCGAAAATGCCCTCAACTTTCTTGACAAATTACAATCTCATGCCATCCAGCTTTTATCTCCTTCCTGCCGACGAAGATCGAAGACAGAGACAGAGATGATGAACCCGCGATCCTCGAGCCCTCGACCCTCGGAAGAGACAGAGATGAAGACGAACCCGCGACCCTCGAGCTCTTGACCGTGTCCCTCGAGCCGCGACCTTCGAGCCCTCGACCGCGACCTCGAGCCCGCGACTCCACGACATTTCAGGCTTTCCCCGTCGTCTTCTTCATCAATAATCCATGAAGATGTAGAGGGTCGTCCAGCCCATCATCCTTCCTTATCCCCTTTGCACATACCCAGTAGATTAGATTCTTTTGACCCAACAATTTCTTCAAGTTCAATCTTCAAGACCCGACAGCACACCCTCCTCGGATCGGTAAGCTCTCTAAGATTGTTCTGCTTAATTTGGGGAATCTGACATGTAGCTGCTGCAAAATAAAGGATGAGAGTGTGCAATTTTGTTTTGGGGCATTTTTGGTTCTGGAATTGGATGGATTTACTTGATGATTTTGGGCACTTCTGGTTCTGTTTCTGGGATATGTTTTCTGGTTTTGGTTTCGACGGAGATTGAATACAGGGAGCTTTACTTGTTCTCTGGTTGTGGTGTTTCATTCAAGCTGCTCCCTCTCCCTCTCTCTCTCTCTCTCTCTCTCTCTCTCTAATAAGTCAGATTCTTTGCTGCTGCAGGGCTGCTGCCATTCCAAACTCGAAGGGCGGAGTTCGGCTTCATATGAAACTGGTCTGCAATAACTGGGCACCTCTTTTCTTCTTTTTGCTTCGATGGGTTGATTGTTCTTGTGCTTGTTTCTTGCCGGGGTACTTGAACCTCTTCCGCATCCTTATGTACAAGGTCCGTGTTTGATCGAGTATTTATGTAATACTTGCTGCATAGTCGTCTGTAAGTGCAACTGCATATTTATGTGAACTTTCCAATTTCTGTTACAGGTTTACCCGGATGGGAGATTGAGCCTTGGCGCTAACGCAAGGAAAGCAACAATACGGGACTTGTATGGTATCTGCTCGGTTTTCATTTTCTCTAACAAGTATCTTTCCATTTCTATTGTCAGTGAACCTGCAACTTCGACTTTGATTTTCCAGAATCAGTCAGTTGAAAGAGTGCATTGGTGAAAAGTAGCTTCTCATGAGCTCTTCCTTTGCTTAGTCCCCCACATTTTTAATGTTGTCAATTCTCGAGAAGTTTTATTATGATCTGATGTTTGCTTAGCAGAACCATAATGTTGGATCTGACTTGAGATATTTACCTCTGAACCTTGAAATGCAGGCATCTAGTTGATCCTCTGAAGCTTCCGCAAATCGATTTTTTTTACGGTTGAAGTGGATTGAAGAAATTGAAACTCCATTGAGCCGGACAAGATAGCTGCTGTGCGGAAAGCCTCTTGAGAGCCAGAATCCTGCAAGTTCTTTTCCCTTCGTGCTCGGATGAATTCCTCTGTAAATTAGTATGGAGCCTGAAATGTATAGCACTGTAATTCATTACATTACCCTGCCAACTGTGCTGTTTCATTTGGTATGAATAATAACTGTTACGTAGTATACTGCATTTCTCCTTTGTATCAAAATCACCCGTGTGCAACTATTATTCATTTCATTGGATCTTCGTCATGTTCAAGACGACATGTTCAAGACGAATAGTAGGGGTGACGCAGTACGAACTACGAACTACGAGAATTTCTCGTGTAATTTGAAAAGGAGTCTTCAGAGAATAGTTATAGGCCGACATTGCTAAATAGTTATTTCTTATAATTGCAATTTAAAAATAATATTATTAATTCATTATTAATATAAATTTAAATATTAATAAATTTACTATTTCTAATTAAAATAATTGCTTTTTTTAATAATAATAATTTTTAGTAATTTAATTAAAATAAATAATTTTCAAAAATTATTTACTTTTAAATTATTTAAAATGTTTTATTTTTAATTAATTATAAAATTGTCATTAAAGTTATCTATTTATCTTATAAAATCCATTAGATTTAGCATGAAGGGTATTTCTGTCATTTTAACCTATTTCTGTTCTATTCCATTTTTTATTCAAGTCAACCAAATATTAAAATTATAATTCTCAATTTTTCTATTCCTTCCAACCAAAATAAAAAATTTCATCATAATTTTTATTTTATTCCCTGTCTATTCTATTCCAGCGAATCAAACGTATCCTAAGTACTTTACACTTGAAAAATATAGAATTCTTATATTACAATGAAATTACAATCGCGAGACTCATATTTTGTCTTTTTAAATCATATATTATATTATCACTCGTATTTTTGTAAATATAATATATTTACCAAATACAAAGGGAACAAGCACTGGATCGTGTGAATCGACCCATACTGGTGTTGGATTCATATATTAGCTTGTCGGATTCCGACTTGGAATAACTTAAAATAACTTCAAATCATCAACATCTCTTCATACTTACTAGTACAGTGAGAGATGATACAGTGAACAAAAAAACCCACCCATCTCTCTCAAAGCTACTGTAATGAAGACCTTATATATATCCAAACCCTCCCAAGAAAGCTATAAAGTCACCTCCCCTTTAATATCCAGAGACTTCGATCCTGAAATCATGGATCCTATTACAGTTGTTCCCTTTGAATAATGGAAGGGGTCCAAATGTACAATGACGAGAACTATAGCTCACCAAACGCCTAACATTAACGTCTCACAAAACTAAGCCACACACTTCTTCTCTAGTATAAGTTCGGTCAGGTTTCGTTTTTGACTCGACTCTAGCAGCAACAAGAGGGGTCTATTTATTATTACATGTATAACAGGATCATTTTCATTCTCGCGGTTTCTCAAATCGAGAAGCTCCAAAGTGACACCTCGATGTCGGGCTCGGGCTCCTCCCACCTTACTTGGATGCCGCTGCCGGGGCCGTGGGGCGGGGAGAGGAGCGGCCCTTCGAGCCAGCCTTCCATGTCCCAGGTCCCATCGCCCGCCCAGGAACTGCTTGGGATAGCATCAATAACTTCCTCGCTCCCTTGGCCCCCGGTCGCCTCCTCTTCCTCATCGCCTGCACCGGCACCATCCCCCGGGGCGTCCTCGAGCTTGTCGGGGCAGAAGGCGTTCGCGGCCTCAGCAGCAGCGCGGCGGATGTCGACGGGGTCAGTGGAGGCGGGGACGGGAAGGAGCCAGGCTGAGTCGGCGAAGTTAAGGCAGGCAGAGCGGCCACGGAGAGCCAGGGCGGCAACGTCGTGGGCCCGAGCAGCCATCTCAGCGGTGGGGTAGGTGCCGAGCCAGATGCGGGACTGCTTGGCCGGCTCCCGGAGCTCGCACACCCACTTGTTGTTGTTCCGACGCCGCACTCCCCTGTACACCGGATGCCTTGTCTCCTTGAACACCACTCGCCCTAAATCATCAACAATTAGATTAATTAATTATTTAATTAAGAAACTGATGGTAATTAGTAGATTATTAAAAGGGAAAACTGAAGGGGGCTTTATCCAATCAAGTAGTCAAGATTATAATGAGTGATAGGAGGAATATAAAATGGTTTTATAGTTGCAATCTGTATTTTCAGCTTGAAAACGAACTGAAGAATTTACTGAACACTGCCTACTACCAAAATGCTGCAGGAATTAAATTCTTCAGATAAGCACTGTCACATTGGGATGATAAAAAAGAAAAAATCAACACAGCAAGATAAAATCACTTGCTATAAAATAATAGTAATTGAGTATTCATATTTTTTAAGACATTATTGGGGTATACCTGTACGTTTCTTAGGACGACTCGACGCTAACATATGCTCCTCATCTGAGTGGTATCGGTAAGGCGTGCAAGAGTCGGGAAATGTGGAGGACTCCGGCATCGGCGGGTTGTATTCTGGCCTCGGGTCAAAGTAGTGACCGAAGAAGTCCGTTGATCAGAAGGGGGGAAAAAAGTTTCCAACGTTCGAGGTTTGACTATTTAGAGGGTCTGAGTTCAGGTTGACTCCTTTGCTCGGTGTTTGGAATTGGAATTGGTCTGCCGGTTGTGTTGTGGAATAATAAGGAGGAGGAGGAGGAGGAGGGAGGAGGGGAAGATATATATAGTTTTTTGCTGACGGATGATTTGACACGTGGATGCGAATTACACACGGGAGCCCACGGGGTTTACAGAGCCTGCCCAGTGGGAAAGCAAAAGATAAATATATTATTATAACTGGGGGCTTTACTGGGGCCCACTGGCCCCTCTCATGTCTCCATCTCACTAAAATAAATATGAATTAAATATAAATCAGGGGATCGATCATTGGGCTGGGGAGCACTTTAATGACGTTTGACTTGATGGAGTGTGTGTGTGTGTGTGTCTGTGTTGTGTTGTTTCAGCGGAATATATAATAACGTAAAGTATGATTAGTTGCTCCATTAAGTAATTCCGGTGTGTACCACGTGCTTTGTTGTTGGGTTACCATAAGAATCCCTTCCACACACTACTAATTTAAGATAATATAGCACGTGCGCCCTATTAGCCATTTTTCAATCTCATCAAATTCTAGATGGTTTGTGGTACCCATTATTTGTATTTTAGATCTGATCAGATGTTTTCCAGATGATGATGCATGTAAAGAGTATATGAAAATCGATTGGTCTGTGGTGATGGATACGAAGGCCTTCATAGGCCATGATCAATCGATATGGGGCTTTTACAATGTTACATGCTATTATTACATGGACCAAAATTCACCAATGCATGAATTCTTTATTTGGATGGAAGAAAATGGAGGGAAATGAAAGTGAGGGGAGGATGACTTTGTATAGTGTGCGTCAAATTTCGCATACAAATGTCAGTCTCATCCCTTTCGTTCCAATCCGAAACTGAAGGTAAATGTAATAACTCCTCACCATTTTTAACATTTTCATTTTAGCTGTGGTGAAGATCATAGCTTTATCGATGCCTTCATTAATATTGGTCTCAATCCCTTGAAGGGGCTGTTTCCTTTGCGGAGTCGAAGAGCCGAACTACAAGGAAGCATATAAGGAGGGGGTCCTTAATGCTTGTCTCCGGCGTCCCGCCCTTCTTCACTATGAACATGATATTCGTTCCCCAACTTAAATGCCGTTCGAAATGACAGTGTCAAAGCCATACTCCTGAAAAAATATGCATCTAATTAGCAGAAATGGAATGAAAACATACGAATATGTAACCTCCGTTCATGTTACAAGTGATCAACGTACCAGGATTATTAGCACAAAATCTGATTGCTATCCATCCATTCTTGGGGGCCGCGAAAGTATTTACCTCGGGCGGATCTACCAAATTATAGCCTTTCAGGTCTGTCTCATTGTTGAAAGTCTCGTACCCTGATCCAACCACATAGAAAGAGTAAACGTGCAGATGCAGGAATGATCTACTGAAGCATCCAAAACATTGGTCCCCTAGAAAACAACTCCCAGTTCTTCATTGTAGTTCAAAACCTTAAGCTTGGTTGCCTGGAATGCAACTATGCTATCCTTCGAAGGGTCATTCGCCGTGAAGTTGTAGAAGGCCAATGGCCAATCCGGAAAATCATCAGTATAATACCCGCTAAGGTTCCTGCAATGAAGCAGCGCAGGTGGATCAGATAAATCAGGAATTCAATCAAAGACATATATAATGAAGTAAGGATCAGATTAGACAGAAACCTGTAATAGGCCATGACAACGTCGGTTGAAGGGTTTGGCCAAATCATATTGTTGAGGCTCGGCGCAAGCACAAATTCCGTGGAAGAACCATTGGCATTGTTAAACTGGACCTCATTCACAGCCACAACGATAAACATGCGTGTAGTGATATTCTTCGGGACATCTATTGGATAGTCTTCATTGGCAAGGCTCCTAATACGACTTGTGAAACTAGAGGCAGCAACAAGGTCATCATACATTGGCAGGGTGTCCAGTAATTATAGAGGCGAAGTATCTGTGTAGTTGCCGTTGTACTGAAGGATTGCAGTAGTATTTACTTTGTTATGTCGAGTGGCATCTGGCATGATGTCGTCGAATTGTCTAATAGCCATGTAGTAGCGGCTTAGAGACTGGTTGGCTGTGACTAGAATGTCCATCGTCTGCCCTGGGCTTATCATCACAAAACTCGTGACAATGGGTTTTATCACTTTATGTATGCCCCGTCCATCCCGACCACCGTGAGATTTTGGTGACCTATTGTGAAGAACATCTCGACATTTATGACCCCGCATTGACTAGGCAGATGAGATACGTATTTCCATAATCAAACGACCAACAATAAGTTGAGTCGGCAATATATGCAAGTGACAACAATCAGAAAATAGATCCACGTTCCACTCCTCTATAGTACCCGAGAGATTATTGAAAAAGAAACTGAATGGATTAATTAATGATCTTTGGAAAATCACTGTGGCTATTGAAAGAAAACTCTCAATCTTGTTTTACGATTTTTTTCAGTGAGATAACGAAGTGCTATGTTCAATTTATTAGCTGAGACTAATTTAGCTTAAGGATCAGTATGACATGCACAGTCCAGGAAGTGCTTCTTATAATACTACAATTATCGGGAAGGCGTTCATTTTTTAAGCATTTCTATTAGTGTTTTTTTTAATCAAACATCGTAATTTTGCTAAAACCAAAATTTGTAAAGAAAAATCTAGAGATTTTAGAGATTTGAGAGTTACTGAAATGGAGTTTTATATGTGTGGCGACTCGCTCTAGCTTTTATATGTTGTATATAATGTGATACGGCAGAAGACCTGGCAAGTCAATACCTGGAGAAAAATAGGTTTTGACAACCCTATTTTGAAGGAAACTGCATCAGGAGCGAAACTCATGGCCTTTGGCTGTAAAATTTCGATATTTTAGGAGAATTCCATCATTTAGGGTCTCAACCAGGCAATTTTATGTTCATTAGGGTGTTTTTTGCAATTTTAGGAAAGTTTATTTCTTTTTATGCAATTTAGTTTTTTTTAAACCCTATTTAAGCTTTGTGTAAGCCCTAGGGTTGGATCAGTGATTTTTGGATTATCAATAAAAATCGGAGCTTTCGTGCTCTTTGCCCAATTCTCGGATTTGTTCAAGTTGGATGCCAATTACCTAGGTATTCGAAGAATCAATAGGGAGTTGAAGGTCGTAGTTCCGATAGATATCTGATGGAGTGTGGTGTCGATAGAATTCGAGGGCGAACTCTTTCAACCCAGGGAAGAATGATGTCATAGAAGACCTAGCAAGTCGGTACCTAGAAAAAAATAGGTTCTGATGACCCTATTTCGAAGGAAATGGCCTCATGAGCAAAAATCATGGCCTATGGCCATGAACTTTCGATATTTTTGGCGAATTCCATCGTTTAGGGCCTCAAATAGACAATTTTATGTTAATTAGGGTGTTTTTTGCAATTTTAAAAAAGTTTATTTCTTTTCATACAATTTAATTTTTTTTAAACCCTATTTAAATTTTGTGTAAGCCCTAGGGCTGGATCAGTGGTTTTTGGATTATCAATAAAAATTGGAGTTTTCGTGCTCTTTGCCCAATTCTCGGATTTGTTCGAGTTGGATGCCAATTACCTAGGTATTCGAATAATCAATAGGGAGTTGAAGGTTGTAGTTCCGATAGATATTTGATGGAGCGTGGTGTCGACAGAATTCGAGGGCGAATTCTCTCAACCCAGGGAAGAATGATGCGGCAAAAGACCTGGCAAGTCGCTACCTGGAGAAAAATAGGTTCTGACGACCCTATTTTGAAGGAAATGGCATCAAGAGCAAAACTCATGGCCTTTGGCTGTGAAATTTAGATATTTTAGGCGATTTCCATCGTTTATGGCCTCAAACAGGTAATTTTATGTTAATTAGGGTGTTTTTTGCAATTTTAGAAAAAAATATTTCTTTTTATACAATTTAGTTTTTTTTAAACCCTATTTAAGCTTTGTGTAAGCCCTAGGACTGAATGAGTGGTTTTTGGATTATCAATAAAAATTGGAGCTTTCGTGCTCTTTTCCCAATTCTCGGATTTGTTCGAGTTGGATGCCAATTACCTAAGTATTCGAAGAATCAATAGGGAGTTGAAGGTCATAGTTTCGGTATTCGTGTGCGAATCAACGAGTCTATGACAGGCTACTCACGTGTACGCTGCGTCATAAATATATATATATATATATATATCATTATACAAAATTCACGGGCCTCTGTTGTAATAAAAAAGTTTTTAAGTCGAAAAAAAGTGATTAGAATGATTAGTTTTTGCAATCAAATGTTGTAGAAAACAATTCAAAGTTCAAATTTTTCCTGTAACATCCTTGCTTTACATCGAACCAAGCCACTCTACTTTTATTGATAAATTCAAAACTTCAAAATCTATATACAATTACAAAAGCTAATAAAATAAGCTTGGATGCACCACATAGGACGAAACAAGGTTTCGTTGCATAACCTTTCGTTTCACTACCAATTGGAATGTGGCATGTTGCACGACATCATGCTACCACATTGCTTTAGAAGTTGAAAGGAGCAATACTTATTAAGGCGTTAAATATTCACATTTATAATAAGTTAAATGTAATTACTTATTCTTATGAAAGAGATGTTATGGTGCATGATTGTCACAGTAAGTATTCATTATTGAACATGTGCTTGAGGACAAATATTACAATTTTTCAAGCTGACTAAATCGACTACGAGGTAGAATTCAGGCAACAATATTTAGTAATTTTTCAAAATGAGATTTTGAGGAAGAGACAACTTTCAAACTTCCAATATTTACTTTACACTAGAAGTAAAACGATAGTACTAGGATTCTACTTTGATATGTGAGATGTTCTTCATGATTATGTAAAAAGAATTTCATACCTTAGATTGGGGCGGTGTTAGTACTTTATAATTTAAAAGGTATTAGAAATTTTTTACTTATTGGATTTTTTTCGCTGAATAAAAAGGCTAGATCGGGTTATTAGCCCGCTGTGGCTGCTCCAATTAAGGGAACCTAACCGCCACCCCACCAACACACTAGTGAATTAAGTCAAGGCCCACTGGATCAAGCATTATGGGTCGGCCACCGCCATCCCATAATATACCCACATAGTGGCGAGCTCTACGTCCTCAGTGAGGTTCGAACTCGTGATGTTCAAGTGGAACGCTTGATGCTTAACCACTAGACCACCGTGCTGGTGGTTATACTTATTGGATTAACTGTTTTGTAACATAGTACTTCCATGTTCAGTTGTAAAAATTAAAATTTTTAATTTTTAATCTCTAAAGAAAAAATCAATTCAATTATTTTTCATGCTCTCCGGTATGAAAAGAAAAATATATACACTAATAAAGATACATGTCCTCAAACCTTATGATAAAGAACTCTCTAGCCAATAGAAAAAAATTAGTTGGACTCCTACTTTGTGACTTGTTGTTAAAAAACTATTATGGTACTAATTATCGTTTCAAATATAGATTATCAATTATTTTATTCTAAAAGTAACTCTAACCCGCCCAAGTGCACGAGCCTTTCATCTAGTTCTTAGTAATTTTTAAGATAGGAAAAAAACTCAAATAATCTTACTTTACAATAACATGGTGCAAAAACCAATAACATTGTAAAAATTAAAAAAAAATTAAAATTATATAAAAATCACTCAAATGATTCATAATCTTTCTAAATATTTGTTATAATTTATCTTTAGTTATAGGAGAGGTCCATGGCACAGGAAGTCTCAACTTACGGGGATGGATCCTGGAACCATCTAGTTCTGAATGTGATTTATGCAATTGCAACAAACTCTGTTCCTCATGCATTATAATTTGATTCATGGCATGTGATGGGGGATCATCGAATTTTTTTTTGATAAATAGAGAATTATACTTCTTGTAGCCAAATTACATGTGCGTTATCAATTTTTTAATCAACTATAACAACAATTGCATTTTACGAATAGTGATCACGAAATATCAACTCTGAAAAGCTCTGGAATTTCATCAATTAACTTGGTGTGAAATTTTTGGTACATTTAGTACATGTTTAAAATTTGACAAAACAATCACCTCTAAAAATTTCTCACAGCTAGATGCTAAGCTTACATTTGGTTTTCAAGTTGGATAATGATCTAACATAACTTGATTTTCTGCAATGATTGCAAATATTGACAAATATATTGATGTGTAAGAATATATATATATATGTATATATACATGTGAAAGTATATCAGAAATTTATTATTAAAAAATTAATTATAAAATTGATTAAGAAAAAATATGTGAAAGAATTTATTATTAAATTAGAGAAAAATATAAAAAAGTAATGATTGTATTGAATAAAATTATAATTCAGAAAATAAACTAAGTCTGACTTGCCTGCATGAAATGGTAGATTCAAAAACCATCATCAACACCATCATAACTTGTTAGAAACTAAAAAGCATACCAAGCAATAGTTCAACATACTCGACAGTCAAAATCACTAAGAACTGTTACATCATTTTCGGTATCATACTATTCTTCTGTTCCTCTGACTTTCTCTCTTCATTATGAATCACCATACATATTCATAAATTCAATAAAATTTGGCTAATTTAATTTAAAATTGGATCGGCAAATGTGTAAAATTCTTTCGATAGTGAATTCTTTTTATTTAGGAGAGTCGAATTCGAAAGGTAACTTGTGTTAAATTATCTGAATGAATTCGAGTGAGTATCGTTTGGTACAGCGAGTAAGTGACGTCAAACTCCTCTGACTGGTTGAGTGGGACCACAAAGAATCCAAAGAGTCCAGCTGGCCCAGCAAAGTAAATCCTCTTGCTGGAGCAGGAAGCGGAAAAGTCCAATCCCCAAACGGCTCCTTAACCTCCTCGTCCTAACCGTGGGAAAGTCCCCCCTCACGGTCACCTTTCAGTGACAGATAGCTGATTCCGTGTTCGCGTCCGGACTGATTCCCCCACGTGCCCCACTCTATTCAATGATATTATCCATAAGAAAACCATACCTATAAATGCCACTCTCCCTTTGCTCACTCCCCTCTCACTCAAAACTCAAATCAAAAATCAATTACACAACAACTTGATCAATAAGTCCAATGGATCGGTCAACGGAAATCGGGTTGGGATCGAAAGCGGGATCGGAGGAGACGTACTTGCTGGCCTCGACGCAACCAAAGAAGCGGGCGGGACGGAAGAAGTTCAAGGAGACGCGCCACCCAGTGTACCGTGGCGTGAGGAGGCGGGGCGGGGGCAAGTGGGTGTGCGAGCTCCGGAACGGGAAGTCCCGGCTCTGGCTCGGTACCTACCTGGCCCCCGAGATGGCTGCCCGGGCCCATGATGTGGCTGTCCTCGCCCTCCGCGGTCCCTCCGCCTGCCTCAACTTCGCCGACTCCGCGTGGCGGCTTCCCATCCCGAGCTCAGCCTCTGATGCCGATATCAGGGCGGTGGCCATTGAGGCTGCAGAAGTGTTTCGGCAGGCCTGCAAGGAGGGAGCCTCCTCCTCCAGCAGTGGCCTGGAGCACGAGGAGGCGGTGTCGGACGCAGAGTCGAGCAGCGGCAGCGCTGATTTGAGAGCCGAGGAGGACCGGCATACGATGGCCAATGAGCGTTTACCGGAAAATGGAGGAGCGGGATGCAGCTATTACTTGGATGACGAGGCCATTTTCTCCTTGCCGGGGCTGCTGGTGGACATGGCGGAGGGGCTAATGGTGGCGCCGCCGCCGATTGTGTTGGAGGAGAGTTCGAATCACTGGGACGGTGACTCCTTGTATGATTCAGATGTTTCAATATGGAATCACTCCACTTGGTAGGATCAATTAATATATCGGATTAGGGAAATTGGAAATAAATATGGGCAGAGGAAATCAAGACTTGTGGTTATTTATGGTGTTGCATAAATTTTCCACCAAAAAAAAAAAAAGGCTGTTTCATAGTCTGATCCATGATTCAATTGTATTATAGGGTGTGCCCAAGTACATACTCGGGAATCATATTTTGGAATTAAAGAGCTCATTTGTTATTCTATTTAGTTTTGTTAACATTTTGATATCTCGACAAATCTTCTTTTTTTAGAGGAGACATCCCAATCTCTTAAAATATTTGAAGCCTTTTCACACATTATTTCGATCATTATGATAATTGAAAGTTATCAATGTTAACTGTACTGTGACTATATTAATCTCGAAATATTAGATTTTACGATAATCATTCAATACAATATAAATGATCTATTGAAAGAGTATATATTATATCCCTCTATAGCCAATTATTTGTCCCACCTCCTCCTCTTCTACCGTACTCGAACCTCTAGAGGGACATAGAAGACTACGGCTCACCAACAGATCACAAGTGAACTGGCAAAAAGTAATTTAAGATCAATTCTTTGTCAATAAAACTTTTACGCTCCGTTTGGTTTCGCAGATAAAATCACAAAAAATTTAACTTTAACTTTAACTTTAACTTTAACTCAACACACTACACAATCATTTGTCCTTTTCCACAATCAAAATCAAAGTTACTTTAACTCTAAAACCAAACGCACCATCAAAGATAGAGTAATTAACTATGTTTATGCCGTCTCTATAGGTTTTTAGAGACAAATTTGAAATAAATTTTTCTTTGCTTCTAATTAATGAAATTAAAGACGAATGAATTGGCTCTAAAAATAAGCAAAAGCATCAAATGTCATAAAAGAAGTAAAATTTTTCACAAGAATCAAGTGGTGATTCTTAAGTCAGACGGACTAACTCAATCCACCAACACAAATTAATTCTACAATAAAGAGATTCAAATCCTTGGGGGCATGAATAACTCACTGAGTATCAAATCTGAAATTTTTTTATTATTAAATGAGGATAGCGCAACTACGCTATGCTATTTTTTGATTCCTGAATTAAAACTTTACAACCGTGACACGTAACTACTTTAAACTTGAAAAATATGAAATTCTCATATCACAAGGAAATTACAATCGCCAGACCCATATTTTGTCTTTGTAAATCATATATTATATTATTACTCATATTTTTTTTAATTCAATATATTTACCAAATAGGCAAATATAAAGAAAACAAGCACCGAATTGTGTGAATCAACCCATATTGGTCTTGGGTTCATATTTCAGCTAGTAGGATTTGGACTTGGAATAACATAACTTCAAATCATCCACAACTCTTCATATTTACAAGTATAGCGAGAGATGATACAGTGAACAAAAAAACCCACCCATCTCTCTCAAAGCTACTGTCACTTCCCCTTTAATATCCATAAACTTCGATTCTAAAATCATGGATCCTATTACAGTTGTTCCCTTTGAATAATGGAAGGGGTCCAAATGTACAATGACGAGAACTATAGCTCACCAAACGCCTAACATTAACGTCTCACAAAACTAAGCCACTCACTTCTTCTCTAGTATAAGTTCGGTCAGGTTTCGTTTTTGACTCGACTCTAGCAGCAACAAGAGGGGTCTATTTATTATTACATGTATAACAGGATCATTTTCATTCTCGCGGTTTCTCAAATCGAGAAGCTCCAAAGTGACACCTCGATGTCGGGCTCGGGCTCCTCCCACCTTACTTGGATGCCGCTGCCGGGGCCGTGGGGCGGGGAGAGGAGCGGCCCTTCGAGCCAGCCTTCCATGTCCCAGGTCCCATCGCCCGCCCAAGAACTGCTTGGGATAGCATCAACAACTTCCTCGCTCCCTTGGCCCCCAGCCGCCTCCTCTTCCTCATCGCCTGCACCGGCACCATCCCCCGGGGCGTCCTCGAGCTTGTCGGGGCAGAAGGCGTTCGCGGCCTCAGCAGCAGCACGGCGAATGTCGACGGGGTCAGTGGAGGCGGGGACGGGGAGGCGCCAGGCTGAGTCGGCGAAGTTGAGGCAGGCAGAGAGGCTACGGAGAGCCAGGGCGGCCACGTCGTGGGCCCGAGCAGCCATTTTAGCGGTGGGGTAGGTGCCGAGCCAGATGCGGGATTGCTTGGCCTGCTCCCGGAGCTCGCACACCCACTTGTTATTGTTCCGACGCCTCACTCCCCTGTACACCGGATGCCTTGTCTCCTTGAACACCACTCGCCCTAAATCATCAACAATCAGATTAATTAATTAATTAAGAAACTGATGGTAATTAGTAGATTATTAAAAGGGAAAACTGTAGGCGGCATTTATCCAATCAAAGTAGTCAAGATTATAACGATTGATAGGAGGAATATAAAATGATTTTATAGTGACAATCGGTATTTTTAACTTGAAAATGAACCGAAGAATTTACTAAATACCGCCTACTATAAAAATGTTGTAGGAATTATATTCTTCAGATAAACAATGTCATAGTGGGCATGATTAAAAAAAAAATCAACACACGAGATAAAACACTTATTATAAAATAATTGTAATTGAGTATTCATATTTTTTTATGTGAATTTTTTAAGATACTACTGGAGTGTACCTGCACGTTTCTTAGACGACTCGACGCTAACAGATGCTCCTCATCTTAGTGGGATCGGCGAGGCATGTAGGAGTCGGGAAATGTGGACGACTCTAGCATCGACGGGTTGTATCCTGACCCGTACGGTTTCGGGTCAAAGTATTGACCAAAGAAGTCCATTGATCAGAAGGGGAAAAAATTTTCTAACGTTCGAGTTTTGACTTTTTAGAGAGTCTGAGTTCAGGTTGACTCCTTTGCTCCAAGTTTGGAATTGGAATTGTGTTGGGGAACAATTACGAGGAGGGAGGGAGGAGGGGAAGATATAAATAGTTTTTGCTGACGGTGATTTGACACGTGGATGCGAATTAGACGCGGGAGCCAGGCTGGAGCCCACGGGGTTTACAGAGCCGGCCCAGCGGGAAAGCAAAAGATAAATATATTATTATAACTGGGGGCTTTAATGGGGCCCACCGGCCCCTCTCATGTCTCATCTTACTAAAATAAATATGAATTAAACATAAATCAGGTGATCGATCACTGGGCTGTGGAGCACTTTGATGATATTTGACTTGATGGAGTGTGTGGGTGTGTCTTGTGTGGTTTCAGCAGAATATATAATTATGTAAAGTATGATTAGTTGTTTTTTCAAATTTTAAACGTGTGCTAAATGTACCAAAAAATTAACACCGAGTTAACCGATGAAATTCCATAGCTTTTCAGAGGTGATATTTTTGTGATCACTGTTCGTAAAATGCAATTGTTGTTATTGTTGATTGAAAAATTGATATCACACATGTAATTTGGCTACAAGAAATATAATTCTCTATTTATTGAAAAATTCTTCGATGATCCCCCATCACATGCCATAAACCAAATTATAATAAATGAGGAACAGAGTTTGTTGCAGTTGCATAAATTACAATAAGAACTATGAGGTCCCGGGATCCATCCTTCCTCGTAAGTTGGGGCTTCCTACGCTATATACCTCTCTTATAATTAAAGAGAAATTATAACAAATAGTCAGAAAGATCATGAATCATTTGAGTAATTGTTATATAATTATTTTTAAAAAAAATTTCACGAGGTTATTGGTTTTTGGACCACGTTATTTTAAAGTAAGATTATTTGAGTTTTTTTTCCATTCTTAGAAAGTAATAAGAACAAGATGAAAGGCCTGCCGTATTTGGGTGGGTTAGAGTTAGTAATAGAATAAAATAATTGATAATCTAAGGCATGAAATTCTTTTTACATAATCATGAAGAACATCTCACTATGTCAAAGTAGAATTCTAGTACTATTGTTTTGCTTCTGATGTAAAGTAAACACTGGAAGTTTGAAAGTTACCTCTTTCTCAAAATCTCATTTTGAAAAATTACCAAATATTATTGTCTGAATTCTACCTTGTAGTCGATTTAGTCAACTTGAAAAATTATAAAATTTGTCCTAAAACACATGTTCAATATATTTTCAATGAATACCTTTTGTGAGAAGCATGCGCCATAGTCTCTTTTCCATAGGAATAAGTAATTACATTTAACTTATTATAAATGTAAATATTTAATGCCTTTATAAGTATTGGTCCTTTCAACTTCGAAAGTAATGTTGTAGCATGACGTCATGCCACATACCACGTCTCAATAGGTGGTGAAACGAAAGGTTATGCAACAAAATCATGGTTTGTTTGTGGAGCATCCAAGCTCATTTTCTTTACTTTTATAATTGTATATAGATTATCAAGTATTGAATTTATCAATAAAAGTGGGAAAATTTTGAATTGTGAATTGTTTTCTACAACATTTGATTGCAAAAACTATTCATTATAATCACTTTTTTTTTAATTAAAACTTTTTATTACAGAGGCTTATATATTTAGTATAATGAAATAGATCATTTTTTGGGTTATAAGGGAGGTCCATGAGCCAAGTACAATTAAATGTAAACCATAATATCCTAATAAAAAAGTACGGATAGTTTCACAACAAGTATATAATATGGGACATTTTGGTCATCAAGTGAAAGCGTGCGCCATTACGCTACATTCACTTTGATAATGCAATAGAAATCATAATAGTTAATAATGAGGTATGAATAGTTCCACTGAGTATCAAATATGGAATTTTTTGATTATTAGACGCGGACGGCGCTACTGCGTTACGCTATCTTTTGATTCTTGAATTAAAACTTTACAACTGTGATACATAAGTGTTTTACACTTGAAAGATATGGAATTCTCATATTATAACGAAATTACCATTGCGAGACCCATATTTTGTCTTTGTAAATCATATATTATATTATCACTCACTGGTGTTGGTTTCATATTTTATCTAGTCGAATTTTGACTTCGAATAACTATACTTCAAATCATCAACGGCTCTTCATACTTATTAGTATAGTGAAAGATGACACAGTTAACAAAAAAAAAAAAAAACCCACCTATCTTTCTCGAAGCTACTGTCATGAAGACCTTATATATATCCAAACCCTCCCAAGAAAGAAATTAAGTCACCTCCCCCTTTAATATCTGGAAACTTTGATCCTAAAAATCATGGATCCTCTTACAGATGTTCCCTTTGAATAATAGAAGGGGTCCAAATCTACAATGACGAGAACTATAGCTCACTAAAGGCCTAATATTAACGTCTCACAAAACTAAGCCACACAATTCTTCTCTAGTATAATCTCGGTGAGATTTCATTTTCGACTCAACTGTAGCAGCAACAAGAGGACTCTATTTATTATTTGTTGTATATCAGGATCATTTTCCTTCTCGTGGTTTCTCAAATTGAGAAGCTCCAAAGTGACACCTCGGCGTCGGGCTCGGGCTCCTCCCACCCTACTTGGACGCCGCTGCCTGGGCCGTGGGGTGGGGAGAGGAGTGGCCCTTCGAGCCAGCCTTCCATGTCCCAAGTCCCATCGCCCGCCCCGAAACTGCTTGGGATCGCATCAACAACTCCCTCGCTCCCTTGGCCCCCAGCCGCCTCCTCCTCCTCATTGCCTGCGTCGGCGCCATCCCCCGGGGCGTCCTCGAGCTTGTCGGGGCGGAAGGCGTTAGCTGCCTCAGCAGCAGTGCGGCGGATGTCGGCGGGGTCAGTGGAGGCGGGGACGGGGAGGCGCCAGGCTGAGTCGGCGAAGTTGAGGCAGGCAGAGCTGCCACGGAGAGCCAGGGCGGCCACGTCGTGGGCCCGAGCAGCCATCTCAGCTGTGGGGTAGGTGCCGAGCCAGATGCGGGACTGCTTGGCCGGCTCCCGGAGCTCGCACACCCATTTATTGTTGTTCCGACGCCTCACTCCTCTGTACACCGGATGCCTTGTCTCCTTGAACACCACTCGGCCTAAATCATCAACAATCAGATTAATTAATTATTTAATTAAGAAACTGATGGTAATTAATAGATTATTACGAGGGAAAACTGAAGGGGGCTTTATCCAATCAAGTAATCAAGATTATAATGACTAATAGGAGGAATATAAAATGGTTTTATAATGACAATTTGTATTTTAAACTTTAAAAAGAATTAAAGAATTTACTAAATACCGCCTACTATCAAAATGTTGCAGAAATTAAATTCTTTGGATAAGCAATGTCTTAGTGGGCATGATAAAAAAAAAAAACTACACACGAGATAAAATCACTTGTTATAAAACAATTATAATCGAGTATTCATATCTTTTCCTGTGAATTTTTTAAGACATTATTGCGGTGTACCTGCCCGTTTCTTAGGGCGACTCGACGCTAACAGATGCTCCTCATCCGAGTGGGATCGGCGAGATGTGCAGGAGTCGGGAAATGTGGATGACTCCGGCATCGACGGGTTGTATTCTGACTCGTACGGTTTCGGGTCAAAGTAGTGACCGAAGAAGTCCATTGATCAGAAGGGGAAAAAAACTTTCCAACGTTCGAGTTTTGACCTTTTAAAGGGTCTGAGCTCGTAGTTCGGATCGGAATTTGACTGCGTTTTGTGTTGTGGAACAATTATGAGAAGAAGGGTGGAGGGGAAGATATATATAGTTTTTGCTGACGGATATTTGACACGTGGATGCGAATTTGACACGGGGAAGCAGGCTGGAGCCCACGGGGTTTACAGAGCCGGCCCAGCGGGAAAGCAAAAGATAAATATGAATTAAATATAAATCAGGGAGTCAATCACGGGGCTGGGGAGCACTTTGATGACGTTTGACTTGATGGAGAGTGTGTGTGGGTGTCGTGTTGTTTCAGCTGAATATTTAATTATGTAAAGTATGATTAGTTGCTACATTGAGTAATTCCGTTTAGCACGTGCTTTGTTGTTGGGTTACCATAAGACTCCCTTTCACACTACTAATTTAAGATAATATAGCATGCGCGCCGTATTAGCCCGTCTTCTATCTCAACAAATTCCAGATGTTTTGTGGGACCCACTATTTGTATTCTAGATCATGCGCCACAGCTTAAATTGATACTGCAAACACGATCAGTCAAACTGCCATGTGCGTTCCATGACCGTCGAATTTCCAGTCCTATAGTACAGGACATCGAGCATATAACAGAGCAAAAATTGATAGAGTCGAATTCGATATATCACGAGTATGGGATCTAGTTTCATATAACCACCCTACGTGCGGCATATGTTTCTAAATAATAATAATTGGGTACAGAGTAAGTGATCCAGTGAAATGACGAATTGTTAAAAAAAAAATCATATATGCTCGAGTATTGCATATCCTCCTAATAATCAACTTAAAAATCCTCTTAGTAGTACTATTTCATAAATCCAACTTAAATGTCATAAGTAATAATTTACAAACTATTTAAGGATTATTTAATAAATGTCAGTATTATGAGGGTTATTAAGCAATCTTCTAAGAAAATTTTGTATTTTGTAGATGCTCATGAATTTCAAAATCCAGGGCGGCCATGATTAGTAAAAGGATTAGATAGATTAGACAAGGTGTCGAGTAGTGTCCTTTCTTACATTACATTCATGAACCAAGGATTCTCCGTGTAGTTGCTGTGTTTTCTGTTTCCACAACTCCTTCGTTTCTTTTGTTTTCCACTCTTAGCCCAAAAGGGAGAAGATCTTTTGATAGGACAGAGAGAGCCCAGAAAACGACGTCTGCGTCTGAACTGCGGCTCTCCGTTTCACTGTTTTCCACAACATAGTCCAGGTGGAAAACTAGAGAACTAAAAAGGGGGAAACCGTGGGTGGGCTTTGACTGGATAGAGCTTTGTCCCTTCGCCGTTTGGGCTGGCATTTTTTTTATTTTGATTTTGGGCTGCGGAAACGGCACTACACGAGAGCCCCCCACCTCGTCTCCCCCCCAAACGCGGTTTCACATTTGCACTTTGAATTTATTTAATTCGTTCAACACATTAAGTATTTGACAAAACTTGAAGGTATTTTCTGCCAATCAAAAGGCATTTAAGTTATGTCACACGAGGGGAAAATAGACGAAGAGAGTTAATGCTTTCACTCCATGGATCCATTTCCTACGGGTAAATTAAGTCCTTCGAACTTGAAATATTCATCGTGCGGGGAATTCTCGGTATTGGTACGTAGTGAGTTTTTTCGGAGCATCGGTAACTGATATTGTTCCTCGTTGATGCCTTGAAGAGCAAGCATGCAGTTCGAGCAATGGTTTGCCTAATTGAAATTTTATATCCAAAAAAAAGGTTGCATGGTAGCTAATTAATTTCTCGTAAAAAAGAAAAAGAAAAGAACGATTTCCCTTGTATTTTTTTTCAATTAACTCTAGAAATTAAGAAATGCTTTGGGTAAAGATACAAATTGAGATTATGATTTTTTTATGATAAAATATTAATTATAGGATTGTTTTACGTCTTTTTTTTGGCATTTTCGGAAAATACATTATGTTCCTATAGAAACACATGATATCATGGTACAAATCGATTACAATATGACAAACGATTTTGTATGGATAGATAAATTTTTATGGGGATAATTATGGAGAAATATTTATTTTTTACTTATATGAATGCATTAAAACGATCTAATTAGTTAGTGAAGAAATGAGGCAAAATTTGATGTGTCTTCTTCTCTTCTTCTGTTTTGCCCATTGGCAGTGACCCATTCGTTTTCTCCTTTTCTTTTTCCATTTTTTTGTTAAACTGGTCTGGGCTTTCCATAATAGCATCGTGTCCCTCCATTTTTTAAATTGTTTTCCCCATAGTTATTTTATTTTCAGAATTTCCTATAAACTACTACTTTTTTTTTCATTATTTTCAATTACATTAGTCATGCGATACTTCTTTCCTTTTTGTGTATACACTTTTAAATAAGTTCATAAAAGAAGCAATCATGTCTTCATATTTTTCATATTTACTTACCTAATAATTTTCTATATATTTCACCTAACAAGCGAATTCATTATATATCATAGCAATATTATGCTTACAATTATAACAAGAAGGGTACTGTTTTCAAGTTTCTTTTTAAAGATACTAATTCCAAATATCATAAAATTATCGAAATAACATAATACAAGATGAAGAGTTAGTAAGTTTATTTTGTGTAAAAGTTGATATAGTGCACATAAAGGTAGAAATAACAAAAATATATTTTAAATTATCTAGCTTACAAGTATTACTTAGACTTTCTGGGCATAAATAAATTAACTTAGAAAAACAACATGAAACCTTACAAAATGAATGAATGATGGAAAATTTTCGATAGGTTAATCTATATGTATCATGAGAGAGATATATCGTATGTTTTCTAATAGAAAACAAATTTTATACTCAACATATAATAGGAGAACGGTTTCTAAGTTAATCACATTTATAGTGTAAATGCATGATGATATCCGTCTATCTATCTTTCTATCTATCTATCTATCTATCTATAATCCTCTATGAAATATACTAATTCTGGTTCTTACAATCTGTGGTAGCAAGGAAGAGTGGCGTCGCTACTCATCAAAATTGGGGGGGGCAAAAATGAAATAATAATCCAACTGAGCAACTTTTGTATCATTATTATTTTCATTTTTGCCCTCTAATATTTCTTCTTCAAAAATCGTCCTTTCTTATCATTTTCTACTAGATAAATGCATGCACGCTAGGCATGGAAAAAAATGGAGAGAAATGATTAGGAAAAAAAGGGAAAATAAGAAGAGTACGTCTGAGAAAAATAGAGAGGGAGAGTGGGAGGTGGAGAGAAAAGTGGGTGAGTGGATGTCGAAGTTATTTGATGAAATTACTAAATTGTGGTGGTTGTAATTAATTAGAAAGAATATATCATGGGCATTCAGGAAAATAAAAATTGACACAAAAAAGGAAGGTTTTGACTATTGAAGTTCGCCAAAAGCGTATGATTACAGATTCCTCTGGGTTTATGTCATTAATTCTATTGTATTTCCCTAACCTCACATAGAATTGGCTTTAGGTAAGAACACAAAATATTTCAACCTATTATTAATTTATACTAAACCGGTCTATAAATTGACTTGGCCTTCACTACAGTATTATTTCTTACTTGTCTTTATGTCTTTATTTTAAATGATTTTTAATAAATTTTAATCACCTAGAAAAACACTACCTTTATACTTTTTTTCCAAAATATAGCACGATTTTTGAAAAATTGTACATAAAGGCACGACCTTTGCATTTTTCTTAAATATAACGCGACCTTTGGAGAGTAGACAAAAATGCACAACTTTTGCACTTTTTCCTAAATATAGCTCGATCTTTAAAAAATACACAGAACTTTAGGCACGATCTTCTTTGTTAACGTGCTAGAATCACAACTAAACCTAAAAGTCAAGTCTTTTTGTGTTATTTTTTAAAAGTCGCATTATATTTTTTAGGTTTAATTGTGATTCTAGCACGTTAAAAAAGAAGATCGTGCCTAAGTTTTGTGTATTTTTTAAAGATCGGGTTATATTTAGGAAAAAGTACAAAAATTGTGTATTTTTGTGTTACTCTCCAAAGGTTGCATTATATTCAAGAAAAAATGCAAAGGTTGTGTCTTTTTGTGTTACTCTCCAAAAGTCGTGCTATATTTAGAAAAAAATGCAAATGTTGTGCATTTCTATGTTATTTTCTAAAAGTTATGCTATATTTAGAAAAATGGTTTTTACCCTATATATCCAATGATTTCACCTTTTTTAAAAAAAATTATAATATACTTTTAAAATTATAAAAAATATCTCATGGTTTATATATATATATATATTTTTTCCAAATCTATCCTAACGTTATACTTTTCGTTAATGAAACTTAAGTAGGTTCAAATTTATCCCAAGATTTTAATTTTTTTTCTCAAATCTATCCTATGGTTTTAATTTTTTCTCAAATCTATCACGGGTAAATGGTCACAGTGGCAAGACCGTTAAATGTTGACGGAAGATATAACAGTGGGATATATTTGGAAAAAAAAACATAAACCATGTGATATTTTTGATAATTTTAAAAGCATATGATAGATTTGAAAAAACAGTGAAACTATAGTATATATAACGTAATTTTTCATTTAGAAAAAAAGGGGAAAAATCATGCTTTTCTTGGTGATTAACTCTTTTAATAATTAGGATAAATTACACTGGTGATCCAAAAAATTTTAATAATGTATCAGGTTGGTCCAAAAAGTTTTTTTTGCTACTTGATGGTACAAAATGTTTCAAAGTTGTAACATGATAGTATAAACTGTCATCTCGCCATTAACGCCGTCAAGCCGACGCTGATGGTGCAAAATCAGTTTTTGTGGAACGTTACATGATGGTGCAAAATGTTTTGAAGTTGTAACTTAACAGTACAAAATATTTTATGTAAGTTATATGATGGTATAAAATTTACAGTCTTGTAAAGGACAGCTTGACGGTGTTAATGGCGAGATGACGGTTTGTACTATCAGGTTACAATTTTGAAGCATTTTGTACCATCAAGTAGCAAAAAAAACTTTTTGAACCAACCTGATACATTATTAAAACTTTTTGGACCACCAGTGTAATTAACCGTAATAATTATAATACTCATTTCAGTTTATAAGTGTTCGTTTTCTAAGAAATCGATGTGTATTAAGAAGTTTGGATTTGGTTGAACAATGTCAATCCGCATCCTATTTTATCTTTATCACCTTTTTTTTTCGATTATAAAGAAATACCCATGAGTCTAGATTTTTTTTCACATTTCCTTTTAGCTTCAGCTTTTCTTCATTCTATCATATATGCCTTTATTATTTACTCCTTTGGTAAAACAATAACAGTTTATTTGCGTCTACAACTGGTACATTTTTTTTAATGTTTACCTTTGTTTTAAAATGACCTTAAATTAGACAAACTAATTATGAAAGCATACTGTGTATTTAAATTCTTTTAGGAAATATAATTATTTCGAGCTTGCAATGATCTAAATAGATCAAATAGATTACGATTGGGAGAAATTTGTAAATAAACTTGAAGCAAGAGTTAAATGGATGGATAAAGATGAATAGTGGCGTCACCAGTAATTATTGGAAAACCCAACGAGACAGAATAGCTTGTACCACAGAAGTTGTATAATCATAACTGAGAGAAAAATAAATAGATTTTGTACTATATTGGATGTATTAGTCAAAAAATATTATTTTTCGATTATAAACGAAACCGTTAACCTAATATTATTTATTATATTAGTAATTTGATAATCTCCTGCATTAATTAATGTATAATGTATGCCTTATTTGTGGTTCAATTTGTTGAGCCGCAGCAATGTGTGGCAATACTTCCCTAATTATCATTATTGTAGACAATCTGTCTTGAGCACGTTATTTGTGATTGATGATAAACTATATTCATACTCTCGAGTCTCGACAATAACTAGATGATTGCTGATGGCATTTTCGATGATAAGATATTGTTAGTGAATAAATAAAGAAGACATACCGTATGATAAAGTTAATCTTATTATATCACAATCATTTAATCTAAAATATTAACTTTATTATAACGGTGTGTTACATTTATTTATTTATTAACTTATATCACTGTAATAATGTACTAAACGTCCCCTAAAAGAATAATTATAACTTTTTTTCTCCTCTTCCTCATTAATTTTTCTTTTATTATAAAGGAGGCTCATGGTAATACAATGATGAGAAATAAATCGATTTAAAGGGATACATAAATCTCAATACAGTGAGGATTGTATTTAGAATATTTTGATTTTGAGTCCACGTCTTATATCACTGCATTAAAAGCCCTTCATCTCTTCCTCACTAAGTTAATTATCAGCGGTAATTAAACAGACCAAAAGTTTCCTTTCCCTCTCTTCGTGATATTATTATATTATGCTTAATTATGTAAAGTTGTTCAAATAGATTATTTTCTCTTCCTTTTCTTTTCCCTCGTTGTTTATTTCCAATTAAATCGTAAATCATTATCGAAAAACGAGAATTCAACCTGAAGAAGAATAATCATTTAGTGGAAGAATCATTAGATGAAGACTCACCAGAGTTCAGGTTGAAAAGAGCAGAAGAGAGACAACAAATTAATTAATTTAATCAATATAAGCTGCACATTCAAAATCAACTTTTCACCAAAGTAATAACAGATAGTTAAAAAAAAGGCAAACCGTTTTGCTTCTTTTGTAATGAAGATCAGAGCATGCCGATTCTACCGAAGGAAGGTGCAATAATTACATAATGTGCATCCCTGACTGATTTACCTTCCAGAAGACTCTGGCCAATTTCATATTGCACTAGATTAGTGACAATGCGATGCACGGTTTAATTTCCTAATACTTTCGATAACATCAATATCTTCATTTCACAATTTTGCACATATGATTTTATCTTTTATTATATAGATTATTATTATAAAGGTTAATCATAATAGGAGAAGAAAGTAGTAGTTGTAGCTTTTCTTCTCCCAACCACCAATGGTGATGATTTTAATGGTTTCAAGTTTACTTCCATATGATTAAGTAACCCTAAAATCTTGAATTCCAATCCCCTCTATGCATTTCTGTCAAAATATTTGCTAAAGTGTGCTCTTTGCTTGGGCTTGGGGGACACCGACTTTTATGAAAGATGCTAGACCATTGGTGGTGCTACGATGACGGGGTTAATACTTGTGCTGATTGTTCAGTTAATTTGGAATGTACGCGGTTGAACACGGACGCTCGAACATTATGTAGCGAGAGCGGTAAGATTGCCATCATCGCTTCCCATCATTTTACTCATAGAAAAAAAAAATTTCCTTCTCCCAAAATGCCCTTTGCAAATAATTAACAAAAATTAACCTCCTTTAGTGATATGGAAGTAAGGGATTAATTAGTAATTTCGAAATGTTTTTTTGACTATCAACTTCCCACTCCCCATAATTCCCTCCCTCTCTCTTTATCTTTTCTCTCTTCTGACGCCTCTCACTACTTTCTATATGCAAATCAACACATTCTCTTGTGATTTTCTAATTAATTTTCTCGAAGTGATGTTTCTAATAAATAATAATATTTTAATTTTTATGAAAAAATAGATTATTACATTTTTACTTTTATGAAAAAAAATAAATTAGTACATTTTAATATTATAGAAATGCTTATGACATAACACTGTGCGTAGCACGGGTACGACTCTTGTCTATATCTATGCGAAAGTAATATGTAAATTCACGCACGTTCTGCTTTAGGCAATTGATGATCAATTAACTTATTTTATTACCGTATATTCTCATATAATATGCATGTTTACATAGTATAAAAAACTCAGCATAATATTTTATTTCCTACCCGAAAAAATAACAGTTTGTATAATAATGCATAAAATTAGTATCTATAAAATGATTAAAAAGCTTTTTAATTCAATCACCAATACTAATCATGCATTTTTCGAACATATGTGAGTGGAGCCAACAAATGATGAAGTGAAAGCAGTGGACTTTGATTCGCTTTTTTGAAAAGGAAAATTAAGGATTCTCCTCTTGTGTTTTTTGTGTTGGTGGGGAGGGTGGTTGTGTTTTTTTTGGAGGGGGGGGGGGACGACCGAAGGGGGTATCTAAGAAAATGGAAGCTGCAGCAGCTTAGTGGGGTTAGGGAGGCCGGCTATCACATGAAATGGGTCCTCTCCAAAAGTTTGATTAGATGTTCATATATAGTTTCTTTGTCGTACTATATATACATATACACACACACAGACACACACATTCAATTGAGAAGAGTATCCATCTTAATTATCTTTTCCTGATTTTCCATGAAAATTAATTAGCAGTAAAAGGATTCTTTCTTGTGGGGCTTTTGTCGTCTGATGCAGAAAAATACGAACCGCAAAAAATGTTTAAAGACCTTTGACTCGGGCTGCTTATATTTGACTTAGTTAGGGCAAAAGGGTTTGGCCGACATCCCGTATCTTAAATAGCTTAATTAATAAGGTTTATAGGGTTCTCTGAAAGAGAAAAGATGATGTGGAATTTAGTAAACAAATAAAGAAGGCAATGCAAACAATGATTTTATCTTTTAATAATATATGTATGGATTTTTCTGAATTATGCCCTACGGGGTGTAAGATATATATTAAACTGGCGACTACTTCCCTCAATTACTGAGAAAACTAAACAATATTCATTAATGTTTATCAATTAAAAACAAGCTTTTATTTCAAGTTCAAATTATTACATATATTTTGTAATTAGTTTTGTAATTTATGATTTGTGTTGATGAAATTAGACTCAGGCAAATATTAAAAAGAAAAATCCTCTATATATTAACTAAGGTAAATTAAAAAAAAACATAGACATTTCAGTTTTTTTATTTTATTTTAACACGAACTTTTAACTTTATCCAATAAAATCACAGACTTAGCAAAATGTTTCACGTTTTTGGACGATGCAGGCTCACCCGACATTTCTAGCGAAAAAAGCTTATGTGGACCGTTAACAGCGTCGACGTAGATAATGGCAGTCCAAATTTATCGACGTGGATAACGTTGTGAGCTCACCCGATATTTCTAGTAGCGGTGCTCTGTGATAATTAGGGCAAGAACACACCCTGACTTGGGGCTTTTCAGCCCTAAATAAGGGGAATTTTTCAAATTTTCAATCAGTCGTGGACTGCCATTATCCACGTCAACACCATTAGCGGTTCACATAAGCTTTTTTCGTTAGAAATGTCAGGTGAGTCCACGACGTGCCAAATGTAAAACCATTTGCTGAGTTTGTGATTTTATTGGACAAAATAAAAAGTTCTTGTTAAAATTAGAAAAAGTGAAAATTTTGTATTTTTTTTGGGAATTTACCCTATTAACTATATACTTGTTTGATTTATTTTCTTTTATATCCCCAGCATATATATTTGATTTCCTATGTTTGGTTTCTCTCTGACATTTCCATCGCGTATCTCTTTCATGATAACTGATTATGTATTACGAAGTTTATTCTTTGCATGCGTATGCTGTCGTTATAAGAAAAGAATGAAAATCAACAACTGAAGAATGCCGTGACATCGACTCTCTAGAGATTATGCTTTATGATGATTTTAAAGAAAAGAAAAATATTTTTCCAAAAATAGAAAAAGAAATGAAATACAAAAATTATTAGCATAACTTAAAATAAGCTGTAAATTAACCTGATTGAATCATTTCGTTTCTATTAATTAATTAATGAAATATTATATTACTTCTTATTTGTTGACGAAACTGGACGCACCTTTTGAAGTTGAAAGGCTATAATAATCGCTATACCTTTTGTTTAGTATATTCTCCACTTTCCACAAAAGGGATATAATTTCAAATATAATCAAAGATTTAGTTTGTATTCTTTATCACCAAAAGAGGAAATAAATTATAATATATATAATTTGGGTGGTCAATTCATTTAATTAATTAATTAATTAATTGTTAACGTGTAGTGAATTCAAATGGTACAACGCTTGTTTTCCTAAATAAAGTTACGATTTCGAATTTTGTGAACCGACTTGATTCAATCTAAATTAGTTTGAATGAATTGGATATCTGGATACTAAGTGGAGCACACCGAAAATTTATTTATTTTATTAATTTAGTCCCCCATTTTCTAATGCGAGATGCTCGATGGGCTACCAAGCCTTAGAAAATCTAGTTGTATACATACGTGTATTCCGTAGGGACATCAAGCATCAATGTTTTTAATAATAACTAGATGATGGGTCAGAGCATATACGTGGGCTAGAATTATAAGGATGAATAAGTTTCTAAATTTAATAATTTTTTTAAATATACCAACATAAAATTAATTAATACCGTGAAGAAGAAACTTTTATTATATCTAATAAAATATTTTTACTTTTTGCACCGTTAATGAATATGCTTTCTATCAATTGAAGTAAAAGAAATTTCATGGTGAATGAGTCGTATCTCCAATTTGAGTAGAAATTGTTCTCCTCTTTAAATCTAAAATTTTCTTTATTTAAGCACGTGTAATCATAAATCACACCGGTTACAATAATATGATCACTGACAGTTCACAAATCACCGTGATTTAGATCTTCGTAAAAATTATAGAGGTCTTCTTTTTAACTGCACGATCTTATAGAAGTCTTATAAAGAAAATCTAATGATCCCATTCCTTCTCCTCTATCATATTAGCAAGAGCTTCCTTGTTAGTACTTTCGTCTATGATTAAGTCTTTTTTTTCCTTTTAGAATGTCTATGATTATAGCATAGTCCTTAAATCTTCCATGCATTAATTTAGAGAAGTAAGGTGACATCACGATACTTCGCCTCTTGTCAAATTATTGTTGGCGGTCATATGAAGGGTCAGGCAAGGAGAACCCTCCTCCGTCCTAAATTGTATTGATAAATGAGTCGACTTGGTTTTTTATACGTATATAGATGAGTAAAAGAAATAATTGAGACAATTGAGTAATAAGGATAGACACAATACGTAGAGAAGGCCGTCAATGAATTAACATATGGATGATTATTGATTAGGTTAGGTTAATGTGCGAAAGGGGACAAGCATCCCATATGGTCGACAATATATTTTTTAACCCTTTCCCTCTTTTTTCTTTTTCTTTTCCTTTTCCCCCCTCCTTTATGAATGATGAAATATATTAATGGGGTGTGACGCTGTTACCTCATGTCGACATTGTTCAAAATGAAAAATAAAATAGAAATGCATTGAAAAATTGGATGCACCTATGAGAGTTACAATTCAAATATAGGTCAACTTTTTTTTACTTAATATTGTTTACAATTTGGCTATCTCCAACTGGTCGCATATATTATTTCCAGACACTGATCAGTTCTCCAACGCCTTAGCAATATAACATATCTTAAGGGTCAAAAGTTCTCAAAAATTGAAGCCGTCACATATTTCATTCTTCTCCTTACGATCCGAACCATTGTATTAGATGTTCTGTTTCGTTTGGATTTTGGTCCATCATGATAATTACAATAGAGAACACTATATATTTAGGCAGTATTTTCATTTAATAACACAAGAATTATTAGATTCAGTTAATTATATCAAACATCGAATGGGAAAGCAAATCTCTCTACCAAAAGTTCAATATTTGGGTCAAACTACAGCTTTTGGACATGAAAAGAAGCGATAACGGAAATAGCACAAACAGCTTTAAGTGACAAAAATTGATTTCTGCAAGACAAAAGAAAGGGACTTTCATGAACCAATTTCTAGCTTTCCAATCAACTAGTTTTCAATCCCGTGCGTTGTACGAGTTGATTTACATAATAGTAATTATTCACAATTTTGAAATATGAATTTACTTTTTATGTATGGTAAGCAATAATCAATTTCTAATTTTGAACAATAATTTCTAATACCATAGACTTTAAATTGATTTTAAACGGTTCGGTGGCAATTTTTATAATAGTATTTTGCAACTTTCACATTTAAAATACTTAAATCTTTAGATAATTTTTTGATTAAAAATGAATTTTACTAATTTATACTTTAATTCTATATGTGGAATTATATATATAATACAAGAACTTTGTTATATTGGTATAACGATGTATATTTTATAAATTGTAATATTGTTTTTTATTATATTTATAGTATTTATTACACGCACTTATTACTTAGGGTAGTTTGTTTTACCATATATTAGTTTCATCCCGTGTGTTCCTCAGGTTTAAACGAATGTTAATTTATTTATCTTTATAAAATATAATATTAATACGGAAGAAATTTTATTAAACAAATTCTAAGTTAGATTTTTTAAAGCACCTCGAATATCCATGTAGTTTTCTTTATTATATCATTTTACGAAGGTTTCAAATTAAAAATCGTCTAAGATTATTTCAAAATGCTTTAAAATATAATTTTGGGATAAGATTAGCTCTATTATGTAGTCCTATTTTTTATTATTTCTTCAATTACATTTATTAAACGTATTTATCACTATTTGATCGCAGAAATTTTCTTTTTCCAATTTTACTTTATGCTAGTCTTTTTCGATCTTTACGTTGCACAAGTTCTTTTCTTTTTTTTTTTTAAAATACATCTCTATGTATGTTCTTATTATAATTGACAAAATATCGATCTTCTTATAAAAAATATTTTCAATTAGCATTTGAAATTTTTGAATAGTAATCTTCAATATTTTTCGTTAAAAATTAGAGTAAGTTAATTATAATAGTAATGTGGTCAAAGAAGTTTCACGACGACGACGACGATAATAATAATAATAATAATATTTAAGTTAATTGTTACTACAGATTTGTCATTTGCATTAATTAAGTTTAGTAATTAGAATAAAATTTTGTTTTGTCCACTTTCTAAGATAGTGTTTGTCATCTTTAATTTTAAGTTTTATTTTTGTTTTATCTATGAGATTAAATTCATAATGATATGTTATAAAATTCTTTTATAGGAACTGCAATTGTTTTGAAAATTCTATATATGATCTATTAAATTTTTTCCTGGTGTTCATATTACTTGTGTTGTATATGTTTGTTTTAGCATATTTAAATAATATTTTTTATAATAATAATTATGATTCATTCTTAACACAATAAACTATTTTAAATTATTATTTTCAAGTTTTATAAAATAATCCATATGTAAGTAAAATTGACTCTTGTTGTAATAAAAGCACAAACTCTATTGCACATTTTTTAAATATAAAATTTTAAGACATATTTATTTTCAAATATTTAATCTTTATTTTTTAGATAATAAGTAAAATTGATTCCTATCGTAATAAATACACAAACTGGATTACACATTTTTTAAATATAAAATTTTAAGACATGTTTATTTTCAAATATTTAATTTTTATTTTAAGATAATAATAAATTTATATATTATAATGATTTTAACCTTATAATAGAAATTAGATTAATAGTTTATCTTTTTAAAAATTAATTTAATAATTTTTATTTCATCAATGATGTGTAATTTACTATAACAAGAGTCAATTTTGCTTTATATATATAGATAATGATTAGCAAGCCCAATTAAATATTGATCGAGGCAAACTTCCATTTTCAGCTGATGAAGGGAAAAAAGGGGATTTTCCATGTTAAGTGAACATTTTATACTGTAGCTTTTTATGTGTGAAAATATTATAATGTCATTTATCCTAAAGGAGTTCATGTTGAGTTGACTGGAACAACGTCAAAAACGAAATTGATATAAGTGCAAATGAAATGGATTAGGTTATTACTAATTTATCTTATATTTTATGGTTTTACTTTCTTCTTTTCCCTTTTTTATAATTAGTAGACTTTAAGTCATGACGACCATTTCAATTTTAAGGGACAACACAAAGCAAAAATTGCCAATATTCCGAGTCAACAATTTGACACTCCAAAATCAAAATAGGAATCCGTCTTTGAGTGCTGTGCACATTTCCATGTAAGGGGGCCTGCTGAAATGTGTCGAGTTGTCCCTTTTTTCATTTTCCTTTTTATTCTTTTTCTTTTCTGTCTTTATATTTTAGGATGTGTGTTTTTTTATTGACACTAATTCTTGTCGAAGTCGCAGCTTAAATTTACGGCAAGTTTGCTCTAGTGATTTTTAAACTATTGCACTATCAATAGTCTATCACGTAGAATGACAGTCTATCAACTAAATTACATCTTGTAGTTACGATACTCAATTTTTTTTTGTTGTTTCACTTTTTGTCTCCTTAAAAGACAGGAGGATGATCCCATAAAGTTGAGCTCCTTTTGCCTTGAGGAGGTGATCTCTCTCTTTTTTCCATCATACTTCCGAAAAGAAGAGTTCAAACGATGCATGATGATGATCATTTTTATTCCTTGAGTAACGTGCATCGATACCCTCCATATATATTTACTGTGAAAGTCCCCATCGATGCAAAAAAATAATAAGTGATTAAGCACTAATGTACCTCTCATCCGAAATTACAAAACAAGAATTTAAAAAGGGTTAATATCACCATATAACACGATATTTTGAAAATTTTCATTACATAGTACATATAGTATTAATTTCACCAGTCAGCATGATATTTTGAAATTTTTTCATGATATAGCACAACAAACAATAATTTCACCGCGTAATAAAAAATTTTAAAATTTTTTCACCATGTAGCATGACGTTAGTTTTTCGTCAATTTTTTGTACTATATGGTGAAAATTTTCACAATTTTGTGTTATTTGGTGAAATTATTGCTAGTTTTGCTATGTCATGAAAAACTTTTAAAATATCGTGTTGAAAGGTGAAATTAATACGATATGTGTTATGTGGTGAAATTTTTTATAATATTGTGCTATAAGGTGATATTAATCCATTTAAAAATAATTTTGAGAATAAAGAGCTACGCGCGGAGTGCCGGCGAGGCATATGTCCCTTTGGTGTGTTCGCCCCAACCCTAGACCACAGTTCGGGTGGCACCAATTGACCAACAAAGATGCCATAAGGTGGTTGTTCATAGCCCATTTGCTGGTGAACTGACCCGCTTATAGATGACGAGAGGTGGAGGCGGCGGTAGGGAAGATGTTAAAAAGGAGTGAAACAGGCTCCTCCAAAAAAAAAAAAACGAAATAGCAGGTAACTTATATGAAATTTAAGGATGGGAATCAAACTCTGAAATCCCTATTAGGGATCTAATATTCGGGTTAAAGTTCGACGTAATAAAATAAGCGGTTCATCCCTCTAGTTTTGAGCTATTGAGTTCATTTTACTCCCACTATAATGTAAAATCAATACGATCTATCCATGCCATGCCATGTCAAATTATGCCCCTCTAAACACACACACCCAACTCCTTTGCTTTCCAATTGAATTGAAATAGCCATAATTGACAGGAGAATTCATAATCGAGAACGCCACGACCACGAACGACATGCTATTTCTACCTATATATACACGGAACTTTACATTTTATTGTGATAGAATTAATTTTGTATCGAGTGACTATTCAATTTAAAGCGACTGCCCAAACCAACCACAAACTAGAAAGTTATCAATAGGGGTTGCTCAACATGATGATTCTGCCCTAGTAAGGGCAAAAGTTGTGGAATTCTTTAATCATTAATAGTGGCTTCATCTTCATTTGAAATCCCTAAATCCCATAATGAATGATCCCTTCAAGATCCAATCAAACCCGGGTCCCCATTGAGGAAATTATAAGGAATTAAGATTATTTGATTTTTTTTTCCTACGTGTACATTGATATCTAGAAGTCCAACAAACCTCGACTAATTCAGTTTGAGTCGAGTCGATTTACTATGAAGGTAAAACTCTCCCAGCATGGATTTTTTTCATTCACAATATTCGAATCCGAAAGATTTTACTTAAAGGGAATAAACGCCGAACCGTCTGAATAAACTAATGTTGGTTAAGATTATTTGATGTAATTACTCTTAAAATTTCTTTTTGGGGCCCACATAGCTTTGACCCATCATAATCTCAAATTGCGGAAAGACGCAAAAATCTCAATGCTTCCCCTGTGACCCCAGACATTCGAATCATTTACCAATTCCCTGTCTATCTTTAACTCTACGCCCCTTTTCTGTTCATATATATAGTTGATTCATCTTGTCTCTTGATGATGAATCTCCATAAATATGCACGTATTATGTGCTCAAGCCATTAAGAAAAGAAAGAACATAATCAAGAGGCTTTTTGATGATTGTTGATCAGTACGTGTCAAAACTCAATTTGATTGAAGAGCGAATATATATGCGTGTCCCACTACCATTCATTGGAAAATTTAACTTCACCAACTAAACATTCACGATTAATTTCTCAATATTATTGAAACAATATGATAGATATAATTTCGTACCTCCTTGTAACAGATTAAATAAGTTTATTTAGTAAGTGATCACGATCGATTTAAACTATCATATGCACGAGGATTCGATCCGAAAATTGCGTTCAATGTTAATGATAACAAGATTGAGGAAGGGGATCAAGCTTGTTATACCCATGGGCCGCACTCAATAGTGTATTTGTATAAATATAATTGAAATGTACATGCATGAGGGGCAATCATGCATTGTCATTCCACATCAGGAAAGGTTTTAAACAAAAGATAAAAGCACGACAACATTGTAAAACCTAATTTATAATGGAAAGCAAACCCTAAAATTCACATGTAGATTTATAGCTACTAGAAGAATCACTGTTCCGTGTTCGTGAATGGATATCCTTCTTTCCCACCTAAACCATCTCTTCGCTATACTTCAAAAAGCTCTGATTATGTTAAATTTTCGATTGTTCCGGCTATTACATGATGATTCATTTCCACCAAGAACAGCACAAGCTCAAGTGGGTATGTGAACGTCAAGAATTCTTCATCGGATTTGATAAAAAACTTGTTTTGTTCTGCTCTTTACTGGGATTGACACACATTTTCCACTCCGAGTTTTCAATTTCGTGTTTACCATTCATATTCATATTGATGAAAGTTCACAGGATTAATCCCCTCAATATGTACCATGCTGGATTCCATCAGTAATTCCACAAGGTTTCGAGGTCGGAGTTGTCGGGCGAGTCATTAGATGGCGGAGAATTCATCCTCGGGGGTGAAACCATCATTCCCTCTGCCATGTCCACTAGCAAGTTCGGCATATCAAACAAGGCCTCCTCATCGACAAATTCTTCCTGCTTCGATGCTGTACTCTCTTGAACAATATTCGTTACTTCATTGCTCGTCTGGCCTGATTCGGGTGGCGAATCATCACCCCCAGCTTCGGCCTTCCTCGAGGCAGCGGCAGCAGCGGCTGCTCTCCGTATGTCAGCTGGGGCTGTGGAAGCTGGGACCGGGTATGACTTCATCAAGTGGGGGAAGTTGAGGATCGCATCTCCACCCTTCAGGGCCAGGGCCGCCACATCATATGCCGCGGCTGCCATCTCCGCTGTGGGGAATGTGCCGAGCCATATGCGCGTGGTCTTGCGGGGCTCCCGGATCTCCGACACCCATTTTCCGCTCCGACACCTTATTCCCCGAAAAGATGGGTGCCTGCCGGTGGGACTAGCGGAGCCAGGGCCAGTCCTAGGCGACATCTGTTGCTGCCGGGGAGAAGGGTTCCGGCCGCCACCCGAAGATGTCGGAGAAGGAGTCTCGACGACAAGTGAACGAGGGGATTGTAGGTCTAGAGGAGGCAGCGTACGAGGAAGAGGAGTGCTAGTTAGAGGAGGCTGTGGTGGTTCAAGGGCTGGACGTGGAGGCGGAGGTGGTGGCTGCGACGGCTGAGGAGGTGGTGGCTGGTCCACATGGGCCTCACTGGAAGGAGTGTGAGGGTCAGACATATAAAGGCTAACTCGAACTGTGTTTGTGGCTATATAAGAGAGAGGGATGATAGGGAAAGGGGATGGGTCCTCTATATATATATATATATATATATATATGTACACAAACATATGGGATATATGGTAGGGGTCTTATAAATTTTGAGTTAAAGGGGAAAGAGTTTTCGTCAAAAAGGTAATTTTAAAAAGCGTGGCCAATTCGCGGTTGAATACAAATATCGATTTTTCAACCCAAAAAGGCACAGAAAAATTCCAATCGATCGACTGACATATGTATTATATATATAAACATATAGTACAAAAGGATATGTGCGTGTGCGTGTTTGGGTGCATGCTATAATGTAATGAAGAGGGATAGTGAGAGAACACGCATTAGGCAAACAAGGATTAGCTGTAATCTCCCGTGCAACCATTTACTTATTTCTGGGTTGCGGCCCTTCCCATTGATCGACATATCTTAATTTCATCAATAGCTATGTCTCTGGTCAGATCTCATCCCTAAGTCCAAACCTCAAGCTTTTAAATAAATAATATTATTTAGACTTTTTTTTAAAAAAATAAAATCTTCTTGGATGTTGATGCCTGATGACTGAAGATGTGCGTGTAACATCGGTCATCCCTATACTTGCCCCATATGTGTACATATGTTGAGGCCAAGCGGTTAATTATATATATCTGTAGCTTATATAATATAAATTGGTGGTCCAAACTCGAATATCCGATGAACTTCCTAGTTTTCTAGCTTCTCAACGAGAACATAAGAAGCGAAATCATCTTCTACAGTAGTCGTGCATGGTGCACTTGCTCAGTTGGTTATCATCAAAATTCAGTGAAAATGCACCATGTAAGGAAAAAAAGTGATACTCTTAATTCTTTGTTTGAATAGAAGGAAAATGGAACTAAAGCGAAGGAAGGGGAGGAAAACGTATTATGGGAGCGACTTCTATACAATTTTTCCTCTCCTTTCCTCCTCTTCTTCATTCTTTGTTCAATCCAAACGGAGGATTAAAAATATTTATCATATCTCTGGTAAATGTGATCCTGAAAGTTTTAGATTAATGCTTTTTGTTGAGTCACGTAGGACGGTAAAAAGGTAATAGCTAATGTATATGGAGTTAGTTGCATTTCCATTCATCACAAAGCTTATTTATTCTGGGTTATAACAGGGGATGCTAATATGTTTAATTATAAAGGGATAGGTGAAGAAAAATATATAAATGAATATACGAAAATTAACTGACGAGAATTAAGCTCGAAATCTCTTTGGTTTAGGTGAAAATATGTCTCATATTTTTCTCTATAACTTGTTTAGGTCAGAATTAAATGCCCTCCAAGTGTTGATCTAGCCTTTTATTTTTTAATTGGCAAGATAAGAGATTCACTGATCAGTTTTCCGTTTTCAGTTTTTTTTTTCATTTTTTATAAAAGAAGAGCATCCAGCAAGGGGGAAAAAAATACTTTTGCTTTGGTCATTGGTCAACAAACATATATTCCTTCGTGATATAGATTATTATATGATCCCATTTGCCAATAGAGGGCAAAAAAAATTTTAAATATTGTTGCATAAATTAATAGATATTCATCATTAAAAAAAGAAAGAAACCCTAAACCTTTATTAAATGGAAGATAATGATGTGAATACTTGTCACATATAGTCTTGAAGAAATTAAATAGAGAACTACTATCCACCGAAAAAAAAGAGGAAAGAGAGATCTACTGTTAATGCATGTGCAAAATTTTTAAGGTGTACTTTGTTTTATGAGAAATTGTTTATCACATCGAAATCACCGATGGGTAAATAATGAGAAAATTAGGCGTGTCAGGGTGCTATCCCAAGAAAATTACCGACGCAATACCAGTCAGCCCCATCAATACAGAGCGTCATACCACGGCCTCGAAAGTCCGTGGAACTGAACGGCAGCTGGTTTTTAAGTAAATGAAGTGCGCCTCAAACGATTTCACGGCTAGCCGCTATGAATTCTCCACTATTGCTCTGTGCTTCTTCAATTAAGGTGAACCATGATGAGACGGCTCGAGAACCAATCAAGAGACGAGCAATTGACTCGTCAATGTTTCACCACTAAAGAGCCAATGAATAATAATCGAGTAGACTATCACTGTCGCCGTCCACTTATTCATTAGCCACCATTTTTGTCCCTGACATATTTTTGCCACCAATTAACCCGAAATGTTGGCATTCCATCTACCATTTATACCATTCCGTAACGGAATAGTGACGGAAAAGATAACGCCGTCCATGAATTTTCCGTTACGGAAGTTAACAGAAGGGTATAAATGGTAGACGGAATGCCAACGTTTGGGGCTAATTGGTGTCAAAAATATGTTGAGGGCAAAAACGGTGACTAATGAATAAGTGAGTGGCGACAGTGGTATTCTACTCAATAATAATCTGTGTAATATGTGTTTGCATATATATATATATATATACACCCTTGCTCAGAGTATGCAAAGACAATTCCAAAAATAAATCACAGCCTAGTAGGCCCGTGAGTGGTAATCGGTGGCTTCGGTTGGAATTTGCCGAAAAGATATTCAAAGGCCTCACCTTGGACAATTAAGGCCACAGAGGATTCGGCATGCTTCGGTTGGAATTTGCCGAAAAGATAACCAAGAATGATGAGACAAGGCTAAGAAAGCCATGCGAGAGATGGTTCTCAGCCTTAAATGGCCGAAAAGAGAGAATCTAGGTCGGAACCTAGACTCGGGAAGACTACCTCTATTGGGAAGCCCAGATAGGTAGAAGCAAGACGGATAGGCACCGAACAATCCCGGAAGGTGAATTGGGTTTCGCTCCAAAAAACGGGATAGGTGCGGAAAAGGAAATTAAAGGGAAAAAAAATAGTTTGAGAATGTAAAGGTGCAAAGTAAGGTAAATATTGGTAAAAGCAAAGTGTGGAAAAATAAAAGATAACTAAAATGTACTTGTTTGATGTGTTGGTCAAGGAATATTACAACGAACTTAGACAAACCTGTTTATAGGTGTTACATGAAATCCTAAAAAATCTATCCAAATCGGATACACCTATAATTACATTATCGAAATATTATTCAAAAGGGAAACATACTACCTAGATATCCTAATATCTCTAAAACGAAATATTCTAGAAACATCAAAGAATATATTCCGCTCATCTAACTTCCTAAAATTAAAGATTGCACGGGATCTCAATATTCTTGAACTCCAATATGCTGCCGCCATTAAAATCTCCTTCCCCCCGCCTCAGTCCATGAAATCACGTACACATGCATATATCTTCCTCATTGACTTCCAATTGGCCTGATCTTGGACGGGCTTAACTTCGTTCATTCGGACCATCATTAATTCAACCCACGTAAGAATGATCTCGGCCCGCTTCTCTATCCCAAACCGATTATGTTCAAAAACCCGGGCAAATTGTCACGACTCGACAATCTTCACGAATTACGGAAAATATGTGTAAACAATACCCTCCCATATCTAGTCGCGCGAAACCATATTGAGTGGGGCTTGACATGTATAATAAGAATCTGTTGCACGAGCTCATGATGAACACGGAAAAAGATGAAGGAATGAGGGCACCTCACGGCTGAATAGCCGTTATAGTCTTGTACAATGAACCAAGAAAATGGCACCAATAGCATTCTCTCTTTCTCTGCTTCAGCCCTATTTCATCTTCAATTTCGAGCATCTTTTGATCTTAACTGGGAAAAACTCAAAAAATAAAAGTTGTATATCTCGAATTGAGCTTTCCGTAACATCTTGAATCATCGAAATCGGAGCTCTGTAGAAAAAGATATGAATTTTCCCGCAAAACTACGCAAAATAGGAAATTTTAGCCGAGAATGAGATCTGCAATGAGCAGCCTATGACGACTTCCAGAGCATGAGAATGATCAGATAAATCGAGCTTGATCACGATCAGAGCCCTTAACATGGCCGCAACCCCCCGCACGCGAGCTTTCAGCCTATGGCAAAAGCTGAAAGTTAATGGTGGTTGTAGCTCCCTCATGTTTCTTCGTATAATTATTGGCCTCCGATGTTAGCCGATGATCTCCTTTATTAGAACCTTCAACCATCAATACAAGCCGAAGATTATTCATCGAAACTCTAGCAATAGACATCCCAAACATATTCGTGAAAATTTGAAGAGGATGAGTACGACATAGTACCTCGGGAAGCCTCGCAAAAGATTTACTCCATTTAACATTCATCATACTTGATGGAACTTCATTGATTGATGCCTTCAAAAAATCTTCCCTTTGAAGGATTAGAACATGAATTACCTCGCATTCTCCTTGCTCGTCTATGCTATTCTTCGGTGTGGCTTTAGACTTGATCATAGGAAGTTCGGCCATAGCAGAAGGTTCAGCCATGACCTTTTGAACATCGTTTGATTTAGCCTCTAGATGCTACAAATTAGCCGTAGAAACCTTTGGATTAGCCGTAACACTCAATTGAGCAACCATCAATCTCTTAGCTTGTTGACACCGTTGAGCACGACGTTTTTGTGTCTTGTAAGTGGTTTAGGTCTCTTTGGGTGAACCACCCTTCGCCATTCTTTCTTAGGAACCTTCGTCGGTGGCATCACAAATTGCTCCTTAGTTGGAATAGGCTAACAAGTGGCACAAAACATGCATGATTTCTAAGCTGACCGAACATAAATGTCAGTCAAGTTCTTATCAGGGGGTCTCTTCTTCGAGGGTTGTTGCCTTTCTCAAATATGATGTATTTGTTCACTTATCCAGCCCTACAATAAAGCTCTCGAGGCACTATGTTTGCCTCTCATAACTTGTTATGCTAATACTCAACCCTCCAAGCTTTCACATTTCGTGGTCTCAAGCCCTGAGAATTGCAGCCATCATCCCTCAACTTTCGGGGAATAAGTTTGGGCATATACTAGACCCCCCGTGCTTTGCTTGAAGACACAAATTCAGTTATGGAAACCAATTTTCGAGCATTAGAGTTCACATACCTCGACTTGTAAGGCATGAAATTGGTCTTAAATTCAACTCCTCCACAATTTGAGCTCTTATTTTTTGACTCCATAGACGCGGATTCAACATGAAACTCGACCCTCCAAGTGCTCAAGTGGCTCGAAGCATCGTTAATGAGCTCGGCTTCTAATTGTCATTCCCTTTCGAACTCGAACTTCTTGGGTCCATCTCAACCTCGGGCTGTTTCTCCAAGGCTGAGTTCTTGTATGTGCAGGTGCTACTTCGTGGAGTCCACTTCGGGATCTTCTTTTCTATATGATGGGGCTGAAGAGTTTGGAGCGCCTCGTATCCCCAAGCAGGCCGTGGCAAAGTCGGCGGCTTGATCATCCCTTGTAGAACTAACTTTGTATAAGCCGAACATAATCTCTTCTCATCATTTAGCTTACGGAGAAGTTGTGCTACCTCTTCGGTAGCCTCTAAAGAAATTTCGTCTTCCGGCTTCCGCCTTGAAAAAATCGGCCTCAAATTAGCGGCACTGTCTAAGATAGGTTTCGTGGATGAGAACGATCTTATATGAACTGCCATGGGCTTCTCTTTGATGCCCCGCTTACTTTCATTGATGAAGTGGAAGAATTTGCATCCTTGAGATTTGATTTAGCCACACTGATTCTTATATCGAAATGAGTTTGATCTCCAAAGTTGACTCGAGCCGATTTTTGCTCAGCTTGTCCTCTAACTTGATGCTCCAAAATAGCGCCATTAACACCATGAGACTCAACTTCATTGACTTTTGAAAAAAGTTGAGAAGAATTGGCCGCGCTTGATTCTTGCGGTGAAATTGATCTAGGCGGAACAATCTCGTCTTGCGTCGACGGTCTATGACCGTTTCTTCTTTGCATGAATGTTCCTCATGCGGTGGCTGAGCTAGAACTTGCTTACCATCATTGCCTAAGTGTTTAGCCGAATCAACTCGTCGTGGAAGACTTGACTCGGCCACTAACTCCATTGAAGGTTGAGTTGGCTGATCCACCCTACGCTCGAGCATTGGTCGTGAAAGTTCTTATCGAGTCCTTTCTTCGGTGAAGACGATGGTGATGACGGAGTTGATGGAACTTGCATTGGAGGCTGAGATGTAGGCGAAGGTGCTTGTTGAGCTTTAGCCGCAATTTGATCTAAATTATATGTACGCCACAATCTCTCAAGCCAGTAATGTATTTCTTCCTCCAACAAGGACGGTTGCATCATCGATGATGAAGAATAACACATGGTGGCATGGAATAGCTTGCCAATGTTGATGAAGGCGGCTGAAATTGAACTTCAGGTAGGGGTAGTGCTTATTGTGCCAGTGGCTGAAGCTGAATCTGCATAGGAGGTTGCGCCTGTGTTGGAGGCCGAGCCTTGACTGAAGGCCGAGCTTGCATTGGAGGCTGAACTTGGATTGAAGGCTGAGCCATAATATATGGCGTCGTATACGACAAGGTGTGGGCGAGATAGGGCTGCATTGAGTTGCTCGTCATTGCTTGTGACGATGATCTCACATAACTAACCGTTTGTCGCTGCTAATAGGCATAATGATTGGATGATGGCAAATAGCCGGTCGACGACGAAGGTGAATAAGTATAATCGAAATTTGACAATGGCGAGTAGCTAGTCGATGAATATGGTGACGAATAAGTCGACGACAATGATTTGCCAATCGATGGTGTTGAAGAATAATAGATCGACAGCATTAAATTTGATGATGTTGAAGAATAGTAATCATACTACATGATAGTAGGAGCACAAATTTAGCGCGTCCTACCGGGCTTGTCAAATTGTTTATCACGTTGAAAAATATCATCGACTGGTAGATTATGAGAAAATCAGGTGTGCCATGGTGTTGTCCCAAGAAATTGATCGACGCAACACCAGCCGGCCCTACCGATAAAGAGTGTTGTTCCATGACCTTGAGAGTCTGCGGTACTGAATGGCAACTATGTTTCAAATAGATGAAATTGATGATTGAATGCGCTTCAGACGATCTCACGGTTCAGGAATTTAGCCGCTACGAGTTCTCCATTATTTTTTCGTGCTTCTAATTTTATAATTAAAGAAAAAGGCGTTAAGCCAGCTATATGTTTCGTTCAAGTCAACTCAATTGAATTAAGTTGCAATCCAAGCTGATCCACTTGAGCAATTAGCCAAGTGAGCCCAAAAAAACTCTGTGAGGCTTCGGCAAGAGAAGCCGAATAAAATCCAAGCTTTTGACTTGGAAATACTTGAAGACAAATCAGCTTATTAAAGCCGATTGGTTCGACATTTAGCGCCTATCGAAGATTGAATTATCCTAGTGCCATGAAGATAAACTCCAAGAAAGTAAAATAGTGGGAAAGTAAATGTTGGAAGAAAAGAAAGATAGAAAAATGTAGTGCGATTGATAGATGTGTCGAAAGGGAATTAAAATAAATTTCAAACTCAATATATATAGGCATTTACATGAAACTCTAAAATAAATCTATTCAAATCGGATACATCACAATATAAGATATCCCAATAATATCGAAAAAGGAAATTAACTCTTAACCTACTTAAATTGCCTAAAAGATAGAATACTTAAAGAAATCAGAGAGATATCCGATCTATTAGACTATCTAAAATCGAAGATATCACACAAGAATATCGCATCCTTTATATGCAAGTATAATCGGCTGCCATTAAAAATAAATCCTCACCGCCTCTGATGAAATATGCACGTCCATACAGATATGCATATATGTTCCAGCCACCATGATGGGCTTTCCAATTGGACTTTGTGTTCAAAACTTGGGCTTTCTTCCACTTGGACCAATCAATTCGGCCCAGCAAAAACAATCTCAGCCCGCTTCGTCTAGCCCAGGCCAACATGTCCATAAACTCGAGAAAATTATCAAGATCACCGATTACAAGTCATGACTCTACAATCTTCACGAATTACGGAAAATGGGTGTAAACAGAAATGGTTTATAAATTCGAGATTTATCTATTAACTATTTTTTTTATTACAAGAGAGATGGGTCCTTATAACTAATACGAGAAAATGAAAATTTAAATAGAAGGACATTGCTAGTTTCGCTTACGAAAATCGTACTAGAAAACTTCTTGATTCCTAGTCCAAACTGCATGCCGCTGCACTATGCTCCTTTTTCTCTCTTTAATTGTTAACTATCTGTATGATGATTGGACTGTACAACCTAATGCTTATAATAGGAGAATCTGATTATACAAGAGAATTAGGTCGGGGACCAACGATATAAGTGGAATAAATATTTGATTAGTGTGTGTAAGTACACTTATAGGGATTTGTATTTTTTTTTTGGTGAATTATATTATTCGTTTGGTTATTAAACAAAATAGGCCAACTAAAATATATCAGATAAGATTAAAAATTAATTAAGCATGAGATTCGTTCGTTGTATATGTAGCTTAGGGCTGCCGCCCTTTGTCCACATACATGATTAGGGCGGCAGGTGGCTGACTTCCTCCCGGACCATATATAATGCCATAGAAGGCGCGTTTACATTTATCTTTTGCATTTTTCATATTTCCTTTTGATTTTTTATAGTCTGCGGGCCCACCATTCTTTTATTTTCTCTTTAATATCCGAACCTTTGTTCGCAGTAGAATGAAATATACTCAACTATCCCACAAAAAAAAAAAATTTATATCCGTGCTAAAAGCAATCACGAGGGAATATCCAGGATATAATCACCTTCAAAGTGATTATACCACATTAGACAAGTAAATTATTGAATTTGTCTAATAGAGTACTTTTTTTTGGCCAAGCATAATAAAGTACTTCAAAGTACTTCAATACCACAAAAAAAAAACTACACATATTTGAATAAGTTAATTTTAATTATTTAAACTTGTAGTGAACTTTCAAATAAAGTAAATTTCATGGATATGAATATGTTTATCTCAATATGAAGTAAGTTACACAGTTGTATTAAACCCATGAATCTCCATTGTGATTGAAAAAGAAAAGTACACAGATTTCAAAAAATGTTACTAGATTTTTTCCTGACTTTTTAATTGTACAATACCATAATTTTTATTAATTGTTTCATAAAATTTTTCATCATCTAATACGTATTTTTAATTTAACATTATTATTTTCTATTGTAACACAAAAGGTTACTAATATTTTCATTTATTTTTTGCTGTATTTACCCTTTCTCTTTCAAAATAAAAACATCACCTTTTTTTTTTGTGGGGGGGGGGGGGGGGGGGGGGGATAAGTGGTGTTGTGTATTCCTCAAACACAACCATATTGTACAAAAAGGCACTGTAACTCGTCCAAGTAAATGCAAAAGTAAACCCTGTCCAAAACGAAACATACTTAGAGGGCCGAAAGAATCAAATTCCTAAGGCTTTTGCTATACTTGAACTAGCTAAATGTGACACCTTAAGAATTGACAAAATTTTCAATCTAACTAAATCTACCTCATATATATATTTTTGGATATAAGTAAAATATATCATATACTGCAGTTGATTATATTGTTAATATTTTCATGCCCACGGCTGTATCTAGTTATTAGTTATTAACAATGTAAAATCATTTTAAAATATGGATGTCAGCATGGAAAAGCCGCTGACACAGATGAGAGCTTACGCTCCTGCATTGATCCAGTACGATAATTAATCTAGATAAATATATAAACCATTTTGTTCAAGGTAAAAATTAATGGAATATAAAGCTTGTTTTATGAGCGGTTCAGTTATACGTATAACCTAGACATATGCATGGTACTTATTAATTAAAAAAATCGATTGCAACATTAGTGAAAATAAAATAAGGTGTCTAACCTAATTATTGATCATCCAAAGTTGGATCTAGAGAAAATAAGGTGCTGAATTACTTTTGATCTAGTGAAAATAAGATTCGGTCCTAAAGTTGGATCTAGAGAAAGCATATGATCGTTTTTAGTGGAGCTTTAGACGAAAGGTGCATAATTATTTTGGGTTTCCGACGAAACGGATTAAATGGGTTATGACTTGTGTATCCTCTACTTCAATTTCTGTGTCGTCGAATGGAGGATGCCTGGAAACGTTCTTTCCTTCTCGCGGGATCAGGCAAGGTGACCCGATCTCACCATACATATTTATCCTGTGTATGGAATATCTTGCTAATCTTATTGAAGATGCGGTTGACCCTCGACGATGGAAGGGAGTGAGACCGGGCCTAGGACTGCTTCCCTATTTCTCGTCTGCAATGCAGATGATATTATACTTCTTGGTGACACCACTGCATCAACTCAGGTTGCGATGTTGGAAGTGCTGAATACCTTCTGTGAGGAGCCGGCCAGTTTAAGGATTAATTCTGCTAAGTCACAGGTCCTCTTCTCCAAGAACACAAAGGCAGATGATCGAAGAAGGATCTGCTCCAAGTTTAATGTCGAAAAAACGACTGACCTTGGGAAATATCTGGGATTCCCAATTAGCATGTCGTGGAAAAAGGAGAAAGATTTCTCCTTTGTTATCGAAAAGGTGCGTGCTCGCCTTGCATGCTGGAAGTCTCAACTGCTTTCAATGGCGGGGAGAGCAAATACTGATTGATTCGGTTACTGCAGCAATCCCATCGTACTACATGCAGTGTTCGGCACTCCCGGCCAAAACTCTGGAGACCCTTGATAAGATTAATAGGAATTTCCCTTGGGGCTCAACGGAGGAAAAGAAGAAAATTCACCTGGTGGGGAGGGATGTAGTTAGGAAGCCGAAACTGTTTGGTGGTTTGGGCGCGAAGAGGATGAAACCTCGAAATGAGTCTCTAGTCGAGGGTATGCTTTCCCGCTCTACTATCTCCGATGCTCCTTGGGCTAGAATTATCCGCCACAAGTTCCTTCATTCAGCAGCTGCTCAGAGATGCAAAGCTTCAAGTAATTGGAGAGCATTGCGGACAGTTGGAACTGTGGGAGAAAGGAGCGAAGTGGGTCGTCGGCTCAGGGAACTGTGTTAAATTTCTGGCATGACAGATGGGTGGGGAACTGGTCGTTAAGGGGCAGCATCGCTGAGCCCTTACCAAGTAATGAGGAGTCCTGAACTGTAGACTCGGTGATTACAACTTCTAATGACTGGAAATTGGAGGACCTTCCCATTCGTTTTACCAGCTGATGTACGGGGTCGAATCAGAGGCACTCCCCAAGGATTCTCTTCAAACGCTGCGGACCGTATTGTTTGGGGTCTCTCCCAGAACGGAAGATACAACAACACGAAGTCCGCTTACCTGCTAGAGTTAGGCATCTCTCAAGATCCTGATCCCAAGCTTTGGAGCTGGATTTGGAAGTGTCCCACGATCCCGAGAATCCAACATTTCATCTGGTTGGTGTCGCATGGTAAACTGCCGACCGCGTGTCTACTTGCACAACGTGGTATGGCGGTGGATACATCTTGCTCGATCTGTTCAGATGGGAAGGAGACAATTGATCATATCCTGCGAAACTGCTTGGCTGGAAAATGCCTTTTGTCAGAATTTTCCAATCCTGCTAAATACTCTGACTTCTTCACTGCTCCTCTAGCTGATTGGCTTAAGGCAAATCTTTCTGCAGAATTTGCCTCTACTCTGCAGATCCCTTGGGCTATTAAGCCTATTATCTTTTCCTTTGGTCTATGGAACCTTTGGAAAAACCGCAACTCATACATTTTCTTGAGAAAGCCTCTTCATTCCGACCTAAAAATATACCACACGTTACATGTGAGAGAGGGGTTGAGGATATTAATCCCACATAGAAAAGATGTATCAAAATCCATTGTTTTATATGAGACTTGGGTACCACTACTTATCAGCTAGAGCTTTTAAGTGGATATGGGCCTAAACTCGTATAAAATTTAATATGGTATCAGAGCCTAGGTTACGCGTATTCGTGCCTACGCGCGTGTGCTCACCCACACCACGCTAGGCCCAGTATGTCTGAGACCCCCAAGAGTGCAGCCAAGAGTGCGCCTCGTGTTAGTGTTTCCCCTCGCCCGAGCACGGAAGTGAGCCCGGCTCGAGGTCAATTGTTGAGGGCGGGTGTTTAAGGGCACGTGACAACGTGTAGGCAGAAATAGACCACATGTTGCAAGTGATGGCGGGTGTTGAGGAGTAAAATGGGATAAATCTCACATAGGAAAAGAAAAAGAAAATCCATGGGTTAATATATGATTTGGGTACCACCACTTATCCAACTGGTATCATCTAGTGTTGTTGCTAAACTTCAAGCACTTAGGCAGGGATTGCTGCTTGCTGCAAGTCTCAGCATCTCTTCTTTAGTTGTTGAGATTGATGCTAGATTAGCTTTTAAATTGAATTTGGGGCAAGACGTCGTCTAATTCCCATTTCGATCATTTAATCGATGATTGCAGGACTCTGTGCAGCAGGCTTGATCGGATCATCCCGAAGCATGCTTTCCGGGAAGCTAATGGTTGGGCTGATATTCTTGTTCGGATGGGCAGTGACCAAATGGCATCCTTGGCTGTGTTTACTGATCCTCCGCCTAATGTAGTTCAGCCTTTATTTTCGGATATTATTATTGGGGTTGCATCCCCACGAATGTTTGTTATGGATTCTGGTTGACCGTTGTTTCAAAGAAGACTTTATTTACACCAAAAAAAAATCATCCATATTCAAATTTTGTCATTTTTTTTATGAAGAAATTGTTAATGAAATATATTTGAGGAAAAAAATAATGGGCAGCTGTAGGGGAAGAGAGGGAGAGTGAGAAAGAGAAAATAACTTGGGCTTCACATGAAATAGGAGAATATTGGTAATCTGGGCTTTTCTTGAAAGGACTAACTTGGAATTAATTAAGTATTTCGTAACGAGGCCCAAAAGATTTTGTATTTATTAAGATGTAGACATTATTATTGACTTTGGGCCGATTGAGCGAGAAACATGTACAATTCTCTTCTTGGAACCCCAACGTGACATAGTTAGCTGCATAATCGATAAAGTTCTATTTTGTTTTTTAATTTGCTATATCTTTATCACCCTACTATAATTTGCAAAAAAATTAGCTGATTTTTTTTTGTTAATTTGTAAATTATATATAAGAGAAATTGAAATCTTGAGCAAAGATAAGATCGTCTGCAATCTTCCAGACACATATTAATTAAGAATTGAAGAAATTCAATCCAATTTTTCAACCTTTTTACATTCAATTCAATTGTTTATTAATTCTTAAGTCAATTATCTACATTTTATAACAATTTTAGATGTATTTGTGTCCCTGGACGTTATCTCCTAAGTCCTTTAACAAATGGTTCTCCTATAATAAATCCATTATAGTTTAAGAGAAAATTTTAAATGATCTTATAATTCATAATAATACTGTGAAAAAAGAACTTATAGCATTGTTACAATTAAGAATAATTAACTGTTACAATCTGGTAACAATTAATAGAATAATTAAGATTTATCTTATTTGTTACAATCTCGTAGTGTTTTCTTAAGCCACACGCCAAAATAGATTGCCGAAATATTTTTTCCAATTATAAGTACGGAAAAAGATTAGTTGTATCTGTATAATAGGAGGGAAGTGCTGACTCTGGTCAAAGCATGATAATTTTTTTTTTGCATGCACCCTAATATTCGAAAGTTTAATGAATCCTAATTAATCCAGTTTGAATTGGATCGATCCACTAAGGATAAAATTATTTTAATTATGAATATTTTCCACTCACAAAACTCAAAGTTGAGACATTCTTTAAAAAAAATAAGCATTAAATTATTTAAACCAATCCAAATGGTTCAAAGCATGATAAATTAAACATCAGGACTTGTCCTTGTTATTGATTAACTTGGAAACTGAAAATTCAATTCCCTTCAGGAACAATTGTCAATTAATTACACGTTAATTCCGAATTTATTTTCTGGAACAAATCATAATAAACATCTCCGTGGGTTTTGACTCGTGTCCCTGCCCAAAAGTGGGACTTCTCAAAGGTTCTAATTTTCTTCTTTGACCAATTCATCGGCTGTCCCACAGTGGATTTTGTCATGTTAAGCCATCTGATTCAAATAGCCAAAGCCAGCCAATTATTGTACAACAACGGCTATTACACGTTCAAATTTATTCAATGATTCTGCCTTTCCGGCCGGAACAAATTCTTCCATCAGATATTGCGGATTTGTCGACTAAAACGTCATTATCAAACCCATTATTATTATATATTGTTGCACTGACATGATCATGAGGTTACTAGAAATGCCCTACACTTCCTTCAAGCTGTCGAATTTGACACTACAAAAGACAGACTATCGGCCGATCATAGAGTGAGATGCTAGAAACTTCTATGCGGGTCATACAGGTCGTCCGGGTTACTATTTTGTTTTATATGGCATGCGCACTGTGTGATCTTTATCCATGATAAGTAGCATCACACAGGAACACTGTGCAATTTAATATCTATCGAGGTCTGATCAAATTCCATTCACACTCACACAAACGGGATCAACTATGAATCTATATATTCTACTAACCCATTAAATGTCAACAGCGCCAAAGCCCGCAATATTTTTCTTTCCCCTATTGATTTAACTATAAATATATTACCAACTGAAAAACATGTTTTTTAAGGTTTAACTAAGTTCTAAACCAACAGCAAAAGATATAGTTCAATTGATAAATTGTGTATCGAACGTATTTTGTTTGCAGTACAAGGGTTTTAAACGTAATGAAAGCATCACGTAATCAGGTCAAACTAACGTCGAATAGAAATTAATCTTAAGCATTTATCCTTGGTCTTACCAAGAAAGAAATTATGCCTTAAATTTCATTAATGCTCCGACAAGTGACAAGAAGGGGTTGACTGGATTGTGGAAATGGCGTCTTCAAGGGTGTGTGGAAACCTCGCCACACTTGGACTTTTATCTTTGCGCGTTTCGTCGACTGACTAAGACGAAGAGTCTATTAGTTTGATTATATTTTGGAGTCAATTGGTAATATTTAATCCTCACTATATAACTGTCTCAATTGAAACCCCAATGGAGGCCGAGAAATTTCGGAATATTGGCACATAACCATGAGAACTTTCGAAATATGAACCAGCATTGAATTTCCATTGGATTTATATAGGTTCGGATTCATATCCACTTAAAAGATTAAGCCGATAACCGGTAGTATCCAAGTCATATATTAACCCATGAATTTTCTTTTTCTTTTCCGATGTGAGATTTTTATCTCATTTTACTCATTAACACCCGCTATCACGTGCAACGTGTGGTCATTTGCCGACACGTTCTCACGTGCCCTTAATCACCCGCCCTCACGTGCAACGTGTGGTCATTTGCCGACACGTTGTCACGTGCCCTTAATCACCCGCCCTCAATAATTTTTTGGCTGCACTCGGACATACTGGGTCTGGCGTGGTGTGAGTGCATGTGCATACGCGGGCGGGCACACGGAAACATAATCCGCTCTTATACTATATTGAATTTTTATTGTGCTTATGGGAGCTCGAGCTCATATCCACTTAAAAGTTCAAGCTGATAAGCGGTAGTACCCAAGCCATATATTAACCCATGAATTTTCATTTTCTTTCTCGATGTGAAATTTTTATCCCATTTTACCCCCAACAGATATTAATCGTATGAGTGGTTGCAATTTTGTGATGAATGTTGCGAGTCAATTTGGTACCACGCAGAAGACCCCTATGCTCCAATTATATTGGTAGAATCCACAATCAATTATAGCAACTGAAACTGCATATGGTCCAAAATTTAATCAGTGGTGGGAATATCGGGTTTGACCGGAGGGACTTGCATATGGAAATTGATGTTAAGTTTAAAAATTTTCCTGCAATTAAAAAACACCATTAAGTAATGAATAAATGCGATTAGTTAATGTTAAGTTTAAGTATATAAATAATCGAAAAAATTAGGAGCTGAGAGTTTACATTTTTAGTTCATATGGTGAGTTTCGGTAATTATTTCGGCTCGTATTATATTAAAAATCATTATAATTAATTTATACTTTCAGTTTTAACTAGGCTTCTGCTCGTGCGTTGCACGGGTCCATTTTAGTATATATTTTTATATTCTTTCATATATTGTTATATATTTTTATTTTTAAAGACCAACTTTTTATTAAGATCGATAATATTTTATATTATTATATTAATTTCAAGTTTCAAACAATAATTTCATAATCTTTTATTAAAAGTAGAGCGAGTTAGATAATATAATAGTATACTAAAGTTAAGGGAAAATGACACTAGTAGTCCTACAAGTTTGTCAATTTTTGACATCGAGTCCTAAATATTTCAATTCGGAAAAACAAGTTCTAAAAGGTTTGAAAAAGTGTCAGCGTTGATCCTAGATCTAACTGACCGTTACCGTCCGCCTATGTTGACCTAACGCCGTCAAGTTGGCCGTTACTGTGGTGACGTAGCACGTTCCTATTGGACCGATTTGAAATCCGCGATTTCAACCCGCCTTGCTCTAATCCAACCCGACTTACTCCCATTAATACCATTTTAACCCGACCCCACTTCCATCCTTTCAACCTGAGGATGAAGCAGAACTTCACATAAGATGGGCTGCAACAAACACAGCATTCATCTTGCATCGACATCGGGAAGTCGGACTAAAACTAGTAGAGGCAATGGCATCAGGGAAGCTTATCGGCGCATGCATTGATACCATAGAGGATGCCATATCCGGAAACAAGATTTAGGTGAGAAAAAGAAAGTACTTTTCCAGGAACCGAACACTTGAATGTTGTCGTTGAATTCATTCCTTGTAGAATAGACATGCCATTCTGCAACAATCCCTTCATCGTAACGAGAGCGCCATTCGAGATTCTTAATGACTCCACCTTGGCACCTGTACTTATAGCCAAGCTTGTCAAGTGTACCCAACAAGATCAAATTTTTATTTAACCTCAAGACATGCCTAACATCCGCTAATAACATCTCACTACCAGTATGCAACTTGATCTGCACTTCACCCATCCAGACAACACCACACATGTCACCATTAGCCATTCGGATTTTCTGACCTTCTATGGATTGATAAGTAGAAAATAATCCTCTATCATGACAAACATGAAAAGTGCATCCCGAATCAGGAATTCACGTAATACTTGACATGCTAGATGTAGCGAAAAATTTGGCGCCTGCATTCTCGACACATGTTGCTGTCATAATATCTCCTTCCTCATACCTTTCCTCTGCAAATACCGCATTCTCCGAGAGGTCGCCTTGCTTGCCTCTTCGCCTTGGACAATCCTTCTTGAGATGGCCTTCATCGTTGGAAATCTAGCAAATTGGCTTTCTACTCCTTGACTTGCTCTTACCACGAGACCCCTTCTCACTCGATCTGCCCCTTGCTAAGAGGCCTTTACCATTGTCTCCATGGTGCTCTATCACCTTCTTCTGCAACTCCTTCCAGTTCAACAATGCCTTGACATCTTCTAAGGTGATGCTTGTCTTACCATATAGCATGGTATCCACGAAACTCCTGTATGCTTCTGAGATAGAACACAATAAAAATATAGCCTAATCATCGTCTTCAATCTTGACCTCCGTGTTTGCGAGATCCATCACGATCTGATTGAAGAGGTCCACGTGATCACCTACGGAAGTCCCCAGACTCATCTTCAACTTATAAAATCGCTGCTTTAAGTACAACTTGCTCATCAGGGACTTTTGTTGATATAGCGATTCCAGTTTCTCCCACACTTTCGGTGCCGAGTCCTGATCGCATATCCCTAGAACTTTATTCGATAAGCTCAATTGGATGGCGCTTAGAGCCTCTGACATCACCGTCTTCCTCTTTGCTGGTGACAGCGGGCAGCTTCTTCTCTCCTTCTAGTGCTCCTTCAAGGCCGTGCCGCACTAGTAAAGCCTTCATCTTGATCTTCCATAGCCCGAAGTCGTTCGATTCGTCAAACTTCTACACCTCGAACTTTTCTCACAACATCTTCACCAGCTCCGAGACCGTAGCTCTGATACCAATTTGGTTTGAAAGATACCGAATTCGAGGAATTTAGATCGAGAAGAGATAATAAATAACACCAGGATATACATGGTAAAACTCTCAAGACAAGTGAAATATCCACAGACAAAGCAGGAAAATTCCACTAGATCAATAAATCGGAGATTACACACTCGAGATCACTCTTGAGTTTCTTAACCCCCGTTACAAGACCCAACCTGAGAAGAGTCTCACAATCTTCTCAACTCTTACCACTTTCTAACTCTATGAAACGTAAAGACTCCAAGAGAATAAATTCGAGAATTTCCAAGAAGATTATCATGTGATTCTCACATAACGTGCTATCTTGATACAAGACATTTCCCCTTTAAATAGATACAATACATTCCCAATTTCTCAAAGATATCATAATATAATCTTAGGATATTTCCCCTTTGAAATATTCTAAATATATTCTAAAATTATCTCTAACATCCCCTACAAATAATTTCCCTATTTAAATATCTAAGTGATACAACGAAATCCTTACAAAATAGGGAATATAATCTCATGATAATATGAGATATTGTCCATTCCTTTTTCGTCTGATCTCGTTATCGCTTCTGGTCTTCGGGTCTTTGGGTTCTCCACTGAATACGAGACATACTTAACAACCTATATAGTAAACAAAGAAAGAAAAACAAAAAGTTTAGAGTAAAATGCACTTTGCCCCCCAACCTTTGAGGTTAGCTGTATAGTGCCCCCCAACCTTGAAAAGTTGCCCTATATCCCCGAACCTATGTTAAAATAGGCATAGTGCACCCTCTGTCCAACTTCCAGCCACTTTCCCGGCAAAATTCAATCACATGCATATCATGTGACCTTTTTAAAGGGTAAAAAAGTCCAAAGCAATTGATTGAATTGAATATAAAATTAAGAGTCAGACGTGGTTTTGGTCCTTGGAAGATACTGTTATCTTGGGTTTGGTCCCTCAAAAAATTTTGCCATGGTTTTCGTCCCTCACTCACCATTCCGTCAGATGTTTTAGTCCTGCTGTCTTCTTGCGCTTGCCAACCGTGGCAGATGAGCTAGACTTAACTCCATTAACCACCCCCAAATTGTCAAAAACGACGCTGTGTGTCTTGTTCGAACTACTTCAGAACACTTCTTCGTGCTCGTGGGTTCCGAAAGACGAAGAGGACAACAACATGCGGGAGGAGATCATGACGGAATTGGAATCCAAGTCCTTGAGGAGGGGCATGTTGAGAGGCGTTGAAGCCTTTGTGGAGGAAATTCTTGAAGGATTTCGGGTTCGACGATGAAGACGACGTCGAGTTTCTACAAGACATAGTGGACTCAACGGGGGCCTTGGCATTTGCTTTTGAGACAGCTTCTTTAGACCTAAGAGCTCCTTCCATCGGCCGGAACACCTCGGAGCTTTGGGAGAAGAGAGTAGAGATCCATGGCGGACATATCGCTACTTCGGCGCCGCTCCGCCAGGTTCGGTGAGCTGACCTTCGTCGAGGCCACGGCCCTAACAGAGGACTTTAGCACTGACACCTGGAGCGGCACGAGTTTCTTGTTGGAGAAGAGCTCGTCAGCGGGCAACATTGCCAGCAGATCTTCGAGGCAGAACTCTAAGTCCCCATCGGCGGCTCTGGATCCGGATCTATAATTGCATCGGCCGGCTAATCTACTTGAGGTGGCTTCGCGAGGCTGGTGTCCCCTGCCTACTGCTGAGGAGGCGGCTGCCTCCGGAATGCAGCAGCAGAGGACATGGAGTAGTCGTCGTCAGGGGTGAAAGAGAGGCGGGTGGGGCTGAGCCAGCCGTAAGTGGGGTAGAACGGGCTGAGTGTTGGAAATTGGTGTATGCCCTAGAGGCAATCTATAATCAGTTCTGTAATATGATATCTATTTCATTATATTACGAGGCATATCTGTTATTGTGTAGATTGCGCTAAATATGATTTTACACAATAATGTCCTTGGAATAGTAAGTTCAATAGGCATCAAGTGTGACTTGATTGTGAGATCCTATAATTAATGAACATTATTCCTAAATGTCCATAGTCAAAGTATTATCGTTAATTAGGACAACGATAATACGGTTAGACTAGTGTGAGTGTTGATTGATGACCAAATCTCATAGGTCATGGATATGGAGATATCAAATCACACCACATGTATACATTAAGAGTAATGTGTATTGGACTGACCCGCCATGAGATTGCTACATGGGTTGTTACGAGACTGTCATTAGCATATCTCAAAATGACTATAGTGTAATGGTCCTTTGACTTGAGGTCACCATGGATTCCTACGTGTAATGTCGTATATTTTGATACTGTCAAACGCCACCGTAACAGGCTGGTTATAAAGATAGTTATTGGGTATGCCACAAAGCATGGAAAAGAATGTGAGTGACCAAGATAGGATTTGTCCCTCCTACGAAACGGGAGCGATATCTCACGGCCACTTGGTGGTTAAGTCTAAAAGTGTATGCATACCAAATGAGTCGATATAATGATATCGATCTCATTTGTTCTGATAGACTTACCCGGTAAACCAAGAAAGAGAGATATTGAGCCATACAAGAATGTCATCGACCATGCCTTGGGCTCAATAGAGATATAGAGGACAAAGGGATTATATTACACGGTAACGTAAGTCACAAGGTTCGTCGAGAAATTGACTTTCCGATTACTTGAGTAACAGCGATGCATTGCTAGATGCCGCTCACTGTTTGTGATATTGAAATAGAGATTTCGATATTACTATCAACGTAATTGGGAACCTACAGGGTCACACACTACGACTAAATCGACGGGATATTTTGAAACAATAAAATCGTCTAATAGAGATTAGTGATTTATGGTGCGACCGATTAATCGGATATTTAATGAGATTAAATTTGTCGATTAATTAGACTCGATTTATTAGATTAAATGGACCAAATTGACACACGATGCAATGTGTATGTATGTAATATATATATAGAGATATATATAGATCGGCAGGGATATATATGTGTGTGCTGTACATATATGCTCTTATATACAAAGTTTGTCCCACATCGGTGAAACTTTGAAGTTTCGGCTCCGCTATTCCTTATAAAAGAATGAGGGCAATAAGTGTATTAAGATATATATATATACGTGCAGGCATATTCATATACATATATGATATGTGTATACATATGAGCATATAATTGTAGGAAAAGTCAAAGTTGAATTGTTCAACTTTAATTAATCCTACTAGTTTAATAAATTTCGAGTGTCGCATCGGTGTTTCTTTCGAGTGTTGGCCGCTAGCACCGCCGATCTCGAAGACTCGTCGACAAAGTCGGTGTGGATTCCAGTAGAGGCGTCACGCGTGGGACGCTCGGTCGACAATTTTAAATATTCCAGGTACGCTTTTATTTACTCTTATTCTTCTAGTAGGTTTTGGAATTAATTTCACGGGTATGAAATTTTTGAATTTCTGTTTCTTTTTCGCTTCCGTTAGCCCCGTGGAACTAGCAATTGGTATCAGAAACTAGCTAGTTAGAATTTGAGTAGATAATAGCATAAAATATGATTTTATGCTTGGTATTGGTATGATTATGTTTGATATTTGCGGTGCATGACTGTTAGACATGGACTAGGTCCTAGTTGTGTTAGTATAATAGTTATACGTGTGGACTATTATGTAATTGTTACATAATAGTGTATGGTGAGATCGATTAAATATTAAATAAAATCCCTCAAAATATTAAGTCCTTATCCTTCCACCGTGTAACGCTCGTCAAGACCAAGATCGATGAGTGTGTAGACATTGCCTTCGCAGGATGCCCTCATCTATCCTAGTAAGATGTAGTGTTTACCAGTGGGTCAGACTTAACTGAACAAGCCTAATAGGATTAGGAGTTCAGAGGCATGTAGTTGGGCATCGATCTATAAGATAGATTAGAATAAGGAGTTATTCACCCAACTAATCAAGAGTTGCATGTGATGCAATTGGGAAAGTGAGTTCCCTACCTAAATAGCCAGTTCTGGGTGAATCAGCCCTCGCTGACTCAGAGCTTGGTGAGATATGGATCTTGAGTTACTATGAGAATGATATTCTCTGAATCAATGGTGAGGGTCATTGATTTGATATAAATAGTGGGAGTAATATTTAATAAAGTCCTCATTAAATATTGTTGTGTCGTAATACTTATTTTGCATATTTCTGTGGTAGTTACCATGGCAGGGAGCACTTCTAGTATTTTCTGTTTGCGATCTGTCCTTGATAAGGACAAACTGTCAATGAATAATTTCCTTGGTTGGTATCGAAACTTGAGAATTGTTCTCACCCAAGAAAAGAAACTATATGTCTTAGAGCAACCTCTTCTTGCGCCACCACCTGACGATGCCCCCCAAGCTGAGAAAGATGCTTATAGTAAGCATCATGATGATGCCGTAAACGTCGGATGTCTTATGTTAGTCACCATGGACTCGGAGCTTCAGAAGCAACACGAGAACATGAAGGCGTACGATATGATCGTGCATCTCAGGCAGCTCTATCAAGAGCAGGCCCGACATGAGAGATTCGAGATCTCTAAAGCACTTTTTCAGGCGAGGTTGACTGAGGGTAGCCCAGTGGGTCTTCATGTACTCAAGATGATTGGGTACGTCGAGACTCTGGGAAGACTGGGATTTCCTCTGGGTCAAGAGTTGGCCACAGATTTAGTCCTACAGTCGCTGCCCAGCAGTTATAGTCAGTTCATTATGAGCTATAATATGAATGACTACAATAAACCATTGCCTGAACTGCTTAACATGTTGAGAACAGCTGAGCATGATATCAGCAAGGGGACGTCCGTTCTAATGGTCCAAGAGACCAAAAGAAAGGGCAAGGGCAAAAGTAAAGGCAAGAGGGCTAAAGGTGCATCCAAGTATGACTTGGGTGCGTTGAAGCCTAAAGCCAAGGTGGCGAAGAATGATTACTGCTTCCATTGTGGCAACACTGGACATTGGAAGCGGAATTGTAAGGTATACCTGGAGGAGTTGAAGAAGAAGAAGGGAAGTGAGACTTCCACTTCAGGTATCCATGTTATAGAGATTAATGTATCTACTACTTCTACATCTTGGGTATTAGATACCGGGTGTGGTGCTCATATTTGTGGAAATATGCAGGACCTAAAGGACAGTAGATCGTTGGCAAAGGGCGAAGTGGACCTACGAGTTGGAAATGGAGCAAGAGTTGCTACATTAACTGTAGGGACTTATCACCTAGTTTTGCCTACTGGGCTAGTATTAGATCTTAACGACTGTTATTATGTACCTGCTATTAGTAGAAACATAATATATGTTTCTTGTTTGGACAAGAAGGGATTTTGTTTCACTATCAAGAACAAGTGTTGTTCTATGTACATGAAAGATGTATATTATGGCAGTGCACATTTAAGTAATGGTTTGTATGTTCTTGATCTAGATACGCCTATTTATAATGTGGAAACCAAATGGCTCAAATCTAATGATTCGAACCCGACTTACCTCTGGCATTGTCGTTTAGGCCATATTAGCGAGAATCGCATCTCTAGACTCCATAAGGATGGATTACTGAACTCGTTTGATTTAGAATCGATCGAGACATGCGAACCTTGCTTAATGGGGAAAATGACTAAGGCCCCTTTTACCGGAAAAGGTGAGCGAGCTAGTGATCATCTGGCTCTCATACATACCGATGTATGTGGACCAGTGAACAAGCTTGCTAGAGGTGGGTATCTCTACTTCATTACATTTACTGATGATTTCAGTAGATTTGGATATGTGTATTCGATGAAACACAAATCTGAATCCTTTGAAAAGTTCAAAGAATTTAAGAATGAAGTGGAGAATCAGTTGGGTAAGGGCATTAAAGTTCTTCGATCAGATCGAGGAGGTCAATATTTGAGCTATGAGTTCGCTGACTATCTTAAACAGTGTGGGATTTTATCTCAACTGACTCCACCTGGAACACCACAGTGGAATGGTGTAGCTGAAAGGAGGAATCGAACTTTATTAGATATGGTTCGATCTTTGATGAGTCATGCAAACTTACCTGACTCCTTCTGGGGATATGCTCTACAGACAGCTGCTCTCATATTAAACAATGCTCCGTCGAAATCAGTTGAAAGGACACCATATGAGATGTGGTATGGGAAGCGTCCCAAGATGTCTTTTCTAAAAATATGGGGTTGCGAAGCTTATGTGAAGAGATTGTCTTCGGATAAGCTTGGCCCTAAATCGGACAAATGTTACTTTGTAGGGTATCCTAAGGAAACTCGAGGATACTATTTCTATAATCCCATCGAGGGCAAAGTGTTTGTCGCTCGAACTGCGGTATTCATTGAGAAAGAGTTTCTCTTCAAAGGAACTAGTGGGAGGAAATTAGAACTTGGGGAAGTTCTACCACAAAATGACATTGACCAATCGACGGGCGATGTTGCAGAACAAGTACCACAAGTGGTTGTGGCACAATCTTCTACACAGGTGACACAGGAGCCTCGTAGGTCTAGTAGGATACGTCATGAGCCTGAGAGATATGGATTTCTCGTGACTCAAGACAATGACGTATTGCTCATAGATAATGATGAGCCTACAACCTATGCGGAAGCCGTAATAGGCCCTGACTCTGAGAAATGGCTGGAGGCCATGAGATCTGAGATGGAGTCCATGTACACTAACCAAGTATGGACTTTGGTTGATCCACCTGAAGGGGCAAAACCCATTGGGTGTAAGTGGGTCTTCAAGAAGAAGATTGATATGGACGGTAATGTGATTACTTTTAAGGGCCGACTTGTGGCAAAAGGTTTCAAACAAGTTCATGGTGTTGACTATGACGAAACTTTTTCCCCGGTGGCTATGCTTAAATCCATAAGGATCTTGCTTGCAATTGCAGCTTATTATGATTATGAGATCTGGCAAATGGATGTCAAAACTGCTTTCCTGAACGGGAAGCTCCTCGAGGATGTGTATATGACACAACCTGAGGGTTTTGTCGATCCACATAGTGCCGGAAAGGTTTGTAAGCTACAACGGTCTATTTATGGGCTGAAGCAAGCTTCTAGGAGCTGGAATCTTCGTTTTGATGATGCAATCAAAGAGTTTGGTTTCATTAAGAATGAAGATGAACCCTGTGTTTACAAGAAGGTTAGTGGGAGCGTAGTGATCTTCCTGGTGTTGTATGTAGACGACATACTTCTAATCGGGAATGACATTCCTTCCTTACAGTCTGTGAAGACTTGGTTGGGAAGGTGTTTCTCTATGAAGGACTTAGCCGAAGCTACCTACGTGCTAGGTATCAGGATCTATAGAGATAGATCCAGGAGACTGCATGGCTTAAGTCAGAGTGCATACATATATAAAGTGCTTCGGCGTTTTAGCATGCATGATTCTAAGAAAGGGTCGCTGCCTATGTTACATGGCATAAGCCTTTCGAAGGCTCAGAGTCCTTCTACTCGAGAGGAGAGGGACCGCATGAATAGGATTCCATATGCGTCAGCTATTGGATCCATCATGTATGCTATGTTATGCACTCGATCAGATGTCTCGTATGCTTTGAGTATGACGAGTCGATACCAATCAGATCCAGGTGAGAGACACTGGATCGCAGTAAAGAACATCCTTAAGTACTTACGAAGGACTAAGGAGATGTTTTTGGTATATGGAGGCGAAGAAGAGCTCGTTGTAAGAGGTTACACCGATGCTAGCTTCCAGACCGATAAGGACGACAGTAGATCGCAGTCAGGGTATGTGTTCTGCCTGAATGGAGGTGCTGTGAGTTGGAAGAGTTCCAAACAGGAGACAGTAGCCGACTCTACCACAGAGGCCGAGTATATTGCTGCCTCTAACGCTGCAAAAGAGGCCGTTTGGATCAAGAAGTTCGTGACAGAACTTGTTGTGGTTCCTAGCATCGCAGACCCAGTGGATCTCTATTGTGACAATAATGGAGCCATTGCGCAAGCTAAGGAACCCAGGTCTCACCAGCGATCCAAACATATACTCAGGAGCTTCCATCTCATTCGCGAGATCATCGACAGAGGAGATGTGAAGATATGCAGAATACCAACAGATGAGAATCTCGCAGATCCACTTACGAAGCCTCTTGTGCAGCGCAAGCACGAGGCTCACACTAGATCTATTGGCATTAGACAGATGCCAGATTGGCTCTAGTGCAAGTGGGAGATTGTTGGGAATTGGTGTATGCCCTAGAGGCAATCTATAATCAGTTCTGTAATATGATATCTATTTCATTATATTACGAGGCATATCTGTTATTGTGTAGATTGCGCTAAATATGATTTTACACAATAATGTCCTTGGAATAGTAGGTTCAATAGGCATCAAGTGTGACTTGATTGTGAGATCCTATAATTAATGAACATTATTCCTAAATGTCCATAGTCAAAGTATTATCGTTAATTAGGACAACGATAATACGGTTAGACTAGTGTGAGTGTTGATTGATGACCAAATCTCATAGGTCATGGATATGGAGATATCAAATCACACCACATGTATACATTAAGAGTAATGTGTATTGGACTGACCCGCCATGAGATTGCTACATGGGTTGTTACGTGACTGTCATTAGCATATCTCAAAATGACTATAGTGTAATGGTCCTTTGACTTGAGGTCACCATGGATTCCTACGTGTAATGTCGTATATTTTGATACTGTCAAACGCCACCGTAACAGGCTGGTTATAAAGATAGTTATTGGGTATGCCACAAAGCATGGAAAAGAATGTGAGTGACCAAGATAGGATTTGTCCCTCCTACGAAACGGGAGCGATATCTCACGGCCACTTGGTGGTTAAGTCTAAAAGTGTATGCATACCCAAATGAGTCGATATAATGATATCGATCTCATTTGTTCTGATAGACTTACCCGGTAAACCAAGAAAGAGAGATATTGAGCCATACAAGAATGTCATCGACCATGCCTTGGGCTCAATAGAGATATAGAGGACAAAGGGATTATATTACACGGTAACGTAAGTCACAAGGTTCGTCGAGAAATTGACTTTCCGATTACTTGAGTAACAGCGATGCATTGCTAGATGCCGCTCACTGTTTGTGATATTGAAATAGAGATTTCGATATTACTATCAACGTAATTGGGAACCTACAGGGTCACACACTACGACTAAATCGACGGGATATTTTGAAACAATAAAATCGTCTAATAGAGATTAGATGATTTATGGTGCGACCGATTAATCGGATATTTAATGAGATTAAATTTGTCGATTAATTAGACTCGATTTATTAGATTAAATGGACCAAATTGACACACGATGTAATGTGTATGTATGTAATATATATATAGAGATATATATAGATCGGCAGGGATATATATGTGTGTGCTGTACATATATGCTCTTATATACAAAGTTTGTCCCACATCGGTGAAACTTTGAAGTTTCAGCTCCGCTATTCCTTATAAAAGAATGGGGGCAATAAGTGTATTAAGATATATATATACGTGCAGGCATATTCATATACATATATGATATGTGTATACATATGAGCATATAATTGTAGGAAAAGTCAAAGTTGAATTGTTCAACTTTAATTAATCCTACTAGTTTAATAAATTTCTAGTGTCGCATCGGTATTTCTTTCGAGTGTTGGCCGCTAGCATCGCCGATCTCGAAGACTCGTCGACAAAGTCGGTGTGGATTCCAGTAGAGGCGTCACGCGTGGGACGCTCGGTCGACAATTTTAAATATTCCAGGTACGCTTTTATTTACTCTTATTCTTCTAGTAGGTCTTGGAATTAATTTCACGGGTAGGAAATTTTTGAATTTCTGTTTCTTTTTCGCTTCCGTTAGCCCCGTGGAACTAGCACTGAGGAAGTTGTACGACGACATGCCAATGTTGTTGACGCAAGCGGAGGCCATTGCAGGAGATCATGCAGGGGAGGGGTGGGGGAATCTCAGCTACAAGACAAATGAAGCCGACCCTTGCTCTGAATCACATTTAATAGAGAGAGAGAGAGACAGAGCGCTTTCAAGGAAGACAAACTACGTTGTTTTTGGAAATTTGGGGGTGATTAACGGAGTTAAGTCCAACTCATCCGCCACGTGAGATTTCTGTCACGGTTAGCATGCGCAAGAAAACGGCAGGACTAAAAGTCTAAAACATCTGACGGAATGGTGATTGAGGGACGGAAACCATGACAAAAATTTTTGAGGGACCAAACCCAAGGAAACGGTATTTTTCAGGGACCAAAACCACTTCTGACCCTAAAATTAAATAAAGACAAAGCAAAATTAGATTGAGGGTGTTGGTTTCACACACAACAATAGAATGCATCCGAGTAATCCCAAAGAAACAATTTGTTTGTTCGAGGAAAAATTTAATTCTGCGTTCTTTTTACAATTATCACATGGCTGATGCAATTGCATTGACAGAGCAGACCTAGTTCTTTGAAGCCAAGGGTACTGCAGAAATATGAAAAGCATTTGTCCAGGAAAAAAAAAATCAATCTGGTGAATGATTCATTGCAATTTCAATTTGTAGCATTTTTCCAACGAGCTTAAACTTCACCTAAAGAAATAGAGAGAAGAAGAGTGCAGAAGATTGCATTGGAGGATCCATCCATGGCCAACTTAGTGATGTTGCCTCTTACCAGAGCAATCGTCGGCAACACGGACTCCGCTGAGCTTTGGAATGGCAGATGAGGAGAGAACTTGAGATCTAATTGAAATTGTTCGTTCTATCGATTTCGAATCAACATTTCATGGTTTCCTTCTCAATTTCCAACTCATTGCCAACTACCGCTTTATTCACCAGGTAGGTGGAGTTGGATCTCCGAGAGGTGGAGGCCGAGGTTGTAGCGATCATCGAGGAGAGATGGAGGTGAGGCTGACCCAAATGGAGGATTGACCGTCGGAAAGCATCGTGGGACAGTGGAGGTGGGTTGCCAGATTTTGCATGTACTGTTATTCCTTCGGTGAAGTCGTGTCTTGGTGTCCTTTTTCTTTTTATTTTTATTTCAGTTCAATAATTTACTAGACACATTTTTATCCTTTAAAAAGTCACATGATACATGTGACCTAATTTCACCAGAAAAGTCGCCGGGAATTAGACAAAAGGGGCACCGTGTTTATTTTTACATAGGTAAAAAGGTATAGTGTAACTTTTTAAAAATTAGGGATACTGTGTAATTAATTCAAAAAATTGAGAGGCAAACTACATTTTACTTAAAAGTTCATTGTCCCTACCACCATGGAGGCCATAGCCGCTCCTAAAACAAGCTGTGGGAAGGATTAATCAAAGCCCGGATCGCATACTAGTCACATTTTTAATTTTAAATGTAATACCACCCATTAATAATCAAATCAGTCCCGAGTTATCCATATGCATAAGGTGTACGCTTGAAAGAATGAATTATAAAAAAAATTCAAGGATATCCACGAGAATCTGTCTCTTTTGATATAATATAATACAAGACTTCGACGTGTACCTTCCTTTTTTTTTGTCATTAAATTCTTTGAAAAGAAATTCTTTGCGCTCACAATGAAATGACCCACACAATGTTGTTTTGGAATTTTTGTCAGACTCCCATAATAGCACTCTTTTTTTTTTTGCTAGGTACCCATAATAGCACTCATTATTAATTATTTAATCGAATGAGTCTATAAACACACGTGACTGCACAATATTCTCTTTATCATTAACGCCTTTATTATTTGGAACGTTATTTTGGAATTTTTGTCAAACATCCTTTATTAAAGTTGGGTCATCTCATAACCTTCCGATCATTAAATTTTGAATACGTTTTAGGATTGATTATTTAGAAGCTTATTTAGGAAAACGTCGTCCTTTGTCCTAAATGAGCTAAAGGTAAATGAGGAAATTGAAACATAGAATATAGAATAATAAAAAGAATAAAAAGTCATAAAAATATATAGTGTCATCTGCTTATGTATATATCATAAGCACCCAAAAAAAAAAAAAAAAAGCTTTCCGTCCTTACGATGATTCCCCCAACAGTATGGTCGGTCATGAGAAACAGAAAAACCTTCTTCTCTCTTTTCTACTTTTGGAAGCTTGGTATCGTCAAACCATGTCAATCAATTTCCGCGATCGATTCTATGTGGACCCTATACTAAAAAGAACCCCACTAGAGCCTTTTTGCCCTTTAAATGTCCCAGCCTCCAATCTTCCATTTCCCCACGAAACCTCAATCCTTCTCTCTTAATTCTCTCAATACTAAAATATGTGTAACTCTCCTTCATCACTTTCCTCACTCTCAGACGACCAGACAGCGCCCAACATTAATAGCTCCCCTGACATGTTAACCCCTTTGATCCCCAAAAGCCCAACAAGAACAGATTCATCATCCTCGTTACAACAAAAACAACAACAGAACCCTAGCAGAACCCACCTCTCGCTCGCCCTCGCCGAGGCCGGATCTATAGCGTCGCTATCCCTCCCCATGATCCTCACCGGCCTCCTCCTCTACTCCCGCTCGGCTGTCTCCATGCTCTTCCTTGGTCGGCTCGGGGACCTAGCTCTAGCTGGAGGCTCCCTCGCCCTCGGCTTCGCTAACATCACAGGCTACTCTGTCCTCACTGGCCTCACAATGGGCATGGAACCCATCTGTGGCCAGGCCTTCGGGGCCCAGCGCTTCAAGCTAGTCGGTCTCACGTTGCAGAGGACTGTCCTCTTGCTCCTCTTGACCTCCATCCCCATCTCACTTCTTTGGCTCAACATGGAGAGAATTCTACTCTTCTTCAGGCAAGACCCCGATATAGCATCCGAGGCACAGGCCTTCATCCTCTTATCACTTCCCGACTTATTTACGCAGTCGCTCCTCCACCCAATACGTATCTATCTCCGCTCACAGTCCATCACCCTACCCTTAACATATTGCGCGGGTTTGTCGGTCCTACTGCATATTCCAATAAACTACCTTCTTGTCAATGTGCTTGGCTTCGGGATTGCAGGGGTTGCACTGGGTGCGGTTTGGACCAACATCAACCTCTTGACGTCGTTAATATTTTACGTTATAATCTCAGGCATGTATGAGAAGACTTGGTGCTCTGTCTCATTGGAGTGCTTTAAGGGATTCAAGTCGCTCGTGGACTTGGCCATTCCGAGCTGCATCTCTGTATGCCTCGAGTGGTGGTGGTATGAGATTATGATACTGTTGTGCGGGTTGCTGTTAAACCCTCGAGCAACAGTCGCCTCAATGGGCATTCTCATACAAACCACTGCGCTTATTTACATCTTCCCATCCTCCCTAGGCTTCGGGGTGTCTACACGAGTCGGGAATGAGCTGGGCGCTGGTCGACCCAAGCAGGCTAGGCTTTCCGCCACCGTGGGCCTCTTTGGGAGCTTCTTGCTCGGTGTCTCAGCCCTACTCTTTGCATTATCAGTGAGGAAGGTATGGGCCAAAATGTTCACGAATGAGCCAGAGATTATTGCCCTGACAGCCTCAGTATTGCCAATCATTGGTCTCTGTGAGCTAGGAAACTGTCCCCAGACAACTGGGTGCGGGGTCCTACGAGGGACAGCGAGGCCAAGGCTCGGGGCGAACATAAACTTAGGATGCTTCTATGTGGTAGGGATGCCCGTGGCAGTGTGGTTAGGGTTCTACGGCAGGCTAGACTTCAAGGGGCTGTGGCTGGGACTACTGGCGGCCCAAGGCTCATGTGCATTGACCATGTTGGTTGTGATGGCCCGGACTGACTGGGCACACGAGGCCAAGAGGGCTGAGGAGCTGACAGGACTTGGCCAGAGAAGCCTCACCATAGTTGATGGTGATGGAGAGGAAGAGGTATTGCTGAAGGAGGATGACAACTCCTGGCGGTCACTTGGGGTCCGGAATGACAATGCGGCTGTTTTCACAGCATAGATTTTGGCGAGGGATGCGGTGGAGGCTTCAGTGCCTGAGTCTCCTAAGCTTCAAGGGTACAATTTACATAGAGCGGCTATAATGTACATTGATCAAAAAGAGACCGGATATATTGGCTTCTATGAGGTAACTGTTGAACCAAGTCATCTTGGCTTATTTGTTGTTCAGTTCAAAGAGATCAGCAATGGTTGATGCAGTGTACTTAGGTAGAGGTAACCAATTGTTAGGATAGTACTGATACATACGATGAATTTTTCTGGTAAAATTGCTCTCAAGCATTACCCATGCCAGCTTTGTTCCATTGCATCATTTGATTATTTATATATGTTTCTATCGTTAACTTCGTGATTTATATATATATATATGTTCTCAACCTTCCTGATCCTTTCTCGAGAATCAGCAATTTGAAGAAGTAAAGCTAGTCCACATGATCCGTTTCACATCGTTTACTAATAATTCTCAACATGGAATATTTCGGCTTGCTTAAATCAGCTTTTGACAGTAGGCCACAGGTCCAGAAGGCAATAAAACAAGCTTTATATTTTAGAAAGCCACGGGCTGAATGTTTGGGCTGCAGTTCTCTATGTTTGAAAACCACGGGTCGGCTGTGTACAGATCTGAATCAAGTCGATGAATGATCGTGTAGTCTGTGATTGACAATGCTAATTAATGAGCCTCATACTGGTAACAAGCTCACTTTTGCGTTGTGTTGATCCAATCGATGGAAAGATCACGATTCATTACAACCGGGTTCAGCCTCCTTAGTGCGATCAGTATTAATAACAAGAACTGTTCTGTTCTGTGTGCGCACCTTTTGTGGAGTAATCCCAATGAAAAACCGAAAAAGCTGTGTTCCCATGATATTTTGCCAGAGTCGGGATCTTAATCCGAGTCATGTTTTTACCATTCTACTAGCGGACTAACCCTTGGAACTCCTTGGACATTGCCATTAACAGGGAACAACATGGAACCATAAAGAAGGAACGAATTGTATGAGCCGAATCAGTTAACCAAAATGTTCCCTCCCTCAGAAAGAAAGAGCTCCGATGATTAATCATCAGAATCTGACTAGATCCATTGCACGCGACAGAAGAGAGCTCCATGATCTCATCCCAATTGGTCCAAAACCTACGGAAACAGTCCATCGCGCAAATTGAGCAATTTTTTGCGAAAGGAAAGCGCTTCTTGGGCTTTCTGAGTCTCTATATCCAAATTCCTCCAATCTGGAGTATGATCACATGGAACTGGGTCGAATTACTTACAAGGAGATATTTTAACTCGGTTGTTTGCTTCATGTTCTTATTATCAAAGACATTAACAAACCTATAAACAATATCTCAAAAGCCTAATCCATACAATGACTCGATATATTTGTATAAATGTATGAACGACTTCACCTAAATTGTGACTTTTCGTGCTTCAATAGAAAGTTTCCCACTGCATACTCATCATGAAAGTACTGGACTGAGTAGCAGATGGTCGATCCGCTGGCCTCATCCTCTGACCGGTTGAATTTGAATCTGTCGGCTTCTTGTTCAGAATGTTCTTCTTCTCATCCTGTCCGAGACCAAAAGGCTTTTGTAAATACTTGACCGAGTTCCCCGGTTGATGATGCAAGAGAGGGTCGCCATGGTCCACTGGGCTATTCAGTTTCAGCATGTCTAGAGATTCGATGCATTCTTGTATTCTCCGAACCTACGACCATTGAAGGAATAAAGGAACAGAACGAGCCTCTCAAATCGTCTAATAGACAGAAAAAGATTCGAGATAAAGTTACCTGCATCCTCCTCTGCAGATTCAACTCTCCCTCAGCTGTAATTCCCTCCAATTTGACTAAATGTGCCATCAAATCTTCTGTAAGTTTCTCTGCTTCTGTTACCGCAACCTTCCCGCCTTTTGAAGCTGCCAAATTCAAGCCTTGCACCTATGCGATCAATGAAAATGTCACGTCAAAACCGCAAATTACCTACTAAATGGGAACCATTAACAGTAGTCAGGACTAAGAATTAAAGCTTTGCCTTCTCGGCAAGTTTGTTGATTTGGGAGGTGGTTGCATTAATCGACTTCTGGGCCTTCTCTATTCTTGCTTTCTTCAACATCTCGAGACACCGTCTCTCTCTGCTCAAAACATCTTCGACAAGAACGATTCTCGATCCATCTTTTACTCCTGCAGTGTCAAGGTACGTTCTTGATCCCCTCTCTCTGTTCCGGTATATCAGCTTCTGGTCCTCGTGGTGAAGCCCGCAGGACTCTACCAACAGCTTCTTCAATTCCCCTGAAACTCGATAACTCAAGCTCAGCAAGATCATACCAATATGTGAGGAAAAGGCGGGGAAAGACTCGGGTTCTTCTTGATTATACCAAAGCTTGCGTGAGGACTAATCCGAACTTCGTGATATACGTGACCGAACTGCACTTTGACCCGAATCATCGGGATGGGATCCACGCTCGCTTGAGTGCCCAGTTCCCGCTTCTGGACCAGCATTCCTCCTGGCCTGACTTCCCATTCTTCAGGTTGCTGATCAAGTGTAGGGCCGATCAAACTTCTATTATTCGCCCGGTGAAGCATATTCTTAGACTGCAAATGCTGTTGAGGGATGGAACTGAGGAGAACAAACAAGAAAGGTTCCCAAGTCTTATGATTCAATCCATTTGATTGATGAATATGAAATGATGATGCTTTGTTTTATGGAAACAAGGAAATTGCCAGTTGTCAGAAGCAGGCCAGTGGAGAGGTTTAGGATTACCACAAAAAAAAAAAAGTAGCATAGACCAATCACGAGACTGAGGGCTACCTAACAGGTCTTGATTTTTGTGAAATTTGAAAGCGAAGTTTACCCATCCAAAGTCAATCCTATATCACCAACGCGGGTTGGTGAAATATATATATATATATATATATATATATATATTTGTCATTGCCAAATATATAATAAATAATCACACCGAAAATATATATATATATATATATATATGATTTCATTTTTATTCCTTAATACGTCTCCTAACTGGATATTAGCAACATTGTACAGATGGAGAGGAACATGCCATGGCCAGCCTTTCTAACAAAAAAAAAGAACAAAAAATTGAGAAATTAGAGGAATATAGGCCAGTTGGCACATGTCTGCTCTACTATTGGCTGATTTTATATCGACAAAATTGACTATTTCATCCCTAAAATGTGCATCTCAAGGCAAATTCGTCCCGGAAAGATATTCTCTGTACTATTTGATCTGAACGTTTCAAACATTTGGACTAATTAGTCTTTTCGTCCAAATAATGTTGGTCCCTGACGGATTACCTCTCACGGCCATTAACGTCGTGACTGGCCCGTCAACACCACCCCTCCACCCCCCCCTTGGATTTCGCTCCCGCCCCAATTTGCCCCAAATTGGAGCTTCTTCTCCTTCCAATCAACCCTAATTGAACAACCCGCTTCTACTCCAATCTTCCAATTCAACCAAACGCCTCAAGATTTCTACGATTTAGAGCGTCGACTGTGATCCTCCGAAGTCGTAATCGTTATTGTTGGTTGTTTTCCGGCAGGAATCACTTGGAACGAACCGCTGTGGGGGGAGCCGAAGTCGTTCGATCCGTCGCCTGAATGAGGACCAGGTTAGTTTGTGATGGTGGTAAGGAGAGAGGAGAAGACCAAGCCCCCAAAACAACGAGCGAACGACCCGAAAAACCTTAGGAATCCACCTAAGTTATTCGAAGTCAGAGAAGAACAACTCAAAGAATGAGTTACTCTATAATATAAATTGATTACTTCAAAGATGACTTGCCCATATCCTTATATGATCATCCTATTTATAGAACAAGGACACAAGGACTTTTTAGCTTCCTAAGACACCCCATTAACTCTAATTCTATATTCTCGGATTTTTCTGGACACAACTCACGAAAATGACAATAACATTTCTTAGACAATTCCAAATTATGAACGATTTGATTCATTGGAAACTAGACTTCTAGGGTTTTCCAATGACATCTTATTTGACCATATTTAGTGCAGAAACGACTCGGAAAACTAAGCACGAAGTGACTCTTCGGTTTCAGTCTAACAACCTTAAATTATATTATAGAACCATCATATGGTCTTCTTGTTTTCTCAATCATTCTCCCCCGATTGGAAGAGACTTGTCCCCAAGTCGGACCCTTCGTCTTCTCCAACATAGGGCAATAGGTCAGAGACATTAAAAGTTGTAGAAACTCCATAGTTTCCCAGTAGCTCAACCTTATATGCGTTTTCACCCAATCTATTCAAAATGCGAAAAGGTCCATCAGCTCTAGGCTTGAGCTTACCAAAGCGACCTTGGGGAAACCGCTCTTTGCGAAGATGAATCCATACCAAGTCTCATTCCTTGAAAGTTGTCGGCTTCCTGAACTTGTCGGCTTGCTCCTTGTACTTCTCATTTTGCCGGATGATCTTCTTGCGAACCTCTTCATGCGTACTCCGAATTTGCTTCACTCTTTCTTCAGCATCACTACTGAAAGAGTGATTAATTCGAAGAGGGACCAAATCCAATGGACCAATAGGATTAGATCCATAAACAACCTCGAATGGGCTCTTACAGGTAGACTTGCTTTGAGACCGGTTATAAGCAAACTCCGCTTGAGGCAGCTCCATGTCCCATTGACGAATATTTCCTTTCATCAAGGACCTTAGCAAGCTTCCCAAACTTCGATTAACCACCTCCGTTTGGCCATCTGTTTGAGGATAGTGTGAGGAACTAAATTGAAGAGTAGTTCCAAGCTTTCTCCAAGGCGTACGCCAAAAGTGACTCATAAACTTCGTATCACGATCGGAAGTGATGGTCATTGGAATGCTATGAAGCTTGACAATCTCTCTGAAGTAAAGATCCGCAACATGAGACGCATCCAAGGTCTTAAGGCAAGAAACGAAGTGCGCCATCTTAGAGAATCGATCCACCACCACCATGACCGATTCTTTGTTCCTTTGTGTCATTGGTAATCCCACCACGAAATCGATGCTCACATCTTCCCAAGGTGCATTGGGGACCGGAAGTGGAGTGTAAAGACCCATATTTTGAGAATAAGCCTTAGCAATGTGACATGTTTTGCAGCGCTCCACATGTCTCAATACGTCTCGGATCATATTCGGCCAATAGAATTGCGCATCAATAAGAGCAAGCGTTTTATCTCGCCCAAAGTGACCTCCAAGTCCTCCCTCGTGAGCTTCTTTGATGATGGCCTCCCTTAAAGAAAATTGAGGAATGCACAACTTATTGGACTTGAAAAGATAGCCATCATGTATGAGAAAGTCCTTCCAAGTGCCTTTGGAACATTCACGCCATGTCTTGGAGAAATCAACATCCTCGTGATAAAGCTCCTTGATGATCTCGAACCCCAACACTTTTACTTGCATAGATGAAAGCAATCCACACCTCCGACTCAAAGCATCAGCGACTTGGTTTTGAGTGCCGCTCTTATGCTTGATCACGAACGTGTAGGCTTGTAGGAACTCCACCCACTTGGCATGGCGATTGTTGAGCTTATGCTGGCCATTAATGTACTTCAACGCCTCATGGTCCAAGAAGAGCACAAATTCCTTCGAAATAAGATAATGCCTCCAATTGGCCTAAGCTCGAACAATGGCATAAAATTCCTTGTCGTACGTCGAATAATTCCTCCTCGGTCCATTCAACTTCTCACTAAAGAAAGCAAGTGGTTTGCCTTCTTGAGAAAGAACGGCTCCAATTCCCACATTCGAAGCATCGCAACATACCTCGAAGACTTTCTCAAAGTCAGACAAGGCAAGAAGTGGTGCCTCCGTCATCTTCTTCTTTATTAGCTCGAAACTCTTTTGAGCCGCCTCGTCCCACTTGAATACACCTCCTTTCAAGCACTCCGTGATAGGAGCGACAAGAGTGCTAAACCCCGCAATGAATTTCCTATAGAAAGAAGCTAGCCCATGGAAACTTCGGACCTCTTGGAGAGATCTTGGAGTCGGCCAATTTACGATCGCCTCCACTTTACTTGGATCCATGCGAATGCCTTCTTGAGAGATAATATAACCCGAGAAATTGACACTATTTGTGAGGAAGTGACACTTCTTGAGGTTGGCATATAGGCGTTGCTCTCGAAGCACCTTAAAGAGCTCTTGAAGATGCTCCAAGTGTTCATCTACGCTAGTATTATAGATCAAAATATCGTCAAAGTAGACGACCAAGAACTTGCCGATAAAAGCTTTCAACACATAGTTCATGAGGCGCATGAAAGTACTCGAGGCATTAGAGAGGCCAAATGGCATAACTAGCCACTCGTAGAGACCATCTCTCGTCTTGAATGCCGTCTTCCACTCGTCTCCGGGACACATTCAAATTTGATGATATCCGCTCCTAAGGTCGATTTTGGAAAAGACCGAAGCTCCATGAAGTTGATCAAGCAAATCATCAAGTTGCGGTATTGGAAAGCGATACTTGATGGTGATCTTATTCACAGCCCGACTATCAATGCACATCCTCCAAGATCCATCCTTCTTTGGCACGAGAAGAGCGGGAACCGCACAAGGGCTCAAACTTTTCCGAATCAACCCCTTATGCAAAAGTTCGTCGACTTGGCGTTGAAACTCCTCATGTTCCTTTGGACTCATTCGATACGCCGCCTTACTTGGGATAGCAACCCCGGGCACCAAATCAATATGATGTTGGATATCCCGTATGGGAGAAAGTCCCGACGGAATCTCATCGGGCACCACAACCCGAAATTCTTCGAGCAAATACTTCACTACGGGTGGAATATCCCCTCGTTCTTCATTCTCCTTCAAGAGCACGAGTGCATAAGCCTTCGAAGAACGATCCATGACTTGGAGAAATTGAGATTTGGAGAGATAAGAGCTTCATTTTCCCGTGACGACCTTAGACTTGTCCTCCATTCTACAAGGTGCTAGAATAATCTTGACACCTTCCTTGACAAAGGAGTAGGTGTTCTTAAAGCCATCATAAATCACCATTCGATCATATAACCACGGCCGTCCAAGAAATAAATGACACGCATCCATGGGAACCACATCGCACATAATCTCATCCTTATAATGCGTGCCAATAGAGAATTGCACCAAGCAACGTTTATTGACATGAACGTCTTTACATTTCTTGAGCCAAGAGAGCTTGTACGGATCCGGATGAGGCTCCACCTTGAGGTGCAACTTTTCCACCATGGTAGTGGAAATGACATTCTCACAACTCCCACTATCGATAATGACCGTGCACACTTTGCCATGGGAAGTGCATCGGGTGTGGAAGATGTTATGCCGCAACCACTTATCGTCCTCAACATGTGTAGACTTCAAGATGCGTTGAATGACAAGAGCCTTCCCTTGATCACCATAAGTGACCTCTTCTTGCTCAACCTCATTCTCCTCGTCATCGTAAGTGTCATACACCGGCTCATCATTAGCTTCCTCCACTAAGGAAATAATTTTCCGATTCGGGCACTCGGCAGCGATGTGACCAAATCCTCGACACTTAAAGCATTGTTTTAATATCGTGCTTGAAGTGTTGCGAGAAGTGCCACCTTGTGCGGGTGTAGCCTTGGAAGAAGAAGCCTTACCAGTCGATGATGACTTCGGAGTCGGAGCACTCCCCCGGTTAGAGACCTCGTCTCTTCCCAAGGTCTTATGAGTACTCTTCTCCTTAGATTGCTTCTCCACACAAACGGACAGCTTGCAAACATCCTCGAAAGTCCAATAAGGTTGCAATTGGACCACGTTACGAATCTCGGATCGAAGACCGCCAAGGTACCGAGCAATGGTTTGTTCCTTGGGCTCCACAAGATCGCACTTCATCATGAGATGCTCAAACTCCGCAGTGTATTCCTCTACGGTCAACTCCCCTTGCTTGAAGTTGTAGAGCCGAGAGAAAATATCTTGCTTGTAGCTTGCAGGAACAAACTTCTTCTTGAGCTCCCGTTTCATCTTTTCCCACGTCGCAATCATCCGTTTTCCTTCACGTTCTCGACGCCTCTTCAAGTTCTCCCACCAAACTGAAGTATGTTTTTTTCAATTTGATGGCGACTAACTTCACCTTCTTTTCTTCGGAAATGTTCTTGAAGTCGAAGACTCGTTCAATGGTAGCCAACCAATCAATGAAATCTTCTGGGTGCATTTGACCTTCAAAGTCGGGAATGTCGACTTTGACGCCATAATCCTCAAAACGATTCCTCCGGTCAAGTCGAGAATAAGCCTTTTCGGTGGACGAATCAGAATCTTCATCATGGAAAGGGTTAACCTCCCCAACCTCGCTAACATCCAAACCATGACATGTCTCGTCACGGTTTCTAGCTTGGAGACGCTCAAGTTGTTGTTGGAGTTGTTGCACTTGCCTCCTCAGCTCATCCATCTCGACATCACGAAGGTCACGCTCCGTGGGAGCCACGTTGACGTCAGGTACTCTACGTCTACGGTTCGCCATGGAAAGAACCGTGGCTCCAATACCAATCTGATGGCGGTAAGGAGAGAGGAGAAGACCAAGCCCCCAAAACAAAGAGCGAACGACCCGAAAAACCTTAGGAATCCACCTAAATTATTCGAAGTCAGAGAAGAACAACTCAAAGAATGAGTTACTCTATAATATAAATTGATTACTTCAAAGATGACTTGCCCATATCCTTACACGATCATCCTATTTATAGAACAAGGACACAAGGACTTTTTAGCTTCCCAAGACACCCCCATTAACTCTAATTTTATCTTCTCGGATTTTTCTGGACACAACTCACGAAAATGACAATAATTTTTCCTAGACAATTCCAAATTGCGAACAATTTGATTCATTGGAAACTAGACTTCTAGGGCTTTCCAATGACATCTTATTGACCCTATTTAGTGCAGAAACGACTCAGAAAACTATGCACGAAATGACTCTTCGGTTTCAGTCCAACAACCTTTAATTATATTCTAAAACCATCATATGGTCTTCTCGTTTTCTCCATCAGTTTGCGTTGCCCGAATGTTGTTGGTTTCTGCAATTTAGATTTGTTTTTGGGTTTATCGCATCTGGGTGGGGAGGCCAGAAGCGATATGGTTTGCTTTACCTGAATGCTTTGTTTTTGCTTTAGGTTAGTTTTCTGTTTGCTTATGGTTTGCTTAGCAGCCATTGGATCGCCTGAAAACGATACCCTATTGAATTTGCTGAGAATATGCTGCTAGAGAAAGTACCTTAAAGATAGGTATTACTGCTGTTGAGAATTTGCTGAGAATATGTTGCCATTGGATCGGTCTGTTTTCCTTCATATCACCGGGACTTGCCTTTATTGATGCTTGAATGATGAATATCCAGAAAACTGGTTGGTCATGCTGTTTCTGTAACTTTTATTGTCTTATCTGAAAAGAATGAATGGAAGCCGACATATTTTGCTCCTACATTATAAATATTAATCTAGATGCTTGAATGATGAAAATGTTAAATTTTAGAAGCTGACATGCTACTTAATGTGCCTTTTGGTTTGAAGAGATAAGATTCACTCCTTTCTTCTTGCATGTGGATGTATTCTAACTTGCATATTGAATTTTAGGAGAAGAGGAGTGTCCGGCCAACCTTTTCTGCTGAACGAAATTATGGTGGAGCCTTGTTGGCTATGTGCTCAAATGACTTTATCTGCTTGAGGCTATGAATTTTTCTGCTGAACTTGATTGGTAAGGACCATTCAGGTACTCCCCCTATTGTTCTTGCTTGCTTGCATAAATCTTGCTTAGTACTCTGTTTAGGCACCTGAAATGTTTTGTCCTTACTATGAGAGCTAATCCCATTTATATGTGTGAACATATTAAGTCTAATGACGTTGACTGTATTAACTTCTTGTTTAAGCTACTTGTCACTGGCAATGGTTGCTCGTCACAACAATTATGTGAGGCCAACACTGACTGATGAAAATATGCTTGTATGTTTAATTTCATGGTCCCGCTTTTCAGATTCTTAGCCCATTCGGAAGTGACATTGACAAGAAGAACAAGAAGCATCAGCAGAACAACAAATATGGGAGGTGAGGGAAGCCAATGGAGTGGGACAAAACAATATGTCCAAAAGTCCACAGGGCATGACTTTGCATTGTAATGAAATAATTATATTGTATCATAGACTGTTTATGTGGGGTACATATAGTTAAGAAGCTTTATTGCTTCTTGCTGCAGTGGAACATGAGCATGACGAAGATGATTCATTTTCGAGTTCTCGAGAGGAGAATGTAAAATGTTCCTCAACTCAGGTGCTATGCAAGTATCAGCGCATTATCAGCTACTAGAAGTGTTGTATCGATTTTCATTATGGGAACATAGATTTGAAAGCAAATCTTGCAAGACGACGAAGCAGCTTCAAGGATCTCCAGTAAAGCGAGAAGTACAAAAAATGAGCAGACTCATCTCGATATATTTTATTCTAGACTGGCAAGAAAAAACAAAAATTCTTATGGCCACCAAAATAAGGCGATTTCATCCTACGTTGATACACAATAAATAGGTGGGGAAAAGGCTAAAAGTAAAAGGTTCAACTCTCTAGATGCCTTTTTAAGCTTGCCAGAACTGTTTATGTGTCTCTTAGAAGCAGATGCAAAATTTCGAAAGTTGTCATAAACCTCATCCTGCCAACATTTCCAGATACATGGATTTGGAGGTGTTCATCATTTCTTGAATTGCTTAACCAAATTTTCCAACGCCATATGGTGTCACATGTGTCATTGTTGTTCTCCGCCTCTTTGGTCATCCCAACTTCAGCCAGTCGAAGAACTCTGTCATAGAGCATGTACCCAGGCTGCAAAAGGAAAACAAATAGTTAGTCTTCATAATGTCCTTGGAATGAAGTAGCAAATGACACCATAAAAATTGGACTTACTTTTGTTGGTCAAAAATCCGATACATTAAATTTCTCCATGAACTACTATGGGCCTATGGCAGTCTCCAAAAACCCGAGTAACTAAGATAGTTAGATAATACGTCATGAAAAGACTGATCCCTATTCGACCTCTCTAAGAATAAGGTGTTTTGCCAGAAATAGGAAGAACTGAAGAGGAGCTTCTAAGAGACTTTAGCACTCTTTTACTTGGTATACATACACACACACACACATAAGATGGGAAAGTTATTCCAATCTTCTGTTTTCCTTCTTGAACTGCAAAGAAAGTAAGAAAAAACAAGCAATGAATCCAATACGTATCCCCCTAATCATATTTTTTTTCCAATAAGAGGTAATGGACAAACATAATATTCCATTATGACAGCTCAAAACATCAGATATATCAATTGCATACCTTTAGAACAGCCGCGACTATGCCCGGAGGTTTTGAACCATCAGGTACTTGAAAGACCGCATTGAACCACCAGATTGTTTAAATACCTAAAAATAAAGGCAAAGATAAGACTTAGCATGAAAAAATGATGCGTCGTAGTACAACTCCACATAAATTAATCACATCGTGAGATCCGTACACAAAAACCAAGTGATATATTACTGTAAAATTGCTCATGCTACAAAGGACCTACCAGATCAGAATCCCATAAGCACAACTTATCCTATCTGAACATGCTACAAAGGACCTATTGCAATTAAGTTACAATCTGAAGTTCCCGAGTCTGATTGTTTGTTGGAGGTATTCCACATGTTAAATATTACTGATATTTGGTAAATGACTACCTAACTCACCATTTCATCAAATATCCTAAACTAGACACTAGCAATGACGTGTTGAAGGAGCAATTGCCACTATCAGATGATGTTGTGGTTTCTGAAGAATCAAACTTACCAGTTCCTGGAGCTGATCTTGTGAATGATGTATGTTTTGCATGATTGCTAACTATTAAACTAGTGCTACTTCTTAATTATCTTATCTTGTGATGGAGATAAAATATTAAAGATGTAGTATTATTATTATCTGTGTTTCTTCTTTTCCCTCCTTTTAGATTGTTTATATTCACGGCTTCTCCTATAAAGTCGGATTTATTTCTGGCTAGATCAGTTATTTCAACCACTTGAATAATATGAGGTAAAATGGATATTTTATTTGATAAAAGAGTAAAACGCATGTTGTTAGTTGCAGGATGGTCAACCTTAATACCTATGTTTGAGGTACTTTCTCTAGTAGCATATTCTCAGCAAATTCAACATGGTATCATTTTCAGGCAATCCAATGGCTGCTAAGCAAACCATAAGCAAACACAAAACTAACCTAAAGCAATAACAAAGCATTCGGGCAAAGCAAACACAGAGCAAACCATATCGCCTCCAGCCTCCCCACCCAGATGTGATAAACCCAAAAACAAACCTAAATTGCAGAAACCAACAGCATTCGAGCAACGCAAACTAACCTGGTCCTCATTCGGGCCACGGATGGGACGACTTCGACTCCCCCCACAGCGGTTCGTCCCGAGTGATTCTCGCCGAAAAACGACTAACAATAACAATTGCGACTTTGGAAGATCACAGTCGACGCTCTAAATCGTAGAAATCTTGAGGCATTTGGTTGAATTGGAAGATTGGAGTAGAAGCAAGTTGTTCAATTAGGGTTAATCGGAAGGAGGAGAAGCTCCAATTTGGGGCAAATTGGGGTGGGAGCGAAATCGTGGGGGGGGGGGGGGGGGGGGGGGGGGGGAGGGGGGGGTTGGGCTGTGAGAGGTAATCCGTCAAATACCAACATTTATTTGGACGAAAGGACCAATTAGTCCAAACGTTTGAGACGGAAGGACCAATTAGTACAGAGAATATCTTTTCAGGACGAATTTGCCTTGAGATGCATATTTCATGGATGAAATCGTCAATTTTGTCATTTTATATATTTGGGGCATATGTAGAATTTGGGAATTCTTTATAATAAATGCATCGTTCAGTATGGTCATTTCTTTATGAGAATATATATATATATATATATATGCGCATAGGTGCGGTCCACAAATGAGCATTTATTAGGGTTGATAAAAAACCAGTTGTCCCGAAAATCCGATTCGAATCGCCTTTGCCCGTCCCAAATTTTCAGTTTGGTTCTCGGTTCGATTTCCTCTATCTTTTTTGGTTATGGGGATGGGGACAAGTTTCAAAATCATAATCTCGAATACCCCGACCTGCCTCGAGTTTGCATTATAATTGATTTTCTCAGCCCAGCACAATAAGCCTACTAAGCTTGCGTACAGCCCTAGATTGTCTTCACTCCTCTGCTTCTTTGTTGCAACTGTTGACTCTCATCAATGAGTGTCGCCTCTACTTTGTGTTCACGCTTTAGCCCTCACTCTTTAGGCTCATGACGGTTCCTTTCCTTTCTTCTTTTAATTTTCTTTCGCCTTAGCTAATCAACAAAGTTGCTTGTTCTTACTTTAAGTTTTTGTTGATTTTTCCAACAATGTAGATGCCTTCGAATAATTTTCTCAATTAACCCAAGAACCGAACAGTAAAAACCCATAACCGTAAGGGTCGGTTTTCTTTACTTAATTTAGTTATGGTTCTTGGTGACGGGTTTTGAAATCCCTGAACCCACGAAAGCAGTGACCCGTAATTTTAACCCGAAACCACCCCGAACCGAACCATGATCAGCCCTACCATTTATCTATGTTGAGAAAGTTATGGTATGTGATGCATATGTTATGTACATATGCAGGATCATCTCGTGGTTGGAGATGTACGGGAATATGAAAGGAAAACGAGTTAACCCATCTCCTATAACAAGAGGAAACAAGGAGGTTAGCTGCACTATATAACAGGAGTTATAAGATATTTCGAGTTTGAATATAATATGAAGTTGCGGAGGCATGATTTTCTTTTGTGAGAAATAATATTCTTGAATGCAGTTAGCCGATTGACCTATGCAGATCCCGATCATTTCACAAACTAGTTTGACATATAGTACCATGTGAGATCGTGTCTCATATCATCAATATATATAGTTAAGGTGGTCTATGAGCAAAAAAGAAGATACGCCCTGCATGTTCGATTTTAAAATATTTCACCTATTATTGAAAATGAGACTGGTTCTTTTTCCTTTTCTCCTTTGATTGGTATGGCGAATTTGATTCACAATTTCCTATTTATTATTTCCTTCAGCAGAGAATTTTTTATGAATCTTATGGCGGGAACTGACTTTTTCATCTTAACTTTGGTTGTACTATTTTCCTACTTTAATCAAATACTCTATTCGTCAAGTGGGTATTCTAACTAACTTTGAAAATTTCACTTCTTATTTATGGTGTTTCGTTCTTTCTTAAGTAACACGAACCTCTAAATATAATATATATTTACATATTTATTACAAGGAAATGACACGAATCTAGTATAATAAAATAAAAATTCTAATAATTATAAAAAGACACGGGAGTCCCACGATGAATATCAACCTTGGATCAGACGAAGACGTGCCATGCTCTCTTTGATAATATATTATATATTAGGCACTAAAAATTGAGGATCTTTGTATTAATTATTTACAGTTTCATTTGCTAATTTATATTTGCTTATCTCATGCCTAAACCCTATATAAAATTAATAACCCATGGTCAGAAGATAGATATCACGATATATATATATATATTACACAAATATTCTTAATCAAGTTAACATTGGAAACCTAAAATTCCTTAAATATACACTAATATCCTCCTTTCCAGTTATTATTATTATTATTATTATTATTATTATACCACCTACCAAAAAAATTACTATTATTATTATTATTATTATTATCATTATTATTATTATCCCTAAATATAATATACTCTGATCCTCCTTTCCTGATATATATTAGCTCGTAGATACAATATAGAGTACGCATACATGCAGAAAAGTACTCTAAATAGAGTACGCATACATACATACATATATAAGTTTATAATTTATTACACAAATATTCTTAATAAACTTGAACTTGGAAACATAATATTCCTAAATCTATGTCCTCTAATAATGTCCTTTCCTATATGTATATATTAGCTCTGGGTTGCCCCCTGCCGAAAAGCATTCTAAATAGCGTACAAATAAATATATTATGGTTGATGCTAAAACAGTTGACTAACAAAAACAATCACCATGATTCTTCTTTCCTTAGCCGTTAGATCCCGTCAAGTAAGATTCGGGACGTACACGTGTCCAAAATCTTTTTACTTTAAGATTAATTCCTCATAACTTGACTATTAATATTTTCAATTACGCATCTTCTCGATAGCGCTCAGTTAGGCCCGTGAACCAGTCGATCGAATCCAATTCGTTATGAAACCGAACTGAAATCTATCGATTCAATCAAATGAGTAAAAAATTTATTTTAAAACTTTAAAAACAAAGAAGAAAAGAAAAGGCAAATAATAAAAACAATAAAATAAACAATTCGATAGAAATGCAACAAAAAAATGATATATATATGTGTGTATATATATATATTTACACTCAAACACCAACAAATAAAACGACCCACCACGAGCTTTTATCCCGCGGCTAAATAATTTCCCCAGAAGCCTCAAATCTCAGGCCTCGTGCTTTCTTCTCGCGACTTCCCTGCAAAAATGAATTTTCGTGTGGTCCGGCATAATTTCATCGGCTCGTGCCATAGGACAGTAGGAGAAGTCCTCGGCAAACTCTAATTGAATGCAGGTCATTTGTTCTGTTCCAGTTCTGCTGGATTTTCTTTTAATGTTGTATCGAGTTGCAAATTCTCTCTTCAGGTTGGAGGTCACTTCGAGGATGAGCTTGGCTGTTTAGCGTGTGCTTGAGCTCTTTCTGGTGGTGGGGTTTTCGATTGAAGAAGCTGTGGATTTGTGGAGTCAGCGGATGCTCAAGTTTTCCGTGTTTCTAAAGTTCATGGTCGTGATAGAGTACTGTTAAGAAGATGCATGCTCGAAAATATTAATAATCAAGTTATGAGAGGTAACTCTTAAAAGTAAAAAGATCTTGAACACGTGTACGACGTGAATCTTACCTCATTAGATTTAACGGCTGAAAATAAAGTAATTGTGGTGGTTGTTTTTGCTAGCTAACCGCTATAGAATCTCCACGTATATTATAGACATAGCCATAAACATAGACACCGTGAATATGCATTTGCTCTGCCCTGCAGTTCGATTTGTCTTAATTTATATACTTTTCCTTTTTATAAACAAACTCGCGACTCACCCCTCTGACTTGTGGATGTAAAGCTACATCGCACAGCACGCAGTTGCTGCTCCCTCATGCATAATGCAAATCAAGAATCAATATCAAGAAAATAGAATAAGCTAACAATGATAAGAAAAGGTTACAAAGAAAAAACACATAAACACTGGTCGCATTCGGCATGCGATATTGTATTGATTTAGATGCAACGATTCAGACATGTGACCGAGACCAGGAATGCACTGATTGAGGCCCAATCCACCCGACAATTAAATAGAAAGAAGGCCCAATAGATCGCCCTTACCCAACAAGAAGCTGATTCTGGGGCCTCGGCCCACAAGAAGGAGCTCTCTAGCCCAACCCACCCAAGGACCCCGGTAATAATGTTTTAAGATGAAAAGATCATCCCTCGTCTCCTCGACCAACTGAATATGCTGCAAACTCCTTCCAGCAATCTAAATCTTTAATTCCCAATCCACCTTCATGCTTAGGCAAACATACCTTCTCCCACTTAACTTTAGTTCCGCCTGTATACTTATCACAAACTAGACCAGAGAAAAGCTCGATAGTCTTGCTTAACAGCTTCAATAACCTTCTTAGGGAGGATAAAGTTCGAGCACCAATAATTTGCCATTGCAAACAGGACAAAATTAATTAACTCGAGCTCGCTTGCATAGAAAAGCTACATGGTTGTCCAGCCCTTGATCCTCCGAGTAATTTTGTATGTAAGAGCAACGCAATCTTGACATGAGATCTTCCCTGAAGTTAAAGTACTCTCAGATATCTAAGGGGTAGGTGACCCATCTTAAAACCAGTCAAATTCAACAAACAATCAATATGAGAGGAAGACAACAAACCGCCCCATTCTTCTTTTTCTAATTTTCCGCCGATTTATTTCCTTCTTTTTTTTTTTCTTAAACTTGAATTATCCGTTTAGTACTCTAATTAGTTCAAAATAATCGTGAATTCAACGGAAGGTGTCAAAATTTTTGTTAAATTCAATGTCAATTTGCTAGTACATTCATTCATATAATTATTTAACGTCTCGTGCGTAGCACGGGTTCACCTCTAGTATATATAATAAAGGTGCATCCTGGACTTAAAGAGGCTCAAAATGCTCCATTGGATTTGGTTTTCTGGGTTTTAACTGGTTTTCGTTTTTGGGCTCGGTTCGGTTTAGTAATCCGGTCCAGTACCAAACAAAAAATCAAAGTTCTGAAACTAGGCCCAGGCCCAGGATCAGCTCCAGGCCCAGAATAGATTCGCTTTCCCTCGTTCTTCTTCTCCTCCTCCTCCCTGTCTCGGTATCAAAGAGCTCCGGCAGCCCTCTCCGTCCTCGTCTTCAAGCAGCCATCGGCCGCAGCAGCTGCTTATCCCCTTAACCTAGCGTGGCCAAGGTCAACAGCGAGAACTCATCCGCTGCCTCAAGCTCCGGGCTCCCCAGCAGAGGTCATATGGTCTTAATTGCTCCCTAATGGTGAAGCAGTAGAAAAGTATCCAATTTTAATTGGGAATGATGCCATACTGCTATTGCATATTGATTGTTCTGGAGTAGATAGATAGCAATTGCCCCCGTTGTCTCCACTTCGTCTGTCCATTTTGCGCGACAACGCGTTATTTTACTGTACTTCCCTTATACTTGTTGGGCGCTCTCAATGTTCAGGTTTAAGCTATATGCAATATCAAGAATGAAGAAACCCGGGAAAGATGTGGCAACTCCGAGCAAGATAAAGTTCGAGGATAGCGAACAAGATTATTCATCATCCTCAGAAGAGGTAAGAGAGAGAGATGAGCACGTTTGTAATTATATGTATCTCATTTTTTATCGGCAATGGTAATTTTGGAGTTGTTTGATTGAGAGTAGGAAGAGGAGATAGAGCGCGAGCTGGCAGATGTAACCTTTGAGGAGTTGCAGAGAGCACGGTCTGATGGATCCCATTTACACAAGAAACTTAATGAAGATAAGAAATCCAAGCGTGCTAACAAGAATAGGTACCAATTGTGTTTAATAGCTGGTTTGTATTTTTTTCTTAGCAAGCATACTCAAGTAGCTGATCCAGCTATTTTTCTCAGGCCTATGGAAGTTAGCTGCAAGAAGCCAGTCAGTAGGTTTAGAGAAGTTATCCAGGCTACTAAAAGGGTAGGTTCGATTGAATCTTCTATTATGCTGTTAATATGCATCTAAAAGTTCTTGTTCTACTAGTTTAGAGGGCCTTCTTTTCGTATTGTTTGTTACTGTTTCCTCTGGAGTCCTGGATAATGAAAATCTTTTCCGTTCTATCTGCACTAGAAATTCGTTTTTTGGTGCTAATGCTAAGTTTATGGGATGAAGATATCTTAAATGGTTGTCAGAAGAGTAAGAACCGCTAAAAGTCCTTGAGATACTTATAGCCCAGTACCTGCTTCCAGGGGCCATCCTGTTGCCATATGTCAAGGAAGGATGACCTTAGGATTGCCTTATGAAATGGAACTATTGGGAGTTCAGTTTGAGGGACTTTGTTTCCAATCTACTAACATTTCTTTGTGAGATATCAATTTGTAAGGCTACATTGTTGTATTCAGGTTGTGCGGGACCCACGTTTTGAGTCTCTCTGTGGTAATCTTGATGTAGAAGGGTAAGCCTGCCTCCTCGCTAGTTGGTTTATGTAAAAATTTGCTCTATGGAGTTCCGCAATTTCTGATATGGGGAAGACTGCTACTTTATTATAAGAATGTGGGAAATATCCTTATGTAGCTTAAATTCATCTTACCTGAGATTTCATGCAAGTGCTTCTTCAGCTTAGTTTTCTCATGTCTCTTAGCAAATAAATTCTTGTAATTTTTGTAGGTTCAAGAAAAGATACAATTTTCTTTATGAAAATGAACTTCCTGCTGAAAGAGAGGTATGTTTTTCTGCAAATTATCAGCTGCTCTCTGTTTGTCATATAATTACCGTGTCTGATGAAACGCTCCTCTGGATGCACCAGGAATTGCAGAAGCAGTTAAAGAAAACCAAAAGCCCGAAAGAGATGGGTGAAATTAAAAGTAGAATTGCATGGATTGTAAGAACTTCAGAACACTATTACCTAATTGGTTATCTTATAACACCTTATATTGGTATGACTGACTGATTGTTGAGTATCGTTGTTTGCCTAATGTATTTTTAGGACAAGCAGCTAAAGGAGTCAGCTAAGCATACTGATGCTGCAATTTTGGCCGGGCACAAGAAGAGAGAAAGGGAAGCAACAAAGCAGGGAAAAAAGCCGTTTTACCTCAAGAAATGTATGTAATCCTCTACCTTATCGGTATCTGCATCAAAGTGTTGTGTTGATGAAGCAATGAGTCATGAAATGTTCACCTCTCTTTTGTGCAGCGGAAATTCGGAAGCAGAGGCTTATTAAGAAATACCATAGTCTCAAGGTATGCATACCCTAATGTCCTTTCTCTTTCTATCTTTTTTGTTGAGGATCACTTTACTACTTATATGATTTCAAGCCTAGTGGTTTTGTTGGTTTAGAGTAAGTGGGAATCTTTTTCGTTTTTGGGTGTTCACAGGAAGAAGGAAAGCTGGAGGCTTTTATCGAGAAGAAGAGGAGGAAGAATGCTTCAAAGGATCATAGGTACATGCCATATCGAAGAACCAGCCATGGAGGGCAAGAGGACTAATGGATACGCTGCAGTTTTTACCAAGTTATGCTGGAAGTTTCGTACTAGTCCTCTTGTGCTCGGAGTAGTTGCAGTGGGTCCAGTGACAAGAAGGCAGGTTCAGCAAAGAGAAACACCGAGGCGAAATCATAATTTGATGATCAATGTTAATTTGTACTTTGATTTGAAACTTAAAAGAATGGGATTGTAAGGATGTTTTCTTATCAAGGAGAATAGGATCTTCCTGGTTCTTGCAACAGCAAGGCCCTCCGGACATAAATGCGGCCACTTCCCTGGTTCGGTCAGTGCTTGTGCACATTCTATGTAACTGATGCAGTAAGACCTTGATGTTTAAGAACCCGAATAGGCTCCGGGGATTGGAATGCACCACGGTGGGGAAGACAAATATGATCCTCAAAGCAACCAGAGACAGAAAACAAGAAGATAAAAGACCAAACGAAATCATTCCCATAAGAACCATTTCAATTACCAATTACAACTTGTCTGACTCTTCAACAAAGAAACGGGACAATTAAACAATGACAGGACTAAAAGAATATCATACTACAAAGAATCAAAAGAATCTTCAAACAACTTTGACCCCATTTTTGTATGACAAACGAAATCCTATCTCTTTCTGCTTACAAAAAGAATTAAAGAATAATAATAAATAGTCATGGCAGTCTTTTTCTTTAACTACAATGAAAGAATTTCCTTAACCTATATGATGTGTGCAAAGAATGTAACTGAATTCAACTTGGCTGAGAGAAGGACGAAGAGCTCCCCGCGTGATCGACCGGAGCCCATGCTGAAACCGTGTAGAGAGGCTGATCCCGCCAGCTCAGGGTGAGCGCTGCCCGGTCCCGACCTTGCGCTTGTTCCTCGACTTGAAAGTCCTCGTACTCGCCATACATCCTCAGGATCATCTGCCCCTGAAGTCTCTCCCTGTCTGTAATCCCGAAGCACCGGAACCCTCCCTGCTCCTCCATCAGCTTCCTCCAGGTCTCGAACACCTCATGCCTCTCAACCCTGTCACTCCCCTCGCAAGCGACTATGTTCCTGATCTCCCGAGCAAACATCTCCTCGATCTTGACCCTCTCCGGGCTTTCCATTGGAAGGCTGGAATCTACTGAGTCGAACACAGCTGCATAGTATCTGAGCGAGTTCACCACTCTTGCTTCCAGCGATCGGAAGTTACTCCTGGCTCCTTGCTCTGCCATCACGAGAACTGCTGGGTTCGTGCTCCGAACAAGTCCTAGAAAGTCCCGAAGTGCTCCTCCACTCGCATCGTAAAGTGTCTTATGCAGCTGGAATATGCAGTTGACAGCGACGCATTCGCCTTCCTTCACGTGGAGCATCCAGAGCCTCACGTCTTCGAGTCGGTCCACGACCGGGTGAAACTCGAAGGGAAGGTTTAGTGCCTCAGCAAATGAAGAAAGCCTCTCTCCTGTCTCGATGAGCTCCTGCTTTGAGTCCCCAATCCCAGTGATCCTCACGTGGCTCGGGGGATTAGCCCGAGAAGCCAAGCTCTGGAACAGCCCAGGCCACTGGAGGCCTTGCTTGATGTCGAAATCGATGATGTGGACCCTGTCCTTCCCCTCGAATGCCCTCAGGAGGATCTCATTGGACGTGAAGTGGACAAACTTGGGGATCGGGCTAACCTGGTTCAGAAGCCTCAAGGCAGCCCCGGAGTTGTCATCATCCACCGCCCGATCGAGCTCCCGGGGCATCGTGATATGGAAAATATGGGGCCAGAGCCTCGTGACTCTCAAGGCAAAGGCTTCTGTGTAGTATGCTGCGAGCCGGCTAATGGTAGGTCCCCTCGGGGATGCGAGATCGCCAAGCTTGGCAATGAAGTGGTTGATCGCGGGGATGTTCTTCGACCCGATGGCTTCCACGCAGGCAGTAAGCAAGCTTACGAGCTCGAACTCGAACCCTCTGTACTCTCCTTGATTCTCCTCCTCCTCACGGGCTTCCTGGTACGGGTTTCTAGAAGAGCCGTTACCGACTTTGTGCTCGGAGGTGGCAGCCTCGTTCAACCTTAGCGTGAGGCTCTGGTGACTCTCCGACGAAGTGCTTGATCCCCCTGAAGCTTCCTTCCCCGGCATGGGCGAGGGCCGATGACTGGTTGTCTCCCCATCCTTCTCCCCAAGATCGGTGATCTCTGTCACAACGGAGTCCACCCAGGGGATGCTCGAAACCGGCAGGCGGGGCGAGACAACTTCACCGGGGATGAAACAGGCGCGATCCTCTCCTTCCCCTGAGCACGTGATGGAGAATGGGACCGTAGGGGCGGTAGTAAAGCTCGGCTGAAACCAGAAACTCCCACCACCTCCGCCGCCCAACTGGGCCATGCTCAGCGCGTCTCCTCCTCCGCAATCATCCTCCCCGAACTCATCCACCTTCTCACCGCTCCTCTTCCTCTTCGCCCTGATGACACGTGACTCGTCTTCCTCCTCAGCAAACCTCTTCAGATTCTTCTTCTTCCCTCCTCTCTCCCAGAGCTCCCCACCCTTCCTGGACTCCACAAAGGCACTTGTGGCGGTTCCTGCAGCAGCCGCCACCGCCACAGCAGGGGCGGCCGTGGTCAGTGGGGGCAGCCTGATGTGCTGCTTGAGAGAACAGCTCGCAGCCTTCTTCGCCTCGATCGGCTTCTCCACAGATATCGCGACCCCGACTGGCCTAATGGACTGCGACCGCGTAGAGGCCGCGTCCTTCCTGGAAAAGTTGCTACATGGCAAATCCAACCTCTGCGTGTTCATCGAAGTGGGCAGCTGAAAATGGCAGGCTGGGAACTGTGCGGGCGACTCGGTCCTCAATCTATGCCTCGGTGACAGCAGGGTGGAACTCGAACACCCCGCCAACATCCTCTACTCCCTTCCTCGAAATAATTTTCTTAGTTTCTGCTAAGCCTATCTTCAATTCACCCACTTCCTATGTTATGCAATCTTATCTCCTCTACTATCTCTCTCTCTCTCTCTCGACAAAACAAAATCCTTCAATGAAAAAAACACAAAGTATTGCAATGTATTTGCTGTTCCTTTGTTGTCTAATCGATATGTATGTGTGTATCTAAGAGAGACAGCCTATGTGAGTGAGTGTGTGTGAATTTTCGAAACAGAGCAGAAGAGGAATCCGATGAGTGATAGAGGAGAAAAGAGAAACCTTTGTGTGTGTAAATGTGTGATCTTTGCCTATATGATCCAAATTCAAGAATATGCCCAGATAAAAGAAAAACTAAATACACCAAAGAATCAAAGAATTTCAAAGACGATAACAACGACGACGAAACCTACTGGAAAATTATCATCGGATTCCGTGAATTTCAAGAAGAGGGGCTCATCGGGAAGGTCTGTGAATCCCCTTCGCAGTGGAGCTCCCGCCACAAAACGAAATCCCCGAAGCTCGAATCTTCAAGAAATCGGAGACCCGCATCGGCTTTCGAGATCAAGAGCGTTTCCATTCTACCTGAGAGCCCCAAGGCAAATCAAAATGCAGAGAAATCTTCCCCCTAATCACTCATGAGACTCAACTCTTAGTACCCAAAAGAACCATAAGACAAGCAAGCTCAGTGTTTTATATAGTGGGCATAGTTTCCTTTCCTCCCTAAGTTTTACTTCTCGGACTGATCGATCATTGCCCTTTTCTGGGGTTTGGTTCTGCTCTGTAGGTTAGATGAGGTTGATTTTTTTTTCCTTTTTTTTTTTTGGGGCAAGAAGAGGTGAGGTTGATTTTACCAAAGCAATTGGAGAAAAAAGGGCGGGCGACGGGGGTACGGGGGCCGTTGGATTGCGATCGGACGGTTGCGGGGGGGGAGTCCAAGTGACCGTTGGGGGCGGTCGGGGGGGAATATGACCGTTGGGAGGGAAGGGGAGTTGGTGTACGGACTGCGGTGATTGGCTGCTACGGTCGCCCACGCAAAGGCACGTCTGTCGCACGTGCCTGTCGCCTGCCCTCCCACCAGTAAATGTCACTCGACCGTTTGAGTCTCAGCAGAACGCTGACAAGTGTCCAAGTCCCCCCCCTCCTTTTTTTTCTCCCCTTTAAAACTAAAAAATTACTATCCGGTAGCCACAGTAATAATTTGGCTACTTAGTCGTTAGACCCAATACAAAATATAAATAAACCAAAAGAGAAAAATCAATAAAATTGTGGTAAATACTACAGGAAATTCTACTATTCATGTCGGGAATACGGCTTATGAGAGTCTAACTAGCAGCTGGATCAATAGTGGATCCATAGTTGGGATGGACCTTGCATTGACAATATGGTAAGATAGTTTCATGAACCGTTCGTGACATAAATAGCAGAAATTTCAGCAACCGATGCTATTGCATAGATTGAAACATTGAGTACGAGAGACAATAGTCTAACTTACAATTCTTTTTTGCAATGTTTTCAGAAGGAATAATAGAATTCGTTCTCATTCCAGGGACAATTAGAAATTGATAGTAGTATGCATACTGCAACGAGCTTCTTCTTCTTCTTCTTCTTTTCCCCTTTAAAAGGAAGATACTTCTCAATTTTTTAACTGCATTTTGGATTATGGTAATGATCAACATTCAACTTAATAATTAGAACTGTTAGACAATAATACTCTCATAAATCAAACTTTGGTCGATCTATTCATACTCCATACGAGTCTAGTGCTGAAATACGTTGTTCGAGGTCCAAAGCCGAAGACGACATACTGGAATGAGAAGAGTATGCATCGGGTGAAGGCCAGGTGAGGTGAAAATGGACAGCAATGGATGGATTATTATTGTAATTTTTGTAATATATATATATATATATATATATGAAACTTAGTTGTTTTCGGAGTACGAAGAGAGAGTACAATTCAAATTTCATATTTTCGCGACTGTGATTCGTTTTTATTTTTTATTACATTTTTAATAAATTCAATTTACTTATAATATATTATATTTGACTTTTGATGAATAAATAAATAAAAATAATAAGTGCATTTACAATGTAATAAATGGATTATTATTGTAATTTTTGCATGTACGTGGGGCTTCCTTTTGGATCCATCCATCACTATCATTTTCTTTTCATAATACTTTTCAGGCCCAAATTGTACTTGAATCAAGATTGTTCAGTTTTGGGTCCGACGATGTCCCGATACTTCCATGAACAAAATTTATTATGTTCCTCGATTTAGCAGTTTCGATTGTTTGCATGCCCTTTGATATATATATATATATATATATATACACGCGCAACAAACAAAAATGATTTTAGAAAATGGATGAAAAATAGTTTGTCCTAGAAAAATAGTGTCCTAATTCAATTTTAAAAGTGAAAGGTGCGACCTTTAGACAAAGAAAAATATCTAGAAGTTGAGCATCTTTTTTTTTTTAAATGGCCAATAGAAGTTGAGTTATTAATAATGTATAAAATATAGTAAATAATGACAAGGAAATTTTGATTAGCAATCCATTTTTTTTTTCTCTTCGGTGACTAATTAGCAATCCAAATTGTTTAGTATTAAAAAGATACGCATATTGATCATTCTGTTGGATCCTGAAATATATATTAAACTAAGTTGATAATTGAAAGAAACTAACACATTAACAATTTACAATTAATGAAATCAAAGGAAAAAAAATCATGTGCATCACACGAGTAATAAGCTAACAATATATCTATCATTTGCCTAATTATTATGGCGTTAGCATATCCGAAAGTGCATTAAAAACCTAATATAACTTGATCAATTAACATATAGCATTTAACTGAAAGAAAGGGGTTGGTGCATTTTTGTCTCCTAGCGTAATGCCTTATATCTGAAGGTCCTGCTAGCATTTGCTTGGCACCCTACAGGCCAGAAAATATACAAAAATTACTTAACACAATTTTGAAATTAATATACATATAACAATTATTGTCACAAAAAAACAAGTATTTATAATTCATACAAAATCACTATTTTATCATATTTTATGTGTGTATAGTGTGTGTATATATATTAGATATATATATCAAGAGAATTAGGCTGCAAAATCTAAAGAAATTCTCAAAGGAGAAAGTCCAAAATGCCACCGTGAAGTCTCAAGATGTTGTCAAAAATGCGACAAAGGGGATCTGAAACCGCTCGACTGGAATAATAAAGTAATCTATTAAATAATCAATCAATTAATAAATAAATTATATGTCTTTTCTTTGATCTCTTAATTAAAGAATTTTTATATAATTCTTTTGCAAGTAAATTGGAAAGGTTCCTGTATGCTTCAATCTCACTTATGACAGATGTCAGCAGTGACCTTAGCTTTCAGCTTAGCTAATAATTCCTAACACAATTTAACTTCACGAGCTACGAAAAGGGCACTTATTAAATTGACGACCGCTAATTCTTTAATAAGTAACATTAGATCTCATGGAGAGAGCATAGGTCAGGAAAATTCTTCAAAGCTTTTATATATATCTATGTCTCGTGTTAAGGCTTAGCGTGGAATTAATGCTGCTATTGACGAAGAAAAAAGTATTGGTGTAAATTGGCCGAAAAATAATGGCTATGATTTTGTCGAAAAACTAAAACAATTTTTAGAGATAATATAGTATAATTAAAAGTGATATTCATAGTCACTTACTTAAATTTGGAAAAAAATTATATTTGTAATTGCCAAATTAACGCGAAATCCCTATTCGAGACGTTTTTTAACCATATTGATCCAATTTTACTCATAAAATACTATTTAAAAAAGTTTCCCATTGCACATAATTATGTGATACGTACGTAATTGTGGCAACCATTACATATGATCTATCTTAGGGCAGACAGCAATTTGTTCTCGTGTTTTGGTTTTGGTTTTTCTTTTGGTAATCTTCTCATGTGTAATATGTAATTCATGTATTTTATTCTTTTCGCTGAATCTGAAATCTCTTAATTACCAGAGGAAAACGTATGTCATTATATAACACTCTCTTTGTATCCATTTTAAATACATTTTCCTTTCATAATTTCCCTTCTTCCGATAATTATGCATGTAGTAACGTTACTGTATTTAACTTTGTAATATCTGTATTTAGCTTCTTAAAGTCAATGCAATTATGGTATATATTATAATTTTAATTATTGAATTAGTATTGACAATTTGCTTATGGATTAATACAGCTTATCCTTATAGTAGCTAATTAAAACTAAATGCATGGGAAAACTCAATTACCGTGTGGGCTAAAACTTGCACGAACTTGTCATAGATTTTTCTCGGCTAAAAGCAGGGATTAAAAAGAAATATCTTTATAAATATATGAAAAATAAAATTTAAAACCAACAATTACTTGCACATGTACAACTACGCATACAACCAGAAAGTGGCAGAATAAGATTGGATTTGAGATAACATTAAAAAAAATATCTCTTTATTTGTGTTTAAAAAGATAGATGAACAAAAATAAATCGGTAAAAAGAATTTTTTTTTCTGTGAGATTTTCCTTTTCACGTATTAAACTATCGATTGTACACAGAATTTTGCAAGAACTTAGAGCTCCAGTACGAGAAAGACCAAATTCATATAATTTATATGATATGCTAAATCCATTACACATAATTGTTCCAAATTATTATTGAATTTGGACTATATGCTCTATATGCCATATTATATTAACTTGGACTATAAGCTCAATATGCCATATTATATTAAGTAAAACTGATTATAATTTTCCTTTCAATTATTTCATAATACCACACATATAAGTCATTTCTAATTTTGCCTCGAATGTAATCGATTTGCATTAGAGATGTTTATCTGAAGGAGATTAATTTAATAAATTATCTCAATTAGCAGCTCCACTCAAATGGGAACCCTCATCTCTATGTCAGGTGGATCCGCATTCTCCTGATAAATATGTTTCTTTCTTTTCTTCTTTTCTTTTTTGGATTACACTCCCTTACTCCGTTTCTAATGAAGAACTTAATAAACTCATGGTCCAGATAAGTCCATGTACGAGTGCACGTAAAATGCCCACTCAACAAGGATTACACCTACAACAAGAAGTGATTCAAATTTCACACATATCTTAATTATAAATTGCAAGGCACCATATTTATGTAAAGCTATGTCATAAATCATGAATAAGATCTCAATATTAATAAGGAGAATTGGTACATTCATTATGCGTTAAATGTGTTAATATAATTACTTAATCTATGAAAAATTATCACTTAAGTTTATTTTTGAAAAAATGCCTTATATTAAAATAGCTTATAACTTTTCTACCGCAACTAATATAAAATTACGATAGAAATTCACGTCTTAATATGTTTATCATAAATGCTATGTGTAGGCTCCTAAGTCTTATTATAATTTTTTTAACTTTAATTATATTTGTATACATTTAATAACGTTGATAATATTCTAATAAATAAATTATTACATATTATAGTTTTAATTTTTTTTCAATTTTCTAAAATATACATATTTATAGATATATTATAATGTAAATATTGATGAAACGAGATCCTACAAAAAATTATTTTGTTCGTCTATTATATATCTAATTTAAATAAAGAAATAAAAAATCTATTTTCATTTTTTTGTCAATATTTTGCATGAAATTGAAATATTTTCTTATGATATTCATCTAAAAATTTAAAATAAGATTACCAATTGCATGATAACCGGTTCAACCACTACAATATATTTGATTTCCAATTGGAAATGCAAATTTAAAAGATTAGTTACTTGTCAAAAAAATAGTTGTTATTTTCTTTTAATTATGTTCATACGTTAATATTAAGATATTAAATCATGCTTACAATTTTTAATTTACTATTAAAGTTATTAGAATACAACCACACCAAAAAGAAAATGTTTCAATTGAACATTTTTTTACTTTAAATATATTTTTAACACAAATTTGAAAGGAGTAAACATATCAAAAAAACCCATGCATAGCTCGAGCAAAGGCTAGTATATGCATATGTTGATTCTAGTGGTTAAAGAGTGATAATTAATTAGATTCTTGTATTGCTGAAATGTGATTATAGTTATACAGATACATAGATATATAGTACTTGTGATACGTCGTAATTACATTTTGACACAATAAACGTGCATGCCCTTTAGGAATTATTGTCCTTCTAACGGGTATCTGTTGGTTCATTGGCACATTTATTTAAGGGAAAAAAGAAAAAAAAAACACGGCCCCAATTAGCTTAAACCGATTTTGAGGAAAGTTCTCACCTTTAATAATTGCTTGGGAAGAAATATCACTATCATCTCGCTTCTTTGTCCTCTATCTTCAAGGCAGGCATTCGACGATCACTAATTTGTGATTAGGCATCAGCCATTGGCCAATCAAGCAACACATCAGTTGCATTGTTGTCATAGTTATTATCACCAATATATGTTTATGATTGATTATTGTTTATTAAGTCTCTCTCTGTCTATACATTTCATCCTTTAGATTTGAATACTTTTTTATTTTCATTTTTTTTCTAATTTCTTTGTAGTTTAGATTTTATACATTTGATTATTTTTCTGTTTGAGCCATTTTCTTTTTTCTTGATTCATTTTCGTCCAATACCTTTGATTACTTTTTTATTTTCATCCTTTTATTAGATTTTTTATTAGAGAACATTTTAATTTTCGTCCTTAACATTTTAAAGTTATTTTTATCATAAATATTTTATTTTATTATACTTCTACTCCTAAAATTCTCATAAAATGCCCACACGGCATTTTTAAATTTAAAAAAAATTATTATTTTAATTTTAAAAATAAAATAAAATATATTAAAATAATAAAACAGAAATAGTGAATCTACTCGAGAGAATGAGTAGGAATGAGCGTTTAGGTTGCAAGCAATCTCGGTAGGGGTAATGGTGGTTTGTGTTAAGAGAATCGGTACTCAAATTTGAGAGTAAAAAAATGAAAAAATACAAGAAAAATAAAGGCATTTGTGATTCGATAGCCACAAATCACACCTATGAGCTTGGTAGTGAAACGCTATGCAAGGACATGGTAAACCTTGATATAGGGAATGATGTTACAAGTGTAATCGTGGATGGAGGTATTGGCTTAAGTTGACTTCCCCTAGGGTGATAGTGCGACTTCGTCCTCTATCGGTTATTGCCACCTCTCTCCCTCTCAATTTTCCATCCTCCCTTGCATAATATATTCTAATAGATTTTGCTTTATTTTTTTATTTCAAATAATAAATTTTTTATAAATTTCAAAATATCGCGTGGCCATTTTTATGAGAATTTGAGGGGTAAAAGTATAAGGAAAAATCATTTAATATTAAGAAAAAATTGAACCAAAAAAAGAATTAGGATAAAAGAATAATTTTAAAAGGTTAAGGACCAAAGTTAAAATCTTTTCTAATAAAAAATTTGATAAAATGACGAAAAAAAATAATCAAAGGTATTGGATGAAAATGAACTAAAAAAATTAAATAAACTAAAACAGAAAAGTATTTAAAAGTATAGTATTTAAACGATAAAAAAATAAAAAAAAAATATTTAAAATAGAAAAGTATCCAAATCTAGGGATCAAAGGCATAATTTTTCTCATGTATTATATAGGTCAAAAAGGGGTCAAAATTTGGGTGGTAGGGTGGGGAGGGTGCAATGCAATGAAAGCTTTAAAGCTTTCTGTCGTCCACCATAAGAGCAACCACGGGGTTGTCGGCTTTTCCATCAGGAATCATTGCCACCTCCCCCCTTTTCAAGGGCAAAAGTTTGCCCACAAATGCATGCAAATATATGTCATTATTCCTATATATTCCCTAACCTTACTTAGCATGCTATAATTTCTATCCACGACTCATATAACTTTCCCTTTTTCTCCAATAATCGAGATTTTTCTAGTTACAAGGCATAATCTTGAATCCGATTAACAGATAGAAAAATGAGAAATCATTTAAGAGGTATGGATAGTCTCACTTTACTAATGAGAAGGAAATTTAAAGATTCTTAATTTTAGTTCAAGGGCGAGTGTTGCTTTAATAAACCGTTCTTTTCTTAACTAATTAATCAGTTAATAACATCATTACATATATATCAGGAACTTTGTTTAGCTATGTTGATGTGATCTAATTATGTGTATATGTGTAGTTTTTCTTTTTTCTTTTTTTCCATTTTCATTACAAAATGAGGTTTATGGACCTAGTACAAGAAAATAGAAAGTTATATATAAATGAGTCTAGGTAGTCTCACAGACGATAATCAAATCTAGAATCTCTTAAAGTCACAGATAGTCCTACTGATAAAAATCGAACTTAGAATCTCTTGATACCTAAGCAAGGAATATGATATTGTACTATAGCCTCTTTCATGTATAGTAATTAGATATATTGATTTGGAAATAATTTTAGTTGGTCATGCATGCTTGTTAGAAAGGAATAGAATGGAATGGAATAGGCGCAATAGAAAGATATATAATGTATTAAAAAAGAAAACATAATTTTTCTTATTGACATTGAATCTGTGAAAAAGGTATAATTAAAATATTAGATCTCTCTATCCTTTCTTATACTTGCAAGCATAAATATATTATTCTAAATATTAGAAAATGCACTCTCAACTTCTTAGTATTTTTCACTTGAAATGTTCGACAGACAATTACTCATGTTTCTTGGGAGTCCTTCAAGTTAAAAGAAAAAATATCATCTCAAGTAATGGTCATTTAAACTCTCAAAAAGCAATAACATAGAGTAATAAAAAATGAAGTGGAATGATGAAAACTTCATTTTATTCCATCTATATCCATCCATATATATTAGTAAAATTGACTATAACAATAAATGTTTTCTCATGAATGAAACAAATTATTTAAATAATTTATCTAAAAGATTAAGAGAGATAATTTAAAATAATTCTTATATCTCATATCATTTCCTATATCATATATTATTATAATATATGAACTTGTTGTAATATTAAAAATAAAATAAAATATTTTAAATAAGAATGTAATAAAACGTCACATTTAAAAAGTGAGTAATCAAATCTATACAATAATTGAGACCCTTAGCTGAAAATATTTGTTAAACCATCCAAAATTAGTCTCATTTTAAGAATTAATTATCGTATGAAACTTAAAGTTAACACTGAAAAAATTTTATTGTGTCAAGAAGTACATATATCTTCCGAAGATCATACTAATTGTTAAGAAATTATATATATGCATATACTAAAATAAATGTTACAAAGAAATTAATCGATTATATTAGACCTTATAAAAATATTATGATATAATAAAAGAAAAATTTATGACATAGCACTATGAATTTAAGCTCATAAAAAATAAAAAAAAATTAAGAATAAGGATCTTCTAAATACTGTTTTATAAAAGAACAAAACAAATTTTTATCCTAATTATAAAACATAATATATTCGACAAATCTATATTAAAAATTAACATAAAAATGTGACACATATTAATTGAAATAATTAGTTTTAAATTATTACTATAACAATTAATTACTCCAATTTATAACAAAATTACTGAAGATTATTATTTGAAATTCAAAATTAATAATAATAAAATATTATTTTTAATAAGAAAATGGGGGTTTCAAATGTAAATAATTACAATAATAATGAATTACAAACATATGAAAATAATAATGTGCAACCCACGAAACAGAAAGATCTAGTTTCATTCTATTCCTTTCGCCCCAAACACAACCTAAGAGCATTAATGTTTGTCACATTGCATTGTGTGATAGCCCATCTAGATTCCGATTTTTATATATTATAATTGGAATTTTGAAGATCTTTTTTTTCTTTTTTTTGGTGAATTGGGATATTTTTTTTTTGAGTAATCTATATACAATATAAAAGCTGAAGCGACACTTCAAAAGGTGCGACATATGACGAACGTGCTTTCTTATCGAGTGACTTTTTGAGTCGCCAGGCCACCAATAGAAATGAGATACCTAGCAAAAAATTAGTTGTCATATCAAATGTAAAAGTCTAAAAGTCTACCACTTGAATGTCCCTTAAATGGTTCATTTGTGCCAGTTTAGTTGATATTTAAAATTTGAAAAGTTATGTAGAGATATAAAAAGAGCATCAAATTTACCCAATTTTATTCATTTTGTCTTTCTTTGTAGAGTTCGGGGCGAGAAAAAGATGAAGAAGAGGAGGCCATTTTTTAGCAGCATATATGGAAGCACATGTAATTGGTAACATACCACCTTTATTGTTATTGCACCGATGGTTAGAGGTGAAATTATGTGATAATTACGATAGTGTAGCTGGTAATAGTAGATATAGTAATGTTAATGATTGAAAACATTATTATTTTAAAGCCCTTAGATCTTAATTATCACAATTCAATAGCATCTATAACTAGTTCTTTTTCTAATTTCCATCAATGTAAAGGTGAGTTAGTATACACGTCAAATAATGGATTCTTTATCCATCAGAAGTCATATATAATTTTTACATAATAATTGGTTTATTAGAGGGGCAAGTCTAAAAAAATTTCTTCGCTTCTCCGCAAGTTGCCGTTTGAATTTATACAATGGAAAGATGAGTATAGTATAGCCAAATAAACTTTTTACTAAGCCGGTCTCCACTTTGCAAGCATCGCGGCTTCAGCCCATGATTTTTCAAATAGACAGAATTCTCTTAATTTTATGTATACATATATATTATTTTCTCTTGAGTTTTTGCTATTTTATTTTATTTCATTTGCGGTTAAAATAGACAGAATTCTCTTAATTTTATCTATACACACACACATATACATATATATATATATTAATTTTGAGTTTTTGCTTTCTAATTACTTGAATCAGTGGTCGTGTTTAACTAAATAATTAGTGGTTTGAGTGGTCTGCGTGAGTATTAATTTATTACCCTAAAAGGTTCTTGCTAACATACAATCGGGACATGTAGGACCCTGTAAGATATATAGTTTTCCCTTTCGCGGACACTAGAATTTTTGCACTCCAAGTTAAATCATACTTTCAGGGCCTAGAGAAAAGGAACTTATTGGCTCAAAATAGCTAGGAGACCGCTATAATGTGTCGGGACGATTTTAGTCATGGAGATATGGTTAATGACTAGTGTTTTATGAGGAAGTAGTTCGGGTTTATTCGAGTCCTTAGGCACGATATAATACCATAACTATTACTTTATATGTGTCCATAATTACCAATTAAGAATCAGCACGCACCCAATACGTTAGCAAATCCCTCTTATAATTCGTGAAAATACGCAGGAGGTTTTTGCAGGGACCAAAATTGGGATCAATTGGTGAATATATCCAGAACATGAAGTGACGGAAGATGAGGAATTTATCATGATTTCATGAATCTCATGCATCTGTTCCATCACATGTTAGATTACAAGACGATGACAAAATATCTAAATGGATATGAACACATGAGTAATTGTTGCTTGCCACACTAGATCCACATGATCCATCGCTTATCTTAGTTGAAAATTTGCTAGTTCAATTCGATCGCGGTGCCGTCTTAGGTACGGTATTGCATCTTTCTAAGAATTTGATTGATCAGATAATTCTAAGATTGTGGCAGCTCAATCTTTAAAACAACATAGCTAAAAAGATATCTCTAATTGGCCAAACTGTCTTGTAGTATCGCATATACAACTTCTATATTTTTCAATTTTTTCGATTATAAGAAAAGTTCTAACGCAGTTAATCCAATGAGAACTCATGGACATTAAGTGCAGATCTTCTTGGTTCTGAGTTAAGTACCGCTGCTCTGAAGTTAGTGACAATTTTCTTTTTCAAAATTATTATGAAGCCCGAAGACACTTTCTTTTGTAAAATGTCCATATCTTACATATTTCAAAATTATGAGAGCCATTAGATAAATAAAGATTGTAAATTTCATAAAGAACTATCAAGTAAATTATTCACGATTTCACTACCCAAAAAAAAATTACCCAAAAAAAAAACTACTCACGACTTCCTAATTTATCTCCCGTAATTGCTCTCCACTTTACTTCTCCTTCTCTCTCTATTCTCTCTTCAACATAATTTTTTTTTTAAAAAAATAAATTTATATACCTTACCGAAAAGAATAAATTTATATGAATCACATGAACAGCGAATGACACTACGCATAGCTCTTTCTAATCATAAGACCCGTGCTAGAGATTGTGGGCCCTGACTCCAAATTAATCCTCCAAGAATAATTTAATTTGCAAATTGCAGTAATCATCATATAGTTGTAAGTTAGAATCGGCTGGACACTAAAATATCGGGCACAATAAATCTAATACGTATATCAAGATTGTTATTGGATTTACTGGGATTAATAAATACATCAGGATCTTCCCATATCCCATATATATCAGATTCAGTAGGAAAACTATTAATTTTCTAAAACAATGTGCTAAAATCCTAATATTCCCTACTTATATTTAATATATCATCGGATGTTGACAAAATTATACCTCAAACCAATGATGAGCGGTTAAGGTGATTTAGCAAAACTTCATGTCAATGCAGGATTTTGAGTGATTATATAACGTTCAATCTGGTGGACCTTCGAAGAGCTACTAAAGATCTTCTTACCGTTCCATCGATTTACCATGCATGCTATGTATATTTTGTGTTTTTATATGCACAACCATCAAACGCCAATAGTGCCCCCATTCGTTACTCCATATTACTTTTCGCTAAACATAAACTCGATCGCGACTTAATATATTCTTTCCTAATCAGTAGTACTGATAGGCTAAACTGATTCAATATTTGCAAATAACCATTCATCACCAACACCCTCTTTTTTAAAGCCCTAAGACACCCTGCTTGCAAGTTGCAAACACATTATGAGAGAGAGCTAGCCCCCGCACAACACTTAAAACAGCTTGCTGGATAAAACCAGGTCCTTGACAATGACTGGGGAATTAGTTTATTAGCAATGTCTTCGTCGGAGATTTCTAGAATAAAATTTTAGACGGTTTTATTTACCTTACAGTGATGCGATGAGAATGAATCAATAATTAAACTGCTATCATTAAGAATGATTATATTAATTATTTGAGTTGTTAACGTTTATTATCCAGTTTATTGTAATTTAATTAGTGTTTTTTCATGAAATAGAATAACTGAAACTTTTCTCCTATTAAAGAGACAAGGAGACTCACGTTAACTCTAGTCCAAATCAAAAGTATACTCTCTCTCTCTCTCTCTCTCTCTCTCTCTCTCTCTCTCATGGTCTGTTTATCTGAAGAAATGTCCGGTGTTGTGAAGACAAAGATGGCCAATTATCTGATAACTTCAAACATCGAACCCTAATTACCAGCAATGGTGGGTCATCCCCACAAACAAGCACAGTGGCCTATAACTACGTGTACTTATAATTAACCCCTACATACAAAAGCGTTTATCCTTTTTTGGCCCTTTTTTTCATGCAGTGGTCAATTGCGAAATTGGGGCTCGAAGTAGTAAAACTCCCGTGGCTCTATGCATGCTTCTTATTTCTTAAACCACACGAAGTTCTAACTCTTAGGAACATGAGCACACAGGAGAATTTAGAAACCCTAACACATGCTCTCACATCCACATATAACATATATATATATATATATATGCATCATTCTATTACATATGAAAAGGAAAGTTACATTTTATAATCACCCAATCAAATTTTGATAAAATTTACCCTTTTCTTGGATTAAGGAAAACAAAGGAAAAGGATGGGAAGGGTTTTATACAACTTTCTCTCCCCTTCCATTCATTTCCATCGTATCCGTACAACTCTTCTTGCGTGCACTTCATTCCATTTTCCTTCCTTTCCATCTTATATCTCCATTTCCCGTATTTCCTCATTTCCCTAGTTTTCTATACAACTTTCCCTCTCCTCCCCTCCAATTTCCTCATTTTCCTTAAGAATTAAGACCATAATCTCGCACTCAACCGCGCCCATTATCCCAACTTCTCCAGTACCCATTATCTCAACTGCCCTGTACTTCTTTTCTTCTTCTTAATAAATAAGGAAGGAGTGAAAATAATTGTATTGGTTCCATTCGAAAAGTCAAATTACAATATGAGGAAGAAGTCTTGGTGCAGTGGCACAAGACGCTGTTGGAACCAAGAAGTCCTGGGTTCGATCCTCATCAGTGAGACTTATGAGTCCCTTTATTTAGCTTTATCTTATTTCCTTGTATTAGGCGCATGTGCCTCCCTTATTACTGAAAAAAATTAAAGCATCAATTTCCAGCAAGGTTAGAAAGCAATCTCGCATGTGCAAAGAGCGTGTGGGAGGACTAATATTAATTAAGAAAATAGAAGCATTAATGTATATATCTTCTTAAAATTGGGGATGAAGTTGAGAGATATGGGTGATGATGAGGAGGGATACAGCTAATAATGGGGTATATCTAGGAGAAGATCTAAATCTGGAATAAGAAAACAGAACATGGGAGACACATTCTCTCAATTTCTTGGGGGCATTTGAGTCACTAACACTAACATATATTCGTCACCATAGATATATCGGGGATTTTATTATATTAAGTAAAACCTATATATAGATACTCTCAAAAATCCTCATAAGCCAAAGTTGGCGATAGTGAAATCCCACTGGATATTGTTACTAATATATAGATACATATATGTGAGCATGTGTGAACACAAAGATTATTATTGGATTCACTTCGTTAAGCTATAGTGATTCACAAAGATTATTATTGTCTTTCTGTGTTTGTTTTCTTAAATCTATGGAATGACCCGCTTGTGCCTCTGCCCTTATAGAAGATTAATGAACCCACCAACGAAAAAAAAGAAAAAAAGAAATGAAAGAGACAGAACTGAGAGAGGAAGCATCGTTGGAGCTTCAAAGAAAACTAACATGATTTGCTTGGAGTTTTATACAAAGGGGGAGGGAGGGCCGTTGACAAAAAGGGGATAATATGAAGTAATGGTCTCTCGTGGACAGAATTATTCTTAAAAAGAGTTCAAATCAATAAACAACTCTATGTCCAACTACTTGTACAGCTTTTTGAGCGACCAACCTCACATAAATATATTTTAAAAAAACAAAGTTAAATATTATTATTACAATTATATTCACGAATACTGAAACAGTTGATAAATTACACTTCATGTGGGTGGATTTTACCTGCAGTGCAAATAGTCATAACATCACTAGAAGCATGTCGTGAATGGGATCAAAACAACATTCAAGCGTTGAGATGAGTCTCAACTACAGACAGGCAATGCCTCGTGATAAATCACCGAGAAAAAAATATTATTATGATTGTCAATACATTATTAAGATTATCTCTATCAAGAGTTTCGAGTTTCTGTTCCCAAAACTCCGCTATATAAGAAGATCTCCTCCATGTTAGCTCAGATACTATCAAGCCAGCACATTTCTTCCACCTTCCTCCAACATTTCCCTTTCTTTCCTCTTTTTTGGTGAATTCCTAACTGACCCTTTTTCCATTTCTGACACAGAACAGAAAGACAGAGAGAGAGAGAGAGAGAGAGAGAGAGAGAGAGAGAGAGAGTGATCATTGAATATATTTATACCCAAACTGAAACTGAAATGTGGACTCTGTGCATTGTAACCTTAGTTGTTGTTGTAAGCTTCCTCCATTGGGTCTACTACTGGAGGAATCCGAGATGCAATGGGAAGCTTCCCCCGGGCTCGATGGGCTTCCCTATCCTCGGCGAGACCCTTCAGTTCTTCGCCACAAACACGACCCACGACGTGTCGCCCTTCGTCAAGGACCGAGTGAAGAGGTAGCAACACACATATGTATCCTCTTGTGTTATTTAGTATGTGTTTGTGCTCATGATCTTATGGCTCTCTCTCTCTCTTGTGCTTTTAGATACGGTCCGATATTCAGGACGAGCCTGGTGGGCCGGCCGGTGGTTGTTTCGGCGGACCCAGACCTCAACTACTTTGTGTTCCAACAAGAGGGCCACCTGTTCCAGAGCTGGTACCCCGACACCTTCACAGAGATCTTCGGGCGACAGAATGTTGGCTCGTTGCACGGGTTCATGTACAAGTACCTCAAGCACATGGTGATGAATCTCTTCGGGCCTACAAGCCTACAGAAGATGCTGCCTGAGGTGGAGAAGACTGCGTTTAAAAGATTGAAGCAATGGTCATGTCGGGACATGATTGAAGTGAAGGATGAAACCGCAAGTGTAATTATCTGATACGGGACCAGTCCTTCTTGTATTAATAATTGCTTGATGAATCATGGGAACACTGACAGACTCTTACCATTTTGTAGATGATATTCCATCTGACAGCTCGGAAGCTGATAAGTTACGATTCTGTAAAGTCTCCGGAGAATCTACGGGCGAACTTTGTTGCGTTCATACAAGGATTGATCTCCTTCCCACTGGACATCCCAGGAACGGCCTACCACAAATGCTTACTGGTAAGTAAAAATAATTCAGAGTACACAATCTATGTTCTGAGAATACATACTACGCAAATTTCATCCAATTTTATAGTTTTGACTCTGTATTACATTGGCAGGGAAGAAAAAACGCAATGAAGATGCTGAAGAAGTTGCTGCAAGAGCGGAGGATGAATCCTAGAAAGCAGCAGAGCGACTTCTACGATTATGTTCTCGAAGAACTTAAGAAAGAAGGGACGATTCTCACTGAGCCGATTGCTCTTGACTTGATGTTTGTGTTGCTATTTGCCAGCTATGAGACGACTTCTCTTGCTCTTACTCTGGCAATGAAGTTTCTCTCGGACCATCCCTTAGAGCTCCAGCGCTTGACGGTTCGCTAAAATCCATAATCTTGACATCACTATCTATGTTTAAATTCTCGGCGGAACATAATGTTAAATTATTGCAGGAAGAGCATGAGGCCATACTAAGACAAAGGAAAGAAGCTGATTCCGGACTTACATGGAAAGAATATAAATCGATGACATATACATTTCAGGTGAGTCTTCCTGAGCCGTGCATTCTTCTATGTGGTAGCTCTGTTTCTAACTGACAAATTACTCTTGCAGTTTATAAACGAAACAGTTAGACTCGCAAACATAGTACCAGGAATTTTCAGAAAAGCTCTAAGGGATATCCGATTCAAAGGTATGTCGTAGAAGCATCACATTCAGGTCCTATACTGCACTGCAGTACAAGGAAGTAATTCGAGTTTTTTTGAAATTCGATGATGGTGCTGTTTCTGCAGGATATACTATTCCTGAAGGTTGGGGAGTTATGGTGTGTCCACCCGCTGTGCACTTAAATCCATCAACATACCATAATCCGCTCTCATTCAATCCATCGAGATGGGAGGTAGGTGCACACCAAGCTTCGCAGTTTCCGGCTTTCTCATTCTCCATTGTAGCAATAGTCACATGTAAGTGTGTAAAATATTGTATGCAGGGAATTGAGGTCAATGGGGCATCTAAAAAGTTCATGGCTTTTGGTGGAGGCATGAGATTCTGCGTGGGGACCGACTTCACGAAGGTGCAGATGGCAGTTTTTCTCCATTGCCTCGTGACGAAGTACAGGTAATACAACCAGACTTGGTGACTTCATGAGTTATTAAAGAGAGACAGATAGAAACGGAACAGACTAACCTTTATGATGAACTTGTCAGTTGGGAAGTCATTCGAGGAGGCAACACTGTAAGGACGCCGGGTTTACAGTTTCCTGACGGTTTTCACATTCGGATGAGAGATAAAAATGTGAGAAAAGGAGGCAACATGTCTCACTAACGAAACTGAACTTTGGAGAAGCAAGTACTTTGTACATGGAGTTACTTAGAACAATTTTGGACCCGATTGGAATGTAGAGTGATTTTCTGTTGGTTTACTTGTACCAAAATACCGTCGAGAGTTGGAAAAAGGAAATTCAGAGGCAAATGACCGTACACCAGCCACCAACTTTATAGCGTACTTAATACATGACATTTTACTTTTGCGAGAAAAATGACATAATACTTGGAAAGATGGCTCGTAAAATCGAACGAGCCAGATGGAAAATGGAGTTATGGATTGTTTGAGGTCGATGTAGAGAGCTTTACATCCGCTCCCTCATTCTCTCCTCTCTGGTCAGTTTGGATGTTCCTTCTGAAGATCTTCTCGTTCTTCTCCCCTCGTGATGTTCGAAAGTCTCATCCTCCAACTCGTCCAAGGCCATGAAACCTGAACTCTTCCCATGCCTGTTCTTGAACTTATCTTTATGAACATGGTGGAGATAGTAATAGTAATCCGGGTCCCGATCCATATGTCCCTGTTCTCTGTGATGGTGCCTTCTTTTCTCATTCTTGTGGTGCCTCCCTTCCCTGTGATGACGCTTATTGTGGTGAGTATGATGTCCGTGAGGCCCGTGCCCATGTCTATGAGCATGAGAGATTCTCGTTCCCTGACTGTTGTCTTCAAAATGATCTTCCCACCAGTCGTAAAGTGGGTCGAAGAAACCCTTTTGATGTAGAAGCCACAGCAGCACTAGAACTGTCACCCAATGGGATCGTCTTCATGTTAAAGACTCTGTTGCCTTCCCCAGAGAGAAAATTGTTGAGGCAACTACATTTTGGGAAGGAGTTTGATTACCTGTTGGAAAAGTCGCGAGAAGCAGTCCGAACAATAGCACCCAGCTCATGCATATGTACTGTATGTGGCAGCTGAAGTCGAAAAAACCAGAGCACTCACGTCTGCTTAGGGATGGGAAGATTAAAAATCAATGTAATCTATCAACTTAAGATGATAAACGATCTTACATTATAACAAGATACAGCAAAAAGGATGAAATGGCAGCATGATAAGAAAGAACGATTTTCACGACCTGCAACTTTTCCCCGTGATGAAGCCAATCACAGCCTCCCATATTCTGTTCCATAACTTCTTTATGGAATCGAAGAAACCAACACTGGTCTTCGGTGGTTGAAAAGCAGTAATCTGCACAAGCAATGCTGTTAGTGCATGTTATTCAACTGCATAATGTCAATCCCTTGGATATACAGCGAGGAAATTCAGCATCCGAGTCTCGAGAGGTTCAATCAGAATGGCTAACTTGTATACAAAGCACTCCTGTCATGAAATGACTTATTCATGTTCTTTTCTATGCATTGAATTCTACCTAAACTATTATTTTCTTTTCCTTAAAATATGGTGGAGTGAATTAAAGAAAACTGGCTTCTCTCTGTGATGCATCTGTTTCCGAACGTAGAGTTCAAGTAACTTCACAACTAATAAATAAACTTCAGAAGTTTCTTGACCATTGATACCCGTATGTTGTGTTTCATTTAGGACAACCTTTCCTCATACTGAGATTAAGGTATGATCAGAACACAAATAAAGAACATAAAGCACAATCTTTCGAGAAAAATCAAACCTGTGTTCCGTTATCAAGGACAGTGGCAGTGGTACTGAACTGGCATTCAGCTCTATCGACCTCACTGAAATCAGAGTCCTTAAGTATAGCTGCATTTAAAGCAATATTGATGTGGACATTCATATGAGTCCCAGTTATTCTCTTGTGCTCTGCAGTCCCAATATATCGAACTAAAAAGGTTAAATTGGTTACCTGCACATACATACTTTGCTGCTTGGTCCGTTGTAGGGTGCAGTTTAAACGATCTAGTCAGAACTTCGTTGGGCTTCATTATGAAAAATTGTTCCTGAAACATTGAAAACAAGATATCCTTTAGTTATAAAACACGAGACAGGTGGCATAGACAAGAAATGGAAGAAGCATCACCTCCGTTAGGGTGATCCCTTTCGAGCAATCAAACTGCCATGAAACCATTAGAAATGATGTCAGGTTCAGCAGATGCCTACAATATAAGACCTTCGGAAGAAAAAGAAGGGTTCATCCGATATAGTGTCCTCACAAAGCTAATCAACTTCCCCTAGAGATGCTCAAGTAATTGAGAAACGATTAATGTACTCAATTCGCTTTAGTGCAGTCCAAAGCAAACTATAGCATTGTAAAAAAGATGTTTTTTTCTTATTGACGTACCACTAAGCTATAGGATGCTTCCACTTTGCCAACGTTCTGAATCGTGACTGTAGCGACTCCAAATTGGCTGAGGGCTTCGAAGGTCGGGATGGTGACACTTAGTATTTTCCCAGGGCTCCTATCATAAAGGATAGATATAAAACAACGGTGAATTACAAATAAGATATAAAGCAACATCGAGAAGTAAAGATCTTGCAATTTACACGTACCAGTTAGGACGTGAAGAAAGTCCACTGAAACAAGTTACTGGTAGTGAAAAACGATGGTGTTAATGAACTGACCTTTGATAAACATATTCGATATCATCAGCACTTAACTCAATCAAGAGGTTCGTGTTCAGGACTTCGGTGACTCCTATAGAAAAGGAATGGGTCCCAGCATTCTGCACCATATCAAGATTGCCGTTCAGAATCCAAATGGATAGACATCATTGTAAACCTTAAAGTATAGGAACATAACTGGATGCTGATTTATCCTTTCAAGCCTTCCTTCAACTCCATATAACGGCAACTGATTTCTCCTCACTCGGTTCTGATCAGCCTGCAAGAAATCGGATAAATTGTCGTAATTTTCAAACAATCATATGCAAAAAGCTCTTCGCTTTTCAAGATACAAAAGAGAACAACTGACATCCCAGAAATTCGACAGCTGATTGTGCAAGCAACTCCAGAAAGGTGAAGCACAGAAATTTGGCTGCCCGTTAAAAGCCTCATAACCAACGCCTATTTTGTTGCATTCAAGGCCGTCTAAGGTAAACCTGACCCTCTCAAGCAGCATCCACATCGAAAAGTTTGCCCCGAGATTTTGTGGTTGCCCTGGAGCCGCCTTTCGAAAGAGGAAAATCATCTCGGCAACAACAGAAAACATTATTAGAATTACAACTCTTCAAT